>NC_052679.1:10344817-11544817 GCF_016802725.1 Solenopsis invicta
CTACGGTTTCCTTTATGTAAATAATGAAGAGCAAAACGACTTACCTTATCATCCTGTTCCGTCAGGCCCACTACCAGAATCAAGGCATAATCAGGGTGCTTGTTGTACGTGCTTAAACACTATTGCGACTCACATATTTGTGACATGCGGCCACTTTTGTATTTGTAGCGATTGCGAATAGCAGATTCAAGACTACAAATGTCCCTTATGGGGGGAAGCCGGTCTAGAATTTTGAAAAGATCGAAAATTTGTTTTTTGTCTTAAAAGGTGCTTTAGGATCTTAAAAATAACATACTAAAAGATGGATGCCGGAAAAAATGTGTAAATGCCCAAATGCGGCAGCACTCAGGTATGCCCCGAGCGCTTTTTATGATCCCGGCGCGTGCTGTAATTTTTGGGTATATCAACACAATTCACCTATGCGCGCTGAAGCGTTTGAAGCTATAAAGCCGATATACGAAAGACTTACGTCGGACGATCTTCTCACTCGTTGTATCAGAGGCTACACGCAAAACAACAACGAAAGTTTCAACTCAACTGTGTGGGCGATGGCTCCGAAAACTATGAATTCTGGCAAAGTGATAGTGGATATTGCTACAAGTATTGCTTCATGTGTCTTCAACGATGCACTAAGATCAATTTTGCACATATTCGATGTTATGAAGATGAAAAATGGACCAAACAGTTACAATGTGTGCACGAAGATAGATGCGAACCGTATCAAGAAAGCGGAACAATCACTCAGTGTCGGCGCAAAAGAAGCCCGCATGCAATTGAAAGCTTTCCGAAAGGAAAAAGAAGCCGAAGAGGTTGATGTAGAAGGACAATTGTACGACGCAGGCATCGCAGATTAAAGGTATATACGAATTTAATATGATTTTATAGTACTTAAAACTTTAAACGCGTTTTTCTCGAAATCACTTTTTTTGAACTGGCTGAAGACATTACTCGAGGAAATCTTCACCGATCCATACGAAATTTTGACAGTACATTCGAAATACCTTTCTCCGGAGACGTACGTAGGATTTTTTTTTTATATTGCATAGTTTTTTGGTAATCAACAATTTTATGTCGTTTTTTATAGTGAAAATTTTAACTTTTTGTTCAAACGTGCACCATTTCGCGAAAAAACAAAATATCGAAAAAATCCTACGTACGTCTCTTGTTGTTGTTATATAGAAACTAAAAAAATTTTATTTTTTGTTCCAGGACCAAAATTAAGGAGGTTACGTCTTTGGCCATGGACCCACTGAAAAAAAAAGGCGTCTTCGGAGAAATGCTGGACAGCCGCCATTTTGAAATTAATTATGAAAAAATTTGTATTTGTACTTTAAAACCTATATTATAAAACCTATTTCACAGATTTTCGGTTGATCCTTTTGTTGAGTCACAAAAAATTCATAAAGTATGCCCATTTTTTCGCGCTCTAGACCAGCTACCCCCTTATGTAGAGAAGTATATATTCAATGTATCCCGGTAGTCACAACATAAAAAAATTAACAAACAAAACAAAATAAAAGTTAAGCCTCTTATAATTAAATTAAATTAGAGAAAAGTGAGCTCAAGAGCCACGCAGGATGTCGGGTGCAAATAAATAACAAAAATCTTCAATGTCAGGCAAACGTTTCGACCTTTAATGACGGTCTTCCTTAGTGATAATACAAGTCTATAAAACAACAATCGCACTAATTAAGATATGAATTTATCACAATAAACAAATAAAGAACAGAAATAAAAAATGAGAACAAGTTACCGAATAGATAGAGACTGTGCAAAACCGCGGTATGCATCTTACTGCAACGTCTTAGAATAATAATATTATGAAAGACCTCACAGAGCGTGTACCGAGACAAGAGTTTTGTGAAACCACATAGTTGGTTGCTAACAAATAAATAAATAAATAAAAGAAAGATATTAGAATGATGACTTTAAAACTTGTGGCAAACAACCATAAAAATTAAATAATTAAAAAAGGTGAATAAACGAAAAATCAATAAAAAATTAAATAAATAAATAAAAAAAATAAAAATGGAAGCTATACAAGTCATTAGATATAAAATTGTAAAAAAACGCCTATATAAATTAACGTAAATTTAATAAAAAGGGGGAAAAAGGAAATATGCCGAAAATTATATACAAAATACCTCTAAGCACCAAAACTCGTGTCACAGCCTTAAGATGGGATGTTACATCTCGGTGAGAATAGATACGAATAATAAGGACCCAAACGAGATAGCCTCGGTGGCCCGAACGAAAGGAATAGAAGGAGGAGGGGTGATGAACCTAAGAAGGGAGAATACGCTCGAGGATAGGAAGATACGCATCCGAGAAAAGTTCCGTGTCGCTTTGTTTATTGAGTCCGTGCATTTTATTTTTGATGTGTAGCATCTCAGATGTAGATCTTTTGACATAAGATGGTCATTGGAGATAATCACAAATTCGATTGGGAGAACGTGGAAATTTTAGACAAGGTACCAGCTTATGTCAAAAGATCTATATCTGAGATGCTACACATCAAAAATCAAATGCACGGACTCAATAAACAAAGCGACACGGAACTTCTCTCGGATGCGTATCTTCCTATCCTCGAGTGTATTCCCCCTTCTTAGGTTCATCACCTCTCCTCCTTCTATTCCTTTCGTTCGGGCCACCGAGGCTATCTCTTTTGGGTCCTTATTATTCGTATCTATTCTCACCGAGATGTAACATCCCATCTCAAGACTGTGACACGAGTTTTGATACTTAGAGGAATTTTGTATACAATTTTCGCTTCGGCTTATTTCCTTTTTCCCCCCATTTTTGAATTTACATTAACTTTTATAGGCGTTTTTTTACAATTTTATATCTAATGACTTGTACAGCTTCCATTTTTATTTTTTTTATTTATTTATTTAATTTTTTATTGATTTTCCGTTTATTCACCTTTTTTAATTATTTATTAGGAGTATAAATAAGTTTCCGCCGTTTCACAAAAAATGGCGCCAGTATGTTATGGTTGAAATTCTTTGTTGTAAAACGTTATATCGTAAGGTTGGACATCTGGCAACAACATAACCTTAAAATATTAGCGATTTTGTATCAGCATCATATATCTTTTTTTGTGCGAAAATGTCGAGTTTTGAGCCGAATAAGCGTCATTTGCGGGAGCTTTTGATTTACTTCTTTAATTTGAAGAAATCTGCAGCTGAGGCGCATCGATTGCTTGTAGAAGCATATGGTGAGGCTGCCTTAAGTGAGAGAAGTTGCCATGAGAGGTTTCACAAGTTTAAGAACGGTGAATTTGACGTCGAAGACAAAGAACGTAGCGGAAGGCCGAAAGTGTACGAAGACGCGGAATTGAAAACATTATTAGATGAAGATTCGTGCCAAACGCAAGAAGCACTTGCACTTACATTAGGAGTGACTCAACCAGCAATTTCACATCGCTTAAAATCATTGGGAATGATTGAAAAACAAGGAAACTGGGTTCCATATGAACTGAAGCCGAGAAATGTTGAACGCCGATTTTTCACATGTGAAATGCTGCTTGCCAGGCATAAACGAAAGGGTTTTTTGCATCGTGTAGTCACTGGTGATGAAAAATGGATCCACTACGATAACCCAAAGAAGAAGAAATCATGGGGCCCACCTGGCCTTCAACATCGACAGCCAAGCCGAACATTCATGGAAAAAAGCTCATGTTGTGTATTTAGTGGGATCAGCTTGGTATCGTGTATTATGAGTTGCTCAAACCGAATGAAACCATTACTGGGGCTCTCTACCGAACACAATTGATGAGATTGAGTCGAGTACTCAAGGAAAAACGTGCCCACTACTACTCCAGACACGACAAAGTTATTCTTCTGCATGATAATGCTCGTCCACATGTTGCGGCGCCGGTCAAAACCTACCTGGAAACACTCAATTGGGAAGTTTTACCTCACCCGCCGTATTCACCAGACATTGCTCCTTCTGATTACTACCTGTTTCGATCGATGGCGCATGGCCTGTCTGAGCAACACTTCACATCATATGAAGATACAAAAAATTGGGTCGATTTGTGGATAGCTTCAAAAGATGAAGCATTCTTCCGACGCGGTATCCGTATGCTGCCAGAAAGATGGGAAAAAGTAGTGGCTAGCAATGGACAATACTTCGAATAAAACATTAGGTACCGTTCTTTCACAATAAATGCCCAATTTTTCATAAAAAACGGCGGAAACTTATTTATACTCCTAATAATAAAGTATATTGACACAGATAGATAGATAGATAGATAGATAGATAGATAGACAAAAATGTGCGTGCGTGCGTGCGTGCGTGCATGCGTGCGTGCCGTATAGACATGAACGCTCGGCTTACAAACCTGCATTCTGCATTTTGTGCAGTAAACGTTATTACATTAAAGAATTTATTATAAAATGTTTATATAAAAAAATTATATTTTAAGTCAAAATATTTTTGTGTATATACACATCTCAAGTCGTTCCATGCAGGTATAATAAAGCTTTTACTTAAGTGTGCGCATGGGCGCATTTATATTTTACCATTACAGTGGAAAATTCATATTCTGTAATGGATAGATGTAATTGTAGTCCGTGTGTACAATAACTGAGTAACAAATAATTGGAAATATTAATGTATTATAATTTTCAAAGACTTTTATACCTTTATACCGCTGACATTGACGAGAGAAAACAATCTTACTTAAAATTCTTTAGATATAATCAACTTAAATATTATTTCTAAGACACTTTTTTTTAATTTAAAGTACTTCAGAAATAATATTTAATTTTATTATATTCAATTTATTTCTACAGTCAGTTTAAATTTATTATATTTTTTAAATTGTAAGAGTACTTCAGAAATAATATTTAAATTTTTTGTATTCAGTGGATTACGATCAGTAATACTTGAGAAAGATTTCAGACTTTTTTTATAACTTTTTAAGAATATTTCTGCGAGGTTTTAAATGCAAGAATCGCGGACGTTTTGTTATCCTAGCAATATCTTTGAAACGTTGCAAACATATTTCAAAACTTTTTTAAAATATTTTATTTTTTCAATTATAAAATATTTTTGAGACATCTCTAAAAAATTGTAGTACTGTTGGAATATATATAAACTCGTTATTACAAAATGCCCAGATAAAATGATAATACAATAATTTATTTATCACGCGAAATTTTAGGGAGCAAAACCCATGTGTCATCTTTACGATACGATAAGTACGAGAAAGAGGATATAATTTCTACACCGTTGACGATGGCTACTATGTTGCTACCATCAACGCGGAGTTTGCAAATGAGGAGTCAGGAGTCTTAATTATACATCTTTTCCATAATACATATTAACTTAATCTATCAGTTTGAAACAACCGATATTTCGTTAAGGTGCGCGGGTTTAGGTCGCGGCTTGGTTTAATGCAATTGGTTCGTGGCGAGAAAGAGAAAATAAATTGCTTTTTGACATCACATGAGTTTGAGTTTATTACTAAATAGTACGTTTGATACAGCTATTTCTCACGATAATATAAATCAAGAACACACAGAGTGCGGTACAAGAAGTCTGCGTTGTGATACAGGTAATTTAATCAAGAAATGAGAAGCGCGCGAAAAAGAATACGGTGTCCTGATACAGGTATATTTTGCGGCAGTACAATAGAAGAACGCTGTAAAAGAATATAAAGGTTTCGGATGATAAGCTATTTACGAGATATTTAGAGACGGCTTTGATTGCGAAGCCGAGCAGGAATCTTGCGATTCTCGAAAACGAGGCCGGCGTTCCTAAGTATTTTGGCTGGCCGAGTTTCCAGGCGCGGTTGCGCTGATATTCGGTGGGGTGCGGCGCGAACGCGCGGGCTAGCCCGGTGCGCTTGAATGTCTCGGAGACCGTGCTCGTGACGCGTCTGGCTTAATGCCGGTGCGACGGTTCTGGCGTGCGTGGAGTCGCGAGCTTTTGGTCTGGACCGCCCGGAGCCACCAAGTACCTTGGTGGCGGCAAAAAACCTTTACCGCCTTTGGTCTCCGGGGTGGTTGTGCGAAAGGAAGCTCTCGCGAGTGCCGGCTCGGTTGAGTACCTCTCAACCTTTACCGCTTGTTCTTGCCGAAGGAGTTTCGGATCGCGATCAGGATTGCGGAATGAATCCTGAGCGTACGAGCGGGGGTTTTTTTTCGTACCTCCTGTCTTGCGCGCTCGGGTGTTTCCGTGTGTTTTCGTTATCCCTCGAGATTTCATCTCGGGATTCTCGTTCCTCTGCCGCTGGTACAGGCGCGCTTTCGCTGGTGATTTCTTCTCGCGGCTGGTCGGTGATGTGCGTGCGCGTGGTCTTCTATCGCGCACGGAGTTGCTTCGTGCTAACAGCTGCCTTCGGCCATTAGCGGCGTTGTTCTTGTGGCAGCGTGTAGGCACGAGCGCGCATTCTGTTGTTTGAAGCCGAACAGCGGCTTCCGGCTGGTGTTCGCCGGAAATGCAACGTGCATGCGTTGTTACAAGTTACATAAACGTATTAGAATATAAAGTGTTCACACATCATTACAAAGTATCCAGTTTACAGCAGTCGTAGACGTCAAGCATTGTCCTGCATTTGTCTGGTCCTTATTTCAAGCGAGCAAAGTAAATCGTTTTTGCTCGGAATCGGACCAAGTGGAATCTTGTTCGAACGAAGAATCGGAGGTGGTTTGATTAAATAAAAATTAGCATGGGTTAGATAAAAATCATAAATTTATTTTAACATTGAAAATGAATGATTATAAAGATATCAAAATTATCATAAAGATTATACAATTATCGATTATAAATTTATGCATCTTAAGTTTACAATTGTGATTATTTCAAAGAGTATTTGTGTGTGCGTGTGTGTGCGCGCGCGCGCGCGTGCGCACGTCCGCGCGTGTGTATATTTGTGTGTGTTCTTATATTGAAGTATATACGTACTTAGATTAAGGCTTAAAAAATAAGACTTTAGAAACCCAATTCAATACAGTTGCAGTAAGGACACAGTATTCGAAATCGAATCCATTTTTGGGTCGATAATTTATTAAAGGATGTGACATAAATCCATTGAAATCGATAAGTATTTTGATTAGTTTTTGATATTGATTTGATGAGTCATTTCTGGCTGGGTGATAAAATTAACTTCTGAAAAAAAACATGATTACGTGAAAGTCATTACGTTTTACTAAATGGAATTACTTTGGAGTGTGATTCTAGGCTCTGAAAAACGCATATCTACATATTATATAAAATGATCATTCTACTTCGCTCTTAGGCTGTATATTTGCATGTTTTAAGAGGATGCTATAGTGACCGAAGAACTTCCTCGACGTCGGCATTGCAGATTATTTTTCGAGGGAGACCAGGCTATCGCTCTTTGTCCAACGCATAGATCTGTCTTTGTTTTTCGATTATTTCGCCATCTGCGAAAAGACCTATTAACTACAGCCACTGCTCTTCTTGTCATCGTTTACGTACGCTAAGCGAAATTTGGACACGTACAGCTGTTCACCTATTAAACTTTTTTATTAGGTTGTTGACTGAAACGATACACAGTCAGTGTTGTTTGTTAGAGTTTTCTGAAGTCCGCCCTGGTCTCATTTTATACATGCGAGCTACAGAACGTCAGTAAATAACAAAAATTAACCTTGGTTGACAGATCCACGAGTCGAAAATAAATGAATTTTTAACTTTTTGATTGATTTTCTCATAAAATTTACCAGAGCAGACTTTGTTTGGTGCGTACTTTTATTTTGCAAAAGGATTTTGTGATCTGTAAAGCCAATTCGAAAATTAATGAACACTGTAATGGTCGGTAATTCCCGTCAGTATAGCATTCTCTTAAATTGCAATAAAAGGACGTTTCAAACAGCATAAACTTTCACTATCGTTTTTGCATTCACGAATTTTTGTTTCGCAAGCACACCTCCTACATTAAATACTCTATCTGTATGATGACAATCTATTGCAAATTAGCTGATTCAATATAAAATATTCAAATTAACTATTCCAATGCAAAAAATTCTACGCGGTGATAATTGTTAATTTTCTGTGATCATACATTACATGAATACATTAAGGTGAATACATTAAGGATTGTAGTCAATCGCAACATGAGTTCTATACTAAGAGAAATCGTTTCTTTCAGTGTATGGATTCGACAGTCGCAACTGACAGCTCCATATGCGATACATTTCATATATAGACTTAATCTTTGACAAACTGTTTTACAAAGTGCTTAGAAAGATACCGCTCGGAAAGGAACAGTAAAAATAACGCAGCGAGGATGTTGGACAATGAGTGCAAGATCGAATAGCAGGAATCAAAAAAACTGCTGGAAGCCGAGAAGTGGAATTCAAAAATGTATATCCAATTCAACGATCTTTCCTACTCGGTTCGCAACCGCAAAGGCAAGTTTGTGTTACACATACTAATTTAAGAAAGCTTTCGCCATTGTTTTTCAAGAATATGTAGATCTTAAAATGTGTAAATGCGAATCGTACGCGCGGGAGAAAAGTTGCGTTGTACGCATTGTTACGTAGAAATAGTTAATATCAATTAATGAATGTTTACTGCAGGAGCTGAGAAAACAATTTTACAAAATGTGACGGGGCATTTCGAATCAGGGAAGTTTACGGTGATAATTGGTCCTTCTGGTGCAGGAAAGACTTCCCTGATGAAAATCGTATCGGGAAAACAATCCATAGATGTTAAAGGTAATATCACGATAAACGACGTTAAGTAGAACCGAGGAATGTTCCGTAAACATGTATGTTACGTACCGCAACAATATGATTTATTACCATTCCTCACAACGAGTGAAACGCTCTACATAGCGGCTCGATTACAACTCGACGTTAATCAGACCAAACAACAGATTAATTCAATTGTAAGTATGTAAATTTCAAGTGCAATTGTACAAATTATATATATATATATATATATATATATATATATATATATAATTTGTACAATTGCACTTGAAATTATGTATATATATAGAGGAGAAGAAGGTATTACGGCTACTGTCGATAATATGGTTACCTCTATTATTTCCGTTATTAGGTGACGTATTCTAACAATTGCTTATGGAATTATTCGTTTAGTAGCCCGCCGTTTTTTAGTGATGCTAATATGCCAATACATAATGACTGACAATTGTTATAAGGCATTTTTACTTTTGAGCACTTTTAAACTTTTACAAGGTACACTTTTAACCTTTAATTACATACACTTTCTCTTTATTCTTAATTATTATTTATTTCCTCGGTTCGAGCATTAACACGTTGCTTTTTCGCATAATAAAGTTTCCAATGAAATACTGCATAAACGATTGTATGGAAACAAATAATCCAAAAGCCAAGTATTATCAAAATGACGTAAAATGGCATTGTTGGAAGGTCCATTGTTGAGAGAATCTTATTTGTTGAACTGAAGTAACAATTAACTTCAGAGCACGATAAATTAGGTCAATCAAGATAGATCGCCTGATATTCCTTCATATATATATCTGCAATAAAATTTATTATGTACTGAAGAAACATGCTAAATTGAAACTACAATAAAGTACGTCTTTGCACATAAGCAACAATTTTAGTTTAATAAGTTTGTATGTACCTGTAGTAGCTTAGAAAAGTTAAAGGTTTTATATACACCGGCAATTCTGTTATTTTTACAAAAAATCCAGCAAGCATCATTAATAGTATATTAATTCCATCACAGTTAACAGACAAAATGCTCCATACCTGTATAATTCTATTAAATACCATTGGCTGTATCATGTAATATGATATTAACAAGAAAGATGTTGTGCAAAGTATCTAAAAGTCAAACAAACTTTTACCTAATTTGTAAAAACAATGACATTTTTAAACTGACACTATAATGAGTTCACTCTTTTCAACTGAATTTTTTGTGTTATACGTTTTCTTTCTAACGAGAAAAAGAAGAAACATAAAATTCAACTGGAAAGTACTTCATATTTGGACTAAACTTTATATTTAAACGAAATAATTAGCGACAAAATTGTAATGCACAGCATTACAATTTGAAACATACTTGCACCGGAATATCCGTTAACACTTTTACGCTGTAGTAGGCTTTGAAAGAGTACCAATTATTTAAATGTTCCTGTAGAAATACCTTCGCTTCCGTGGGAACTACAATGAGATATATTTAACATGTTACAATTATAATTTATGAACTTCAAAACTTTTTCTTATTTGAAATCAGATAAATTGAAAATATTGTTATTGAGATTGCATTTTTATCGGTTTTTTTCTTAATTACCAGACTGTAGTAATGTTTAATATAATTATTTACAAACATAAAGTACAGCTGTTTATATATTATGTTTATATACAATATAAAAAGATACATATATGTATACATACATATAGTCATGTATGTGCATGTGCAAGTATATATGTATATAATATGAAATATAAAGTATATTAAAAGAATCTATATCACTTACTCATCTGCACCGTCTGTAGGGCATTTATCATAAATAAATACATTTGAACGATAAATAAGCAAGATATATTGCTTCGTACTTTTATGGCGTCGTCACCAAAATTATAAAATATTAATCCGAATAGAAGCCTAGCTGTGATGTGCGTTGCAATTCTTAGTTTTGTAAAGGTCTAAAAGATCGATCAAAATAACATTCTGATTTACCTAACAAATCATTTAAATATTACTTTAAACATTTGTACTTACATTATCTCGCATGATACAGATTAGAGCTCGTGAACATAAAATCTTTTGCTGGTGCCATGTCGATTTTTTGTGTCTTCTGATTTTAGTGGATGTGACTGTATTATCTGTTTCGAAATTTTGTTCAAAATCAATCGATAAATTCTGTTCTGTAAAATATTTATTAATTACGAGATGAAATCATAGAGTAAAATGAACTTATTTATTTTTCAAGCATAATGTTAAGAAAATATATACAACATTGTTTTTCAATAGCAGTCCAAAGGACCACGCACGATTTTTATGAAAAAAACTCGTTTGGTCGATTTGTTTGAATTTTTTATATGGTGTAGTACTTGCATTCCTAATAAAAAACCTCAATTTTTAGAATAGGGGTGCCCAACCTTTTTACTTCTGTGAGCTACTCTTTTTAGTAGAGCAACTTCGTGATCTATCTACCTATGTATGTATAAGGTGTAAGAGAAAAAGTACAAAATGAGAGAAAATATGATTTAACCTTTTATTAAACGTATTAATAGGGATAGGTGTTAAAATTAGGAACAAATTAATAAGAAAAAGATTAATATAAAAATTGTAAATTTTCTAATAGAATTCAAATAAAATACACATATAAACGTATAATAAAATTTAAAAAATAATATAAATAATATAACTATTTGACATTGCAATGACTTAGCAATTTTTTAAAAATTAGTATTATAAGAGGACAAAGATAATCTTAAATATTGATCAAGATGTTCATTAATTAAAGAAAATCTGTTTTTTTTTCAATTAAAACAAGTTTTGACTTTCTTCGCAGTATTATAATTCTATTCTATTTTAATGGTTTTTGCAATGCTATAATTTTTTAAAATTTATTTGACTATGATCAACTAAAATAACAATTTTTAAGGTTTTTTATTAGGAATGCACTACAACATATAAAAAATTCAAGCAAATCAACTGAACACGTTTTTTTCATATAAATTGTGCGTGGTTCTTTGCAAAAAATTTCCTCAAAGTTACGTGCCACTTATTTCATTTTATTTTTTTAGATGGCATTAGAAGACTTGTGAATTCTTACACAAAATTTTTTGTAATGTCTTGGACGATTATTGAATAATGTATAGATTTTGCTAACATGTATTGTTTATTAAAGAATAAATAAATTTATTTTTTTTATATTGAGATTATTAGTATAATTATTAAATATTTTCTTTTTATATAAATTATAATTATAAAATTATTTTATATAAATTATAATTATGAAATAATCATTATGAATAAAATGTTTAAATATTCAATAATATACAATATACATGGTGTGTCTGGTAAGTATCGAGACTGAATTTTTCCTGTCAATAAGAAAAGGTGTAGGATTGATGGGGACAGGGAATGTCACGCGAGCTAGGAAACTCGGCTGAATTGTCTTCGAGACTTTGAAATGTGTAGATGGCGCCTGAAGTGAAGGTGTGTTTATTGTATAAAGACAAAGGTAGAGGAGAAGAGGGTAATATGGCACCCCCATTTACATTTTATTGAATAATTTTGTACATAATTAATATTTTCTATTGAAATTTGAACAATTACATTCGTCAGAGTGTTGTTTGACAGACTCTAGACTCAAAGTAATGAAATATTTATTATTTAGGACGTGATTTATACAAATCTCATGCACTGCATAATCAGTGAAAGAAAAAAGTGATTGTAATATGGCTATCTATAAAAATAATTTAAAAAAATTAGTTTAGTTTAAAAGAAACACAGCACTTTGTTACAAAATTATATATTTTTAATTTTCCATTGTTTAGAAATTTCTTGATTTAGAATTTTCCTGCGTTCATCACTTTGATGTCATTTTGACTTATTGTTTTGCTTGGGCCAACGTACTCGATGGTTCGCTGCATTTTAAATCTCTACGCTAGCGCTAAACACATTTTCACTTCAGATTTCAAGCGCCATCTAAACATTCCAAAGACTTGGACGCAATTCAGCCGGATTTCCTAGCTCATGTAACATCCCCAACCAATCCCGCCCATAGACTACCCTCCACTTCTTCCTATTGACAGGAAAAAGTCGGTCTCGATACCTACCGAACACACCATGTACACATCATACTTACTACTTTTATATGTACTGCGCGATTTGAATTTTTCATATTCATCACGACAGATCTTATGTAAATTTTCTAAATCTTTATCTTTCTGTTCAGTTATCATCTCGAGAACTGCAATCAAAAAAGTACAATTAATATCGCAATTGTTCTTTGTGGTTAATAAAGAGTAATAATTTTATCTTTTTTAAAATTAATGACAAAATCTACCTTTTTAATAACTTTAAAAAATTTGCAGTGCAAAAATTAATAAAAAAAAATTAATTTTAAAATTATAAAGAGATGTGTGAGTGAAATGTATATAGATTTCTAAAATACTCTATATCAATTCACTTTTCTTAATTTTAGTTTTCTTATAATGTATTTATCAAAGAGTGGTACAATCAATATTACCAAATTTGGCTATGTTGTAAAAGCTAGGACGCGTGAATCCGGCAATGTTGTACGTGCTCAAGATCTCGCTTTTTGGTCCGCAGTACATACATTTTCCTCGATTAAGTACCATGATGTCATCGAAAAGCGAAATCATACGACCACTAGGTTGATGTATTGCACAAACTACAGCACAATTTGCTTTCGTCATATTGTGCAACATGCCAATTAACTATTTAACAGAAATTATATATTTCCATACAGTATATTAAGAACAATATTATAGGTAGAAGAAAATCATAACATACAGCTTTTACAGACCAAAATTGCATTTGGGCATAATACAATTGATCAATCGATAAATTAAAAAACTCGCCCTACATTGTAACGTTACTGCCGTATAATTAGAATATTCTATACTTGTACAACAGTGCTATCTAAAAGTTTTAAATCTGAATTTTGTATCGATTTCTTAATGCTATCTATCAGAACGCAGTAGAAATAAAAACCTTTGACATGTGTATGTGTCAATGTATATTAATGTGATTTCAATAGTGATTAAGGCCAGACTTTTCGAAGTTTATTAGTTATCCCTTGTCGCAACCATAGATGTGCACCAGAAAATATTTGAACGACTTAAGGAGATAACTCCGTAAGTCTTTTGAAACAATTTGACAGTTTTCGAAATTAACAAATAAGTTTTGCAAGAAAATTATATGCCACACGTTGGTCTTTACATTCATTTCTCACAGCGTACCGAGAAATATTTCTATTAGGTATAAGTTTTATTGCATTCTAACATTAATTACACAGTTACACAAAAAGTGTCACGTCCGAGGGATTAGACCCATGTTTTACTTTAGATTTTAGATACGTGAATGACATTGTATTCTCAGAGCCGTAGCCACGAGAGTGCCAGAGAGTGCGCGGCACTCTCTAATATTCTTTTGACACCCTCTAAACAGAACAAATAACAACTAATGTACCTTTACACAATCTTTTGCTTTTTTACCGTTAAGAGTGTATTATTTTATTTGTATGTATAAATACAATGAAGGACGTTTTTTTGTTTATACATAGATGTAATACATTATTATTTTTGTAATTTTTATATTAATATATTTTATTTTTAAGTTTTCTGAAAAGGCTTTAAATTGGTATCTTAAAATGTTATTTTGATTAAATTGTAAGCACTCTCTACTTTTCCTCAGATACTGTCACAAAATTCGTTCTAGATACGACTCTGTGTACTTTCTACTCATATGTAGGTCAAGGATAAATATGTGGGTCAAGGATAAATTGAATGTTTCGTTCAATGTTTATTATCCGAGACTTAATTTCACGATTAAGGTGGAAGAGAAAAAAATAAATTTTCTAAATATAACTTTAATTAAGAAACATAATTTTATGATCTACGATTGGTGCCAAAAACCGATTTTTTCCTCTCGACAATTTTTATGGAAACGTTTATTGTACTTTTAATAATTAATTGTCAATATATATACTAATTACATACAAACATCCAGTGTTGACTCTCAGTGTAGAATGCATTAATTTATACTTTGATTTTAGATAGCATTATAAGAAAGAAGTAAATTCAGTCAAATATTTGAACCGCACTGTGTATAGAATTATTAGCAACTTATAACAATATTGGGCATTTTAATAAAACGATCGTTATTGATTGATAGCTGCATTAATAATTTATATCATACCTGGTAAGACGCCGCACTGTCACGACCGCTTGTTGGCTCATCTAATAAGAAAACTGATGACTTGGTGATCATTTGCACGCCGATAGACAATCTTCTCCGTTCGCCACCACTTAATTTCATTACTGACGTATCCAAGCAATTTGACAACCAGAGATTTTCTGCGATATGTTCACCTGACAGAAATATTTGATGTATTGTAAATTTTATATATATGTGTGCGTGTGCATGTGCGTGTGCGCGTGCGTGTGCGTGTGTGCGTGTGTGCGTGTGTGTGTGTGTGTGTGTGTGTGTGTGTGTGTGTGTGTAGAGAGAAAGAGAGCAAGTAAAAGTAATTCTACATAATGTATAATAATAAATAAATAAATAAATTATATATATATATATATATAGACACACGCGCGCACGCACCCAAGCACGCACGCACGCACGCACGCACGCACGCACGCACGCACACACACACACACACACACACACACACACACACACACACACACACACACACACACACACACACACACACACATGATTTTACATTTATTTTTAAGTTTATTCATTCATAGGTACATATTTTAAGTTACATGAAGTATTTATACTATTATTTGTTTATATTATATTATTATTAATTAATATATTTTATATATATATATATATAATTTATTTAATAATTGATTTTATTTGCAGAATATTTTATATTTAATATTTAATAATGATTAATAGAGGAGAAGTGGGTAATATGCCACCTATTTTCATTTTATTGAATGACTTTGTTTATAGTTAATATTTTCTATTGAAACTTGAACAATTACATTCATCAGAGTGTTGTTTGATAGATTCTAGACTCAAAGTAATGAAATACTTATTATTTAGGACGTGATATATAAAAATCTAACGCACTGCATAATCGGCGGAAGAAAAAAAATGGTTGTAATATGGCTATCCATAAAAGTAATTTTAAAAGATTAGTTTAGTTTAAAAAGAAACACAGTACTTTGTTATAAAATTATATATTTATAATTTTTCATTGTTTAGAATTTTTCTAATTTAAAATTTTTCTGTGTTCAGAAGTTTTAGAAATACCATTAAAAATTTTATTAAAAACATCATTTTATCTCTGTTTAACATTAAACAACAAGCATAAAATGATTAGTCTCTGATGTTTTTAAACACCGCTGTTTAGAATGACAATCGATTTATCGAAGAAATATTTCAATATAAAAATTTTGCCTAAAAAACCATATTAACCAAATTCCATATTATTGTTTCAACTTTGTATAACTCGAAATGTATACGGCCGAATAAAAAGTTAGATAACAAAAAAACACAAGAGTGAATATACCTTCGTGTGATAATACACTCAAATTTAAGAATAATGAGAAAATGTACGTAATTAAAAGTTAAAAGTGTACCTTGTAAAAGTTTAAAAGTGCTCAAAAGTAAAAATGCCTTATAACAATTGTAAATCATTATGTATTGGCATATTAGCATCACTAAAAAACGGCGGGCTACTAAACGAATAATTCCATAAGCAATTGTTAGAATACGTCACCTAATAACGGAAATAATAGAGGTAACCATATTATCGACAGTAGCCGTAATACCCTCTTCTCCTCTATATATATATATATATATATATATATATATATATATATATATATATAATTTGTATAATTGCACTTGAAATTTACATACTTACAATTGAATTAATCTGTTGTTTGGTCTGATTAACGTCGAGTTGTAATCGAGCTGCTATGTAGAGCGTTTCACTCGTTGTGAGGAATAGCAATAAATCATACTGTTGCGGTACGTAACATACATGTTTACGGAACATTCTTCGGTTCCACTTAACGTCATTTATCGTGATATTACCTTTAACATCTATGGATTGTTTTCCCGATACGATTTTCATCAGGGAAGTCTTTCCTGCACCGGAAGGACCAATTATCACCGTAAACTTCCCTGATTCGAAATGCCCCGTCACATTTTGTAAAATTGTTTTCTCAGCACCTGCAGTAAACATACATTAATTGATATTAACTATTTCTACGTAACAATGCGTACAACGCAACTTTTCTCCCGCGCGTACGCATCGCATTTACACATTTTAAGATCTACATATTCTTGAAAAACAATGACGAAAGCTTTCTTAAATTAGTATGTATAACACAAACTTGCTTTTGCGGTTGCGAACCGAGTAGGAAAGATCGTTGAATTGGATATACATTTTTGAATTCCACTTCTCGGCTTCCAGCAGTTTTTTTGATTCCTGCTACTCGATCTTGCACTCATTGTTCAACATCCTCGCTGCGTTATTTCTGTTGTTCCTTTTCCGGCATCTTTCTGAGCATTTTGTAAAACAGTTTGTCATTATTTGATTAATTTAAATGTGAATGTTTATAATCTCATCCTACTTATTGTAAGTTTAAAGTAAAAATTGTCTTTTACTTTCACAAAACGTGTAAAAGATTGAGTTTATATGTGAAATGTATCGCATATGGAGCTGTCAGTTGCGACTGTCGAGTCCATATACTGAAAGAAACGATTTCTCTTAGTGTAGAACTCATGTTGCGATTGATTACAATCCTTAATGTATTTATCTTAATGTATTCATGTAATGTATGACCACAAGAGATTTACAATTATCACTGTGTAGAATTTTTTGCATTGGAATGGTTAACTGTTAACATTGAAACTGTTCTTCAAATGGCCAGACACCGCTGGAATTTCTATTTTCGCAGATAACAAACAATTCCTCCCGTACCGTGAACAGCAGAACGTCATCTTTAGTAGCGCGTATACAATTGGTGGGAAACCGGGTCAAGTCGTTGATTTTACAAACGTCGCTAAATTTGCGAACATTGAAATATGATAAAAGATATTTCTGCTTATTTTGTATGTCATCTCGAGAGAGGTGGAACTTTTTTTAGCGAACACCCTGTATGTAACAAGCGACGATCGCGTGACAAACGCGACTTGTAAACATCAACATTCCCGCGCTTAACAACGAGTGTGCTCAAGGTTGACCACCCAATCCTCTCCACGAGTGTCCGTTTGGTTACTGTCCTACCAGGCACGGGCCGACGTGGAAATATTTTATTGTTAAATTTTTGTTCACCGACGTATAGGTATCACAATGTATTCATACTGTTTCGAATTCAAATCATTATGCGATGGTTCAAGTTAAAATACTCATGTATAGTCGAGTCAAATTAATTATAAGTTACCGTACTTTGTTTTCTCTTTCTTATTTTATTCATGTCAATTTATTTGATTAATCAAATTCAAAATTATGAAAATTGTGCAAATCATCATATTATTATATTCCTCAGAACATCCGTTCTACGCGCTGTATCTCGTCGAGAATCTTCTGTCTCGTTGGTTATGCGAAAGTAAGAATACGAGAAACTTTGACGATAGAGATAATAATATTTTGTGTGCGAAGCAAATAAGTTTTTGTCGTGGTCGTCCGTACACCCAAGGAAAGGTCGGCCCAAGCAAATAGCGAGTTTACCGGTCCGGTCCGGTGGCCGTTTTAAATCGTCGATGACGATACCGTAATTAGTTCATCCGAGCCAATGAGACATTTTTCCGCCGAATTTGCTTCTCCCGGCTTTTTCTTCGCTTAAACGAGAGCAGGGAGGTTCGCTCTCTTTGCGAGAGATCGGCAGATTCAGATTCGAGAAGCGACGCGAGAGAGTTACACAATATCCGAAACCGAGCGAGAAAGAATTCGGGAAGTGTCGGGAGTTATAAGGCGTGCGAACTTGCGTATGCTGTCGACACGCGCATCTTGAATAAGATTGCGCGGGCATTCTTGCCCATCATCGAGACAGAAATATTCACGACCATTGTGTGATTAAAGACGATTAATTGAAACTTTAATTATATCAAGTGATCACTCTGTTCGCCTTCTTTTCCTCTCCCACCTCCCATTTCACTCATTATACAGAAGTTACGCTATCGTCGTCGCTCGCGCTCTCGCGTCGGACTCGCTCTCGTAATCGCGCGCTCAGGGCCGTGTCTAGGCCGAGCGCCGCAAAAATTAATCGTTCACGCAGTTCTTGCTCGCGCTCTACTCGGGGTGAATTCCGGCATCTCAACATGCGCATCATGCAACACTAAACACATACAATTTGCTCATCTGATTAAACTGTTAAAGCCGTCATTGATTTTTGTATTAGAAATTATTGGAAATTGTATGATTTTATTTTCTTAGCTAATAAAGTACAGCTTAGTGTATCATTACACTTTGAACTTTTTTCAATAAAAGCATAGTTTGGGGACAATCTTTAAATTGTACAATGTATGCACGCGATGTTCTCAAATTAACCGTGTGTTCTGGAATTTGAAGGCATATGATCCGTGTGTCAGTAAAAAGATTTTATCCAAATCTTTCTAGATATATTTCATACAGTTGGAATATTTTAACCGTGGGTCCTTGTACAAAAAAAATAAATATATATATTAATATCTTTAATCAGTGACAAAGATTTAGTTTTATTTGGCATATACATTGAAATCATTTCGATTATTACGGAGATTGCTTTTTTACTATGAAGAAAAGAAGAACCAATGCAATTAATCAAAAATTTCTTTGAGACATGTCCCCATAGTATTGAAATGTCCCCGAAGTGTGCGTTGACCCAAGCAAGTGTCTTCATTAAATGCTTTAGACATATATAATCGATTCCGGGCAGTTTTCCGATGAGAGCTACCACGCTATGAGATACATTCACCCCCACCCACTCCAAGCATCTATATTTGCGTGGAAACTGTTCTTCAAATGGCCAGACACCGCTGGAATTTCTATTGTCACAGATAACAAACAATTCCTCCCGTACCGCGAACAGCAGAACGTCATCTCTAGCAGCGCGTATACAATTGGCGGGAAACCGGGTTAAGTCGTTGATTTTACAAACGTCGCTAAATTTGCGAACATTGAAATATAATAAAAGATATTTCTGCTTATTTTGTATGTCATCTCGAGAGAGGTGGAACTTTTTTTAGCGAACACCCTGTATGTAACAAGCGACGATCGCGTGACAAACGCGACTTGTAAACATTAATATTCCCGCGCTTAACAACGAATGTGCTTAAGGTTGACCACCCAATCCTCTCCACGAGTGTCCGTTTGGTTACTGCCCTACCAGGCACAGGCCGACGTAGAAATATTTTATTGTTAAATTTTTGTTTACCGACGTATAGGTACCACAATGTATTCATACAATTTTCTCATCTGATTAAACAGTTAAAACCGTCATTGTGTTAGAAATTATTGGAAATCGTATGATTTTATTTTCTCAGCCAATAAAATACAGCTTAGTATATCATTACAATTTTAAATTCTTTTACCAAAAGCATTGTTTGGGGACAAACTTTAAATTGTAAAAACTATGTATGCACTCGAGAACGTTCTCAAATTAACCGTGTGTTCTGGAATTTTAAGGGCATATATTCTGTGTGTCAGTGAAAAGATTTTATCGAAATCTTTCTAGATATACTTTATACAGTTGGAATTTTTTAACCGTGGGTTCTTGAAATAAATATTATTTGAATTATGTACAACTCGAAGAACGTTGTTATAAAACCATTATGTCGGAACTTAAATTTATTTGTTTTAAATTTATCAAGCTATATGTTCGTTTAATAATGTTTTCATCAGAATATTATATCTACTGTATAATTTGGAGACAGTTTCCCATCAATGTTTTCATTAAAAAATTTAATAATGTTTTCATTAAAAAATTTAATAATACATAAAGATAAACTTGCATGCTTTTCTATTGTCTTGGAAATAAAATTTTTAATTACATTTTAAGATTATTTTTTTTTTATTACTATTTATCTAATACTGACGTTATGATACTAGACTTGAGTAACAATACAATAATTAGTTACTATTAATCTTTTAATATGTCTTCACGTTCCTCTTAAGAAGAATACATGTAAAATATGCATTATATGATTTAATGTAGTCAATGTATTGTTTGAGGACATTCCTCTAAATGGCGCCTACAGTCCGAATCATATAAAATTTTTGCCCCGAAGTATGCGTTAAATATAGAAATATATAAGTCCCCAATGTATGCAATAAAACTCAAATTTTTTTGAGACCAGTCCCCAAAGTATCGAGATGTGCCAACAGTATGCTTTGGCCCCTTGAAAGTGTCCTCATAGGATGCTCCTGAAATATATATATATATAAATGTTCAGCAAACACAACAGTTGAGTTAACGATTGCTAGTGATGTATTCTTCTACATTTATGTTGGATTTAAAGCTCTAGTCCAATTGCAAAAAATAATTATTAAATACTCACTTAATCGTTGTTTGCTGAACGAAATCAATATGTATTATATATTTTAATTTCTTTTAATTATTATTTTGGAGCTTTCGTAAATGTATAATACAATCATGTGAATATGCAATTTTTTATTTATATATAGAAAATACAGATAGTACGGTATTTACTTATCGTACAATAGTTGTTTACGTAATTCCTAATTGTCATGAATGCATATTATTTTGTTAACTGTGTTCGGACATACACTTGACCTTTTGTTATTTATTATTAACCTAGCAATGGAAAATACCCGTTCACTCGACATTGATGTTGCAGGAGTACATAATACTTTTTTTGCCAGTTTAGATAACATAAACGATTCATGTTTTCTTACTTTTCAAAAGTCTAAAATATTTCTAAAGGGTGTATGTTTGCTAAATAAAATATGGCATTCCTTTTTCAAATCATTTTGCATTAAGTTACCCGTGTGGAAATTCTGTCTAGGCTGTAAACTGGGTTAGCTTTCCTTACTTTGATTGAGGCCCAAGTTAGGACACGTTGGCTCAACTTTGGATTGTCACGTTTTTTTTTCAGGGCTTGCATTGGTTTTCAAACTTGGGCCAATATAAAAATTTGAGTCTGAACCCGTTTTTTTTTATTTTTAAAAATAAAAAAAAATTTTTTTTTTTTAGTGTTTTAACAGATTTTACTATCCTTATAGCTGAATGTGTATTTACTGTTTTGCATATAAGATTTTATTTCATTAATTACAATTGCGCATTATTTTACAATTTTTGAAAACGCGTTGCCTGGATTCAAACCTAAGATCTTCGGAACCATAATCTAATACGCTGACACTGAGCAAATCCTACTTTTGCAATATTGTTAATAAAAAGTTGTATTTGAACTAAAGTTGATTTGAACAGGAAAAAACTTGCGTGTTGAGTGCTGCGCGAACACTCTCACTAGCACTTTAATTGTTTAGCTTTAGATATTTTAAAAATAAACTATATAAATAATTAAAACCTGTTCTTGCCATTGCCCAAACCAATAAAGATAGTCAAAAAATAACAATTGAAATTAGTGCTGGAGCATGAAAAAACATTATTAACGTAAAATGTACGTTGCAAAAATTTATTTTGCAACTAATTGTTATAAACAAATTGTTAAAATTGACTGTAGAGGAAAACTGATTGCGCCAATCGATTCTACAAAAAAAATTATTAAAGAAATAGACATGACGCTTCTCAATTGTTATAGTTGTTATAATTGTTATAAACAAATGAGTTGCAAAATTGATTTTTGCAACGTGTTTTTTACATCAATAATATTTTTTTACATTCCGGGCCTATTTTAAATTGTTATTTTTTAGCTATCTTTGCTGGTTTAATCGTGAGCTTTAATGCGTTAAAACAAATAGTAATTTTTTTCTGTAAAAAATAATTTTTTTTTAGATTTACAAAATGATTTAGTTAAATTTTACTTATTTAAAAAAAAAATTTTTATTGAAACATATTTTTTACATTATTATCTTAGAATAAAAGTAAAATCCAAACTAAGTACTTTACGGGCTATAACTAGGCAAGCCTAAAGATGACTGTTTTGGGAGGAAAATTTAAACCAAACTGAGCACTATACGTGCTGTAACTGGGCAAGCCTAACTACGACTATCTTGGAAGAAAAATCTAAATCAAACTGGGCCCTATACGGGCTGTAACTAGGCAAACCTAAGTTATACTATCCTAACTAGGTGCGAAATGGGCGTGAGTTTGACAACCCTTATTTTGGAACGCCCGGATAAATTTCCACACGGGCAGTAGAGGAAGAATAGTTACTAAACAAACCCATAATATAATTAGCGTTAATGCCCGTTTGTTTTTAATAATTGATTCCATCATTTTCCGTTTTTGTATTTTTAGTACAATCAACTGCATGTCGCTTCAAAAATTTATAAGGACTGATATTTTGTATGTCTAAATATTTTTTAATATTGTTTAAGTTTTAAAATCTAGGATCTATTGGGTTGGCAAATAAGTGATTGCGGATTTTGTCAACGTAGATGGTTTTTTTGTTTTGTTAACGTGTTCAAGCACCTAACCTATACTGTTTTCTTGTTTGGACTTCCGCCTTTAATTTAGTATAAAAATTGTATCGATTAGTTATTTAGTTTTGTTTTTATCCCAATTTAAAAATCAAAGAAAAATTACAAGAACGAAATTTGGCAAACCAACTTTGACACTATCTTTCTTTTAAGGTTTCATTCTCATATACGGCACATAACTTCTTATGTGCTTACGCTTATATGCATTCTTGCCTTTTTGGAAATAATACAATAAAAATCTGAAATGCGTGTCTTGTTCTTTCATTTTTAAATTAGGATCAAAACAAAACTAAATAACTAATCGATAAAATTTTTTTACGAAATTAAAGGCGAAAATCCAAACAAGGAAACAAAATAAGTTAAGTGCTTTGAATACGTTGACAAAACAAAAGAATGTGCTAAGACCATCTATTGACAAAATCCGCAATCACTTAGTTGCCAACCCAATAATAAGGAAGCTAAAACAAATAAATTTGTAACAGGAAATCTGTGATCAAAATTGTCATACTTTTCATTAACTTTATCACACATAAATCATTGTCATTGCAACACAAATGTTTTTTTAATTTACTCCTAAATAAAAGTACTAAGTTTAGTATACACGTTTTTTCACTAGATGAGATTTCGATTTTCTTAATTTTTTCAAAAAAACGAATCAGTGCACCAACGGTTTGCTACTCCGAGATTGATAACTTTAAATCTTCTTTTCCTAATCGTCCTAACAAAATATTAATTGCATTTCTATTGCAATTTATGCTGTCCAGCATAAACAAAATGCTGTGCCATCGGATTGGTACATCTAATTTACGCGTTTTAAGTTTGTTTCGATTCAATTTGTCATTTGTGAATTAAATTCATTGCTTTGTGTGCCTAAGTCATTAAACTCATCTAAATCTAAAAGTAACGTATCATTATCTTTCATTTCTAGATACTGGGATGCATTGTTTATTGATAGAATAACATTCTGCAGTTTGATATATCTATTTATTTCTCTAAGTCGCTGAACTTATAATTTAAAATTTTCACAATTTTTCTCATCTTTCCAATCAAATCACTGACAATCCTATTTTTCCTAATACCATTAACAACAACTAAATTATGAAGACTATATTTTAAATATAAATGATTTTCAGAATTTCAAATTTTAGCAGCCTTTTTCGTGTTTGCACCGCTATCAGTCACAATAAAACATTTTTTATTGCTAAGATTAAATTTGTCTTTAACAGTATCTAAATAAAACACAATTTTCTCTGAAGTATGTTTTCCAATGATTAATTTATTAGTTAAGTTATATTTTTAAACTCAAAATCGTTATCTATAAAATGAAGCGTAAAACATATTAATATAATTTCTGTGACGATAGTTATCTGTTCATGTATCAAAGGTAAAGCAGCAGTCACCAGTTACACAATTTATATACTTATCCATTATATGCGCTTTCATAAAAACAAAGACGTCTCCTAAAGCAGTACGACTTAAAGTCATATGTGCTGGCAAAACTGTCCTCTTTAATAATATTTTATCCTCTTTAATAATATTATATTTTTTTAAAAAGTCTCGAAACCCTTCATTTTCTACAATAGTAAATGGCAATAAGTCTCTACATGCCATTAATACTAAATGTCTACCGAGTAACCATTTTTCGTCACTTTCTTTCATGAACGGATTCTTCGGACGAACGGTAAAAATATTCATCAATTTATTTTCAGTGACTTTTCTTTTTTCTCTGATGTCATGGGGATCTGCTAAATGTCTTGCGAGGTTTCCTGTACTGATTGTATTATTGTAGGATTTAATGGTAAAGCTAAAACGTAAACAAAACAAATTTTATATAAAAATTTTTCTAACGAATTATAGCTTAAAACTGTAATAGATGGATAAAAATGATTATGCTAAGACACTTATATTAACTTGTATGAAAACATGTTTGAAACTTACATAAATGTGAAAAGTTATTACAACTAGTTTAAAGAAAAATTCGTAGAAATATATTTTTTAAATAAAAGTATTGGCAAATTTTTATGAAAAAATATTTTAAACTTTATACGAAAAGCATAAGTGCAAGAGCAAAAAAGTTGTATTTCTCGGCTAATACAAAAAGTGTACTGAAAAAACCAAAGAGTTAATACACTGAAAAAAAAACGTCTTAAATTCAAAAAAATTTTAATTGTTCGTAATAAATAATTTATTTGAATACTTGCAAAAATATTATTTATTTGAATATTGCAATGAATATTATGTGAGTTAAAAAAAATAAATTTAAAAACAAAGCAAACATTTTTTTATATGAGAAAATTTCAAATTAAATTTAACCAAATTTATATAATTAAAGAGTATCAGTATTTATTTTAAAAGTTGTAACTCTTAATTGAAACAATTTCTATTAATTTAAAATAAATGTTTTAATAAGAAAAAATAATTTCTTTAAAAGAGAAAAAGAACACTTTATAT
Organism: Solenopsis invicta; assembly: GCF_016802725.1. NCBI lineage: Eukaryota > Metazoa > Arthropoda > Insecta > Hymenoptera > Formicidae > Solenopsis > Solenopsis invicta. The sequence goes on from NC_052679.1 coordinate 10,370,520, forward strand.
TTTAAAAAATATATATTTATTTTTTAAAATATTGATACTTATTTCAATAATTCTAGATGTTAATGTATCAAAAAATTTTCTTTAATACAAATAAACTATTATTTTAATAAGAAAACGTCTTTTTGAAATAAATAGCATTTTTTTATTAATAAATAAATATATTTGTTTGCTTCAATAAATATATTATTAATGTTAAAAACTGTTTAATCAATTTAAACACATAATTTTTTTTTTACATTATATTTTTTTAATTAATGGATAATATTCTTTGTGCTTTAATATTCGTACTATTGTTTAATGGGATAATTTAACGAACTTAGGAGAGAACCGCCAACTAATCACGTTATTATTAGGGTGTACATTATTTCGACCAATCACAGAATTATTTGATTGATCAGCGTTATTCATACTGCAATGGTCACATGATCAGTCAGCAACTCTCTTCTAGACTTGCTAAATTACTCAATTGTAATAATACGAATTTCTAAGTATAAAAAATCTTTTTAAGTTCTCGAGGTGATATTCTTATCAAAATAATGAATCTACCTTGTATATAAAATAAAGAGAACATTTGACTCGTATAAAACATTTTATTATAGTGGTGCATACTTTGTTACTAATAAAACATTTTATTATAATGCATATTTTGTTACTAATAAGTAACAAAAGTATCGCAATCGTGAACATACAATACTAAAAAAATAATGTTAGTACAAAAAGAGGAAAAAGTACATTATAACGAATTTAAAAACTTTATACTTATATATCAAATGTTTCAACATATAATAGTTATAAAAAAAAAGGAATATAATATTTATTATTTGACATAATGTGAACACTGTAAACTTTGTAATCTACGAAATTATTTTGAGCAATAAATCCCCATTCGTCATATGCTCCATAGTTCTTTTTCATTATATGCTCCATAGTTCTAGCAATAACATAAATTTATGTACTTATTAAATAAGAAAAATACATTTTTAGATTTATTAATTATAATGTACTTAATTTTCCCAAAAACTAGAGACCCATATGTTTCTATATTTATAAATTTATTGATTTCATAACGAGTTCTATGTAATCTCGCTCATAGAACACAATAGTAATCGTCAAAATGTGCTGGTAATAGAAATTTAAAATTATTATAATCATTTACAAAATTTAATTTTGAAATAGAAGATCCATGAGAAAGTCGTATTGGAAACCTTTCGTTACAAATAATGTTAATTAAAAATAATGGGAACACATAGACAATTTAAATCAGAAAAACGCTTGGCATTGCAATTTTTCACAAGACAAAATGTAACGTAATTTTAATTAACACTATTGAATTCTGTGCTTTAAAAAGTAAAAGAAATATTTTTTTTTACTTTCTCCGAGTAGGGCAAAAACAGACTTTTTCATAATGCTCTTCTTTATAAAAGTATTTAATGTATTTCTCAAGTAATGGAATATTATAGATTTTATATAATAACTTTTAAGAATCAAATATTTTATTTTATTAAAAGATATATAATAAATGTTACCTTGTTACATACAAAGTCAAATTCTAAACATGTGGAAAGCGACTAGTGTCCGAAATGTTGCACATTCAGATGCAAAAGAATGGCTTGAACTCACAATCGGATACTGAATATTTACATCATGCGTATCTTTCTCTGTTAAAGAAATTGCGATCTTAGAGTAGGAACTTTTCACGTGTCCGTTTATTTACTCAATTATTTGTGTATTTAATTTATCTATGTATTTTTATGATCCGACTCTTTAGTATTTTTTTAAATAATTATGTATTAATTTATTTACTCAATTCTTTTTGACCAACTCTGTCAACGGACACATTTCTTCACAACGGAATCACGTACTTATGTTTATGTTCTCCACGACTTATACTTATTGTTTTCAGTTGCTTGACTATTTCCTATTTAATCAATGTATCTCCGACCAGCTTTATGTACGTTTAACGACCAGTCGATTGGGAACCGCTCGATTGGAAACATCTTGTACCGAGTGCGACCTTCCCTAATTCCGTTCGATAACTACTATTGTCAAATGCCTTATCCATGGCTTTGCAAGTCGTCGTCGATTTTTAATGGTAAGTCAATCAAATCTACAACTCTTTAAACTTACTATTACATAACATCAATTATAGGATGATCAAAACTTTCCCCATATCACGTTAAAATATCTTTCAATTTGGAATTGGTAAACCGGTAGTGACAACCATATGGAATCGGCGATGACTGCAGCACTGATTCGTTAAGAGGATAAAATTGTTTACAAATTTCTCATTTAAGTATTCAAAATTTTTTGCTGATGATGACTCCAAGGAGAGTTGAAACATTCAAAGATTAATGTCGATTGATTAAGTGATTCTCAGTCTATAAATGACTATTTATTTCCGCTCAAAATCAACCGCGCTGCACTCTCATTAGACCTACACATTATATTTTTATATTTTTGTTTCGAGAGTCTTTATCACATTGTTTATACAGTTTTATAGTAGAACAATTTATGATAAAATATTTATAAGTTCACAACAGTTTTCAGATTTTAATGTAAAATTATTAAAATTTCCAAGAAAGTAGAACAAACTTCGTTAAATTTATGTAAAAAAGGGTGAAAATCCGTTAATCAATTAATTTATTATTTAACAGATTCCGAAATACTTATATCAAAAGTTATGACAAAATAATAAAATTAATGAAAATTAAAGATGAATAAACTTGCTCGAGATCCACGCTAGGTCTTGTACGCAATAACAAAGAAATAAATTCAAATTTCAAATAGACGTTTCGACGTTTTAATAAACGGTCTTCTTTAGTACAAACAAAGCAAGCATCAGTAACAATAATTAACAATGTTTGATCCTAATCTTTTAAATATCAAACTAACCAATAATTATAACAATTACCAAATCTGTGGAAATCCGTAAATAAAAATCGTCTAGTGATTGTTAGTTATAAATTAACATAAGATCATCATGACCTCTCGGAAACGTGTGTAGACACATATTTTGGAAATTAAAACGACTCACACTATAAACTACCGAGCGCAATAAATAAGTAATAAATAAATGTCCCAGTTAATGAACAGGTAAGGCCGTGAAAATTATGGATGAGATTTAAATAAATAAAACTTGGTTTTCAATTAAAACCCTTTGTATTCTTGAAAAACTAGATTATTTTATCAATAGAAACTTTCGCTAATAATTTTATAATGCTATACATATTCAATAAATAACGAATATATTGCTACATGTAAATAGTATCTACAAGTGACCGTTCGATTTTGCTTTGTCTCAATTAGTAACCTATGTTTGTCCCAATTAGTTAACTGCAAACGAAGTGTCAAGCATAGATAAGTTAAAATGAATAAATTTGCGACTTTTATGCAAAAATTGATCTGGACATGAGAAAAATGCAATTTTTGGTAAGAAAAAATAATTTTGTAAAAGTATCATTTCGAAAATATAGTACATCTAAAATATGTCAATTATTTTTTAATGGAGACTGTGAAATCATTTACTGTGTGGATTTTTTTTAACGTTCAAAAGCTGCAAAAGTAGCTAATGTGAAAATAAACTAAAATTTAATAATAACATAAGATTATTTCCTGAAGCAAATAAAAAAATCACATTAATTCAAGCTATTTTATCTAGTCGGTCACTATTTTGACACGTACATTTTTCGATACATATTAGTAATCACCACCATTATTTTATTTTTAACTAGCCATGTAATACATTTGCATTTACTGTTAATTTCTTCTACGTCCAAATAATATAAGCGATCACTTTTATTACTATTTCTGATAAAATATATAATCTAAATACAATCATTAATTGACACAAGTGCATCATAAATTTCGCGTATCTTAAAAGCCAACGTCATACATACGCCTTTGTGACATATGCTTGCATTTAATATGCTTAAACTAATAAAATAAAAGAAAAAAATGATAAAAACTCATATAAACATGTACTACTTTGAAATTAGAACGTTAAAAAGTTAATCCTGAAGATGTGCAATGCAAAATTTCCTTGCAATTCCAATAAAATGTATGTGCCTGGTCACTAACTAGGACAGGTTACTAATTGGGACATTCACCTTAAGTAAAATAAATTAAAATAAATAATAAGAAGATTTTTTGGGGTTATAAATATAAAAAATTATAAATCAAAATGTTGTATTAAATTATAAAAAGAAGTTAAAAAAGCGTGATTAATAGAAAAAGTAGTCAATAAATAAAATATAAAAAGATAAGAAAATGGAACAGATTAAAACTAAAATTAGTATTACCTGTAAGTTTTGAAAAGTTGTGTCTTAGTCACAGTAGAGTGTCTTAATTTGAAATAAGAATACACAAACATCACATTCGAAATACTTAGAGGCAACTGATTCGGAGCGAAACGAGGGATAGTCAAAACCGACAGTCAAGATAGGAAAGAAGGGATAAGGATTTAGGGAGGGGAATTTCGGTCAAGGATAGGAAGATATGCTTTAGAAAGTAGTTCGGTGTCGCTTTACTTGATGAAGCTGAAGCTGGCAGACAAATCTAGAAAACGGTAACCAGGGGCGAATAGAGTGCTGGGTGCTCCCGGAATTAGAAAACATTAAAATGCACTTACATCGTACGCATACGCATAGAGACATGAAAAAAATCACAGATACTCTCTTAGTACAGTACAAAACAATGGCTTTTCCCGGCGACGGCACTTATTTTTCATTAAAAAAATAAAAATTAGTTATAAACAATTTAGCAGCCACGACGTACGCATACGCACAGGGACTTGAAAAAAATCACAGATACTCTCCAAGGGAAGTAAAAACCGATAACAAGGTGCTCTTCTCGGAGAGGGCACTCATTTTTTATTTAAAAAAATATATATTTAACTTATTATTAGGAAGAGTTTAGATGTTGTCGGGAATTGAGTCAGATAATTTTAACTTACGCATTTCCTAAGCTCTTCTTAATAATTAGTGAATTTATTCAAAACAAGCCTACAAATTTTAATTGTTAAATAAAATCAATTAATTTAACAATTATTTAGCAGCTATGTCGTATACGAATTGCGAGTTAAAAAAAATGTATTTATGTTTAAATTTTTTTTTTTAATTATGAATACATTTATACCGCCGTCTTTTGCGACCACGGGGAGGTTGCACGGTCGGATTTTGCACATCATGTTTGTCTTTTGCAGACATGATGTCTCTTATAAACATGATGTCTCTTTTTTACATATTGAGTCTTTCAAACATGATGTCTCTTACAGACATGATGTCTTATATAGACAAAGTTTTTTATTACATACTTCTTTTGACGAGTATGACGTTTTTCTCTTTTGTTGCCTTGTCTGTGGTTGTGGCTTAGCACTTTGAATTATTAAGTGCAAAGACGATGGAAATTCGAATACACTTATAAAATGGAATGGAGCACTTTCTGATTTTTTCAAATATTTTATAGAGTTCTTAATTGTTAAGTGTTGCTCATTATTCAATAAAATTAAATGTCGAAATTTTGTTGCTTTATTTTCCATTCGTTTGTCCGAAACTTAATTTTCTAGATAACTTGCTATGTCTTTACGTGCTATACTCATATCGTCTTCAGTAAATTGTGTAAAGGAACCGGAAGCAATTATTTATGTCCATGTGCATACGTGCATTCCACAATTTCCGCCTACATTGTTACTTTTTATTTGCGAAGGAACGTCTCGTGGAATGTGTAGTGTCCATTCATTCCACGAGGTAATTCCAACGTGTTCTTGAATGAAATTGCAAATTCCATTTAATATTCTTTCTTCTGAACTTCCATGTAATGAATCTAAATACACTATGGTTTGCTGTGCATGGACTATCACAAGAAGTGTCCAATGAGCTGCAAAGTGAATTGGTATGAACCACATGTGGTAATCCCACACTGTGTTTTGCGTTGCCTACTTATTATACCCGACGCTAATAAACCCTCGCGTTAACATATTTTGCAAAAATGAGTATCGAAACATAGCAGTGGAATGTTTTTAGTTTTTGCTGTTCTGGGTAAAAGGCTGAAAAATGCATTAATAACAGTGTCATCCAGGTATTGATCTGGTAACAGCGTTCTGAAATTTTTACTTTCAATTATGTACCCGTTAATATCTTTTCTTAGATCGGGGAACCTATCAAGATATCTGATATTTGTATGAAATAATAATTTGTCTGCTGCTGTTTCATGATATCCTGATAAATCAGGTGTAAACATTTTTCTGGAAAATCGTTATCCTTACGTGAAATTGTAATCTCTTGATTTGTAGTCTCTTGATTTTGTTGAATCGTTTTGTTGTCTTTTAGAAATTTAGAATATATTAAAAACTTGTTAAGTTTAGATTTTTTTCATGTCTCGACAGGATCATTTTCGTCATCACTGATCTTTTTTTTTCTTTACAACGCGTAGTTTTTAAAGAAAATTGTCGTTCTTGTAATCGCGCTTCAATAATTTTAAAATTTGCTTGTATAAATCTAGGTGCAGGTATGCGTGTTTCTTCGTCCAGTATTTGATGTTTTAAAATTTTTTAATAATTTTTGACGGAAGCATTGCTGTCTCGACTTAAGTGGAATTGTGCAATGCCCGTAGCAGACCATAAAGGGAAATATGACATTAGAAAATCCGTGACGTAATCAAAAAACTCTTTGGAGAAAAATGGGTTCAGTTTTGAATTGATTTTATTATTTTCTTGTGCACTTTCCTCTATTTTTTTAAATGCCTAGTAATACAAACAAGATTTCCTGAAAGAAAACATTACAGCTTGTTTTTCTGGTGGTGAATATCTACCGTCTGAGATATTGTTAACATCTTCTGTAATTATTTTCACGTATTGTATTACGTGGTCAAAGCCATTTATTTCGTGATCATTTCCAAAAAGTTTTACAAACACGCTATAAACTTCACCAGTAGCTGATACACAATTACAATGTAACGTATTTGCTAACAGCGATGCTGCTATAGAACGCATTTGTTTTTGCGTTTTTCCATCCGGATAACATTTCTTTATTTTCCGTATAGGCGTCTTTATAAAGTAGGAAAAACGTATATGTATAATATAATTGTCACATTTTATTTCATTTATATATATATATATATATATATATATATGTATATACACACACACACACACACACGCACGCACGCACGCACGCACGCACGCACGCACGCACGCACGCACGCACGCACGCACGCACGCACGCACGCACGCACGCACGCACGCACGCACGCACGCACGCACGCACATATATTTCATATTCTTCATACATGTGTTGAATATAACTTTATTAATTAATGCCATTGAAAGTTCTGCAGGCCGACTGTATTAATGCTAGACTAAAATCTGTTTCGATTTTTTTTTATTGTTATTTCTTTTTAAGTTGTCATTGAACACATCCAAAAAATGTTTAATTGCAGTAATATCATGCTTCGACTATATAAATTCTGCTATAAGCAACATCCCAATGTCTATATTTTTTGGCAATAGCCGTACATAATAATAAATCGTAGTTGCAGTACGAAGAAGTTTAGGCTAGGCAATAATTGAACTAGTGGCATCCAGGTGTAAACGTCACAATTTATTTGCAGCTAAGTATTTAATTTGTTTTCCACTAAACATAATAACGGTATTAATGAAAATTCTTTTATGTAAGCGTCTAGTACTTCACCTCGGATCTATTCTCTTGTTCTTGATCATAAATGTAACAAAATCTTTATCAAGATTATGTTTTGCTCGATTTTCACATGATATTTTTTGTAAAATATTTAAACTCGGGATCTTGTTCAAATTTTCTGGCTGTAATATTTCTTTATCAGCTTTATCAAGCATTTTTAATTTAATCTTTATTGCCGATCGTTAATTTTTTCTGTGAGGAAAAATTTAAAATTTATACACATTGAGTGTTAGCATTGTCCTGATGCAGCTCGAAAGAAAAAATTACCTCTGTTCAACTTGTTCTTATATTTTCATGCCATGAGATGGCTAAAACGTACAGAGGATATTTTTTTCAAATTCGATATTAAAAGTATCCCACCTCTTTCCCACTTTTTTCCTTTTGTTTAATAAAGATATTCAGAGATAACTGCTTAAAATTTTACGCAGACCCGTTTGTTAATGAATTTTTGTTAATCGCAATATCATTTCTACACAAAGAGAATTGACTACTTAATGATGAATCATGATCATTGTCAATTCATTCATTTGTCAGGACGAAGAGATTAATCATCTGTAATAGTTGATTATGTATGTTCATCAATGATCGGACTTTGTAAAAACATCTCCATTGTTGTTGCTTCTTTATTCACATCATTGTGCAGAAAATCCACATTGTAATTATTCTTAGACACATCTGAAGATGTTATTTTTTTCACGTGTTCAATTTACTCTACGTATTGTACAGGTGAACATACATTAGAAGTTTGTATACTCTCAATGATGTTTCTAATGCTATTTGTATGTTTTTTAAAGATGTCTTTACATTTTCCATGATGTTTTTCAACTGTACGTTGATCCCCATTTCCTAAAATATTACTGCAAATATGTAACCATAAATATTTAGAGGGGTGATGTTGCAAACGCAAAACAAAATTATTGTATAAAAGTTATTACCGTATTTATTATATATCTGAACAATAACGTTATAAATGGCATCAATTGTAATCAATTTTGCGTATGCTGCTCAAATATTATATCTATATATATATATATATATATACACACACACATACATACATACATACACATATATATATATATATATATATATATACACACATACATACATACATATATATATATATATATATATATATATATATATACATATAAAATAAAAGGGAATAGATAGAAAAAGATGTGTGTAAAGTTGGCGTATTATTTCATGGAAACTCACAAAAAATTGTGATTTTTGGCTTTGTTAATTATACGTCAACTTCACACAGTCGCGACTGTCTTTTCTCTTCTGAGTCCTACTTCTCAGCGTTTCCACTTTTGCTGATCATCGAAGCACATATCTCCGCGATCTCCGTGGCACACACTGGAAGCGGGACTTGCGATATCTCCTTTTCACTTTTGTCTGAACCAGGCTTTTCTGCAAACGCTATAGTAGATGTCAAGGTAGACGTAAGCTTAACGAAAAAAAAAAATCAGTTTTATTCAATCGTTTTCTTTATTGTCAATATTTTTAAAAATTTGAGCAGCATGAAAACATACGCGAAATTAATTACGATTGATGCTATCTGTGACGCTATTATACAGATATATAATATAATAATAACGTTTACGATTTCGTTTCGCGTTTACATCATCCCTCTAAACATGTATGGTTAGACATTTGCAGTAATATTATAGGTAATGGGGACCAGCATACAGTTGAAAAACATCATAGAAAATCTAAAGACATCTTTAAGAAAATAGCATTATAAGCGTCATTGGTACCAAAACTCATAATGTAATGACACCTGTACAATACGTAAAGCAAATTAAACGCGTGAAAAGAGTAACATTCTCAAACGTGTCTAAAATTGATAACGATGTTGATTTTCTGCACAATGATTTGAATACAGAAGAAACACCAATGGAAATGTTTTCACAAAGTCTAATCATCGACGAACATACACCATCAACTGTTACAAACGATCAATGTCTTCGTTCTGACGTACGAATGATAATTGAAGATGACTATGATTCATCATTAAGTCAATTCTCTTTGCATATAAAAGATATTGCAATTAATGAAAGTTTATTATCAAACGTGTCCGCGGAATATTCTGATTTATCTCCGAATTTATCTGAGTTATCTCCGAATAATTTTCCTGGAAAGAAAATTATTGGTAGAGAGAAAGTTTCAATACGCGGAAGCTCTTTCGTTCTTTCTAAACACTTTTGGGAAGAATTCTGGATTGGCAACGGTAAACCTTTACGAAAGAGTTAGGTAGATGCTTTCAATATTGAATTTGAAAAAAAATATTCTCTGTGCGTTTTAGCCATCTCATGGCATAAATGTAAGAATAAGTTAAACAGAAGTAATTTTTTCTTTTAAGCTGCAGGGCAATGCAAACACTCAACATGTATAAAATTTAAATTTTTTGTCAAAGAAAAAATTGATATACCCTATACTGACACAATTGTGCATGTTGATGTCAGTGGACATGTTTCCCAAAAGAACGACATCGTCGAAACATTGTGGCAAAACCAGGGCAGCGTTAGCCGATGAATTAGAAAAACGGTCGACAATAGTGGTTAAATTAAAAATGCTTGTTAAGACCGATAAAGAAGTATTACAAGCAGGAAATTTAAACAATACTCCGAGTTTAAATATTTTACAAAAAATATCAAGTGAAAATAGAGGGAAACATGATCTTGATAAAGATTTTGTTACATTTATGGTAAAATTATATGATTAGCAGCAAGAACAGATCCGAGGTGAAATACTACACGGTTACGTGCAAGAATTTTCACTAATACTGTTGTCAGTGATTCTGTTTAGTGAAAAACAAATGAAATACTTAGCTACTAATAAATTGCGACATTTACACCTGGATGCAACTGGCTCAATTATTGCACAACCTAAACTTCTTCATACTGCAACTACGATTTATTATTATGTACTGCTATTACCAGGAAATATAGACGTTGGGCCGTTGCCTATTGCAAAATTTATATCGTTGAAGCATGATATTACTGCAATTAAACATTTTTTGGATGTATTCAATGACAATTTAAAAAAAATAACAATGAAAAAAATAAAAAAAATCGAAACAGATTTTAGTCTGACATTAATACAGTCGGCCTGCAGAACTTTTAATGGTATTAATTTACAAAGTTATATTCAACGCACGTATGAAGAATATAAAAGAAATATATATATGAAAGAAAATGTGACAATTATACATATATGTTCTTCCCACTTTATAAAGACGGCTATAAAAAAAATAAAGAAATGTTATCCGAATGGAAAAACGCAAAAACGAGTGGGTTCTATAGCAGCATCGCTATTAGCAAATACGTTACATTGCAATTGTGTATCAGCTGCTGCTGAAGTTTATAGCGTATTTGTAAAACTCTTTGGAAATGATCACGAAATAAATGACTTCGACCACGTAATACAATATGTGAAAATAATACAGAAGATGTTAACAATATCTTAGATGATAGATATTCACCAGAAGAACAAGCTGAAACGTTTTCTTTCAACAGGAAATCTTCTTTGTATTATCAAGCATTTAAAAAAATAGAGGAAAGTGCACGAGAAAATAACAAAATCAATTCAAAACTGAACCCATTTTTCGTGAAAAAGTTTTTTGATTACGTCACGGATTTTCTAATGCCATATTTCTCACTGTGGTCTGCTACGGGCATTGCACAATTCCACTTAAGTCGGGACAGCAATGCTCCTGTCGAAAATTATTTTAAAATTTTAAAACATTAGATACTGGACGGAGAAATACGCATACCTGCACCTAGATTTATACGAACAAATTTTAAAATAATTGAAGCGCGATTACAGGAACGACAGTTTTCTTTAAAAACTACGTGTTGTAAAGAGAAAAAAATAGATCAGTGATCACGAAAATAATCCTGTCGAGACATGGGAAAAATCCAAACCTAACAAATTTTTAATATATTCTAAATTTTTAAAAGACAGCAAAACGATTCAACAAAATCAAGAGACTACAAATCAAGAGATTACAATATCACGTAAAGATAACGATTTTTCAGAAAAATGTAAATCTGGATATCATGAAACAGCAACAGACAAATTATTTCATACAAATATCAGATATCTTGATGGATTCTCCGACCTAAGAAAAGATATTAATGGGTACATAATTGAAAGTAAAAATTTCAGAACGCTGTTACCAGATCAATACCTGGATGACACTATTATTAATGCAGTTTTCAGCCTTTTACCCAAAACAGCAAAAACTAAAAACGTTCCACTGCTATGTTTCGATACTTATTTTTGCAAAATACATTAACGCGAGGGTTTATTAGCGTCGGGTATAATAAGTAGGCAACGTAAAACACAGTGTGGGACTACCCCATGTGGTTCATACCAATTCACTTTGCAGCTCATTGGACACTTCTGGTGATAGTCCATTCACAGCAAACCATAGTGTATTTAGATTCATTACATGGAAGTCCAGAAGAAAGAATATTAAATGGAATTTGCAATTTTATTCAAGAACATGTTGGAATTACTTCGTGGAATGAATGGACACTACACACTCCACGAGACGTTCCTTCGCAAATAAAAAGTAACAATGTAGGCGGAAATTATGGAGTGCACGTATGCACATGGGCATACATAATTGGTGCATACACTTTTGGTTCCTTAACACAATTTACTGAAGACGATATGAGTGTGGCAGGCAAAGGCATAGTAAGTTATCTAGCAAATTAAGTTTTGGACAAACGGACACAAGATAAAACAACAAAATTTTGACATTTAATTTTATCGAATAATGAGCAACACTTAACAACTGAAAACTCTATTTTAAAATATTTGAAAAAATGAGAAAGTGCTCCATTCTATTTTATATTCGAATTTGCAGCATCTTTGCACTTAATAATTCAAAGTGATGAGCCCAACCACAGACTAGGCAACAAAAGAGAGAAACGTCATACTTGTCAAAAGGAGTATGTAATAAAAAACTTTGTTTATAAGAGACATCATGTCTGTAAGAGACACTATGTCTGTAGGAGACACCATGTCTGTACAGGACATCATGTCTGTAAGAGACATCATGTCTGTAAAAGACAAACATGATGTGCAAAATCCGACCGTTCAACCTCACCGTGGTGCACATCGGAAATGCCGACGGTATAAATGTATTTATGTTTAAAAGTAAAGTTTAAACCTAAATGCATTTTGTTTAACTCGCAATTCGTATACGACATAGCTGCTAAATAATTGTTAAATTATTTAATTTTATAATATATAAAGTTCATAGGCTCGTTTTGATTAAATTTACTAATTATTAAGAAGAGCTTAGGGACCGCCCAAGTTAAAGTTATCTGCCTCAATTCCCGACAACATCTAAACTCTTCTTAATAATAAGTTAATTATATCTTTTTTTAATGAAAAATAAGTGCTGTCCCCGGGAAGAGCACCTTGCCATCGGTTTTTACTCCCCTTGGAGAGTATCTGTGATTTTTTTCAAGTTCCTGTGCGTATGCGTATAACTTAGCTGCTAAACTGTTTAAAAACAAGTTTTATTTTTTTTAATGAAAAGTGAGAATTGTCCTTGGGAAGAGCACTTTGCCATCGTTTTGTACTGTACTTTGAGAGTATCTGTGATTTTCTTCAAGTCCCTGTGCGTATGCGTACGTCGTGGCTGCTAAATTGTTTATAATTAATTTTTATATTTTTAATGAAAAATGAGTGCCGTCCCAGGGCAAATCACATTGCCATCGTTTTGTACTCCCATTGGAGAGTATCTGTGATTTTTTTCAAGTCCCTGTTTGTATGCGTATGATTTAGCTGCTAAATTGCTTAAAAATAATTATTTTTTTTTTTTAATAAAGAATGAGTGCCGTCCCCGGGAAGAGCCATCGTTTTGTACTGTACTTAGAGAGTATTTATGATTTTTTTCATGTCTCTACGCGTAGGCGTGCGATGTAGCATGTTCAATGTTTTTTTAATTCCGGGGCCACTCGGGACCCTATTCGCCCCTAGCTACCGTCTTCTGGTTGCTCTATTGTCTCTTAATGTATAACATCTCGGATATCGATCTTTTTACATAAGATGGTTCTTTGTCTAAAATTATTACATTTTCTTAATGAAATTCATAATTCTCCTTGATGCGGTGTATAGAAATAACTGAGGGGAAACTGGATTTTATGATATTCGTCTTCCGTTTTATGATATTCGAAACTTAATGTTCTAAAGTTCTTTCATGCAAAACTTGTTTTTGTATTATTGTTGTGCAGTAAGGTAATGTCATAATCCTTAACCGGTTAAAAAAATGTTCTCGACATTGTCTTTGTCCATTTTACAAGTACTTAAATAATAATGACAGTTTAAACATAAAAACTTTTTTTTTCACATGCCAATAGAAAACATGTCGAGGTATCTTAAAAATTTTTTTATAAATTTAATTTACACGTTAATAAATATTCTGAATAGTCACACTGTCACCAAATTTTGTCAGTCTGAATAATCATTAATTTTTTTGGCCCAGACTTCATGCACGAACTTGTCCTGCGAGGAGAAACGCTACGTGCGAGTTGTGTATGTAACGATTGTCATTTCTTGCCTGGCACGTGGTTGCTGAAAATATACATACACATATGCGCGCACATGTACACAACTCGCAGTAGTCACAGTGGTTTTCCGTACGTGACACGAGATGCAAGCATGATGTCCAGATCCATTATTCGCATGATTCGCACGTGACTACCAAGATATTCGGCGGCGGCGGCGGCGCACAGTGGGACCAAACTACTAGTTTAGTGGACAAAACCTTTTCTTCATCGAATTTTCCATGACATACTGTTCCAGTTGACATATCAGAATATTTTCTTAATGTATTAATACTATCCGGTAACCTATTAAAAAAAGATTTCTCAATATATGAATGTATCGAAAAAAAGTTTAAACAGGCTAAAGTTTTAATTTCTTTCCTTTTTTAAACACGTTTAGAATTTGCCTTAAATCTATTAAAAAAATTTCTTTAAGGATTTTTAAAGATAAAATTTTACAATGAAATATATATTTTCAGTAAAATATATTGTTTTATAATAATTTATATATTAAATTTAATTCTGTATATAATTTATATATTAAATTTAATTCTGTATATATTTGAGCCTGTTCAAAATATGTAAATAAATATACATATGTATTAGGGACATTTATTCGTCGTCATTTGACTTAGTAATTTGTTTGTTATTTTCTCGGTTAAGAAGAGCAGAAATTTTTGAATTCAAACATCCTTTTCTTGCAGGAAGTAAACTATACGAAGATTTTATCGGATCTGAGGATATCAGAAAAATATGCATTAAATCGTCTTTCGTCACAACTCTTGACATTTTCCGAGTAAATTTCTCACGGGATGCCCTGAAATCTTTGTTACGCGATTCTTGGGCTTCTTCGCTTAACATTCCAATAGAGAGCAAGGACACCGACAATACATCCGAACCATGTACGAGTATTTTATGTATCGATGCTGGCATTGGATACCAAGGATATTCTTTTACATATAAACGTGCAGTGTCTAATGCGTAATTTTGAAACGCTCTCGCATAGAAAGCATATCCACAGGATAATGTTTTCAATATAACGGCGCATCTATAAATGAGATTTTCATTTATATGTGTTATATCTACAGACTTAGCCGAATTGTCGAAAAAACGACGAGCTAAAGGACCCCGCACTAATTATGTAGGAAATTGGATTTCGGTGAAATCGCGTAATTTTTTAATATGTTGTGGCTTATAACCTACTGAACAAAAAATGTAATGGACACAAAGTTAAATAATGGACAGTTTTTGAGCTACAGCCATTCAAACATGAAAAATTATGGTCTGCGCGAGTACTATATCCCTACTCTTGGCATAACCCAGTACCAACAACATGGACGTGTGTGTGCGCACGCGCGGCTTAATAAAAATGAAAATAATGATTTTAATTGATACACATTTAAAATAACTTATTTCCACACCTGACAATAGAGTATTTACGAGATTTGACCGTCGGTAAATTTCAGGTTCGACTAGCAAGATCTTACATTCAAGATAAGATGCAGCGTGACGCACAAGAAGAATTTCAATTGGATTCGTTATTTGACGAACCAGGCTTCATAAGGGTGCGAGTGTTTTCACGGTTTCGTAATGTAACGAAACATCAAATATTTATAGCTTACAATATGAGAGATGAAAACGACGTAGATGATGAGAGGAAAGTGATATTAGGTTATTATTGCACCTCTAGATCAGGTGCAAGAACTGTGGGTACATGTACGCATGTAGCCAGCGTGTTATGGTATTTAGGATACGCGCGACACCAACCCAACGTTCGTTACCCTTCTTCATCATTATTAAATAAAATATTAGATGCTGCTGAGAGACCACCACAACAGGATATGAATGTTGAGGAAAATGATTGATGTGGAGTACAATGAAATAAGTTATTTTAAATGTGTATCAATTAAAATCATTATTTTTATTTTTATTGAGCCGCACACACACATACACACACACACACACACACACACACACAAACAGCAGAGAGGGTTTGGAGTCATTAAATACTACGGGAGTGACAAACCGTGGGGTCCTTATCTGCTGACACACACACACGCACGCACGCACGCACACACACACACACACACACACACACACACACATACACACGGGACCAGCCCCCTACCATGTCGTTGGTTCTGGGTTATGCCAAGAGTAGGAATATAGTACTCGCGCAGACCATAATTTTTCATGTTTGACTGGCTGTAGCTCAAAAACTATCCATTATTTAGCTTTGTGCCCATTACATTTTTTGTTCAGTAGGTTACAAGCCACAACATATTAAAAAATTACGCGATTTCACCGAAATCCAATTTCCTATATAATCAATGCGGGGTCCTTTCCATCGTGCGTTGTGCCTTTTCCCTGAATAACAATGCCAACGGGCAAACCCATTTCAGAGAGGAAACAATCCTTAATAAATGCTTCTCTAGCATCTATCTGAGCCTTCGTATGTTTTGTCTTCTGCCACAACTTTGTATCCAGTTTTACTGAGACGTGAAATAACTATTCAAAAATTGAATGTAAGCATGAAAAGTTGAAAGATCAAATTCGTAGACGCTTCTATCAATTTGTCTTTTCATTACTTTATCGATATCATTCATGTCCGCAGGAGTAGCACCACACATGTTACATTTTTGCGACGAATTAGTATTAGTTAAGGCGTTACGTGTCTTCCCATCAATCATTATCATGCATAGATCATGATGGACAGTTAGGTGAGATATGCCTGGAATATCTATTTCTGATGCGACTAATTCATTAATTTTTGTGTCCATGTTTTTTTTCTCCATCCGTATTATTTCTGCAGTTTTTTTCACAAATTCTAATTTTATTGCTCTGCAATATTGGATGGAGGAAGGCCGAGGATTTTGCCACAAAATTATCTTCTTTGCACTCACTTTTGGAAAAACATAAAGTTGAAAAGACACTAAACAGGTCATAAATAAATTGCCGTCCAATTGCGGCTGCTGTGAATCCGTGAAGATTTGTTTATAAAGTAAATGACCGCCACTTCCGTCACAGCCCCACTTCAAGATTAAGTGTAAATTATTACACATGTTCTCTGGCATTTGCAGTAAAATCTTGGATTGTAGTTGAACTATTCAACGAACAGTGAGATCTAATAATACCTGCAATTCAATTTTTGATTTTGTCTCTGTTATACGGATAGATTCTTTTAATGGATAACATTCTATTTTAGAAGGATAAATGTCTGCTCAACGAGATTTTGCTTAAGTCCGTAATACTTAATAAGAGTATTTTGTTAATCCAGCTTCAATTATCAGAGCTAATGCTTCTACAGGTTTATAAGAAATGACGTTATTATTTTTCTTAGCAACACTTTAAGCCTCATTAATTTTTTTTGAGTGTGAAAGCGTTGTCATAACTGCTTCCTTTATCAATTTTACCTTTTCGAATTTTCCGTCTAAACGTAAACTCTTTTCTGCAGCATATATTAACCGTTCAGTATTATTTTTGTTACAAATTTCACTAATTTTCCGCTTCTTACTTCGTTCACTGCACAATCCGAATTCTTTTTGCGGTCAACCACCTCGATTTAATCAAGATGATATAAAATTATTACCTGGGATTGAAATTGTAATAATAGTATCGAGCTAATCTGAATTATTTTCTATAAAACGTTTTTGTTTTGATTAGAATCCTCCCATTTCTTCTTAATTTTAGAGTAATATTTTCGTATCTCAGATTTTATACACATACTCAAAACATCCATACACAATATACTTTTGATGAAAAGATCTACAGATTGATATCGCGAATTCCAGGAGGCTGAAGATGATGACATCAACGTTTCAAACAGCTCACGTCGCGTAATTTCAAAAGACATGTTCAATTAAAATACGAGACTAAAGTGAGAAATGTCAGCAAACTACCATAAAAGAAAATTAAAGTGTTACTATAAACGCGAAGCTCTTTCGACTGAAATGCAAGACGCAACAATAAGTCGACAATTGCTTGAAGCAAAACAAATGACTATCAATAGAGGCAACATTTAACCGAACAATTGAACAGAAAGATATTTTCTCGAGCAAAGCAACATCGGCACGTATAATAAATTAAAAACGCTACATAATTTTGTCCTTTAATATAAGTCATTTTTTAAAGAAAACGTATTAATTAAAATATTGTAGTTTTTTAGTTTTTAAAATAAAATATAATATTATTAAAAGATATTACTTTTTATAATCAATGATATTGTACCCAGCCAGAAATAATAAAAGAATCAACGTAGATTTGATTGCCGATTTGATGATTTCGACATGGAATCAACGTCGATTTCATTATCATTTCTAATTGGGTATGACTAAAGTGTATGACATTCAAATAAAGAAAAAGCCTATGCTGGTCAAAACGGACCTTAGTGCTCAAATAACAATTTCCTAGAAGATTTTATATACATTAATAGACATATAATGCTCCCGAAACAGAAAATGTATATAAAATCATCTAGGAAATTATTTGAGCACTAAGACTCGATTAAGCATTAAGATATTATCCTTCTTTCGCATTTACCGTCTAAACATTTCATGTGCACGATGTGTTTTTTTACAAAATGCCATGTCTCTCTACACAAAAATTCTTTTCTTGAAAAAGAGCAAATAAAAGCAGAGCACATACTTTTGTTTTTACTTTGAGAATACTATTAGCTTTCTATTTATAAGAAAAACAGAGCGGGGTTTTATAGGGCTTTTTTTGTAATTCCCGAGAAAGTTTATAATATTGCTATGTGCATCAATATAACAGAACAGAATTTTTTTTCTTTACTTCTACTCGATATTTTAAATTATTTTATAATTTTTTAAGAGAAAAAGGTTTAATGAAACATAAAAAAATTAAAGTTTCTTTATTGTTAATATTTTTCAGAATTATCAAACAATCGTATTACTACTACAATTCATAAAACATTTTGCAGTCTCCTACAATCTCGTACTTAGAGCCATTTTACCATTATTCTGGCGATGATTCTTAATATGAAATCAGTTTTCATACACTTTAAACATTTCTACATAGCAGTCTCTCTCATTATAGCAGTCAGAAGCTCTTACAATAACTTTTATTTTTAAGGTTTTGTTCACGGAAAGAGGGTTTTGGTCCCACTGTGCGGCGTGGCGCGGCGACGCACAGCTCTAAGTACAGTAACTTGACATTAGAAATGTAAATTAATGCGGCTAAAGAAGTTGCTTCAGATGGATCATATTTTGAAGGAGATAAAATAAATTTGCCTGAAATTTAACTCTATTTTATTTTATTTAAAAATTCCCGGTACTTTCTGATCATAAGGTATATCCGTCTGAAAGATATGATAGTAAAGGAAAAATTTTTAAATTAAAGAAGACTTTACATGGTTTATGGCAAGCTTCACTGAGGTAGAATATACGCTTTATAGATTTTCTCGAAGAAAAGAATTTTAAGCCATTAGAATGCGAACAATGTATTTTTAAGAAAAGTAACAAGTATATAATTTTAGGAATATATGTAGATGATGGAATGCTTCTTGGAAATTATATACAAGAAATAGAAGAGACAATTAAACAACTTACAAAGGAATTTAAAATGAAACTAGAATACAAGCCTAAGAAATTTGTAAGATTAAAAATTATAAAAGAAGAAAATAGAATAAAATTAAAACAAGAAGAATACACAAAGAAAATTTTGAAGCCATATGGAGTGGATAAAGCGAAACCTGTTAAAATACCGATTTTGAAAAATGACAAAAGAAACACAATGAAGAAAGAAGATTTTTATACAGAGGAATAATAGGAAATCTATTATATTTATCTACTAATTATCTAAAACAAGAGCTGATATATCGTATAAAGTTGGTTTTTGTACTAGATTTATTAAAAATTATAAACAAGATAATATAAACAATGTAAAACATACAAGGGCTATTTTTTAATTAACCTCCGATAATATTGTACAAAATTCCTAGTTGCAATACAGACCCCGTTCACGATTAGTCGGAATTCCATTGTTAGTGACAGTAAAGTAACGAGCGTGTAAACTAGAGTCCCTAGAAGTAGAGAGTCTGGACATTTGCCCCTAAAATGTCGGTGATGAATATGTCGGTGTATGTACGTGAGCTTTATGTGTGTGTATGTTTATCATTGTGTGCACTTGAACGTGTTGTATGCTGTTATCACATTGGCTAAAGAGGATTAAACAGGGATCCGTATTGGTGCTGCCATTTTAGGTGCACAATCACGTGCATCCAATCACGTGGAACTCCGATATGTCCAGACTCTCTACTTCTAGGGACTCTAGTGTAAACATGTCGACTAGGATCGAGTCTCCCGCCAAGTGCGAAGTACACCCAAGGACTTTGATTCTGTCCATGGGGAAATTTTCCAAACTAAGAAGTCGCTATCTTTCTACATACTTACAGTTCATGATTAACGCAACGACCAATAAGCTCTAGTCATTTTATTAATCATGAACTGCGAGTATGTAGAAAGTGGTGACTTCTCAGATTTCCCCATGGACAGAATCAAAGTCCTTGGGTGTACATATGCTCTGTCCTTCTGCCAAGTGTAAGTACGTTCTGTTATTCGCTTTTTGCAGGCCGAAGGAAATAATGCAACTGAAATTAATCGAAGAATGTGTCGTGTAAACGATGGCGATTCAGTTGCCACAGATTTTCTTTCTCTGCCGGCCTCGTCGTGAATATCGGTATATCTTTCTCGAAATTGCCTACACCAATCACGCGCCACGCCGTCACTTATGAATTTGTTATCATACATACGACACATTCTTCGATGAATTTCAGTTACATTATTTCCTTTGGTCTGCAAAAAGCGAATAACAGAACGCACTTCGCGGGAGAACAGAACGTACGAGGTGTAATCAAAAAGTAAGGTAACTTTTTGAATTTCGCGCGCTCTGTACACTCTAATTTCAAAATTTTTTTTTGTGTTAGTACACTCGTCACGATCATATGTTCACAGTTTTGACTATATAGCATGTGTTGTTTTTATGTGAGAGGCATAAAGGTTAAACTTGTGTTTGCGTGCTCGGCGATTTTTTGCTGTTGAAAATAATGGAGCAGAGAGTTTGTACTAATTTTTGTGTAAAAAATGGTATTAACATAAGTGTTCAAAAACTCTTGAAATGTTGACAGTGGCATACGGTGAGTCAACTTTGAGCAAAAAAAATGTTTATAAATGGTATAAGTTATTCCAAGAGGGCCGAGAAAATGTTAACGATGAACCTCGCTCTGGACGCCTCAGCACGTCAAAAACCGACGAAAATGTTCAGGAAGTGAAAGAAATTGTGTTGAAAAATCGTTGAATCACGATTAGAGAAATAGCTGATGATCTTAACATATCGTTTGGCTCATGCCAATCAATTTTAACGGATGTTTTGGGTAATGACACGTGTGTCAGCGAAATTTGTTCCAAAACTGCTTAATTTTGATCAGAAGCAGCGTCGCATGAACATCGCCCAAGACATGTTGAACGACGTCAATGATGATCCTGATCTGCTCAAAAAGGTTATAACTGGTGACGAAACATGGGTACATGGTTATGACGTCGAAACCAAAGCCCAATCATCCCAGTGGAAGAGCCCAGGAAAGCCAAGACCGAAAAAGGCACGCCAAGTTCGTTTGAATGTGAAGGTTTTGCTCACAGTTTTCTTTGATTACCATGGCGTTGTGCATCAAGAATTCCTACCACAAGGTCGTACGGTAAACAAGGAGTATTACCTTGAGGTTATGCGGCGTTTGCGTGAATCAATAAGAAAAAAACGTCTGGAAGTGTGGAAAGAAAATTCATGGATTCTGCACCATGATAATGCACCTGCGCACACGTCGTTACTAGTGAGTACTTTTTTGGCCAAAAACAATACTATCATCATGCCTCAGCCACCGTATTCACCAGACTTGGCCCCCTGCGACTTTTTCTTCTTCCCAAAATTGAAAAGGCCTATGAAAGAACAAAGATTTGCGACGATTGAGGAGATTAAGGCTGCATCGCTGGAGGAGCTCAAAGCAATACCCAAAAGTGCATTTCAGAAATGTTTTGACGACTGGAAAAAGCGCTGGCACAAATGCATTGTATCAGAGGAGGATTATTTTGAAGGGGATAACATAATTTTGGATGAATAAATAAATATTTTTTTATAAAAATGAAAAGTCACCTTACTTTTTGATCACACCTCGTATGTTCCTCGGCCTTGGCGGGGGACTCAATCGTAGTCGACATGTTTATATGCTCGCTACTTTACTATCACCAACAATGGAAATCCGACCAATGGGTAAACAGGTAACAGTACTACTAACTTAATTGCGCAAGAACGGGGTCTGTATTGCAAAGAATTTTGCACAATATTATCGGAGGTTAATTAAAAAATAACCTTCGTATTATGAAATGTCTGAATGGAACAAAAAAACAAGGTATTTAATTTACCAGTAACGGAAAATTAAATTTTTTGCAAGCATATTCTGATGCAGATTTTGCAGGAGATATTCAAACAAGACAAAGTACAATTGGCTACGTCATATTTTATGGTGGAGGTCCAATAAGTTGGTGTTCTAGAAGACAACAAAATACTATCATGTACTATCAAGAATAGAAGATAAATATGTAGTAGCAGCAGAATGCGACAAAAGACTAATACATTTAAAATATTTATTGGAAGAATTACAAGGAACAAAAATTAAAATTGTATTAAATATAAATAATCAGAGTACAATACTGCTGATAACAAATGGTATTGTAAGCAAAAGATCGAAACATATATGTTAAATACAGATATGTGCATGATTTGGTTAAAAATAAAATCATAGAATTGAAATATTGTCTAACGAATGAAAGGCAGATATACTAACAAAAGTTTCAAATGTTACAAAATTTAAAAATTGCAAAAAGACACTTACAATTAGTGAATTAATATGATGAAATTAAAGGGAAGTGTTGAATAATCGATTAAAATCTATAACTGTCATTATATTAGTTCACAGTTTTGACATTGTTTTATTTTTAGCTTGTTATATTATTAGATGTATATTAAACAGTGTGTTCATGTTGAGTGCGTGCATTAAGGTCTAACATGGGTAAAAGAATAGTGAATTGATTATTTAACACTTTTGCGTATTTTTTAGCTTGTTTGTTTTTTTCTTCGCGAGAGCTGTTTCGCCCTTGCCTTCGGTTCTCCGCCCTTTTTACGATTAGAAGAGCTTGCTGGCCGCATGCGAGCGACAATATCGTTTATGCTGTAAATAGTGTTGCTAGATGGGTCGCTTTTTTCGCAAATGCGTATAAAACGTATCCTAACTTAAGTAAAGTATTCTAAATCGTAAGGAAAAGGGTACTATTAGAGACCTTATTTCAACAATGATAAAAACTTCTTGAAAATAAAGAAATATTAATAAATTATAAGATTTACATGCACATATGCGAATATAATTATAAAAAGATTAAATAATTGATGTGCAAAATGGATTAATGATACAAAGTAAAAGAGAAGGATAATGAAATACAAAATTTATTAACAATTCAAATAAAATAATTTATTGGGTAGAATCATAAAGAATACCAACATATGTTGCAAGCTTAATGGAAAACTACCAAGAAATCTAATAGTATTCAAAAATATATTTCTTTCCAAAATAACAAAATTAATATTCCATAAATATTCAAAATAAATAATAAACAACTAATTAAATGATTAAGCTGACAACCGCTAAATAATAAATAAATCAATTAATCAATGCTGCATATAAATTATGTATCAATAATATAAAAATACCACGAATTTTTTTGGTCACATTAGACTAAAACATAAAATTAAAAAGTATAATACATACCATATAATATATGTAACAATAAAATAAATGCTATAAAATGTAAAAATAATAGTTAATAATAATAATAATAATGTAATTAACATGCATAAAGAAAGTCAGTATGTAAATGGGAAACAAAATAAAAAACATGCACATAAACAATTTAAAAAAAACAAAGTTACAAAATTAAATACCATGAGATAAATACCGTCAGATGTAAAACAGCATTAATCTGTCTATAAATTTTGAATATTGTATAATTCTAAATGCCTTGAATCTACTTCAAAATTTAAACATTGAATACCTTGAGTTTGAAAACTTGAACGTACACCCAAGGACTTTGATTCTGTCCATGGGGAAATTTTCCAAATTGAGAAGTCGCTATCTTTCTACATACTTACAGTTCATAATTAACGTAACGACCAATAAGCTCTAGTCGTTTCATTAATCATAAACTGCGAGTATGTAGAAAGTGGTGACTTCTCAGTTTGAAAAATTTCCCCATGGACAGAATCAAAGTCCTTGGGTGTACAATACAAATTCCGGAAACTGTAGCATGAGATAATCGATTCTTGTTTACGCCGTTTATATAATTGCGCTCACTAGTTATTTTTTTGGTTCCTTCCCGCTGTCACTAGTAATGGCCGTACCGCGGCGCTGTAGAAAAGTTTAGTTAAGTTGGGAGAACTGCGACGAACAACCATTAGCATTTACATTCACATATTGTATCAGTAGTGGAGTCATACCGCTCATTATCACTCGTCCGAATAAACTGGTAGCAGTTCACGATCCAGAAATATTCATTCAATCCCGATACCACCCAACAATTCAACGTATCGTACAATTCTTTTTTTTATTTTTCACATTTGAAACTATTGAAAAATTCATTCTGTTCCGGCATTTGAATGCGGAAACGACAATACTACTTCGACTAATGATTTTAAAGTTAAAAATAATTTATTATCACTAAAATTTTTAAATTATAATATTTTTTCCATATTTCTTCTATTTCTAATTGTAAGAAAGATAATTCTTTTTTTCTACATCGTTAAACATGGATGACAGAATTCTCCATTTAAATGCTAATTTTGTATCAATTTGCTCTATGAGCACAGCAATATCAGTTAAATCTTTAACTTTACTTATGTCTTCATCATATAACGCAATTTGAGAATCTAAAAAAGTTAATAATTCGAAAAATTTATCGTTATATGGTAAACGTTTTAACATTTCTTTAATTGCTGTTTTATAAAAATTTAAACATTTTAATCTAATTTTTTTTGTACGCATTCTGGAGACAGAGTTGCCAAAAGATTTTCACGTTTGGGCCCAACATATACAGAGTGTCCGTTCATAAATGTCCAAGCAGATATCTCGTAACTGATTGAAGTTATAAGAAAGTTTAATAAAAGAAATTTACATAGCTCTTAGTCAGCTACAAAATGCATGTAAAAAAATTTTTTTTACTTGTGACCTTTTTGAGTTATAAAAGTCAACGTAGGTTTTTTAAATGGGTACCTATAACTTTTTTTACATAGTAGCTACCTATAACTTTATTTACACAGTAGAGATAATTTGCAATCAAAATTATATTTGGAAAAAAATCGCTATTATGCTTTGAGATAATTTACGAGATAATCGGCATGTTAAGTATTAATAATTTGGATTCAGTATTGTTGAACAATTTGGAATGTCAAATAGGTTGAAAAAGTAAACATTGTTATTTTATGAAACATTTATTACCACATTTATTAATAAATTGCTCGAACTTGTTACCATCGTGATCAATATAGCATTAAATTTTATAATGTTAAGCAGCATTTTTGTTTCAACAGTTTTAGTGATCTTATGTCGTGAATCTTCTTCATGTTCAGGGATAGTTACATAAACAATGTCCTTAATGTACCTCTAAAGGAAAAAATCGCAAAGTGTCAAGTCCGTAGATTTTGGTGGCCATCATATAGGATCATTAGTACTTATCCAACAATTAAGAAATCTATTATTTATAAAGTTAATTACAGCACGTGTATTGTGTGCTGGAGCACCATCTTGTTGAAAAATAATATTTCGAAAAACTGATAATGGGAGATCGCGTAAATAATCTGAAAAAGTTGTTTGCAAAAATTCAAAGTATCTGTCACAATTAAGATGACCATGGAAAAAGAAATAATTTTTGTTCCGACATTCATCAAACGGTCGTGTATTTTGACAAGTTGAAGGTCAGTGGTCCTGTTCGGCATAACAGATTTCAAAATGTTATATAATCTAATGAATCTTGTTTTTCAAATTTTAATACGGAACCATCTATTTTAATACATAACATGCTGACTATCTCGTAAACGAAGCATAATAGCAATTTTTTTTCAAATATAATTTTGATTGCAAATTACCTCCACTATGTAAATATACAAAAAAATTATAGCTACTCATTTAAAAAACCTACGTTGATCTTTATAATTCGGAAAGGTTACGAGTAAAAAAAATTTTTTTATATGCATTTTATAGCTAAGAGCCGTGTAAATTTCTCTTATCAAACTTTCTTGTAATTTCAACCAGTTACGAGACATTTGCTTAAATATATATGGACGGACTCCCTGTATATTATTTAGATGTTGTATGATATTTTTATCGTCTACATTCAAAGTAATAATGTGTGCTAAAGCTTCGAAAATAATATTAGGAGTATAAATAAGTTTCCGCCGTTTCACAAAAAATGGCGCCACTAGTATGTTATGGTTAAAATTGTCTGTTGTAAAACGTTATACCGTAAGGTTGGACATCTGGCAACAACACCTTAAAATATTAGCGATTTTGTATCAGCATCATATATCTTTTTTCGTGCGAAAATGTCGAGTTTTGAGCCGAATAAGCGTCATTTGCGGGAGCTTTTGATTTATTTCTTTAATTTGAAGAAATCTGCAGCCGAGGCGCATCGATTGCTTGTAGAAGCATATGGTGAGGCTGCCTTAAGTGAGAGAAGTTGCCGTGAGTGGTTTCACAAGTTTAAGAACGGTGAATTTGACGTCGAAGACAAAGAACGTAGAGGAAAGCCGAAAGTGTACGAAGACGCGGAATTGGAAACATTATTAGATGAAGATTCGTGCCAAACGCAAGAAGCACTTGCACTTACATTAAGAGTAACTCAACCAGCAATTTCACATTGCTTAAAATCATTGGGAATGATTCAAAAACAAGGAAACTGGGTTCCATATGAACTGAAGCCGAGAAACGTTGAACGCCGATTTTTCACATGTGAAATGCTGCTTGCCAGGCATAAACGAAATGGTTTTTTGCATCGTATAGTCACACTGATGATGAAAAATGGATCCACTACGATAACTCAAAGAAGAAAAAATCATGGGGACCACCTGGCCATGCTTCAACATCGACAGCCAAGCCGAACATTCATGGAAAAAAGCTTGTGTATTTGATGGGATAGCTTGGTGTCGTTATGAGTTGCTCAAACCGAATGAAACCATTACTGGGGCTCTCTACTGAACACAATTGATGAGATTGAGCCGAGTACTCAAGGAAAAACGTGCCCACTACTACTCCAGACACGACAAAGTTATTCTTCTGCATGATAATGCTCGTCTACATGTTGCAGCGCCGGTCAAAACCTACCTGAAAACATTCAATTGGGAAGTTTTACCCCACCTGCCGTATTCACCAAACATTGCTCCTTCTGATTACTACCTGTTTCGATCGATGGCGCATGGCCTGTCTGAGCAACACTTCACATTATATGAAGATACAAAAAATTAGGACGATTTATGGATAGCTTCAAAAGATGAAGCATTCTTCCGACGCGGTATCCGTATGCTGCCAGAAAGATGGGAAAAAGTAGTGGCTAGCGATGGACAATACTTCGAATAAAACATTAGATACCGTTCTTTCACAACAAATGTCCAATTTTTGATAAAAAACGGCGGAAACTTATTTATACTCCTAATACAATTTTGACTTATTTGTTGAATTAACTGCTGATTATTTAAAAATAATTTATAAATCAAAACCATTCGCGATTGAAAAAGAGCGTTAAAGCTGTTAAAAAACTTTAAAGAATATTTAAAAAAAAATAAAAGATATGCTTTAATTGACCCAATAAGAACTGGATTGTTTTATATACGTTTATTAAACGTATGATATAAAAATCTGATATAAAACAGGTATAGGTATATGGCAGAAACGTATATAAGTAAAACGGTTTTTATACGTTGGTGCAATATAGGTTTATAATAATCGTTCTTATTACGCATATATAATACGTATAATACGTATACGAATTACGTATTTCATACGTATGGTTTATAAAATGCCAGAATTGTATCTACGTTTATAGCACGTATAGAAATACTATCAAATACTATCATATACTAATTAAATAAACGTTTCTTTATTACGTTTATGATTTGCAAAAGTTGTCCCTTTAAATAACGTATCAAGAATAGGATTTAATATCCAGGTATGATATACTTTTTAAATATGTTAATAAAAGTTTGAGCATAAATTATATGTTTATACGTTTTTATTGCAGCAATATTTAAACAAATAATAAACCTATTTTATATCACATTTGGTATAGCTAATTAAAGGTTTATTGTAGACATATATTATTTATGAAATAAAAAACATTTATAAAACATTTCGGAAATATCAAATACGAAAAATTCAAGATATTCAATTATTAATAGTTATTTAACACGTAAAAGCATATTACGGTTCTTTAGAAAATCGCGCAGTTTGTTTTGGTTTTGAGTTTCAAAGTTTTTTCGCCACGCCAGCCTTTGCGGCTTTCACTAGGTGGCCACGCCGCGGGAGATCTTCTCGTGAGTCGAATGCGGTCACAGGCGTTATATCTAGGCGCCAGCATAACTGTTTTTTCAGCTCATACTTCTATGAAACTTTTAGTAGTTGCTTGTTGCAACTTCAAAACGAATACTTGTTCTTATCGAATGTGACGTGTGTGCGGGACGCTGTTACATATAAAAGTTTACATCTTTTAATGTAAATCAAAAATTGTGTTGTTAATTAATCTTGTACTTAAGTTAAATGTTTAATTCAAATTTGATCTTTTTTTAATACTTTTCAACGAAATGAATATACAATAAATATTGTTTTGTAAACTAATTATTTATTACGTTTATATTAATGTATTCTGTTTTAATAAATCTATCTGGGTTCCAATCTTATCTTTAATTGGTCGTAATACCGTATTTTTGGTGCAGAAATCCCGATCAATTCGGATTATTTTTTTTCTAATCGCACATTTTTGGCAGGGTACATACATTTATAATTAGGATTTCAAAAACGAACAAAATTATTGATTTCAAATGAGACAAGAAGAGCTTCAGGACCGTGCTAGGTATTGTGGGTCAATACAAAATAAATACCAATGTGAATAAAATAAACGTTTTGACTATTTAATAACTAGTTATCTTCAGTACAATGTTTTAATCTATAAAAGCAAAACAATTAAATAGCAAATCATATCACAAACTTAACGCAACATTAATCAATAAATTAAGATCTTACCAGATATATCTGCGATATCAGCTTATTTAGTTATTGATTAATGTTGCGTTAAGCCTTGCACGGCCTTGAAGCTTTTCTTGTCTCATTTGAATTGTTCTTTAGGAAGCTTGAATCTTGTACTTATTTTTTTAGTTATTGATTTATCAATATGTATTTTATACGACTATATATAATTCATTATTTATTTGGTTCTCTAATCTAAATATAATTCGTATATGCTTAATGTTTAATAAATGAATAAAAATTAGGATACCAAAACGTTTATGAGACGGTCATGGAAACGGAAATTATATCAGCTTGAAATACGTTTAATATACTGGGTTTACATTATACGATAATACCAAAAATAAACGTACATTATACCTTCTTGTTCTTATTGGGGAATTATCATTTAAACACGTTAAACTTATTTCTGCGGATTGTAATTTATCTTCTGTGACAGCTAAAATAGAATAACTTTTTAGGACTTGCCGATTATAAAGAAGTCGAATGACACATTTATGCAAAACTAACCATCTTGTGTCTGATAATTTTAAAATCTTATTTTTTTCCACTTCAAAAAAGTCTTGAAATTCACATAAAATTGCAGATCTTTTTGCACTATCCGAAATATAAGTAGATAATGATTTTAATTTAATTTTCATATAATTCTGGTAATTGTTCACAAACTTTGCTAGCAATAATCGCGAAAGAATGGCAGATGCATTTTCATAAAACTAAATCAGGTTCTTGTGATTTTAAATGTGATAAAAAAGAATTGTGAGGTTCAATCATAACGGATGCGTTGTTGCTTGCATTCCAATAACATTTGTAATAAGTATATCTTTATTTTCTAATATTTTTTGGAAAATTTTGAAAATTTTTTTGCAGAACAATTTGTGGCATCTAAAAGTAATAAGTCTAATAATTGTGTTTTGACTTTCTTATCTAAAAGAGAAACATCGTGAAAAAACACACATAACTTTGGTATCTGTGATATCTGTGATATCTGTACTTTCATCAATTAAAACTGAAAATTTATTATCTTTTAAAATTCTAATTAATTTTTTTATTTCCCGTTTAGCTATGATTTTTTTAACAATTTTGGTACATTTAGATCGAGCCAGTGAAAGATCTTGAGCAATTTTTGAATCTATAAAAATATTTTTTTAGCAAAGGTATTAAATGGTCCGCGGTATAAAAAGCAATATTATGTTTAGCGTAAAACGCTGATAATTATATTTCTACGCATTTGATTTGATCTTTACGTTTTAAATTACTTTTTTTTTGAGAGGGAAAAATACCGTTGTTGGACATAACTCGAGGACGGTGCGAGAGTGCGAAACGGTATGACATGTTTTAAATTACTATTACTACTGTCACTGTTATTGAGCCTTTGACATTTTACTTTTATTATATGTTTAGCCCTCTGTGAATGGCGTATTAAATCTGTTTTAGCACATCTGATGGTCGTATTACACGAAATGCTTCTTTACTTATTCTAATTACTATTCTAAATACACTCACTCGCCGTCTCACGCAACCACACTCAAACAAGTCCCCGTATTACACAAAATGCAAAAAGCTTTATTTTCAATTGGATGAGGAGCCAACCATCCTTCAAAATCTTTTTTGTCTAACCATGCATGTTGAAATTCCCTACTTTTTAACGACTTCTTGTGAATCCGAATTTTATAAATAAAAATAAATTATGTGTGTGTGTGTGTGCGTGTGTGCGTGTGTGCGTGTGTGCGTGTGTGCGTGTGCGCGTGTGCGCGTGCGTGCGTGTGTGCATGTGTGTGTGTGTGTGTGTGTGTGTGTGTGTGTGTGTGTGTGTGTGTGTGTGTGTGTGTGTGTGTGTGTGTAATAAAATATACGCAAACATAAAAAAATAATATAGTAATAATAAATTATTAAAAAAATTAATTATCCATGCAAAATCAGCTCCTCATTCATGTAAAAAATAAAATCATGCTGCTTAAGTAATAAATTTTGCAAGCTTCCTTTAATTTATTTTTACTTTTAAAAAATCATGCATAACTTATACAACTTGTGCATCTCATGCAGTGTACATACCATTAAGGTTATTTTCAAAACATTCCTTCAGAGGAAAATTTTACTCGAAATGTACAGTACACGTAACATATACTATATTATTTCGAGTAAAATTTTCCTTGAAAAGAATGTTTTAAAACGTAACTTATCTCTAACCTTTGCAGCAGCAACTTCAGCAGCCCGCTAACATTTTCCGTCTATGTGTATCACTACACGGCACTGTATGAACTGCCTCGACCGTTGCGCATACGCGAAAAAGCGACCCATCTAGCAACACTGCTGTAAGTGGCGTAGTTTTTGTCCGCTATCACGTATTCCGTTATCAATTATTCCATTTATTGTGTACGTTGATTTCAGATCCGGTGACGCGATGGGTAATTGCGTCTGGCGCCCAAATTATCGTAATTTAGCGAAAATTCGTGTCGGTACAGATCCCGCCCGTGTGCGCGTTTCGTATAACTTTTCTTTCACTGTTTGATCGCGTATTTTGTCTCCGCTCTCGGGCGAGCCAAGAAAATACGTAATAGTATAATGGGTAATTTTTTTGCATTGCTTTTCGACACTTTGTGGCCATGACGTAATTTCTTTATTTTTTTGCGTATGTATGGCCGTTGTTACCAGTTGTTAACAAGAAGGGGTGGCGTGCCCGTTACTATTACAACTATTATTAGAGATTAAAGATTTGAAAATATTTTATTGAGGTGCTGGACGATTGAGTATATATTTTTGAATGCTTTTGGCTGGTGTATTTTGAGCGTGCGTAGGATTGAAGATTTGAAAGAAAGTATTTGTATTTGCTGTATGTATTTTAGGTGTATTTATCAGATTATATGAAAGAAGATATATTTAATGTGTACGTTTGTGTGGATTTAATTGTAAATAAATGCGCGTGCGCTTGTGAATTTATATAAATGAGTGTGTTCGTACTAATGCAAATGATTTATATAGTTTCCCGCTGGGTATTTCTTAATATTATAAGTTACAATCATGTTGCTTATAATACGCAATTTTGCTTTTGCTGTCGGTGCCGGAGATGGTTCTCCCTCTGTTCATAGTCTTTTGCAGGATTCATTTTTATATGAAATATTTTTAGAAAGTTTTGCTACGAAAATAAAGCTTGACTTTTGATTTTAACTGAGTTGAGAAGAGAAGACTAGAGGTTTCTTTATTAAATTTCTGAATTTTATCTTAGATTCTTGTATGCGTCTTTCTTGTGAAATTCCTTCGAAACCTTTTCTTAATTTTACTGAGAGAAAAGAAAAGAAATAATTTTTAATTACTGAATAGGATTTTGATGAGTTCGAGGGGAAGGCTATATGATGATTGTGAATGCTCAGAGAGTTTTTGTTAAATTTCCAGTCTGCGCTTCTCTTTTGAGTGGTCTAGAAGAGAATTTTAGAGGAAGGAGATTTCAAAGAAATTGATAGTAAATTTTAATACTTGAAATTTTTGAGAAAAATAAACTTTTAGAATATGAATAATTTAAACTCAAAGAAAATAATTTACAAGAGATCAATTTTTAGAAAAATAAATTTGAAGAAATTAAATTATGAGAAAATAATTTTTAGAGAAATTATTTTAGAAAGGTTTTTTTTGGTGGTGATTGACTCCATGATTGTAACTAACAAACTAACAAGATTTAGCCCGTCCGTGATCTCACTAATAATCTGCAAGTTGGTGAGTTGCTTATGGTGGGCGCCTTATTAGCTTGAATGATGACCGATTATTAGTTTGATCAGCTTGAATGATTCTGAAGGAATGAATTTCGCTCTGATTTTACCCGATATTTATATTGACAGTTTGTAGATGATGTGTACCGAAGGAAGAGTTTTCCGATTTCTGTCAGTTTTTCATAATGGATAAGGCCACCGCACCTTACCGCGACCGCGCGGAAGTATAAATTAGTATAAATCACAATTTTTAAGAGATTTTAATTTTGTGTATGTGGCATTATAGCATTTTGCATGCAAAATCGTTACATTGCAAAAAATTTAGAGTTTTAATATTGTTTCCTTGTAAAAACTATTTTTATTTGCTCGGAATCTTTAAATATTTTTAGCGGCTTCAATTTTTGAGCTGTCTTAATTCTACGTGCATAATGCGATTGTGGTATGCGTATTCCGAATGTTTCTGACGAAAATGTTTTTAATTTAACAGTAATTCTATAAGTCGAAAAATTAGTTCATTTTAAAATCTTCAAGGATTTTTAATGACTCTAATTTTAATATTATTGTTACGATCGGCGCAGTTTAGAGCAGCAATCGAGCTGCCGCGTAACACTCGTCTTCACATCCGTGCACTCACGCCCGAATTAAGCAAAGCTTTTTTAATAAATATAGAATCACTTTTATTAAAAGCCACGTTACAATAAGCACATCCATTCAACAGAACGGCTTGTCACCAAATCCAGTTGACAGCTAGTTTACTAACAAAATTGTCCCGGAGAACGCTACGCGGCTTCATTCATCCTGCAGCTTGATCTCGCCTTGCAAGGGCGACTCAGTTCGGGGCATAACATTATATTGATTCGGCGAGCATAGTGTGATAACGGAGTGCATATACCATAAGTTTTTAGGTCGAAACTCATAATTTTATTGTTGCTTCCGTGTGAAAACTATTTTAATTTCTTTTGGACAAATAGATGGAATCGCCGCGCGCGAGTTTCGAGATGGAGTAGGTGCGCGCGAGTGCTGCGAGACGAAATCTTTAAATATCTTTACTGGTTCTAATTTTTGAGTTATCATTATTCTACGTTGATAGTGCGGTGGTATCGCGTGCCCGCTATGGATCTGTGGCTGTTCTTCGCCACACACCCAACGGTCAAAATAAAAAAGTAACAGTCACAGAGAGAAAAACAAAGAAACATTTAGAGTTAAAAAAATAAACGTGTACATACGTCACACAGCGAAACTTAAGGTACAGAAAATAATAAACAAATTTTACGTTGGACATGAATCGCACGGATAGACCGAGGATACATAAGACGCGCGAGAAAGAGGAGGCTATTTTGCCTAGTAACCGTTTAATGATTCAGACGCGTATCTTATCTTGTTAGAGTGTTTAGATTATTTTTACATTGAAACTGGCAATTGCACTTCAACTCGATTTCTACATTTACTTTTTTTATCTCTGACTCCACTCCCGCGATATAAAATACCAAAGATCTTTGGTCTAAGATTCGCTCTCTCATTATTATTTTAGTATGTTTTAATTTTATTTATCTTGAAATTTTCTGATTTTTAACAGCTACTATTTTTAAGATATTTAGATACGGCGAGCACGGTGTGATAGCGGTGTGCAAACAACATGTTTCTAAGTCGAAACTTATAATTTTAATGTTGCTACCATGTGAAAATTATTTTTCTTTGCGCCTGAAATATTAAAGGAACAGGCGCGCGAATGTTGCGAGGCTCGGGGAAGGTACGTGCGAGTATCGCGAGACGAATTCCCTAGATTCCGCGTATGATAAATATTTGAATTAATATAATTTATATTTTATAAATGATTTCAGTTTGACGTGTATGACTCGATAGCGACCAGTACACGCAATTATCATGCGATCTCAAATTTATCAAATTATTATTTTTATTTTTAATCGTAGTGAGAAGTGTTACAAAAAATTGTTGGCCATGAGTAAGCGCAACAGTTTCGAATATATAAATTTTGATTTAGAAAATTGATTATGTTAAATTTGTTTTTAGACTTTAATTTCTTGTTATAATTTATCTTAACTCTATTTTTAAAAAAATTAAAATTTATTTTAACGAATGGTGCGGAAAAAAAGGAATTTTTTAGGCGTTTGATGTAACAGCGTAAACATCCTTTTTGCAACATGATTAAAATAAGTTAATTGTCTTTCATTAATTTTTCCTATAAAATCAATTTATAAGTAGTTTTTGTCTAATAAATTTTTAAAAATTTATGTACAACAATTATTTATAAAATTGATTTTTGCTGTGGCTCTTTATATTTTTATATTTCTAATGTCGAAATAGAAAATCTTTACAGTGGACTATGGATTCATGTTCTCGCGTTGCATCAACGAATAAAACTATGTTGATTTTTACATAATGGGTAAAAATCAGCATAGTTATGCGCTCATATAGAAATTTATGTTTAACTCTAGTACACTGAGAAAAATTTTTTTTATTTTTAATAAATGTATTTATCGAGGGGAAATTCACAGCCGGCATTGGTGTACAAAATTTCGGCAGTGGACTGCCGAAAAAAGTAAGCAGTGACCTATAATATTGACGGCATTGTCGTCAGTGGTTGGGGAGTGGTGAGCTCACTTCAGAGTCGGTTTTTCGATCATGGGGTTGAGCACAAAAATTTTTGAATACTTCGGGAAAGCTTTAGAATTCTTGTGCAGGCATTGGCGTATGATAATGGGCACGCGGTAGTGTTCATAATTGCATGGCATTGCCTTAATTTTAATATAGGATTGACGGCATTGTAGGCATTGACTAACAATAAGCATTGTCGGCAGTGTACAAAAATGTCGGCAGTATTTTACAGTAATGCCAAAAATCGGCATTGGTGTACAAAATTTTGGGTTGTGAATTCCCCCTCGGTATTTATTAAATTTAAGTTTACTTAATTAAAGAAAACAACTTTTTAACTATTCAAATAAGGCAATGTGAGCTTAAAAGCCGTGCTGAGTGTTGTGCGCCAAAAACAAAAACAAGTACCAAATTAAATAAGTAAACGTTTTGACTTTTAATCAACGGTCTTCTTCAGTACAAAACTTAGAATCTATAACAACATTTAAAATTACAAATCTCATCACAAATTTGACGAATCGAATTAACTGACAAATTAAAATCTTACCAAATATGAAACTGCGACATCAGCTTACAAAAACATAGCAACAAGATATGTCGGAATTGCCTCAATTTAAGAGATGATCGTGAGGATCGTGTAAAGATATCATTTTTGGAACGTGAATCTGGTAAAATAGCACAAAATGCAACATAAAAACAATATGTAAAAACTTAATGAAACAATTACCAAAAAAATTAAACTGACAGTATCTATTAAAAGTTAAAGTAAACTAATAAACGAGAAAAAAGTAATAGAAATAATAAATTGAAAGCTGTATAAGTCAAAATAGTAAAAAATGTAAAAAAAAATAAATAACATAAAAAGTCAAAGAAGTAAAAATAATAACTAAGGATAAAAAGTAATAAATATAATAAAATGAACTCTGTACAAGTCAAAATAGTAAAATTGTAGAAAATAAATAGTAAAAAGAAATTGTAAAAATATTAATATGGATTATATCTGTGAGTTCCGAAAACTATATCTTAGACAATACCAGTATAGATGTCCAAACACAAATAAGGAACGAACGAAAGAGAAATATCAGAATAGAAGAATAGGAGTGGAAAGAAGGAAAAGATAAGACGTTAAGGAAGGGAAATACCTTCGAGAATTGGAAGGTACGCGTCAGGAAGAAGTTCGGTATCACTTTGTTGAGTCTTTTTTGTTGTTTTTTGATATGTAACATCTCAGATACTTATTTTTTTACAAAAAATGGTTCTTTATCTAAAATTTCTACGTTCTCCCAATCAAAATCTTGATTATTTGCAATACGGTGTTTCGAAATAACCGAAGGAGAGCTAGTTTTTTTGAAAAGTCTCTGCTTTGTGTTCAGAGACTTTTGTTTTTAATTGACGTTTTGTTTGTGTCACATAAGAAGAGTAGCAATTTCTACATGAGCGCATAACAGCATAGTTATTAACAGTTAGCTCTTCTTCGGTTATTTCAAAACTCTGTATTGCGAATAATCAAGATTTTGATTGGGAGAACGTAGAAATTTCTACAATTGATTTTATAAACTACATTGTTACAAAATAATCGATTAATATGATCATTTCCCGTAGTTATAAACTTGTTAAATTTATATGGGATTGTAAAGGCTGCATTACAGTCATACTTAGGGAACAACAAAAATTTCTCAGATACCGAATTGATGTGAGGAATCGTGAAGTACCTTGTTGCATCCTTATTCGCTCCGTTGGTGACATTTTTATAAAAAAAGTTACTTTAATCTAAAATGAATCATGGAAAATATAAAGTTTAAAAGATAATTATTGTTTCGCCTTATTTGAATTGTTATTTATAGGAGCCTCGAACTTTGCATTTATTGTTAATTTTTTAATTATAAAATTTTTTACTTAATTATAGTAAACCGTTTCATTAAAATAAAAAAATTATTTTTTGTTGAAAAATTTATTTAAATTTAAGCCAGATTTACTAAATTACGATAAAATATTTGTTGAAATCTAATAAATGAATTTTTAAAATATTAAATCCAGATTTTTTAATTTTAAAAATAACGTTTTACTAAATATTTGTTTAAATTTAGTTTTTTAAAGTTATAAAATTAATAAATAGTTTATTTAGAAGAAATAAGTATTTTTTAAGAACAATTTATTACTTTTGAGAGAACGTAAACTTAAATAAAGGTAACATATCAGATAAAAAAAACAATTTTTTATTTTCAGGAAATATATTTTTTTACTTTTAAAAGGCATTTTTTAAATGTACAAGTTCTTTTATCTTCTATTAAAATATTGTCGGATTGTTAAGAATGGTAAAGGAATAAAGGGTTTTGAAGGGTCAGAATTGAAATGTTCACTTCACTTTTACTAATTTTTAATTTACATTGACTTCTCTGAGTTTTTCTAATCTGATCTCTCGAGCGCTATCGGGCATACATACACTGAGAAAAAAATTTAATAAAAAAAATTTTCCTCAACTTTAGTAAACCATTTGCTTGTATGTGACTGTGAACGCATTCTTTTTAAATAAGGAATTGAATTTACGGTCCCCTCGCTTACACAACGCATCATCTTGATCCTGCACGATCGTGACAGAACATGTCTTAATAATAAAATATTACTCATATTTATTGAAATCTAATAAATGAATTTTTGAAATATTAAATCCTGATTTTTTAATTTAAAAAATAACGTTTATTAATTCTCTTTCTTATCCTACAATATTTTTGTGTATAAAACCTGAATGATTTAGAAAGAGTCGTATATATTTCATTAGTAATTTTTTCCATAGAATTGATTGGCACAATTAGTTTTCCTTTACAGTCAACCTTTAATAGTTTATTTATCGCAATTAGTTGCAAAATTGATTTTTGCTATGTACTTTTTACGTCAATAATGCTTCGGTATTATTTCCAATTGTTGTTTTTTGACCATCTTTATTGATATGGTAATACGTTTATTTTTTAATAAATATCACTCGGGTATGAATAGGAAGATTTTTCAATGATAATGCAGAGATAGTACCACTTATATTTTGTATAGAAATTAAAAGGAGTACCACATGGGTTAAAATAGGAAAATTTTTCAATAAAGAAACAAAGATGATACACTTGAGTTTTGTAGAAAAAAATAAAGATTGAAGGAGAGATATATGCACGCACGCACTTGGCGCCTTTTTTTACCGTTTTTTGAAAAGATAAAAAACGGCACCAAATAATTTTGTACTAAAATTTTTAATATCAAACTAATTATCATATTGCGTTTGGACGTTAGGACAAGTTGTGTTCTAATTGATACACAAACGTTTTAGGCAGTTTGGATATTAATTTGACTATCTTTTAAATTATTTATTGTATATTTTATGCAAAAAAAAATAATAAACTGTATAAATAATTAAAACCTGTTTCTGCCCATAACCAGATCAGCGAAGACAGCCAAAAAATAATAATTAAAAATAGAACCGGAATGTAAAAAAACATTATTGACATAAAAAACATGTTGCATAAAGTAATTTTGCAACTAATTGTTATAAACAAATTATTAAAAATTGAGTTAAAGAGAAAAATTGATTGTGCCAATCGATTTTAATAGAAAATTACTAAAGAAACATATATGACTTTTTTTAAATTATTTATATTTTATTGCAAAAAAAATAATATAGTCACTTTTTAATCATTTGTTTGTTGCAAAATTGATTTTTGAAAAGTGTTTTATGCGTAATGTGTTATCATAATCTTGTCCTATTTACAATTATTTTTTGACTAACTTTACTGGTCTGACTACGGATTTATTTAATGGCTTAATGTATTTATTAAATAATTACAGCTCTATTTTTAGAACAACAAATAATTGAGTTTTAGTAAGAATAAATAACATTAAACTTAGTTTCAATGAAATTGAAGTAATGCTATTTCTATGATATATTTTAAATCAATAAACAGTATTATAGTTCTAATTGTAAATCATTATTTAAATAATTGAATACATACATATTTATGCATAACGATGTTTACTAAATTGACATATACATATATAAATACATATTGTTGTAGCCTAAGCTAACATCAGTGCATAGCAACAAAAAGCGAGTTTGTTGCTATGCATATTAATTTTATGCATATTAAAGCGAATACTCGCGCTTTGGAATTGACCGAAACACGAGAGCAACGGAAGGTGCGAATTGTCTTTCGAAAGACACAGAAAACGCGACAACGACGGAAGACGCAGATAGTCTTTCTTCGAAAGCCGAACCGCTGCCGACCTTTAGCTTGCAGTCGACCTGCAATTCAGCATCAGCCATATTAGAGGACAAAAAGTTCTCTGAATTGGGAAACTACGGAGAATAACTTGAATAATCGTAAGAGTAACATCACGGTCACAGCCGCCGCGCGCCGGCCGCGCGTAATACGATACGCATACGTCAAGCCGTGACGTAATACGATAGAATATAGAAGATAACGCACTCCGCGGCCCAATATAACGGGGCAACTAATAATAAGTACAAAAGGCGTTACGAATAAACCATCTTTATATATTATGGTAAAAAGTGTGTTCATTGACAATCCGTTTGAGCTGTTGTCCCGCGAGTTCCAACTCTTTGAACAAAAGCGAATCCTGAACAAATATAATATATTTAGTGCTGTGTTCACACACCAACGCAGGCACAACAATATGTATTGTACATACTTATTTAATTATTTATCGAATAATGGTTTACAATTAAAATTAATGTTACAATATCAAAAATTATTTCACATTTTAGAGTAATTTAGAGGTAAAATAGCTCAATAATGTGACATGGCAGAGCAATTTCATTTAAAGATTTGTGTTTTCAGTGCAGATCAAAATTCTGTATAACATCGATTGTATTAACTACTTGATACTTTACAGTAATATATACATATGTATAAAATACAGTAATAATACAGCAATTTACAGTATGTACACACACACCCGCGCGCACACGTGTGTGTGTGTTTGTGTGTGTGTGTGTGTGTAAAATCTAACTTTTTTGCTGTATATCTTGTACTCACGTAAAAGAGGCTCGGTCTCTCTTGCTTCGCGTTCACTTTGGCATGAGATACTGAACTTTTTTCGGGCCTACGTCCGATATAAAGATTTTTTTATCTATACATTGAAGAGAAAGTAGAGGAAGATAAAAATAATTATCATAAGTTGTCTCCCTCTCTCTCTCTCTCGCTCTCGCTCTCTCACACGCGCGCGCGCGCGTGTGTGTGTGTGTGTGTGTGTGTGTGTGTGTGTGCACATACGTACTATATCAATAATGATGGCGTAATCGCTTTCTGAATGAATAACGTTTTTGATAAGCAAAATCAAGCTCGTGTTTAATATCGTCCGACAAACATAAAAAACGAAAACTGATGTATGAGAATATAATGTAGTATAACATACTACGCACTGCACAATGGCTTGAGAATGACTGACTGAAATTTAGGCACTGTCGCGCTATGGAATTGTGACCTTGTCGAACACGCGACATGGCACGGTCGGCATATGTAGTGCTAGCTGTACGTGTTCTTCCCTAATATTAGATCTCTGTCCAACACATCCGTTTAATTTTTGCAAAAAACGCGCATTTAGGTTTTATTTATTTATTTTTATTTAACTAAATTGTTTCTCTTTATTTAACTCATCAAATTTAATTCTACCTAATGGTTTTGTTAAGATATCAGCTAATTGTACATTTGCAATATTCTATATTAATCGATTTGTTTTTAAACATTTCATGCACAAATTTTTAGCGGACGTCAATGTGTTTGAACCGTTTGTTAATAATTCTATTCTTTATTAGACTTACGGTGCTTTGATTGTCAATATTCAATGTTGTTGACATTACTTTTTCAAAAATTTCCTTTAATAACGAATTTGCGTAAATCAATTCCTTACAACATTCCGATATTGTTATATATTCCGTCTTTGTGCTGGAAAAAGTTATTGTTGGCTGTTTCTTTGAACTCCAAACGATAGGTCCTCCATATAGAAATATAATATACCTGGAGGTACTTTTTCTAATTTCCACGTCTCCCGCGAAATCAAAGTCACAATAGGCTGTAGTTTTATAATTCTGGTTCTTGTTATTAAATCCTATACTTTTGTTTAAGGTGTCCTTAATATATCTAACAGTTCTTTTTACTGCTGTGACATTCTTATTTATCGGTTTTTCTACGTGTTTATTTTTTATACTGACAGAATGTGCTATATCTGGTCGCGTCTTATTTAACAAATAGAATAAACTTCCCATAGCTTCTCTATATGAAAATTTTGTGTCTATCACGCTTGTTTCACAATCTTTGTCTTTAATTATTATTGGCGTGCTTAGAATTTTTGCGTTTTCCATCTCGAACTTTTTTAACAATGTTTTCGCAAAATTTGCTTGACTAACAGTTTTATCCCAGTCTCTGTTTTCTCGATTTTCATCCCTAAGAATACTTTCGGAATTATGTTTACTTTTACTTCAAATTCTCGTTTTAAATTTATGATTAATTCATTTATTTCCTTTTTATTTTTACCTTTTATTATGCCGTCATCTACATAAATGGTTAACAATAAATTGCTTTTCTCATGTCTGAAAATACATTGATTTGTTTTTAATTGCTCTAAATTATTTTGTTTTAAGAAATTTGTAAAACGCTTATTCCAACTTAATCATGCTTATTTTAGACCGTACATTGATTTAAATAACTTGCATATTTTATTTTTATAATTAAAACCTTCAGGAGGATACATGTAAACATTTTCTTTTAAGTCGTTATAAAGAAGAGACGTTTTCACATCAAATGATAATCTCAGAGTTTTTATCTGCCGCTAAAGCAAATAAAATACGTAATTCAAGCTCACCACAGGACTGAATGTCTCGTCATCTAGAGGCGCGGTCGCGACTCGCGCCTATGTAGAAAAACTTTTTTTATTATGAAAGTCGCAGACCGACCCTCTTTTACGCGAATCAGCGAGTTTCAAGCACGCGAAATTATCAGATCTCAGTAACGGCTGAATCGATCAAGTTCTGAGTAGTCTCAAATGATAGCTTGACCCCGACTTGTATAATAAAAGTGTTTTTATTTTTTTTCTCCGTGCTCTACGAGCGGAGATATCGCGACGCAAATCTAAATATTCATCTTTAATCTTTAAGAAACGTCATCGTCGCCCTCAGGAATTCTCCCTTTCATATTTTTGACACGAGTGGCGCTGGCATACATCAGTCAGCCGTATGCGACTTGTGGTGTACTTGTGGTGTAGTACTTTTGTCATCTTGTCATCATCATCATATCCGTCGTGACAAGTTCTTTAACCTGATCTTTATTTGTCAGTCATTAACAATAATCTTGGTAAGAGTCTCTGACTAGCTTGGTTTTATTCTTTTTTATTGTGAATTTATATATTTTATTATAATTTATTGCAGACATAAGGATTGCATTGAACATTGGCTACAAAATAAATTGTGATCAGAAATATTTAAATAGTCAGTGGAGGAGACAGACATTGCGCTGCA
Source organism: Solenopsis invicta (assembly GCF_016802725.1). NCBI lineage: Eukaryota > Metazoa > Arthropoda > Insecta > Hymenoptera > Formicidae > Solenopsis > Solenopsis invicta. The sequence goes on from NC_052679.1 coordinate 10,413,959, forward strand.
AATAGATATGAGGTATGTTCGGTAAGGTTACAACAAATATTATAAATCGAAAAATGTGAATTTATTTATGAAACTTACATGGCATGTTACGTAGGTATATAACTATTTTTTAACATAGCCACCATTCAATTCCTTACATTTAGTGAGCCGCGGGATCAATTCCCACCAAACACAACGATACATGTAACATAAATGTTAGTTGTAATTTCCCACTCAACAATGTAATTGTTATATAACGAGTATGTTATATAACAATTACATTGTTGAGTAGGAAATCACAACTAACATTTACATTACATGTAACGTGGTGTTTGCTGGGTTTTTTTATGCCCTTGTTGCACTCGTTTCCCGCCAACTTCCTCGACCATTCGTAGACCGCGTCTTTTACCTCCAAATCGGATGAAAATCATTTTCCTGAGATGCTCCTTTAGACGAGTGAAAAGGAAGAAATCAGAAGATGCAAGATCCGGACTATGGGATGGATGATTTAAAACATCCCAACTAAACCTTTTTAGTGGGGTGTTTTAAACCATCCATCCCATAGTCCGGACCTTGCATCTTCTGATTTCTTCCTTTTCACTCGTCTAAAGGAGCACCTCAGTGGAAAACGATTTTCGTCCGATTTGGAGGTAAAAGACGCGGTCTACGAATGGTCGAGGAAGTTGGCGGGAAACGAGTGCAACAAGGGCATAAAAAAATTGATTCCGCGGCTCATTAAATGTAAGGAACTGAATGGTGACTGTGTTGAAAAATAGTTATATACCTACGTAACATTCCATGTAAGTTTCATAAATAAATTCACATTTTTCGATTTATAATATTTGTTGTAACCTTACTTTCCGAACATACCTCGTAATAAAATATCATTACAAGAACACGATGCAGATATTGAAAAAAATATAATATAACAATTGTCAACTTTGAACAATCTGTTTTTCATGAAAGTTATGGAAGAGTACATGTCATGTGAATTATATAAAAACGATACGGTGGATGCTCGTACGCATAATATTCATAATTCCAAAGCAAGGTTAGATATATAATTTAAACAAATATATATATATATATATAATTTTTATGTATATGAAAGTATCTCTTAATTTTATTAAATTTGTTTACAACAAATCCATTCAAAGCTGCATTGAAAATGAAGAAAAATCGGGAAGCAAAGAAAGCTAAAAAAGAACTGGAGTCTAACAATCCTACTGTCACTGAACATGTTACAAATATAACAACAAGCACCAAAATAAAATTAACTGATAATCTTGAAAAAAATAAGAAAATAAAAAAAGTAACAAACGTAAGTATAGCATCTAAATAGTGATGTTTCTTTTTTCTATATCTTACATTATTATTAGATTTACATTAATAATTTTGATTTGTGTCACAGAAATTAGATCAAATTTCTAAATTGAAAGAGCAGTTGAAATTAGAAAAATAGTTAGAAATCAATCAATTAGACAAGATTAAAAAGGAAGATGAATTGCTGAAAGAACTTGAAGAGCTTACTTTATGATAAATCATCCAGATCTTAAACGGAATTGACTATCTACAAAGCTAAAATAGCTTTTGTTTAAAAAAAAAAAAAGAAAATGATTGCAAGAAATATTTACGGACAAAAATTAAATTCTTTATCTTTACAACTTGAAAAAGCAGTAAGATTGTATTATGAGAAATTTAAGATAAAATCAAGACCAAATCTCTCTCGTCAAATATCAACTGATAATTAATCCAAGAATTGTGTTCTTATAAATAAGATTAGATAATTATATTAGTTTTAATCAGCAGATAACACTGTATAATATACTTAGTATTATTAAAAGGCTACTACTGTGTCCAAAAAGTAAGGTGACATTGCATTTATTTCGAAAATTCTTTATTTATTCTTGCAAATCAATTTCGTCCCCTTCAAAGTAATCCCCCCCTGATATAATATACTTATTCCAACGGATTTTCCAATCTTCGAAACAGTTGTAATAATCGATTTCAGGAATGGCCTTTAGCTCCTTCTTCGTAGCGGCTTGAATCTCTTCTATCGACTCGAAACGGTGATTCGTGATTTTTTAACCAAAAACTCGACTAATATCGTTCCACAACCACCGTATTCACCTGATTTGGCTCCATGCGACTTCTGGCTATTCAGCAAACTCAAGCGGCCGCTCCGGGGACACCGTTTCGCTGCGAAGAAGGAGCTAAAGGCCATTCCTGAAATCGATTATTACAACTGTTTCGAAGATTGGAAAATCCGTTGGATTAAGTGTATTATATCAGGGGGGGATTACTTTGAAGGGGACGAAATTGATTTGCAAGAATAAATAAAGAATTTTCGAAATAAATGCAATGTCACCTTACTTTTTGGACACAGTAGTATTTATGTATTTGTTGATTTTAGTAATATAAATTGAGAGATGATGATAGAGATAGTTGCAGAGTTTACTATCAATGTTAATTAAATCTAAATTATTGCATTCAAAATAATCATTATCAAATTAATGAAAGCTACTTATTGACTAGCTGAACAACTCTGATTGAAAATTTATCAGATTTTTTTCTAACAGAAATGTGTTTCTGACAATATGAGAATACATTACTGTTCTTATAATTTCTTCTCTGTTTTATCTTTTTCTACGAGAAATTTAGAATTTTCTAAATCTTATCCAACATGTATTTATAGTGCAGTAGTAGAATTTGTATTTAAATATCTTGTTATTCTGCGCATTCACAATAACATTATCTAATACAATGTTATCTTTTGCAATCAAAAATTGTATTGATCAGTTCAATTAGAAATTTAAAAAAAAATAAACTTTTTGTATATTTAAAATTATTCAGTTAAAATTTGTTTGGACATAATGTTATTATTTTGATTGAAATTTTTTCATTTTGTATTGTTTCCTCTTTAATTCTTTGAAATTAAATGTTGAAATACCACTTGAGTTGGAATAAAATTTTTCAATGAGAATTAAAGACGCTATCACTGGAATTTTTGCAATAGGAAGATTTTTCAATGACAATACAGAGAAGAGATAGTACCACGTAGGTTTTGTATAAAAATTAAAAATACTACCAGTTGGGTTAGAATAGGAATATTTTTCAAAAAAATACAAATACTACCATGGATTTTGTAAAAAAAGTATATTCTCTTCATAATAGGCGCACTTTAAAAGATTTCACGCATTTTTTTGAATAAACGTATATCACATGTTTATTAGATGTATATCATGTTTATTAGATTACACAATTTCAAGATATTTATTTTAAGTAAATACCACTTATATTGGAATAAGAGATTTTGTAGAAAATATTAATTAATACATATTATTTGGGTTAAAAAAATAAAGATTTTTAGGTGCGCGCACACACATAGGCGCCTTTTTTATCTTTTTTTTTTTTGAAAAGGTAAATACCACTTAGTTTGGAATAAGAGATTTGGTAAAAAATATTAATACATATGTTATAATACTGCAAACGATACATCTTATTATTAATTGTGATGTATTGAATCACTACGAATATGTGCGATGATTACGATGATTATGTAAGTATGATCATTTTCCATGAATCTAACAAAGGAAGATCCATGTGTGCATTTTAGGGATTTTGAAAAATTTAATATTAAGGCATAAAATAATTATATCCTTGTTTTTTACGTATAATAAATAATAAAAAATTAATAGTGAATTAATATCTTTATAAGTGTGTTCTCTATCTGGACATTTGCTTCATTACATAAAATAAATTAATACCTTCTATTAAATTTTATTTTAAGTTTGTTGAATAATCGATAGTTACAACAAATTTATATATTTGAAGATAGTAATTAAAAAGATTGAAGATCATTAAAAAATATCTTGACTTTGTTTCTTGATCCTGCCATTAATTAATGATCATTAATGGGTGTTGTGTGTGAATTGTGTGTGCAGGCGCAGATGTAAGGCCTTACATAGTTTAATGGATAATCGTACAATACAGATAAGTTTATTCTATTAAGAATATCATTTTAATTAATATTATGTTGATTCTTATTTAATGTTGTCAATAGTTTCCAAAGATTCTGATTGTAACATCTTTCTCTTATCTTGAATGTATAATTAGTTCAATATTAATACATTATATTATTATACGTGTTTTAAACTAGTTTTATTATTTCATTGATAAACTGATACGGGACTAAAGTAAAATATCATAAACCTTTAACAAAGTTAATGGTTTTCATAAAAAACCATTTTTGATCATTTTTGATCCGCCATTTTTAATTAAAACTTTGTTTGAAAAAAGGCGCAGCACCATGTTATAGGCCTAGTTTACACCGAGCACTTAATACGCGTACTAACTCGTAACTTTCTATTAATTTATCTTACTGTCGACAATGCGTGTATACATAATACATATATTTAATTATCTTGATTCATATTGTACCAACTTAATATACTATTTTTTAAATTTATTGCCGAAATCAAGACAATTTAATAGAAAATTACTAGTTAGTACGCGTATCAAGTGCTCGGTGTAAACGAGGTCATAGAGCATTTCATTACGAGTAATTTAAAAAAATTTTTTTTTAAATCGGTTAAGAATTACACTGTCGGTCAATTTTTGTCCAAAAAATTAGCCTTTTTGCCCACTGTGCGCAGGGGCGAAAATAAAATGGTATTAGTTGCCCGCAAAACTTTACCGACATAACTTGTATAATTTGTAGAATAATTTTGATATATCATACATCATTGTACTCATTAGAAAAAACGCTGTAACTTTTGTCATATAGAAATATTCACTTTACCATGCAAAAGTTACGCATGTCTCTTCGTTCTTTAACATAGATAATTTCTTTAAATAACTACTGTACTCACAATAAAGTTTAGTTTAAGCCATTTAATTTGATATAACATTTATTGGGTCAATCTTTTAGTTTACTAGATAAAAGGAGGTGGCCACTTATGCGGGACACCCTGTATAAGCATGTCGTCTGCATACATTTTTATATTGCATCCTTTCGGACAGACTTCAATTATATCATTTATACAGGGTGATTATTAATGACTGTTTCCATGTTTTACTAGGAGCATGATTTACCGACGGATACGTATTTCTAACATATTATTATATTAGAAATTATAAATGCGTGCTCCTATGGTAAAAAGTGGAAACAGTCATTAATAATCACTCTGTATATACTATATTATAAATAGCAAAAGTTCCAGTACCGAACCTTGTGTCACTCCGTATTCTGTAATCAATAATTTAGATCAGTATGATTGAAATCGCACCTGCTGTTTTCTATTATTTAAATATGATTTAAACCACTCTAAGGCCACTCTTCTAATTCCATATTGATACATTTTTTCAAACAATCTTTCTCTACCTATTGTTTCAAACGCTCTCTTAAGATCCATGAAAATTACTCCTACCATTTTTCCCTTGCTTAATTTTCCCTATTAATTTTCAATCGTTGATGACAGATTGAATCACTGTTTTGCACAAATAATATTTTCTAAACGAGAGAGAAAGAGAGAGAGACCCTCGCAAATGTTAAAATAGAGAAATATAAAATAATAGAGAAAAGTAAAAGAGACAATGAAAGCGGATGGCTTGCGGCAGAAGCGGAGGTCCCAGGCGTGTGTGTGCGTACGGCGAGCGTTGTAGAGTTTAGATTTAAGTTAAATTTAAGGTACAGATTAAGTTTAGGTTTAGGTTAAGTGTTACGTTTGTGTTATGTTTTTAAAAGATTGTAACCCCTAAGAGGAGCACTAAATATCTATCTAAATAATCTGCTAAACAGTCTGTCAGTAGACTAACATAAGATTCTTTCAGCAGAAGTGACGTTCAGAATCTTTTGCAAGACTTGAGCAGATCACAACGTTCTGCTGTAGAATTTATTAAAATAAGGTGCAAGATTTACAACAATCTTGCGGCAAATTGCTACTAGGGTACAAAGTAAATTATTATAAATTAGATAACAATACAAAAAATCATAATTGAGTTATAAAATTATTAATATATCTGACTTTAGTATATTGATAAAATAAAAATATACAGTATTAAAAATTAAAAAATAGATAATTTTTACTATTTCTGTTAAAATTTAAATCTTCAATGGTTCATTCATAATAGTTTACATATATGACAAGTAAAACATAGTTTATATAAATTACATTATATACTTGTAATATAGATTATTTATGTTGTACTTCCATACTTCCATACTTTTTTTTCATCTTCTAACTTTTATATCTATTTCTATCAGTATAAATTAATTGTTATTTCTTAAATTATTTTTTATTTTTTTTCAATTGTAGAAAAATGTAAAAAGTATTAAAGTTAATCAACATGTTTGTAGAAATGGACATAAAAGTAGAAAATTAAAACTAAAAAAGCGTAAAAAGTAAGTATAAATCGTGATTAAAATAATTTATAATACATTAGTAATAACAGACTAATTAGACTTCTAAATCTTGCATGAAAAAAATTGCATCGGAAAAAATGATAAGCAATGCGACATGTTAACGAATATATACTATCGTCACAATGTATCTTAATAATTCCATTTAAAAATTATAGGTGTAGAACATGCAAAGAATAATGTTGAGCCTAGTTCAGCTCGATGACGAATAGATCTAACATATTCGGAGAGTAATGAATAACTAGTTAGAATAAAGATTTTTATTATACTGTAACAATATATACGATTTCCCCTGCGTCACAGACATAGTTCATTTTGTTTCCCCCTTTTATTATTTTGACAGTATCAAAGGTGTTTCAGTGGATTTAGACGGTTATCGTGTTGTCAAATCTAATTTACAATTACTTTAGAAAATTTCTGTTTTGTCGTTTTACAGAAAGGTGTACATAGAGCGTTCTCATTTCAATTTCTTATGGCGATTACATTCGATTGTTTAAAAACCATTAGATTAAAGTTAAGAAGCCTCTTCTTCCTCCTTTGGGAAAAGAAGGAAACATTTTGTGATTGATAAAAGTTTTGTCCTGGATCAACCGTTTTTGAGATTAGTAATTTTTATTTATTTTCATTAAATCTTGCAAATGACTTCGGTGTATGAAGAGGTACCCAAGTAGCTCATATACGTTTCAAAAACGTTTTATAAACGTTTTTCCGAAACGTTTTATAACCGACTTTTAGAAACGTTTCTCATGCGTTAAAATGTCCACTCAATTAAACGTTAATTAAAACGTTTCTTTTCTTTCCTCGAGTACCTGGATCTCCACGTAGACCCTGAGTCAAACTTCGTAACCTAGACGTCGGCAGGGCATTCGCGTGTGTGTGTGTGTGTGTGTGTGTGTGTGTGTGTATATATATACATACACACCCACACACACACACACACACACACACATACACACATTCACACACACATCTCCTCTTTTGGAATATTTTCAATACAGTTGTTATTCCCTTCAATGTATTCCCCGCCAACTATACCAATAACTTGCAGTTCCATTTTAGATAATTCGCATTGTTTTATGGATTTGTTTCTTGTCATTGCCTTGGTCTTTCTTAAATCGCGTGCTTTCGTAGAAATGCGACTTTTCAGATCTATCCAAGCCTAACCATATAAAATTATTTATTTTAATTTTATTCCTAAAAAGATATGTATAATAAATTTAATTAAGATAAATGTATAACTCAAGTTGTATAATGAAGTAATAAAAATCACTTCAAAACGAGCAATAAAACCATTTGTTTCTATTAATTGACCGTTCAAAATTAGTCACATACATATGTATGTGTATGTGTGTGCATTCATTTATCAATCTGATTGAATTCAATTGATTTTTCAATTGTATTTTTCTTATTTGAAATGCAATTGAAAAATTAATTGAATATTTTGAAGTAATTTTTATTACTTTGCTGTACAACTTAAGTTATACATTTATCTTAATTAAATTTAGATACATATCTGTTTAGGAGTGACTAATGTAAATAATTCTATGTTAATTTCTTTGATACAATACAATATACACATACCACTTGCCATTGTTCAGCAGTTTTTGTTGCTCCTGGAATATTATTTAACTCTGCTCAGCTAGCTCTGCCCATTTCTTTTGTGTGTTCTTTCCTGTGTAAAGAATTAAATTTTCCTTTAGCGAGGCCTTTATTTAAATTGAAAAAATCCAACATTTTTGTGTATTGTATTGTTGTTGTCCGGGAACTTTGTACTTTCTTTTTATAAAACGATATAATAAAATAATAATTTTATGTTCTCCTTGTGGAGAAATACTGTTAGATTAGTAAAAAAACTATTGGAATATACTATATATATATGTCCGACATGGGTAAGCGCCCGCGTCAGACGGTGAGTTGCGCCGCCTTTGTCTACCATGTGTACACAGCCCGTAATTCGCTAAGTTTATCGTCTTATTATTCAAAAAGTAAGCATCGGACAAAATTTTCGTACAGGAAAAATTGTCTCAAAATTTATTCAAGATATATAGCACCATATTAAATTCGAATAATTTTTTAAATTATTTTCAATCGTATTTTCTATCGTTAGAGACTTTCGCTGCAAAGTGGACGAATTTTCAAATTGTGTTAAATTCAAGTTTAGTAGTTTTTGTTATTAAAATGTTGATAAAAGCTCTGCAGCGCGTAACGCGCGTCTATTTTATTCTATTATATTCTATTATATGTATATAATAATGCAAAAAAAAATACAAAATTATTGCATGTTTTCAAGAATAGAGCCTGATGAAAGACGCAATGCAGTAATCTTATCGCCGTCGAAGCAATCTTATCGCAAGGTGGAGGTCAAGATGCGTACGTGATTACCCGATCATGGATGTCAGCTGCGTATTATCGACACAGAGAAAACAGCACAAAATCGACATGAGAATGTTGCAGACAGATTTTGCAACCGTTATAAAATACTTCTTTTTTTAATTAAAATATCTCTGAGACATTTTTAAAAAATTTTAATGTTGTATGGATCTTATTGCTTCACACAAAAAAATAAATTCTTAAAGAAATGCATAAACGCTTTAATCTAAGAAGATTTTATGCTTAGAACAGCGCCAAGAATAAATAATCTTTGAGAATAAATTATTTTTAAAACAAAGCAGAAAAATATTTTGAATTAAAAATAAATTTACTCTATTCAAAGAATAGACAATAATAAATTTGTGCTTGCAAGTAGCAGATCCGCTGCGGCAGATCCGTCGCGGCATGTCTGCTTGTGTGTGCAGACAAGTGGCGTTTCTTTATCACTGTGACAAATTCGGCCGTCTATAAATGATTAATATAGATTAGGTATGACGAGCTGAACATCTTACATATTTTTGAAAGTATTAATCACATTTTGGAGATATACTCTGTGAATATAATATTTCACTTACAAAACTATTCTCACTTATCTCATAATCATTGAATCATCTTGTTTGATACTAGGGTCCACCGGGTGCCATGCACACTGTTGCATCTGTTGCCCGTGAACGCGAAATAAGTGTGAGCTCCGAGTATAAGTCGAGCACACTTGTATGTAATTTTTAATTCAAGAATAAATAGCTTTCAAATAACGTGATTGAGCTCGTCGTGAGAACAATATGATATTAGAAACAAAAATACGATCTTAAGAATAAAATATACTTTGCACAAATCTATTTATTATTGATAAAAGTGAACAGTTGTAATTGAATAGAACATTTCATACTTAAATGAAAACAAATAGCATTCAAGAATAAAAATATTCGTGAATTAAGAATTCATTTTTTTGTGTGTTTAAATAACATTTTATTTGATTTTATATACATTTTCTAATTCTTTTTTTTTCTTAGCGTAAGTGTATGTACACTTTAAAGGAATGAAAAAAGACAAACTTAACTTTTGGCTCAATATAATTTGTTAGGAAAAGTAGATCTGAATAATAATCCTGTGTGCTTTATATTGAGTACAACTACCCACAGAAATTTTTATGACAACGCGGCAGACAGGTGGGCAATACCGTTAATGGATTAATCTCGATCGTAAATACAATAACTGTTATTCGATTTTATTATACGATCCAAGAATGAAATGCGCGTCTTCAGAACAAAGGCGAAGACTTTATAAAACGCAGATGTAAAAACGAAGCGATTACACAGGGTTTTGGTACAAAAAAACATCAGAACAAAAGTAGTCGTTTCCTATAGTTTCTTGGATGCTGAATGCGAGTCTATTGTTCAGATTGCTCCATTACGTTATAATTTTTTCTTTGTCATTGAAATTACAAAAAATAGCTATTTTTAGATATTTTCTTATATTATAATTATGATCCAGAGAAAAGTTTCTTCTAGTCAAAAAATATTTATTCGAATCAAAGAAATTTGTGCATTGCTATATAGTTAAAGATAGGTTTGTTTGATTTGAAAAAAATCTTTTGGTTGTTTCTTTTATTAGAATTAAAGTAATAGTTTGGTTGTGCTGCGCAAATTTTTTTTCAATAAAAGAAATATATTTTTAAAACCAGAAAAAATAAATTATTTCTTACATTTCCATCAGTATGTTCTTTGAATTAAAAAATTATTTGTTGAAATTAAACAAATAATTTAAACAAAAAATAATTTATTTACTTTTAAAAAAGCGTCATTTTTTTAAATCAAATAAATTTTTATTTTTCTTAAAGGCATTTTTACTTTAAGTTAAAAATGATCAAATTTAAAGAAACAATTTTATCAAATTAAATATAACTTTTCTCTGTATACAGGGTGATTCAAAATAACCTATTGGTCCCGAAGCTGGCATATTCGTAATCGAATTCTGAGACGATTTTTTCTTTTGCAAAAATTTGTCCGGAGCTTAGTTTTCAAGTTACAATAAAAATTAGTTAGCGTATAACGGGTCAGGTACAAGTGGTAGACAGGGGCGGCGCGACTCACTGTTACACGCGGGTGTTTCCGTGGAGCACCTCCTGCGCTCAAATGACTGACAAAAGGACATCACATTCTTATTTAAACTTTCTCTCTCTCTCTCTTTCTCTCTCTCCGTCACTTTAATTATGCTACATTTAACTTGTCAAATTTCGATCTGTCATCCGGCCGTCAAATATCGGGATGATCGTGAAATCTTTAAGTAAGTTTACATTATTATAATAAATGTACGCCCGCAAATAATAAAATTTAATGCAAATTAGATTACTTAAATGTGCACTTGCAAGTTAAAAGTAGCACTTTTAAAACGCACAAAAAGGAAAGAAAGGAGAGAGAGAGAGAGAGAGAGAGAGAGAGAGAGAGAGAGAGAGAGTGAGAGAGATAGAGACGGGGAAGAAGGAGGCTTTAAACAAGTTTAAGCACGTTCACTCACGCACACGGCAATCAGCTTATTGTTTCCACAATGCGACGGTTCAATTTAAATTTGTCCTTTATCCAGATCTATCCCTCGAAGTTGTTTCATATTTTACCACATTACTATTTACTCTGCATTTGATCGATAAACGCGGAACTACGCGACGAACCGATCGATCAACTTTATTAATTACTATTCTAATCACTACAATTATTCGATTAAAATTACTCGAAGAAACACGTGTTTACGTTACGATCACACAACACGTGTTCACTCGACGATATCAAGCAGTCGACTGGATATTATTGGTTATGTTGTTATAAGAGTGTCGAACGATTGGTTAAAGCCATAAGTCAAAACGCGGCAATTTAAAATGCAAATATTGGTTAATCCAATTTACATCAATACAATTTATTAGAAAAATGTTGCAAATGCATATTTATCATTATTTGTTAAAAATTGTATGATAGTGACTTTATCAAGATAATTAAATATTTTTCATTCTAAATATTCAAAAAATAATTTTATCAAAATCAATTTTTTCTAAATACTTTTTTTATTTCTTATTTTTGAATATTTGTGAAAACTGTGAAAATATTCCTCAAAATAAAATATTTGATTGCCCTGAAAAGGGCAAATTATCCGTTGCTGCAAGGAGATGTCAAGAATTATATCCTTAAAGTTCTTTTATAATAAATATTCTAAATAATTATCTTGATAAAGTCACTTACAATTTTTAACAAGTAATAATAAACATGCATTTGCCACATTTTTCTAATAAATTGTATCGATGTAAATCGTATTAATCAATATTTTCATTTTGAATTACCGCGTTTTGACTTATGGCTTTAACCAATCGTTCGACACTCTTATAACGACATAACCAATAACATTCAGTCGACTACTTTATATCGTCGAGTGAACACGTGTTGTGTGATCGTAACGTAAATACGTGTTTCTTCGAGTAATTTTAACGCATTGAATGATTGTAGTGATTACAGTAGTGATTAATAGTAATTAATAAAGTCGATCGATCGGTTCGTCGCGTTGTTCCGCGTTTATCAATCAAATGAAGAGTAAATAGTGTAAATATGGTGAAATATGAAACAACTTCGAGGGATAGATCTGGATAAAGCACAAATTTAAATTAAATTGTCGCATCGTGGAAACAATAAGCTGATCGCCATGTGCGTAAGTAAACGTGCTTAAACTTGTTCAAAGCCCCCCCCCCCCGTCTCTCTCTCTCTCTCCTTTCTATCCCTTTTGTGCGTTTTAAAAGTTCTACTTTTAACTTGCAAGTGCACATTTAAGTAATCTAATTTGCATTAAATTTTATTATTCGCGGGCGTACATTTATTATAATAATGTAAACTTACTTGAAGATTTCACGGTCATCCCGATATTTGACGGCCGGATAACAGATCGAAATTTGGCAAGTTAAATGTAGCATAATTAAAGTGACAGAGAGAGAGAGAGAGAGAGAGAGAGAGAAAGTTTAAATAGGAATGTGCTGTCCATGTACTTTTGTCAGTCATTTGAGCGCAGGAGGTGCCCCACGGAAACACCCGCGTGTAACAGTGAGTCGCGCCGCCCCTGTCTTCCACTTGTACCTGACCCGTAATACGCTAACTAATTCTTATTGTAACTTGAAAACTAAGCTTCGGACAAATTTTTGCAAAAGGAAAAATCGTCTCAGAATTCGATTACGAATATGCCAGCTTCGGGACCAATAGGTTATTTTGAATCACCCTGTATTTGACATGCAGAAGAAGTTTGATTGTAGAAAATTAAGGATGTTGTCAAGATTTTTAATTCTTAAAAGAAATGTTTGGTATTAGCTATGGTTAACAAGATATTCATGATTAAATGTGGAGTAAATTAGATCATTGACAATTTGCCAGTTAATTTTCAATTAAGTATGTTTATTTAAACTTAAGGGTTTTTTAGGTCGCCGAATACAAATCTGGTATCAAAATTAACAAATTCAAGATGGTAAATTCAATATAGCGGATATAAAAACATCAAAACCTGGACATTTCCTGAGTTTTTACATCCGCCTTATTGAATTTATCATTTTAAATTTGTCAATTGTGATCATCAGATTTGTGTGTATTCAGCGATTTAAAAAACCTTTAAATTTAATTGAATGTAATTAAAAAATGATTGACAAACTCAATAATCCAATTTGCAATTTTTCCGCAATTTACCCGCATTTAATTATGAATATCTTATTAATCATAGTCGACACTAAAAATTTCTTTTGAGGACTGAAAGTCCTAACAATATATTTAATTTGAATTACAGACAAAATTTTCCATTACCTCGTACATACCGTAATTATAATATGACAAAATACGTAAAAATAATCCTGTTTGCATTTTTAACTTATTTCAATACCAAAATAGGACTGCGTAATTTTCTGATAGTTTGAAACTATTTCGGTACAACACCCTTGGCTTAAATCCTCAAATAGGTTCAAAATAATAAAAAATAAAAATAGATCTAAATAATTCTAATAAAAAAAAATTAAAGAACTAACAACAGACGAAGCAAATTATATTTATTAGTAATAAAACTAAATTTGTCAGTTGTTTCCATAATAAAATTCTTTTATTATTACAATACACCACTAGATATTAGAACGCTAATTAGAAAAAAATTTCTTATAATATCGTTAATTGGGGACAAAATTGAGTTGAAAAAAAGTCTAAAGGATTATTCAAGCTACCCAAAATGAACGACTGTTTTTTACAATAAAGGACATAGAATTACTGTAATAATACGATAAAATTAAGATTGTGCTCATCATATGATTTTTATATGAAAAACATGTCTCAGTATAATAGATATAAACCTCTACAATTTTTTTCTTTGAACGACGACTGCAAAATCATATGCGTACGTAAAACGTAATATGAAACGTTTCCTTAACTCGGATATCGACGATTCGAAAAGCCGTTTCAATCTCGAAATATGATAAACTTACGATAAACTGTTTAACTTAATTTACAACATCGGCCACTCGGCTAAAAATCAATTGATGTCGCTTAAACTTAAGGCAATCTGAATGTAATGCTCGTTAATTTGAAGATTTCATCGGCGCAACATGGTCGATTTTCAACAACCGTCATAATTTCCTAACAGATCTCCTAAGAGTGGGCGATTGTAGGTTTACAATTACCTGATTACAATTGCCTGATAGACGGCTGCTCGTTCGCTGTAAAGTTCCGCATTTGGGAATACAGATAAGTAAGAAACGGATACGTTGTAGCGATATGAAAGCGCGGGACATTCAACCGGTCCGGGACTTTTTGAACACCCTGCATATTTTTTATTGCGTTTTCTTGTAATCGATTTCGAGACCTTACCAAAACACTACAAGAAAGTTTATTTTTGTTGAGTATTTCCCGAGTTGTGAGGCTTGAAAGCTGTAATGTACTGTAACTTTCAAGCTTCACAACTCGAAAAATACTTAACAAAAATACATTTGTTTATAATGTTTTGGAAAGGTCTTGAGATAAGCTACAAGAATATGCAATAAAAAGTAGGCAGTTCTATTTAAAAAAGTTAACGTGATTTCGATCTGATCTTGGCGACGCCATCCAAGGTCAAACTGATAAGATCAGTAAATAGATCTTTTGAATCCCTACAACTTTTATCTGAAACATTTTTTTCTAAAATGCTTAGTTTTCGAGATATTTTGCCGGTCCGAGACTTTTTGAACACTCTGTATAATAGGAAGTAGGTTAGACTATCTTACAATCAAGGAATGGGAAAATAGCTTAGAAAGTAAACAAATGCCCAAATTTAAGGAGTTCATAGATTTTCTAACTAAAAGATGCGAAACCCTAGAAGCAGTAGCGAGGAGGAGCCCAGCTAAGTATAGAATTTAATAATAAAATGCGTCAAAATTCCGGAAAGGTGACGAAAGGTGCGGCAATAACAGGCGTTAAATGCGCTCATTGCAAAGGAGACCTACATCAGATCTACCAATGCAAGGAATTTAAAGAATTACCCGTAGCGGATCGTTTAAGCAAGGTCAAGTCATTAAGGTTACGTTTAAATTGCTTAAAGAGTAAACATACGGTAAAGGATTGTATAGCCAGTACTTGCAGAAAATGTACAAAGAAGCATAGCAAGTTGCTTCACGATAATCGTTATTATACAAAAGACGACAAAGAGGAAACGGTTAAATCGAATCGGGAAGAGGAGACCAATAAAAAGGACAATACAGTATGCATGCATACTCAATCTACAAAATTAATAAATGCTACTCAGGCAATATTATCTACTGCCATCGTATTAGTTAAAGATAATAAAGGAAAATATATAGAAGGAAAGGCTTTATTGGATAGCGGGTCACAATCCAACTTTTTCACGGAAGAATTTGTTAAGAAATTAGGGCTAAAAGCTAAAAATGATCTCATTAAAGTAAACGGTATATACAAGCAGGTGTCGCATGCCTTGAAATCAGTGAATTTGCATGTCACTTCTTGTTTTGGTACGTTCAGTATGGACATGTCATATATAATATTGCCCAACATAATAGAAAATTTACCTATAACCAAGTTAAGGATAGCAGACTGGGATATTCCAAAAAATATTAAATTGGCCGATCCACAGTTCTATCGCTCAAGTAAAATAGACATATTATTACGAACAGAGAAGTTCTGGGAGTTACTGTGTATAGGGCAAATCAAATTAGGAAAAAACAAGCCGATTGTTCAAAAAACTCTGCTAGGATGGGTAGTTTCAGGGACTATTGACGTAAGTAATTCAAATAAAAATGGTCAAACTAGCTGTAATTTGAGTACTATGGAAAACTTAAATGAAACGGTCAAAAATTCTGGGAGATAGAGGGTTTTCAAAATGATAAGAAACTTACCCCTGAAGAGAAATATTGCGAGGAATTATTTAATTCTAGTTATAAACGGCA
Source organism: Solenopsis invicta (assembly GCF_016802725.1). NCBI lineage: Eukaryota > Metazoa > Arthropoda > Insecta > Hymenoptera > Formicidae > Solenopsis > Solenopsis invicta. The sequence goes on from NC_052679.1 coordinate 10,430,164, forward strand.
GGCAGATGGCAGATTTATTATTAAATTACCCATTAAAAAAGAAGTGCTGCCTTTATTAAATAACTCAAAGGAAATAGCATTAAAACGTTTTTTATCACTAGAGCGAAGACTCAGTAAACAGCCTGCATTTAAAGAAGAATACATTGCGTTTATGAAAGAATATCAACAATTAGGACATATGACACGGGTAGATACAAATAAAGAAAACAAGTTTAGAGTTTTCCTTCCGCATCACGCAGTAATAAAAGAAACTAGCACAACGACCAAGAATAGAGTGGTTTTTGACGCTTTTAATCAATCTTCTCAAGGCCGATCGCTAAATGATGCTATGTATAAAGTTCTTGTATTACAATCGGATTTATTCTCTTAAATCATTCAATTTAGATGTTTCAAATACGTGTTATGCGCTGACATTGAAAAAATGTACAGACAAATATTAATAAACGATAAACAAAGAGCACTACACAGCATACTTTGGCGTGAAGACCCAAAGGAAGAAATACAAGAATTTGAGTTAAATACTGTAACTTATGGCACTAAATCAGCTTCCTTTCTAGCAGTTAGATGCTTAATGCAATTAGCAGAACTTGAAAGTGACAATTTTCCAAAAGCGGCGGAAGTCATTCGCAACCATTTCTACATGGATGATCTACTAACAGGGTGTAGTACCGAAACATAAATTATAAAATTAAAGCAGGATTTAACTAAATTATTAGCTAAAGCAGGTTTTAAATTACACATATGGAAAACCAACTGTCATAAGTCTTACGAAAATAATCAGTCAGTAATAGACAGCACAGATAGTAACAAAGGTGGCGTAGATATCGTAAAAGAGAAAGATTCAAAATTACTTGGCGTAATATGGAATCCGCATCATGACACATTTCACTACGAAATAGCACAAGGGGACCACGAACCTCGGGTAACAAAGCGAATGGTACTGTCGCAGGTGTGCAAATTGTTTGATCCTTTAGGTCTGGTAGGGCCCGTGGTAACATCTGCCAAGATATTGATGCAGGAATTATGGAGTTTAAGAATTAACTGGGATGAATCGATACCCATGCACTTATACAAGGGTTGGTGTCAAATAAGATCACAGCTAACGTTGCTAAACGAATTACGAATACCGAGACTAATAGTTTCCAAAAAAATGAGTCAGTAATACAATTGCACGGTTTTTGTGACGCAAGTCAGAAAGCATGTGGCGCCTGTATTTACATTCGCGAAAAAGATAAACAAGGAAATATTAAGATTACATTGATTTGTTCTAAATCACGTGTAGCGCCAATGAAAGTCTTGTCATTACCAAGATTAGAACTGTGTGGGGCCGTCCTATTGGTAAATCTGATGAGTCGAGTACTAAGCAGTCTAAATTTTGAATTAGAACAAAGATTTTACTGGACAGATTCAAAAATAGTACTCGCATGGATAGGTTCCTTCTCACGAAGATGGCATGTGTTTGTCGCGAACCGCGTTAGCGAGATACACAGCAATTCGTCACCTTCCCAGTGGAAACATGTGGGGTCCAAGGATAATCCTGCTGACCTCATATCAAGAGGTACAACCCCAGAACAATTAATAAAATGTGACATTTGGTGGAATGGGCCACACTAGTTGAAGCAAGAGGTTGAAACATGGCCGCGGGAAGGTGAAGAGTTGATGTTAAAAGACATTCCTGAAGAAAGGAAACAATCGATTATAGCAGCGGCTTTTAATTGCGAAACAATCATAGAATATAAGCGATTTTCTTCGTTTTACAAATTGTTAAGAGTAAGCGCGTACGTTTTGAGATTTATTTATAATACTACAAATAATAAGAAAAACCGATTAAAAGGCGCGATAAATGCTATAGATATCAAAGAGGCAAAATTAACAATCGTCAAATTAGTGCAAGCGGAAGAGTTCAAAGAAGACATAAAAAGATTAAAAACGGATAATAAACTGCGACGAAGTTCAAGACTAATATCGCTCATACCTTTCCTCGATGACAAAGGAATACTAAGGGTTGGTGGCAGATTGAAGCATGCTACTATACCAGAAGAGGTTAAACATTCTGCTATACTCCCCTCTAGTCATCATGTTACCAGACTGTTGATAGTGCATTATCATGAAAAACTTTTTCACGCGGGAGTGCAAACCACTTTTAAATCGATAAGAGAGGAATTCTGGCCAATCTTAGCGAGAAGCAGCGTTAAGGAAGTTATACATAAATGTGTTCAATTTCGAAAGGCGAACCCAAAGGCTAGCTGGCAGTTAATGGGACAACTGCCGGATGTCCGAGTCAATGCTGCCAGACCGTTTTATAACACAGGAGTAGACTACTGCGGACCTTTTTATGTAAGAGACCGTATCCATCGTAATAATAAGCAATACAAATCTTATATCGATCTTCGTGTGCATAGCAGTTAAGGCCGAACTGGTAGAGGACTTAACAACGGATTCATTTATTGCGGCTTTAAAGCGATTTGTGGCAAGAAGAGGTAAAGTAAAAAATATATATTCTGACAACGGGACAAACTTTGTTGGAGCGGATCGAATATTACAAGAGACACTGAAAAACAAGGAATTCAGGAAAGAGATCCAAGATTTTGCAACCAAAGAAATGATAAGTTGGCATTTTATACCGGCCAGGTCTCCACACTATGGAGGCCTTTGGGAATCAGCAGTGCGTTTACTAAAGCTACATTTAAGACGCATCGTAGGCGATTCATGTCTGGCTGTTTCCGAAATGACGACTGTATTGGTACAAGTTGAAGCAGTTCTAAATTCCAGGCCATTAACTCCGTTGTCAGAGGACCCAAATAATCTACATGCATTAACACCAGGTCATTTTTTAATTGGAGAAAATTTGCAAGTATATCCTGACATTGACTTAAGAGATGTTCCAGAAAATCGATTAAGCAGACGGCAACATGTGGAGCAACCTAAGTAGCGATTTTGGTACTGATGGCAAAAGGAATACCTAAATACATGCCAACAGAGAACTAAGTGGAAGTCTAAGACCAAGGAGTCATTCAAGGCCGGTCAGTTGGTTATGCTAAAGAAGGTGAAAATAAGCCATTAAAATGAACTTTAGCAAGGATCTTGGAAATACACCCGGGTTCAGACGATTTGGTGCGAACAGTTACCTTAAAAACCGAACGTGGAATTTATAAAAGATCTGTTGTTAACATTACCCCACTATGCGATTAAACAATGCAATGTCATACATTATATTAGTTATGTAAGAGTTTATAGTTTATTTGTTTCAATTTTTGCGTTTAATTTAGAATAGATAGCAATCTCATAAAGGGTTGATTTATATCAAAAAATTTTATGTTGAAAATAAAAAACGATTTTATTTGTCAAAGGGGGGTGGAGTGTTCTGATTGGACGTTGATTATAGTTCATTTAGTGAGATAAATGTTCCTAGCGAGTGGGGCGCTGTTAGTGTAGCTTATGGTACTAGAGTCTAGATAGTTCATGACCGATATCTCGCTCGCTCTCTCTTCTCCTCGCTACGATCGTACACCCAAGGACTTTGATTCTGTCCATGGGGAAATTTTCCAAACTAAGAAGTCACCACTTTCTGCATACTCGCAGTTTATAATTAATGTAACGACTAGAGCTTATTGGTCGTTACGTTAATCATGAACTGTAAGTATGTAGAAAGATAGCGACTTTTCAGTTTAGAAAATTTTCCCATGGACAGAATCAAAGTCCTTGGGTGTACGATCGTAGCGAGGAGAAGAGAGAGCGAGCGAGATATCGGTCATGAACTATCTAGACTGGGGGGTACACAGGGTGTACGTGGCACGAGAAGCAAGCTCTCCTGTAAAACTATAATAAAGCAAGCTGTACGCAACATAGAGAAGTCTACAAGATTATTCCTCCAAAATCAACGGCTTCACTTCAGTCAAAGACAAAGAATTACATCTATCAATTCAGGCTTTTCATCTAATCTCTCAAGAAAATCTGAGCAGATCTGTTGACGGACGAGTTTTTGGTCAGGGGTCAAATTTTTTGGGACCAATTTCGCACAGATTTTCTTCATGTTCAATTCGTCATGTACAATTTTTCTGACAGTTTCTTTATCGGCGTTTACAGTCTCAGCAATCATCCGAATGCTCATACGACGATCTCCGCGCACAATTTCATTGATTTTGGTCACTATTTGCGGAATTGAAACAGAGACAGGTCGACCTGGACGTTGGTCATCTTTGGTGCTCTCTCGGCCTTCAGAAAACCGTTTATACCATTCGAAAACACGCGCACGAGATAAAGAATTCTCACTATAGGCTTCTTTCAACAACTTATAGCACTCAGTCGGAGTTTTTTTTAATTTAACGAGAAATTTCACATTGATCCGTTGCTTGTGTTTTTCGTCACACATTATTATCGACACGAGAAAAAAACACGTTCGTTTCTAAACTCTATAGAAAAAATACTACTGCAGCGACAAAAACGTGTTTTTGTACTGAAATAGCAGACACTTCCAGCTATCCAGCTGCATTTGTTTTCCACCCTACCTCTCTAGGACGCCTTCGGCGCGCGCAGTTTCGTTATTTAAGGACGTTCACCGGCTAATCGATTTCTATACAAAATGCTTCAAATTTAAACTGTATGCTATTAATATCATTATCGATATATCCCCTAAATTCCAGGAAACATAGCGGTACCGAATTCGAGTTATTAATTTTCAAAGTTGCAGCTTTTAACATGTAAGGTATAGCCTAAGCGTGCGCTGAAGTGACATTTTAATTCATAGCGACTGTGATATCTATACGATTTTTCTGAAAAAGTAGGATATGATGCAGGGCGATGCTATAAACAACATAAAAAAAAACGGGGATTCGTAGCGGTGCCGTTGTTGAGTTATCGAAGTTTGAAGTGGTGTATCCGACAGCACTTCGAAGCGAGTCGCCGCATGAAAGAAGAGCCACCGCTAAGACGCGGCAACGCCGCGCGCGCAGCATATGTGCGTAGTAACTCACTGTCTAATCTTTTTTTTTCACGAATCTGCCATTCGATCTGCGATATGATGAGACATTGTACGCGTTGGTCGTCCTTTAACCTCATTAACACATGCCTGACGCTTGACGTTACGCAGCTCCTGTCCGTGTTACTCTCTCTTTCACTTCTATCCGCAACGTTGCCGGGTCTAAGCTTTTCTCAACGCAAGGCAGTGTGCGTGTATACATACAAGACATCGAACTCCGTTTGCTTGTTCCGTGAGTACACTCAACAAAAAATGTATTTGCATGGGAAGCGGAGTGGGGGAAGAGATGCGCTATGCACCGAGAAGTGAGCGTGCAGTAAACTTTTGGCTACGATTACAGCCGGTAAACGTCCTTAATAACCAAACCTCGTATAAATGTATTGTCGTGTATATGGGCGTTTCATCGCACGACTCAGGGACACGACTGGTGACAGTTGCCTTCTCATTCGTTAAAACTAATCAAAGATAATTACGTCCCGGATTCATACACTTTTCCAACAACGTCCACGAATCCGCGGACGTAACAATTACACTTTTATTTATATGAAATAATGTTTCATATCATTACATCATACTACGATATTTATATTCTCCAATAGGCACATTGTGCGGATATTATTTTGTATAATGGTATTACGAATTGACGAAAATTTTGAATAATTGCGCTAAGATGATACATTATAACGCAGCAGTTTTGTCAAAATGAAATTTTTAAATAACATTTGCCAAAAATCAAATAAAAAAATATACAAATTTTCAAAGATTTTGTCATCATTTGGTGACCGTTCAATTTCTTCATTTTCTTGTGTATTTTTTTTTGAAGAAATCCAAAATTATTGTCAGAATAACGGCATACTTAATAAAAAATTGTTATATTGAAATAAAGTGAATGAATCATTATTTGCTTCGTCATGAAATTGTCAATTATGCTTCAATAATTTAGAAATTAATTCAAAATTGGATTAAATCAAGTATGCATTACAAACCATTAATTGGATTATATTTTTCTTTATAACATATTTCTTAATAATTTGTTACAAGAAAGTTAATAGTTTTATAATAAAAACTTAAAACTATGATTAAAAATTAATAGCTTTCTAATTAATTCTCTTTAGGAATTACTTTGTATTTCCAGATTCAATTTAATATAATATTTGATTATTGGCTCAGAGTTTGTTCATAATTAAATCCTCATAATTAAGTTGATTGAGTAAACAATTATCAATATTTTACAAAAAGTCAATTCTCTTACATTTATTTTTGTAAATGTACATACATAATTGCCAATTATAATTTTTGTGCCAGATTTCGTCATATGTTATAAATGGTTGTGCTATCGGGGTTTGTATAACAATAGTTATTAAAAAATTGTTACACCATATGCTCAAAATACCTTGATGAAACATTATTTCATATAAATGGAAATGTAATTATGTATTATAAGAATTTCACGTTTCTATCAACACATTTTTCATTATGTATTGCCGAGTTGTATGTATGACATACATGTATTTTTTCTCTGAAGTTGACTGTCTTGTGAATCATTGACACCTCATGAATTTTTGACAATTTATTATAATTATTTTTAATATTCTGTATTATTTTTATATGATCATAACATGTATAATACATATACTAATTTATATTTAAACATGATTCAATCAATAAAGCTTTTTAATATCATCGTAATTACTTTAATGTAATAACAAGTTTACAAAAGTGCATAAGCACCAACTGTCATTGTACCGTCATTGAGCGCGCGATCTTTAGACTACCTGATTCGCGCCTACTGTAAATGCTTCTCATTTGAAAAGTATTGTAGTCTCGATATTTTTGTATTAGGATTTTTATCTTATTTTTAAATAAAGAATACATTATTAAAATCTTGACTACGGATTGTGGGACACCCTGTATATAACATTATAATTTATAATATTAGCTTACTAGCCATCGTAATTTTTTGTTTTTCACTAGCCAACATGGGTCAATCATGATTTACGCGTCTGTAAAGGTTGCATCGTAATTAGATAATTTTCAACTACAATTTTATTTATTATTAGTTTCAACCTTCTAGTATACGATTAAAAAATGAAATGGCACAATTAGTGAACTATGTAATTTTGGCAAATATACGAACAAAAGACCTCGCACATCTCTTATGGATTTTGAATCTCCGCCAAATCTTTTCATATTTTGGAATATTGTAGTTCCAAGTGTCTCATTTAAAAGTGTCAATGGGCGCGACTTTCTAAACTTAATAGTTTTCAAGATTTAATTGGTCAAACTTGGCTAACATCTATTATTTTGGAAATTGGGCGATATAAAAATAGGTGCAACTTCCTAAAATTAATAGTTTTCGAAATATAATTGGTCAATCTTAGCTAATATCTATTATTTTAGACATTGGGCGATATAAATAATCTCTGTTTCTCAGTTCCACATGAGCCTACAGACTTGAAAAAAATACCTAGATGAACCTTATAAATGCGAAATAGTGCTGCCAGAGTGGAATTTTTACTACAGAATTTTTCTAATCTTAATAACCACCGGTGGCAAATATCTTAATTATACAGCTACACAAAAAAAGTGTCATGTCTGAGAAATGAGACCCATGTATCCTTATGTATTTTAAGGCTCTGAAACCGAATATGACCTCAGACTTACGCCATCAGATCAGAATTTTTTTATACCCTCAAAAAATTTCCAAACATTTCTTAAAATTATATTATTCAGCCCGGTAAAAAAATCCTTAAAAAACATTTAAAAAATACTGTTTTTTGATAGGGACACTTTTAATCAGGATACTTGGAACTACAATTTCCCAAAATATAAGAAGATTTGACCGAGAACGAAAATCCATAAGAGATGTGGGTCCTTTACGGCAAATGCAGGGTCATTTTAAAAAAATTATTATTTTATTAATTATTAAACATATTTTATACATAAAAATACGCTAACATATTTCTCGTCTAGTTGATTTCACTCAACTTTGTGAAGCTATAAATTTTGTTTTAATCAATATTTCTTAACAATTATTTTTTTCTAAATAAAAGTTTAGAATCTTAAAAATGTGAATGCACAATCGACATTGCCAAAAAATAATATATTGTGAAGTTATAAAAGAAAAACCATTAAACGAAAATAAAAAATTGTTTAAAAATCCACTTTTTCTTTAAAAAAATCATATTTTTGCAATAAAAATCTTTTAAGGACTTTAAAATACAACATTTTAAAGTTAAAGAGTCATACTTTTAAAAAAATTATAGCATTGTCATTCCTTTCAAAAAGTATAATTATATAACAAGGAGAATACGAGGTATTTTTTATTAACTCAAGGTACCTGAAATCGAAAATTAACGTATTTCATGATATAGATATTTGGACTAAGCACAGAAGCGCCTCTTCTCCACAGTACTATCCCACATAGCACGTAATATTTCTGTGATATCACAGAATCATTGCAATATCACAGAAATATTACATATTACTGTGAAATATCACAGAAATATTACTGTGATATTACACAGTGATAATGACATTGAAATATTCCACTGATATCACAGAAATATCACAGAAATATTATTGTGATATTACACAGTGATAATAACATTAAAATATTCCAATGATATCATTGCAATATATTGTTGCAATATTTAATTTCAAAGAACAAGGTAATGTCAAACCACGTTTTTATTATGTCTTATTAATGCAACGTCACTATCTCTTTGATTAATTTCGATATTTTTAGTATCCTTAATATTCTTGGTAATTTCGGTATCCTAGAAGAAATCAACTTACAAATAAAATAATAATGTCTTTGCCCTTTCGTGGAATAAAAGTAAATGTTAAGAAAAAAAAATTTAAATTATAAATTTATTATTAGTTTAGATATTTACTTAGTTTATTCCTTAAACTGTATATATGTATAAACTATAATGTACGCTCTTCTATGTAATCTATCAATTTAATTGTTGCTTTACAACTCGATCAATAATGATTTTATTAAAAAATTACAGAAAAACCTTTGTATTTATCTTATTGTCATTTGTAATGTTTACAGGAGCACAAAATTGATTTTAATTTTTAAAAATTTTTATCATGAGGAATTTAAAAAAAAAATGTTTACAAAAAGTTTTGTTAATACACATTTATTATTCACTTGGCAATAAATATTTCAAAGTATATTAAGAAGTTTTTAAAAAAATATACATTTTTACGTTATTTAATATTTACTGCTCGGTACATTATTTTGTGAAATAGTTTATTCATTAATATTGATTAGACTATTATACACCACAGTAAAAGGTTTTTCAAGTTAATTAAAATATTAAATTTTCAACAAATTTTTCTTTAGATTTCACTTTTCTTTCAACTCTATTAAAAAATATGATTATATATATTCTATCATTAATTAGATATTTTACAATGTTCATTAATTATATGTATGTATATAATGTTGCGGCTCGGTCACCGACCGTCACAACATACGACGAAACAAGCGAGCACGTACACAGCCGCTATGCGGTCCCGCCGTGTGTATAAGACTCCACGCAAACAAGTGAGTGCTGGCACCACCGCTAGGTGGCCGCGCCGCTGGAGACCTTCTCGTGAGTCAAGTGCAGCCTCAGGTGTTATATCTAGACGCCACTGCGGCCGACCGGGCCGACTCAGGGCCTCTAAACTCCTCGTACCAGCATTAGTGGCGCCTCCTGGGATATATTCCTACGTGAGTGGGAACTAAATAGTATATCTGTCGATAAGAGTGAGTAATTGCTCGCCATGTTTGTATGGTAACACTGTTCTCACGTGCATTGGTTGAATCTCGTGGCTACACGTAGTACGTATATGTATACATTGTGTAATAAATAATCTACAATCTTATGATTATTTAAAAATAATAATAAAATAGGAATAAAAAAATTGTGCTAAATTGTAAGTGTAAAACATCGACACTTACAGGAAGACACTTTTTTCCTATGCGGGAAAATACAAAAAAGACTTTTTCACATAACCTATAAAATACTTCTGAGGAAGTTCAGGACGTTTATTTAAAATAAATCTACAATTTTGTTCAGTGCTATTTTTAAAAATGGTTAGGGCATGTTGCGTTCCTGCTTGCAACTCTGGGAAAGATGTGCCAGCACATTTATTTCCCAAAAATGTAGAACGTCGCAGGTTGTGGCTAGAAAATCTATGTATAAACCCATCAGAACTTGAAATACCAAAACTACGAGTATGCCATAAACATTTTGATAATAACGATTACAGTTGTTCTCCCACTAGACGAATTTTAAAAAGTACTGCGATTCCGTCAATACATTTAACATCAGTAGACGAAAATATGACTATACATACTACAGCAGTTACTAATATATTGATTGAACAGCAACATGAATCAAGAGAACAGCGTTCACCATGTATTAATCAAGAATTAATACATGGTGAACAGAGCTTACAACAGCAAGAGTCATTGGAGCAATAAATAACTGGAGCAATTCAACAATTAAAGGATACAATCACAATACAGCATGATGAACAGATGTTACAACAACAAAAATTATTAAATCAACAAACAAGAGAAATGCAACAATTAAAGGATGCAATCACGATACAGCATGTCGAACAGATGTTACAACACCAAGAGTTATTAAAGCAACAAACAGTAGAAATTCAACAATTAAAGGATACAATCACAATGCACCTTCACCAAAATCCGAAATTATATGCAAGACCTGATCTTGAAGATGTAAGTCGAAAAATATTTCTATCTCCAAGAGCAAGAAAATTGTATGACAAAACAGTACAATTAAAAAGACAGAAAAGATATCTCAAGAGACGCCTTAATCAAGTCACATCAAATACATCAAAATTAATAAAACAACGTGGAACAAATAAAAGCAGAATTGATGATACTGCAGCGGTAAGACAGCAAATTGTACACATGATTTCAAGGAATAGTAACGTAGCACCACAGGTATAATGTTGGTCCATGACAATTTATACAAATATATTAATATAAATTGTTTATATTAAGAAATTTATTAATGATCAACAATTTATATTAATGATCCATTGCCATCATTCTATTTCCTTAACTCCATTCCAATATTCTTTTAATTCTAACTTACTTATTCTTGTATTCTCTATATTTACACATTTATTATATTTTATTAGCTATTATTAGCTATTATTAATTTGTGTACATATTATTAATCACTTGTATATATTATTAATCATTTGTATATATTATTAATTATTTGTATATATTATTAATCATTTGTATATATTGATCATTAGTATATTAATCATTATTAAAACTTATTTCAATATTATATAAGTGTTTTTTATATTATACTTTATATATTTTTTTTATATTAATTAAACTTATATTATTTGTATTAATTATTTTTGGTACGCCTTTTTTAAGGCAAGGCGGTATACATTAGAAGAGAAAATGTTTTGTATTGGAATCTACCGCCGATCTCGTTCAGCTTATAAATTTCTATCAAAATATCTACTGTGTCCTTCTATCACTACTTTGGATACTCAACTGAGACATATTCCATTAAATTCTGGTTGTAACCCTATCATTTTTAAATATCTCCAATTGGTGGCAAAAGAAGTCAAGGACATTGAATTATACTGTGTACTAATTTGGGATGAAATGGCTATAGAACCAGCCATAAATTACGATTCCAAATCTGATAAAATTATTGGATTTGAAGATTGGGGAATGAAACGTACTAGAAAATTTGCAGATCATGCAATACTGTTTGCTGTACGATGTTTTGCTTCAGGTAATCACATGCCTATTGGATATGGATTTTGCCGAAATACAACAAATACAGTACAACTTATAAGGTGCATAAAAAACTGGCTAACGATTTTAATAAAATCTGGATTTAAACCAAAAGCAACTGTATGTGACCAAGGAGCTACAAATGTAGCTGCCATTCGCTTATTGATTGAAGATGCCAATCGTTTACGGTCTAAAATGCGTATAAATCCCAGTAAGTAGATACAATGTAGACATAATTTTATTAATCATGCAGTTGTAATTATTTTTTATAATTATTATGAAAAATGTAATGTTTTTTTTTTATTGCAGGTAATACTTTTCTTGTAGAAAAACAAGAAATTATTCCTTTTTATGATTACGTACACTTGCAAAAGGGAGTACGCAATAATTTATTAACAAAGGATTTACTTATTAATAAAAATGGAAAAAAGATTGATCAACAATATGCGTCATGGGATGATATTGTTATTATATATGAAATGGACAAATATTCATTGTTATGACAACGGCAAATGCCTAAACTGAATGATAAGCACATTTATCCAAATATGATACCTAAAATGAAGGTCAAATATGCAACGCAAGTACTCAGTCGTACAGTAGCAAATTTTATAGATATGGTATCAACTTTTAATCAAGGTAAAGTATATTACTAATAAATTTTATATATATATAAAACTTAAATATTGAAAATAAATTATATGTTGTAAAATATTTTTATGTAGATATATATGTAATATTCAAATTTCAAATTTTGTTGCAGGTAGTGCGAATACAAAAAAGGGCTTAATGCAGTTATCATCAAGTGCCAGGGCAACATCAGATGCAATATTATTTTTTGATAATCTTTTTGACTCTTTCAATGGGAATACATATCAAGGTAAAGTATATTACTTATTAATAAATAATGATATATTTATATATTTTAGTTTCATTATTTGTTAAATAATGAAACTAAAATATATAGTTAAAAATATAACTAAAAATATTATGAAATAAATATTTACAGGTCTTACCAGCACTATTACAAATACAAGTAATCATATACCGTTTTGGAGAAATGCATGCAGTAAACTTCGCCAAATGGAGTTTGTGGAGAAAAGGACTCATACAATTATTCGAAGAAATTTAACAAAATGTTTAGTACATTGGGTATGGACTATTCAAAGTGCAAAATATTTATGGTCTGAGCTTTATAAATCTAAATTTTCGTCATTTAATTTAAAATATATTAATCAAGACATAGTAGAAAATATTTTCAGTAAAATTAGAGATAATGGTCATAGAAACAATAATCCTTCACCTCTTCAATTTTCTGGCGCATTCAAAACAATAGTAACCACAAATTTTACATCAAAACATAATATTTCATCAAACTGCGAAGAAAGTAAAGAAGGCATGTCATTATCATTATTAAAAATATGTCATAATACTTTAAAAGAATCAGAAACAGAACAAAATGATAATATCGAATGTACTGAAGCAGCAATATCAGATGCAATTAATAAACATATGTTTGTAGATGCACAAAAAATAATAGCAATACTTGAAAAAGAAAAATCTATAACAGAATGTGAAGAATGTTTTAAAATTATAAAATATAATAGTATTTTGGACAGTGTTCAGCATGCATTAGACATAGGAGAATTACAATTTCCTCAATTCTGCCATGAAATAGAAGTAAAGGAAAAATTAAAAAAAATTCTAAGTACTGAAATATTTTCTAAAGTAATCATACATTGTTCTTCAGTACGAAATATTATCATAAATGTAACTGCACAACAATTTATTTTACAGTGGTGCAAATTTATTAATAATATCTTAACTGGAAAAATAGACGTAGAATCTGATACCAATTTTATGTATAATGAGGCTAGAAGAATATATTTGAATCGTTCCAAGAAAAAGAAATAAAAAGCGCCGGATAAATGTATAATGTTTTTGCGTACTTTATTTGTTTTTAGCGTTTTGACTCAGTTTTTATACATTTAATTTTACTTATAAAATTTATTTATGATTATTGTCTATATTGACTTAATTTACATAATTTATTCAGCTTTTATACATTTGATTTAATCTAAATAATTTATTTATAAAATTGTAATAGTTTTTGTAGGTAGATTATTTATATTCTGTCTTATTTCATTGTGAATATCTAAACTCATTATTGTTATTTATCTATTTATCATTCAGCGGCGAAGAACACTTTAGCATTATTACATTCTACTTTCCAGTTAATATTTTTTTTCATGTAAGGAAATGTTTTTATGTATTATATTATTTATTATAAAATTTATATTAATATTTTAAATGTATTATTCCTTTTTCCATTTATTATACAATTTGAATTAATATTTTAAATGTATTATTCTTTTTTTTTTCATATAGGATTATTTTAACATTGTAATGGAGCCATAGCACGGATAAGAACCATAAAACATTACCGACGTGGATTAATAGATATTGACGACGCTATATTTCTATAGTTAATTCCATTTTACCGGGGAATGTATCCCAGAAGGCGCCACAAATGCTGGTTACGCAAAACTACATGTAAATGCATGGGAGTTTGGTGGCCCTGGGCCGACTCACCACGACTCACTAGCTCACACTTCAGTGAGATTTTAAAGAAAATTGTTGCTTGTTGTAATTTGGAAACGAATACTTGTTCTAATTTTTTTCCAATGTAACGTCCCTTGAAAAAAAAGTTGATAAACTTGTTTCAATAAACTGATTACTGATCAGTAACTGATTATATTTTGTCAGTTACTGATCAGTAATCAGTTTATTGAAACAAGTTTATCAATTTTTTTTTAAGGGGTACGTGTGGAACGCTGTTCCATATAAAATTTTATATTTTTACATGTAAATAATATTTTGTATTGTTATTTAATCTTGAACATAAATTAAAATTATAATTCAAATTGAATCTTTTTTAACAAAAATGAAAAAGGATACAAGAGATTTTTTTTGTAAATTAAACATTTATTACGTTTACATTATTGTATTCTGTTTTAATAAATATAATTAATTTTTTAATGTTTAATATATATTACATGTAACGACATGAAAATAATATTAAGAATAACAATAAAAATAAAATAAACTGAAATAATTTATTTATTTAATTTTTTGCAATATTATTTAAATATCACATAAACATCACAGAAATATTGTGAAATATCACAGTAATATTACTATGAAATATCACAGTAATATTACTGTGATGCGTTTTCGCGGACATTTTGATATTACTGTGATATCACAGTAATATTTCGTGATATTTCTGCAATATTTCATTTGTAATATTGCAATGTAAAAGTGATATTGCTATGATATCACTGCAATATTACGTGCTATGTGGGATATGTATAGTATTTCAAATTTAGACAGAGTATATGCGAGTAACATCCGCGAACGGACCTGTTCGAACGTGTTTCGTCCGATTTTTTTATATAAGTTTACTCACAAAAAAGTTACACTCGCACACTATAGGAATCCCATTCACTCCAACAAAACTTTGCTGCTATGTTTTTCAAATTGTAATTGACCAAAAAAATTGATCAATCGAAAAGAGAGATTTCAAATTTTTTTTACTCCCTGGTTCGAACCTCCTATATCATTCCTCTTCATACAATAAACGATTGAAATTTTATAGGGGGGTCTCCCAGACCCTGTTATGTGTTTAAAAATTATCATTTTAGGTGAACTGATGAGGATAAAAGGAGAGTCGGGATAATTAACAAAGGAGTGTGCAAAGCGGTAAAAGTCAGAATTCTCACGTAGAAACGTTCGTTATATATTTCAATTGCTACAGTTTTGAGCCACAACAACAATATCAGAGTAAAAATAAGAACGTGTGACTAGCCCGCTGCTCCAAAATGACTCTCTTGAAAGTCGCCTAGTGTATCGCGAAATAGGAAATGTTTATAATCTTGCGCGATGAGTCCGATCAGGACATTTCTGTCTAACATGTTTACGATTACGATTTACATTCGTGATTCGCGTAAAATAATCGCGTGAATGCATAAATCGCCTACATCATAGAGAATTCATTTAAAAATGAAATTAAAGTTAAAGGATCATATTTTTATAAAAAAGAATGTTCCATTGGTTTTGATTTATAATTTAATGTTAATTTTGCAACATAAATAATGCTTATTTTATTATAAAATTAACGGACAATGGGATTTTCAAAAAATATGCTTTAGTTCTGTAAATATAATACGAATTTTAATACAAATTTAGTAATAAAAAGTAAGAATTACATCTTTATATATTTATTTAAACTATATGTATATATATATATATATATATATAGAGAGAGAGAGAGAGAGAGAGAGAGAGGAGTAAAATGACGAATTGTTAATTTTTCCAGGTTAATAACAAACAACAAACCGATGCTTAATTTATTAGACTTTAGATGGTAACAAATAATCTGTGGCAGTTTGATTTCAATCTGTCTATTAGAATAGATAATATAATGAGAAATGTGTTTTGGAAGCACCTATCCGTAACTTTTTAGTGTTCATAGGAAATGACATAATTATAATAAATATTTTTATTTTCTCTATAAAATCACAATATTGTATAGCTAAAAATGTATAATAATGTATTACAATTTTCAATTTTTGTATTACAATATTTTATATTTCATAAACAAATAAACATAGCGACTGGGGGTAAGATGACGAAAGTTGTGCATAGGCAAGATAATGCATTTGTGCATTAATTTTTTCGGTCTTAACAGCATTCTGACTATATATAACGCAATTTTAATCGCAATATATATTGTAATCATGTATATCACAATTATGTATATCACAATTTTAATAATTTTATTTTTGTAGATTATATAAATATTTTTTGTTTTATTTATGTTTTTTCTTTAACTGCATTGTAATATCAAAATTATATAAGATTATTATACTGTAATAAATCTTTTTTATTCATAAGAGCACATTTTTACTTTTATTTGACTGTTTTTCACCTCATTCGGTATTAAAAGTCATCTTACCCGCATATGGAGGCAAGATGACGAAATTGACATGTCCTAAAATATTTTAAATTTTAAAAAATTTTAGTTTATTTAACAATTTCTAATTTTTACTGATGATAAACAAAATTTCAGTAAATCTAAAAAAAAGTAGATTGTTATTTTTACATTACCACAGAAATTAGTAAAAATTGACAAACCTTAAGGTCGTCATCTTACCTCTCTCCCCCCTATGTGTGTGTGTGTGTGTGTGTGTGTGTGTGTGTGTGTGTATGATATGCGACATTCTTATAGTAACAAAAATTAAACACTTTTATTAGTAATAAATTTAAAAACTATAAATATTGCACAAATATATTGATAAAATGAAAAATATAAAAATTATTTATTTCTAAAACTTTACCGCGCCAAGCTGGAATTTTGGTTCTAGTTATGCACTATGCAATTTTTATGCCGACCTAACTATTGTAATAACAGCTTAAAGAGCGCGACTGTGGCGTCATATTCCCTCACCAATAAAGTTTTTTAAGGCGAAATACAGATGCGTGCCGCATGTATGTACTATACTGGAGTATACAATGCGGGAAATTTTGTTCAGACGCGAGTAATTCCACGATGGGTAGTAAGTGTAAGATGTTTATTTATCTATATAATATTCACACACTTATCTATTATAAATTTCTACTTAGCACATCATTTTTTGTAATTATTTCCAAAAATTCTTGAGATTAATTTTTTGATGTATTAAAAAGCTTTTACAACAGTGAAAATATTTTATTACTTTTAAATTAGCATGTAAGTCCTGAAAAATTTGATTCGAATTCAATTCGTGTTTGAATCAAAGAATTTGACGTGAACATTTCAGATACGAATCAATTTAATTATGAACATATAAAACATTTGATTTGATTCACTCTCAGTGATCTCACAAATGCTTGATTCATACATCTCTACCTTCTATTTTATTTTATTTACTTTTCGCATTAAGAGAAGGAGGTTACTAGTTTAGATAGTTGTTTTTAAAGCCATTCAAAAAAATTTTAATTAACGGCAATATAATTTTGCGGTATTCTATTGCGGCAGAACATGATCAATTTTGGGAAGCTCCAAGGAAAGAACCGCATGCGGGGCAATAGTGCTTATGTACTTGGCAACTGTCCATGCAATAAGGACAGCATGCACAACAGCAGCATCTGAAAAAGAATAATCCAAATTAATCAGATTTAATCATAGATAAGAACACTTTAAAATCTATGAACGAATAAGAAATTTAACCAGTCAATTAACAAATAAAACAAAAATAACATAATTATATTTTCAAGTAAAAAATTAAATCTGTATCAAAATAAATCTAAAAAATATAAATTACAAAGTTACACTAGACTAATGCAATTAAACATAAGATTAGCAGGCCTGCGTCAGTTACAACGGTTCTTATTGCTGAATTATAATTTTTAATTTTTATAATCTCTAACTTATTCAAACTGTGCATATTCAATTGGACTTGAAACACAATCATGAAACAAAACTACATAATATTAATGTTTTAAGAGCATCTATAAGATTCATTTCCTCAGAAAAACTGTAAAGAATTTTATTGCGAAAAAATAACACTTTAGCTAAGTTTTGACCCTGAATTTCCCAGCATTTCGTAGACATGCTTTAGTAGTCGAATTGGTAGGACGCTTGGAATTTGGGAAATTTATGTTCGAAAACCTGGATGAAGTGTTATATTTTTACAATAAAATTTTTTACAATTTTTCCAAGGAAAAAGAGATTTTATAGATGCTTTTAAAACATTAATATTATAAATTCCGGCTTTATCACTGTGTTTTAAGTCCGATGAATATGCGGCATACAGTTTGAATAAGTTGGAAATTGTAAAAATTAAAAATTATTATTTCACATTAAGAACTGCTGTGACTGATATAGGCTTTCAAAAAAACTTACATTACGAGTATGATATTTTTAACAATTTTGAAGATTTCTAAAAAAATTTAAAATATAAGAAATTTTTATTGTTAGAATTATTATGTCATAAGTTTTGTGTCAAGAAAGAGAATTTTCTTTTTAAAAAGTACTTAAAATTTTTTTTAGATATTATAATTTTTTTGAAAATTATATAATACAAAATCTTGGAATAATTCAAAATTTACAGAATTCTGAAATTTACATAATATATATTAAAAAATTCTAGAAAAGATATATACTTTCTCTGTATTTCTCAAATAAATATTCCAATATGTATAAAAGAAATTTTCTAAAAAGTTACAAAATTATATAGAAATTGTTAAAAATTTTGAAAAATCATGTAAAAAATTTAAAAAAAAATTATTAATGAAATCACCCTTTATTTTTCTTACCCGAACAAACAAAGAAGCATCGCCATAAAATGTGTCTTAGTGTTCGCTTCCGTTTCTACGCGCGTAGATATATTAGCGTGGCAGTGTGGACAGATCAAATGTTGACTCTCCTTGTTAAAAGCCGTACTCGTTATAACATGCACTGTATCTATAGTCACAAATTTATACATGCATTAAATTACAAAAAGACATATTAAGGATAAAAGTGTTAAGAATGTATTACACCTGTTTTTAAAACAAAAAAATTATGAAAAAAATTACAGATTGTTTTATATTGCATATGAAAGCAATACAATTAACATATTGAACACTTCCTTATTCTCTTTTGTTGTCTGCCAAGTGTATGCATAAGTTTTTTCCGGTTTTTTGGTAAAAAAAAACACGTAATTTTCAAGGGAAATTAATTTTTTTTATTCAAAATATTGGCCATCGGCTTCTACACATTTTGCCCATCTTTCAGGTAATTTATAAATACCATGCCAGAAAAATTGCTTGTCTTTTGCGGCAAACCATTTGTCGAGCCATTTTCCAACTTCCTTGAAATTGCTGAAGTGCTGCTCTGTGAGCGCGTGCCCCATTGATGCGAAGAGGTGATAGTCAGATGGCGCCAGGTCTGAGGAGTACGGCGGGTGCGGAAGGATGTCCAAGAAATTTTAAGGTGTCTTTCACTGGTTTTGCTGTGTGAGACGGCGCATTGTCGTGTAACAAAATCACTTTGCCATGTCTTCTGGCCCATTCCGGTCGTCTTTCGATTAATGCGTGGTTTAAATTAATCATTTGTTGGCGATAGCGTTGTGTATTAACGGTTTCGCCAGGCTTCAAGAGTTCATAATACACAATACCGCTCTGGTCCCACCAGACACAGAGCATGGTCTTCTTGCCGAAGCGATTTGGCCTTGGTATTGAAGGACCGGCTTCGCCAGGTGAAAGCCACGATTTTTTCCGCTTCGAGTTTTCAAAATAAATCCATTTTTTATCACCCGTCACAATTCGATACAAAAATGATTTTCTTTTGTGGCGTTGAAGCAGAATTTCACAAGTGACTTTACGATTTTCCATTTGACGTTTATTCAAATTGTGTGGGACCCATTTACCGAGTTTATTGATCTTTCCCATTGCTCGTAAACGTCTGCTAATTGTTTCTTGTAATACATGTAATGCTTCTGCTAATTGCCGTTGAGTTTGAGTTGAGTCATCATTCAATAATTTCTGCAATTGTTCGTCTTCGCATTTTTGTGGTCTACCAGAGCGCTCACTGTCTTTCACATTGAAATCACTACTTTAAATTGTCGAAACCATGTCTCACATGTTCTAATCGATGGAGCGTGTTCACCATATGTTTCTACCAGCAAACAATGACTTTCAACAGCCTTTTTCTTTTGATTAAATAAAAAAGCAATGCGTGCCGCAAATGTTGTTTTTCAGGCACAAAACTCGACATGAACACTGAACAATAAAACAAAGACGCTAGTTTTTGGCGGACTCAACTTGTGTGTGTTTGTAGTTCTATGTCAGACGAACAAAATGACGTATGTGTCAAATCAATACGCTGCGTACTTTTCGCTGGCGCCATCTCTTAGTGAAACCGGAAAAAACTTATGCATACACCTGGTATACGTTTTATTGCGCATTAGGCTTTACTTACTAACACGTAGAGAAAATTTATAAATTATACATATTATTATACAAAGTGCAATATAAACTATTATTACGGGGTAAGTTTCCTGTTTGTAAATATTTAATATATCGAACTTAGCTAATCTAAGCTTTTTTTGAAAGATATCCTGGTAAAAATTTTTGACAGAAAACGATAGAAATTAAGCAATAGAAAAGGATTGATGATTTGTGAATTCACAAACCAAAATCCATATTCGATAGAATTTTTATTGTATTGTTTTCTGATAGAAAACGATTCATATTAATGTATTTATTAACTAAAATCCATATTCAAAACGATAATATTTTTTCGATCGAAAATTTTTACTAGTATGCATTGTGTTCGTAAATATGTTACTGTAGAGAAATATTGTTTCTGCAGAATGAAGTGCTGTGTATCTGGCTGTGGAAATTATTTATGTCAAATATCAATAATTTTCATACATTGCCTGTTCCTAATAGTATTCCAATAAACGAAAATGAATTGAAATGAATATAAATAAATTCATTTTGACATTTTTGAATTTATACTCCAAATTTTTCGAATTTATTTGAATTCAAAAGTGTATATAAATACATCCGAATTGAACACAATGCGATTCAACGCGATAGTTCATTTCAATTCATTTAATTCCAAAAATAATATAATGAAACATGAATCCATTCGAATTCAAAATAATGAATAGCCTATTTCGTATTTCAGTCCGTTTGAGTCTATTTGAATTAAAAAATACTCCGGGACTTTAAGGCGATATTGGACTGACAGTGGAACTCACTCGACGTCGGTACAACAGATTGCTGTAGACTTTTTCTTCGACGAACTTTGGGTCGCGCGTGAGGTGAAGAGTAAGGGGAATAGGCTAGCGCTCTTTGTCAAACGCACTCATCTATCTTTGTTCTTCTGACTTTAGCGCCTCTAATGCAAGATTTCTGAACTATCATAAACACAATTTCTGCTCTTCTCACCAATCACGTGAAAATTACATAACTATTTTCATACATTTACATCTTTTATATTAAAGCTTTTAGGATCATTTTGCAAGCATCGTATTGTTCTTTGATTTAATTCACACCTTATTAGCTACTTATTTCATACACACAATGTCTAAAATTTTTATATGGGCACATGTTGTCACGAGTCAGCTGCAGAAACCGATAATTAAACTATAATTTTTTAATTAACTTTTGTTTTTTGTATTAAATTATAACTAGCCAGATATGTTTTTGTCACTACTTTAATTGCGTAAAAAGATTTTGCGATCCGTAAATTAAGAGTTATCTGTGCATAAAAATAAGCACGTATAGAGATCGGTCCAGCATCGCCTTAAAGGGCAAACTCGGATAAATTATAATAAATTGCAATTTTCAATTCATTTAAATTTATTTTTATTTGCTGGGATCTAACAAGAAAAAAATGGCAGCAGCGATCTAGTCTAACCAACACCATGTAACGCTTCTTTGATTAATTTAGGACTCTAATATTACTGTATTCTCATTAGTCGTAATACTACTACGTAAGAAATTGACAAGAACTTGTTAGTTTTATTCAATGGTTGAAACAATTTTTTTTAACAAAAATATACGTAGACATGTATTTAGTATCAAAACGCATATTTTCCGACAAAAATATGCGTAGACATGTGCCCAGTATCAAAACGCATACGAGGTGTGTTCAAAAAGTAACGGGAATTTTTAAATTTCGCGGGTTTGGAGAGTCCGACAGTGAAATTTTTTTTTTTGTTTATGTTGGTATACATGCCCCTGAAGTATGCTGAAATGTTGAGCTGTATTCATTGTTTACTTTGTCTGTGGCAGCCGCTAAGGTTGCACGTGTTTTTATGAGCTCGGCGATTTTCGTTTCTAACCACGATAATGCACCTGCTCACACTTCATTGCTTGTTTGTGAATTTTTGGCCAAAAACAATACTGTAATGATGCCCCAGCCTCCATATTCGCCAGACATGGCTCCGTGTGACTTTTTCCTATTTCCAAAAATAAAGAGAACCTTAAAGGGCCGTCGTTTTACAAGCATAGATGACATTAAAAGCGCATCGCTGAAAGAGCTAAAAGCTATCCCAAAGATCGAGTTTGAGAAGTGTTTCGGGGATTGGAAGAAGCGCTGGCATAAGTGCATAATATCTAATGGTGACTATTTTGAAAGCGACAATATTAATGTAGACGAATAAATAAATATTTTTTTCAAAAAACGAAAATTCCCAATATTTTTTGAACACACCTCGTATGTAGGCTTTCAGACTTGCTCGTTAATCACTCATTGTCAAATAAGCAAGTCTAAGAACACGTTTTACAAATTATGCGCTATATATTAAGCCAGCAAAATCTGAACAGAGTTTGAGCTAATATCGGTAATATCATGGCAAAAAGTTAAACTCAATGTACATTGTGATGTAACGATAAAAATGCTACAAAAATTTAACAGAATTTAGCAGAATTAAGCAAAAAAAGACAAAATTAAAACATTATGTTGCTAGTATTATTTTTCAACAGAATGTACTGAAATTTAACACAGCCTGCTGTTTAATAATAAAATTGTAATAATAAAAAATCGTCACAAATTGAACTTGTATGTGAGGACTTGTATATGATAGTAGAAATGTAGAAGACATAATATACAATCAACTCGTGATAACAAAAATGCCAGACATTTCTGGCAAAAATATTTTTTACAATATTTTTAAAAATCTTTTATCGAGGGAACAGTATGTAGCACAGATAGACGCAGCGCAGTCCTATTTTCCGTAATTAAAATAAAGTAGAACAACATTATGAAAATTTTCAACAATATTTTAATGTTTTAACGAAATGATATTTTGAAGAAGAAACTAAGCTCTAAAATAACGGTAAATAAAGTATTTTGACAGTACAGTATATTAGATACTATATTCTAGATACAAAAAATTTGCCATTTCTATTAGGGAGAATTCACACCTTAACAGAAAAGCAGAAAGCAAAAATGTAAAAGTCAATTAGAACTCGCGCTGGTAGTGGAGATAGATAGAAGCAGAAAAACAGAACGTACTGCTTACTATTGCGCAAGTTTTCCCTTAAGATAAACTTTGCACAATATCTGCTACATATTTGCGTCACATTGTAACTGCAGGTGTATTTTGTTTCTGTCACTTTTTTGCTATCATTTAACATCCGTAGACTTTACTCGATATCTGTTACGTTTTTTCTTCACATTACATTAATGACAAGCTATAATTAATTTATAATGTATTTTTGCTATTACATTATGCAAGCCATGCCAAAAGTAAGCTTAATACTGTCGCAGTAGATAGGAATCTGTTGCAAAATTGTGGGATAAATTTGCTGGCATTCTGCTGACATACTTCTATTTTGCTAATTGGATAATTACATATTTTATGTATTGTCCTGTTTTTCTTCAATAGAGATCAGATTTTGCGCATTTTTTATTCGAAGACTAACTGTAGGTAGACATTACATCTTGATTGGGATCTTTACTTTCCAGTTACTAGACACAAGTAATAAAACTTTTTGTATCGGACAACGTATCGAAAAAACAAAATATTCCTCAGCAAACGAAAATAAAAAGTAATCCCAAATTTGGCTCATTTCTTGGACCTCGAATTTCAAACTTTCTTTTATGCCAAATAATTCTATATAAACATTAATCCTAGAGAAATTTTAAGATAAGCATAATCGCGGTTCCGGAGATATAAAGGTTGAAAGTGATGGTTTCTCATAACACAGGGCGCCATTTTTAGACTTCTTTTCTGTTGTTTGAATGAAAGTTACCATTTCCCATTGTATTTTTGGGCGGTGAACACGAATCTGGTAAGCAAATTGCTCTATCACGTCAGATTTCTTAGAAAAGTGTCAAAAATGATCATTTCTACCTTACCATGGCGTTAAAAAGAATCTATTTATATTTATCTAAAAATCTATCTAAAAAAATGTACAACGACGTAAAAATTGTTTTTTATGGATTTTTATCCCAGATTGAAATATGACCTTAGTTTTCGTCTAACATGAAAACTTTCCGAGATAGATGGAGTTTAAGTGACACGTGATTCCGCCTTTCATGGATCAAAATGCTTTTCTACTGAGAGTTTTCTTGCCTCTCACAGATTGGGGTGATTTTTTAATGTAAATCCCCTTGCCTCTCACAGATTGAGGTGCTTTCTTAATGTAAGTTTTCTTGTCTCTCACAGATTAGTGTTGTACCCAGTATAACTACGCTAATAACTCGCATGGCAACAGAAAATTAAGATTACTATGCATACGCGCAGCAGATTCAAATTCCGCATACGCAAAAGAATCAAAAAGACGCTGATGGTTTGTCGGGCTTCCGGCCCGAAATACCATCGTGCTATGCTAGCTACTGCTGATTCGCTTTCTAGTATTCGGATTTCGGCAGGAACATGATTGGCCAAACCAAACGACAGATTTCTACATAAATGTCACGACAAAATTGGAAAGCGACGGAAGAGCGTCTAATGAACAGCTGTCTGGTGTGTTACTCGCCGTGCGTGACTTACACATCGAGCTTGTAACACAATCCGGAGATAAGAGCCGACCTATATATACCGGGCCGTCCGGGAAAAAAAAGTACGAGTAATAAGCCTCGACACTGAGCAAGTGTAACCGGGAACATTAGAAGAAAATATACATTTATACTAACGTTGGAACAGCAAGTGTTTTATCTTCGACCATCAAGCGGCCTTTCCTAAGAGTCCTAACTCCTAAGGCGCCGTAAATGATCCCGAAATATCTACCGACGTGCCTGGGGCCACCACCGGGCACAACATTGGAATGCTTTTCTAATGTGAGTCCCCTTGCTTCTCATAGATTCAGGTGTTTTTTTAATGTGAGTCTCCTTGCTTCTCACAGATTGCGTCGCCCTTAACGGCGCGAACATCACGCCTCGTGGTTGGATATTTTCAAACGCTTACCATTTAAAAACTTTTGACCCTTCAACATTTTGTTATTAACATTTTTTACTTAATTTTTCATGAGGAATACATACGTGCCGGCTGTCGCGAGCGACCAGAATCACCCGATATATACACATTTACAATTATTATAAAAATTAAAGTAATATTTTTATACATTTTTTTAAGTTTTTTCATTTATACCACCACAAATTTTACTGTAAAGAAATGATACTAAAGTAAGATTAATAAATGATATAATAAAATTAGTAACTGTTATGAAATATGTCAATTACAAAAATAAATTCAAACAAATTTTATTTTGATGTTCTTATTTTTTCATTATTGTTATTTATTAATAAATATATATATGATTGCTTTTTTGATAAATTATTAATAAAGTAAATAGTAGTTAAAAGTTTTTTTATATTTTTAATTACTTTAATTAATAAATTTAATATTTTCAAAGACTTTAAGAGACTTACAAGTACGCTTGGCGATCGGTTTTCTAAACCATTGCATCTTTTGCAGCATATTATAAAAAAAATTATAACAAATTAATTAATTACTAATGAAAGCATTAACATGTAATAAATGATTATAACATAGGATAATTTCAAATTCTAATTTGCATCCAAAACAGCACAATGCAAAATATAATAAAAAAATAGCTTCAGCATTTAACATCTTTCCGCTAGATAACACAATTTAACGATATTATTTTTTTTTAATTTCTATGTACCACTTGGGTTGGAATAGGGAAACTTCAATGATATTGCTAATGCCAATTAAGAGTTGTCAAAAACAACAGACGATTGCTTCTCACTTTCTTTGTATATCTCCCACGTTTGAAGAAAGATTGCGTTAACAATATTATAGGAATATTAAATATATATGATTCAAAGTTTAAGTATTAACACATTTATAAAAATAGGTGTAATACATTTTTTAATTAGATTAGAATGAGTTTTTGATTATTACAATAAAATGAAATGCTTTTAACATACATGTATACAGGGTGTTCATTAATGGTTATCCCCACGTATTACCGTAGGAGTTGACTTACCGACTTGCACTTGTAGTTCACTAAACGCTCTATAGATGTCAGATGCTCGGTTACAGGACCGAGTTACACGTACATACATGCAGGTGAAAATTTTTCTCAGATATTTTTTGTATTATTTTTTGGAATATCTGTGTAATTTTTATGATACGTTATAAAATCTAAAAAGTTAAAGGAATATTTTTTAAAAATTGTGAAATGAGAAATCTCAAAATATTTCAGAATTCAAATGTAAAGTTCTAAGAAAAGATGTAGACTTTTTAAGTATTTCTAACTAAGTATTTCCGAAAAATGTTCCAATTTGTATAAAAATTTTATGAGAAAAACTTTAACCAGGGAGATTTCGAGAAAAATATGATAAAACATGAAAAATTTCTCATAATTATAAAATCGTTCTGAGAAGTTATAAATTTTTTATTTTTTGTTGGAAAAAATGTAAGAAAGCATTAGACAATCTGAAGAATTTCACATAATTTCACATGCAAGCATTCTGAGAAATTATGAAATTTTTTATTTCATATTTCTTAGGAAAAGTGTGTTTCACTAAGACATGAAATATAATGTCTCCATTAAAACAATTCTATAATAAATTATGAAAAAATTTTCAGATTATCTAATATTTTTTCACACTTTTCCTAAGAAATATGAAATAAGAAATTTCATAATTTCTCAAAATGCTTGCATGTAAAATTATATAAAATTCTTCAGATTGTTTAATGTTTTCTTACATTTTTTCCAACGAGAAATAAAAAATTTATAACTTCTCAGAACGATTTCATAATTATGAAAAATTTTTTATATTTTATCACATTTTTTCGAAATCTCCCTGGTTAAAATTTGTCTCATAAAATTTTTATACGAATTGGAACATTTTTCGGAAATACTTATAATTAGAAATACTTAAAAAGTCTACATCTTCTCTTAAAACTTTTCGTAAATTTAAATTTTAAAATATTCTGAGATTTCTCATTTCACAATTTTTAAAAAATATTCCTTTAACTTTTTAAATTTTATAACGTTTCATAAAAAATTATACAGATGTTTCGAAAAATGATACAAAAAAAATCTGAGAAAAATTTTCACCAGAGGCCTGTACGTGTAACTCGGTCCTGTAATCAAGCACCTGACATCTATGGAGCGTTTAGTGAACTACAAGTGCAAGTCGGTAAGTCAACTCCTACGGTAAAACGTGGGGACAACCATTAATGAACACCCTCTATATGCTTTTCTTTCAATTCTTTTAAATGCCATTGTAATTTTTTTAATGTATGTGTACTCGATTAACTTTTAAAATTCTCGATAGATAAAGGCTCTGATGACGTAAATCAAAGGAGAGATAAAATACCAATAAGAACCGACACTGGAATTAGTGTGTAATTACAATGTATATTGATAATTAATGTTAACAAATACATAGAAACGTTTCGATCCGCAATTTGGATCATTTTCAGTACACAAAGTTAGCACGCGGAGATTGAATACATGTAACGCAAATGTAAATATTTTAGCGTCTCCAGATGCAAAAATGCCACATAACAAATACGATCTGTGTCAATGTAAGGTAAAGACTTTGAACCATCATACTAAAAATTATAAACAAGGTTTATCCGAATACCGTTATATAAAACAATGCGTACAAGGAATAAGTGAATCGAAAGGAGTATCATAAATAATGAAAGATAAAAACGTAGATTGGTTTACATGTAAATACAAGTTGTTACACGAGTAAAAGCTGCGAATAACAGTATGCGTATAATAAGATTAATTTCTGAAAACTGAGCGGTATATTGGTGCTAACACGATGTATAATAACAGAGAAAATAAAGAGTGAGAGATGGAAACATTAAGCATGGTAAACAGATCCGTATATAAGGAGTCTAAGAAATCAGTATCGGTCTATAAATTAAATGATTGCTTTTGTTTTCGTATAAACATCATTTCTGATATTAATCTTTTATTCAAAACTTTTTCCCTATTTAAAATGTCCACTCCATTCCAATCGAATTCATAAGAGTAACCGATTTTATGATCTGTGATAATCAAGTTTTGAGTTGTATTTCTGTTAATATGATTCCTGTGTTCCGTGATTCTGCCCTGTCAGAAATGTCTAGTTGATACGACGTTGAATCAACGTCGAAAATCGAATGTCGAAATTCTAGTCGATTCGATGTCGAAAATTTAACAAATATCAATGACTGTTCAACTATCGTTTCGATGTCAATTCAACGTCGAAGTAACCCGATGAAAACTAGTACGTGGAATCGACGCTTTTTTCATGTGGATCATCCAAGTGAAATCTACGTATGCAAAACAATATTTTTGTAATATTAAAAAAAATTTTTCACAAAAAACATTTCATTCTTAGGAATTTTTTTTAGGAAAATCCCAAGCGGTTACCCAAGTCGCGGTCCCAATGAACGTTGCTTAACTTCTATAATGGCTGCGGACTGATCCCTCGTAATGACCTGTGAACATTTTGCACTGATACGTGTATATAACTGGTAGATTAGGTCAATATACGTTATCGAAGAAATGAAATATGTATAATTAAAGCATATTATTTATATAAACAAATATAAAATTATAATTTTTTAAATAATTTCACAAATGCGGAATAGCATCTGGAATAACTTTTCTGTTATTTGTTTAAATTAAAATGCAATTAGAAAATATATATCAATATAATACAATAATTAAATTAAATATGAAAAGATTTTTATTAAAATAACATTTAAAAAAAATTAAAAAATATTGTTTGCTCAGTGGAATGCAGATTGAAGTTTCTCCATTTGTCGACCTATTTTGTCCATCGATAATATTTACGTTTTTCAACAGTACTGTGTTCAAGAAAGAAATATTAGACTTCAACATCAAAAGAACACAAACATAAGTTTCAAATAATTATTTAAACGTTGAATCGACCTTGAATCAACATGTTTTGATAAAAAGCGATCGATATTGCAGGAATATCGACTTTTTCATCGACTCAATCAGTTGTCAACCATATCGACGTCGAATCAACCTTGATTCAAGGTTACTGAGAGATGGTTCTGACTAGGATGGTATTTAAAAGTCTGTCGGTCTGACTCACATAGCAAGCATCGCAATCTTTGCAATTAATCTTATACACTACATTTGATTGCAAGCTGATTGAAAGTTGATCTTTTTGAACTCTGATAAATTTATTTAATTTATTTGAGCTCATGTAAGACATGCGCTCATTAGGGTCACCCTTAAATAGTCTCTTAAATTTTTCGGAAATATTGTTGATATAGGGAATAGTGATAAAAAGAAGAGAAGCTTCCTCATCAGGGTCTTGTTGTGTATTGTCATTATTGTTATTCTTTTTGTTGAATTGGTAAAACTTAGTACGTAATCTTTTTCTTAAGGTATCAAAAATAGTGTTCAGGAAATAACCGTTGGTCAATAAAATATTAATAATTTTCACGAAATTCATTTTATGAAAGGAAGGATGTGAAATTTTAGATAGGGAAAAAATTTTGAATAAAAGATTAACATCAAAAATGATTTTTATATGAAAACAGAAACAACCACTTAATTTACCAATACTGATTTCTTAAACCTCTTATATACGGATCTATTTACCGATGCTTAATGTTTCTATCTCTTACTCTTTGTTTTCTTTTGTTATTATACATCGTATCAGCATCAATATACTGAATTTTCATTAATAATTTATTTTCAGTAATAACTACACGCACGCACGCACGCACGCACGCACGCACGCACGCACGCACGCACACACACGCAGACACATACACACAGGGAGCGGTTCGGGAGGAAGTGTGTATGTACTAAACACTTAATGAGAAATTCGTTTTGCGTAGAAAGTCGAAAACCCATATAGTACAGAGAACGCGTGGGTGGGGGAGGGGCTCCCCTGATTAAAAAATCCGATAGAAAACGATAGAAAGTATCAGAAACCTGATTTAAAACAATAGAATTCTATCGTTTTGAATCAGGTTTCTGACACTTTCTATTGTTTTCTATCGATTTCTTTTTATCAGGGTCTACATCTCCCCTTGCACCCCCTTCCGTATTTTTCTTAACACAGCCTAACCCTATTTTAGTTGTGATTTGGCCAAAGATATTTGTTGCAATTTAGATTTGAAAATATGGACAAATTGTAACTAAAATACGAGTTGAGTTGGGTTAGAAAAAATACGTTGAGGGGGTGCAAGGGCAGGGACTTAGTTCCTCCCCCGCCCACGCGTTTTCTGTATGAAAATTTGAGTTTCCCAAAGTTTTTTTGGGATTTTGCAGTATTTCCGATTTTAACCGCCATTTTTAAGTTTCATATTCGTATTCAGGAGGCAAAAATATATAAGAATTGTACATTTTTATTCATTTTTTCGAGAAGCACGCTTTTCCGAAGGTTCACCAAAATGAATTATTAATTAAAATAAAATAAAACTCATTTTAAAATAGTTTTTCTATTATAACGACTAAAGTATTGAAGTTAAGTAAAATATGTATAGAATCTTATTTGTAGAGTTTTTTGTAAACTTTATTTTTTAATTAACACATTTTTTCTAAAATGAATATTTTTTGAAATAATTAGGAAAAACTGTTTTTCCTTTCTCTAAGTATATCTTAAAAACTGTACGAGAGTGCCAATTAATTTATAAGGAAAAGTTGTTTAATATCCTCGCCTCTGTAATAAAGGTCAAGATCAACATAATTGAAGCTGGGTTCCTAATAGTAAATAATTATCGAATTACTTTCTTCTCAGTAATACGTATTATGGTTTATTCTAAATTTGAAACTTTTTTTCATAATTTTATACTTACGTGTTGGCATTGATGGCGGCGGCATTGATGGTGGAGGCCCCTGCGGGTAAGGGTACGGTGGCGATGTGTTACTATGTTGATCCATTTTTCCCATTAATAATTGCTTAACTACGTTTTGGTTATTGATGTATCTAATTACAAAAAATACAAGAAGAATTGTATGAGGCGTTAAATTGTCTACTTGCACTATTCGTTTCTTGTAAAATGTAGCATTGTGTTTAGATTATATAAGTTATTACACAATAAAAAAATATTTTGTGTTTATGTTAAAACTGTACCTTGTTAAAATTGATATGTTGTATTTTTAACCCTTACACACACTAAAAAACACGTAAACACATTTTCAGGTCTCGGAAACTTTTTCAACTTTGAGATGCTATAACTCCAATCAATATTTTGCAACAATCTGTTTTTACAAATGAAAATTCACACTCTCAGAAATGTGACTGCATAATCGGCATTGCCGAAAAGTTATTTATTTTGAAGTTATAGAACTTCAAGAGAAACCATTAAGCAAAAATGAGAAATTGTTCAAAAATCCACTTTTCCTTTAAAAAAACATATCTCCACAATAAAAAACTTTTAAGGACTTTAAAATGCAACATTTTATAGTTAAAAAGTCATACTTTAAAAAAATATATGGCATTGTTATTCCTTTTAAAAAATGTAATTGTGTAACAAAGAGAACATGAGATATTTTTGGGTATCTAAAAATTCACTTTTCTAAAAAAAAGACATATCTTTGTAACAAAAAACTTTTAAGGATTTTACAATACAGCGTTTTAACGCTAAAGAGTTATAATTTTAAAAAATTATGACATTGTCATTCCTTTTAAAAAATATAATTGTATAAGGAGAATAAGAAATATTTTTTATTAACTCAAGGTGTCTGAAATTAAAAATTGATGTGTTTCATGATATATTTTGGACCAAGCGCAAAAGCCCTCTTCTCCACATGACTAATATATAGTATTCTAGCTTTAAACAAAATATATGCGAATAATATATTCCGAACGAACCTGTTCGAACGATTTTTGAAATATTCTTATATTTGTGAATAATTTTTTACTCACAAAAAGATTTCACTTACACACAATGATAGTCCCATAGACAAGGACGGTTTCTGCTGCTCTTAGGCTGAATCAAATTTGCCATCCCTTAATGACAGTGAAGCAAGAGGGAATTTTTTTATTAATTAAATAAAAAATATGTAGCAAAGTAGAAAACAGATATCTTATATACAGGGTGTCATAAAAAAAGGGTCACATATTTTGATAGCAGGTAGTATTGATCAAAACAAGAAGAAAAGGTCTAATTAACATGGATCCTAAAACTAATATCTTTAAAGATATAAGCTATTTTGTTATTTGAGCTCTTTGTCATTTTTTTATCAGTCGTGTCATCTTTAGAATGTAATGAACAAAGGAGTGGGTACAATGGGGATATCTTTTTTCTAGGTGCCTTAAAAAATAAAAAATAAACAAAGAGAGATAAAGAAACAATTTTTATTTTAATATGAAATGTAATCATTAATCTTCTATAAAAAAAAACTGAAATAAAGAAACTAAATGTATGTACATATGATAACAAAATAAAAATTCCTTTTTTTACAAAAAACAAAAACTTTTAATGCTGACTCAGTATTAGAGGAATTGCTCTATGTGATTGCCATTCACTCTTACGCATGTTTCAGCCCTACGTCTTAAAAAATCACGCACTCTTTCAAATACACCTGGTTGGTCAGAAATTTGCCGACACGCATTGAAAATGCGATCCTGCAATGTTTGAATGTCATCGACTGTTGTTGAATACACCAAGATTTTTAAGTGTCCCCATAACCAAAAATCTAAAGGGTTCAGATCCGGGGATCGAGCTGGCCAAACTACTGGACCTCCCCGATCAATCCATTGCTCATTAAATGCCTGGGTTAAGTGTCGTCGAACGATATGAAGAAAATGGGGTGGTGCACCATCATGCATGAACCACATTCGTTGCCTTTGAAGGAGAGGGATTTCCTTCAACATGATAGGCAATTCGTTCAATAAAAACTGGTGGTAAATAGCACCTGTTAATCTATTTGGTAATACGTACGCCTATAATTTTATCACTAACAATTCCTGCCCAGATGTTAATGCAAAACTGATCTCGGAATTCTTCAATCGCGTGCGGATTTTCATCCGACCAGACATGCGTATTATAGAAATTGACTATTCCATTTTTTGTGAAACCTGTCTCATCGGTAAATAAAATGTTTTCTATGAAATGTGGATTTTCAACACATTTTCGTAAAAACCATTGACAAAATGTTAATCTGGCCTGGTAATCTGGTGGTCTAAGAGCTTGCACTCGTTGGATATGATAGGGATATAATGACTGCTCATGAAGAATGGACCAGACAAGATGACGATTGATGCTTTCCGCTGCTGCTATTCTTCTTATACTTGTTCTAGGATCTTCTTCCACTCTTTTCAATATCCGTTTTTCCATGTCAGGCGTGCGAACTGAGCAAGTCCTGCCCCGATCAATTACTCGTGGTGTTAAAGATCCAATTTCTGAGAGTCGCTGGAAAAGTTTGCTGAATAATTTTTGAGAGGATACCCTGCGTGTTGGATACTTTTGAACGTAGCGGGCACGTGCTTCCCGGTTGATTCCATTGGCTAACCCATAACAAAATATCATATCTGCCATTTCTCGCGTGGAATAATAGGCTTCCATTATATTTGTTCACTGAGTAAACTGTACACTCTAACTAAAGTGTACTACGTAGTGTACTACGAGTCAGACGATTAATTTTGTACTGACAAACTCTCGTATAGCAACAATAGTAAACACTCTTTTGTTTACTAGGACTGCTCACATTCGTCAAGGCCTACGCAATGTCGTTTGACTTGTAGTATCTATTGCGAAGCAAATGTAAATATTAGGAGACACATTCTAAAGATCACACGACTAACAAGAAAACGACAAAGAGCTCAAATAACAAAATAGCTTGTATCTTTGAAGATATTAGTTTTAGGACCCATGTTAATTAGACCTTTTCTTCTTGTTTTGATCAATACTACCTGCTATCAAAATATGTGACCCTTTTTTTATGACACCCTGTATATATATATATATATATATATATATATATATATATATATATATATATACATATATATATGATTCTTTGAATAATAATAAATAACACACTACATTGATTTTTAAAATTCTTTTTTGAAATATAAAATTATCAACTTAAATCTTAAACTTAATTTAAAATAATCTTAAACTAATCTTTGAAAATCAGGAACTACATTAACAAAACAATTTTCTTGTTAAACGAAGTATATCAAAGTTTAAACAAAATGTCGCCTCGCTTTTATTTTGACAAACGAATGAATAATGTCATCAAAAAATATTCTTGACATTATTTTGAACTCAATTGACAGAAGTACCAACGCGTATTTTTTAAAAATAACATTTTATATTAAATAATTAGAAACTAAAATTAAAATAATTATAAGGTTTAAAAATTATATAACAATAAAAAAATATAATATAAAAAAAATCGCAACCGCAGGGATCGAACCTGGGATCCCAAGAGTGTCAGTCAATGTTCTAATGCCCTACGTCACGCCGCTTATTTGAAAATCGTTCTTCTGTAATGGTACTTATAAATGCTGGAAATATTTAATCGTTATTTTCTCGAGAATGCCTAAAATTTGCAACGAACGGCTTTACTACAATAAAGATGTGAGTGAATACTACATACCCATAAAATTTTATTAAAATCGGCGAGATCATTGTCGGGTCCTCCCCTTGTGAGTTCAATATCATCTAGAAAGCTTTCACAGATAGCATGTTCTCTTATTTTTGCTGAACTCAATTCTCTTAATTTGATAAGCACAATGAATCTATCATATATAATTTTATATCCAGAACACCGTTTTTCTAATTCAGTTTGTAAACTATCTAAAATTACAAGAAATGTTTCAATTCAAAAACGAACTCTGCTGCTGAACGTTTTATCAGCGTCGCCATCTCGTGATTCGTCAAGTTATAATTTTTTTTTCTTTATTCGGGATTTACATCTTTCATATTTTTACTCATTTAACAATAATTTTGCTTTGTTCTCAAATTCATCAAAGTCGTTTCTAATCCTTTGGACGAAATTAATAAGAGACTTATACATACAATTCTAAAACAATGGAAATATCAATATCTATACTTTGTAGTTTCTTACTTGATGCGTTTAATCTTAAAAGCACTTTAAAAGTACCTTAAAATACAACCATAAACGCGGTTTCCAATCGTTCTAAACGAATTCGCAATCCCTTTGCTTCACTTCTGGTTATATTTTTTTCTACTCCGTTATTTTTAATGTAGGATAAATTTTCAATAATCTCTAACCAAAATTCATTCAAACTTTGGCAAACGTTATCTCTAGTAGATCATCGTGTTATTGACAGTGTTAGTTTGATTTATATATATGATTGTGATATTTCCCACCGGGGTGTGTGGATGCCAAGAAAAAATTTAAAAGTTCCTGGAGGACATCAAAAAAATTTGTTACTTTAGTACCACAATTTGCGGCGCAAGTTTCTACGAGATTTAAAGAATGGGCCGCACATGTACTCATTTAAAGGATTTAGTTCTTTGATTCTTATCTGAAGTCCTGAATAAGCACCAGACATATTAGCAGCATTATCGTAAAACTGGCCTCAACAATTAGATATGTCAGTATCCAAATCAATAAGTGTTTTACTGACGATTTCTGCTAATTCCTGTGATTTATGTCCTGTATTTGGAAGAAACGTAATAAAATGTTCTACTAGTGAACCACATTCTTGAACATATCTTATAATAAGAGACAATTGATCAATATGTGATATATCGGGAGTCAAGTCTACTGTCACAAAATAATATTTCGCTTTTCTAATTTCCGCAAAAATAGTTTCTTGTGTCTTCTTGGCCTTTAGCTGAACTAATTCTTCATAAATCGTTGCAAATAAATAATTAGTATGCCCACTAACTGAATTACCATATCTTTTAATACGTTTGGCCAAAAAAAATCAAATTGTGAAATCAATTTCAGTGCCATAAGAAAGTTTCCATTTTTGGGTGATCCAAACTTTCCTTCGTGACCTCTCAATGGAAGTGCACGAGAAGAAAGTGACCTCACAACAGCTACTAGTTTTTTTAACAGTTTTCTGCAATAAGATATTGCTTCATTTAATTGCTTTATCAACGTTTTATCAACTTGTTCTATTTTGTTTCCTCTTATTTTTAAATCGAATAGAGGAGAAAAGGGTATTATGGCTACTGTCGACAATATGACTACCCCTATTATTTTCGTTATTAGGTGACATATTCTAACAATTGCTCATGGAGTTATTCGTTTAGTAGCCGTTTTTTGGTGATGCCAATATGCTTATAAATAATGACTAACAACTGTTATAACGCATTTTTACTTTTGAGCACTTCTAAACTTTGTCGAGGTACACTTTTAACCTTTAATTATATACACTTTCTCATTATTTTTGTGTTGTGACATTTATAAATTTTGATGATCTACTCAATCTAATATCAAAAATATTTATAGAATATTTTGTTAAATATTTATAAAATATTTAAGTAATTATTATAAATATTTTGTAAATCTTTTATAAATATTTTGTCTGAAGAACATGTAAAATGTATTAAATTTAAAAAATTTTTTTACTGTGGAAATTCACACGAAGATATTTGCTATATACGTAACGTGTACTTAATTTTATAACTTCACATTTTTATTATATTTTTAAATATTTAATTTTAATATATGAGATTGTAATATTACTATAATAACGACGTTAATAACAGAAATCAGAACAAAAATAGATCAAATAATAAATTCGCAAGTGGAGCAAGCTTTTAGTTGAATGACGTAATTGTCATACTATCGGATAAATATGGATTTATATAGAAAAATTGTTACGATAACTAGTACAGATAAATAGAGAACAAAAAGCGTATTCAAATAACCTTGTAACAATTTTACAACGTTATATCTGTTGATTTCTTATCCATTAATAAAACAATGTATAAAGCGGTAAACAAGATTCAGAACAATTAGCCTAATAAGCTAAAATGTTGGTATGCTGACAGTCTTTTTATCAACAAATTCAAATAAAAATTGTGGTATTTACAGATTTGTGTCAAATATATTCTCATGAGGCTTGTGTCCTATCAGCAAAGTCTGTCAACATAATGTATTTACTAATAAAAATCGAGCAATTTATTATATAAGGATCTTAAGGCTCTACAATACCAGTTAAACGTTATTAAAATTTAAAAATTTTTTAATTGCAGATTTCTTAGATTTATCCCAAGCAGAACAGGAAGTCATCGATATCAAAGTAACGATGTCAAAGTGACTGCAAAAATAATCATGAAAAGTCACTTTTCGATCAATCACAATTCACTTTGATGTCATTTTGACATTATTATAACTCCTTGTTTTGCTTGGGATATTTTTGTTTTCTTAAAGATGTTTAGGCTATACAATACAAAATAAAAATTATTAACATTTAAAAACTGAAGATTTCTCTAGGTTTATTCTTTTTTTTCTTAATCAATAACAAAAAGTTTTGGTCACAAATGTCCGAATTTTAATTCTGAAACTAGTTGCAAATAAGAAAATAATGAAAAATTTGATTTATAATGATTTTTGCAGCAGAAATAATCACTATTTTGTTTGAAATAACTTTTAAACGAGTAATTGGATTTAAATAAATTTTTGCACAAGTATTTATTAGAGTTTTATTAGTATGTATAAAAATTTGGATTTAATTGGTAATGCTAATTTGACCTCCATCAAATTTGCAAATAAGTATTGTAAAACGCGATTATATACAGGGTGTCTTATAAGTGGTAACTCTCTTTTATGTTGTAAACTAATAGAGATAGACCCAACAACAATAATATCAATTTATACGGTTTGAATTAAACTCTATTGTGAATACAATGTGGTCATTAAAGAAATTATCTAAGCTAAAAAACGAAAAGACACGCATAACATTTGCATTATAAAATTTTTTTAGATATTGTAAAAGTTACAGCGTTCTTTCTAATGAGTACAATGATGTATAATATATTAAAATTATTTTACAAATTATACCAATTATACAAATTGTTTTAAAATCTTACAGGCGAATACTACCTCGTTAGTTTCGGCCCTGCGGTGTGACTAACTTCCGACTCCCGTTTTATAACAGTCAACGTGTTACGGCCGGCCGCACGCGCTTTGCATAACCGTAACCATAACACGTAACATAAAAATTTGCCAATCATAGTTGAAAATGATCTTAGTCTTTTAACAATTCTCGACTATAAGTGACAAATTTTTACGGTACATATTACGGTTACGGTTACACAAAGCGGCCGACCTACATGTCAATCGCCAAAGTGGTTCAATTGTCAAAAATTATCCATACGCCAGGATTGAAACAGAAAAGATAGTATTCACCCACAAAATTTTAAATTAAATTGACATAATTTGTATAATTTGTAAAATAATCTTGCTATATTGAAAGTTACTGTACTTATTAAAAAGAACGTTACAACTTTTATCATGTAGAAATATTCACTTCATCATGCAAAAGTTATGCATGTTTTGTTGCAAAGCATGCATTGTTTTTTTAACATAGACAATTTCTTTAAGTGACCACTGTACTCAAAATAGAGTTTAGTTTAAACCGTATAATTTGATATTATTTTTAATTAATCTTTTTCTTTGAGATAAAAGAAAGTGGCTATTTATACGTGAGTGCGTGCATGCGTGCGTGCGTGCGTACGTTCGTACGTGCGTGCATGCGTGCGCGCGTGTGTGTTTGCGTGTGTGTATTGTATAATATATTTATTTTACCGATGTATGTGTAAGTGCAGAAAGAGAGAGAGGAAGAGAGAGAGACAGAGAAATGAGAAAGAAAAGAGAGAGAGAAAAAGAGATGCTTATCGGCATTCGCGGAAAGTAATATAATATTTTTTACGATAACTAATCATAATCTTTATATCTTTTTTTGATGGAAAATTTTTAATTTGATTTCTGCGAAACGTAAATGAAGAAATATAAAGTATATTGATCACGATTCATTTATTTTTAACTTTTTAACTATTATAAGTGAGTATATAATTATACACAATTTTTCTCACACATTAACGAATGGACCGTTGTGAGTAAACTTTGCCAAAGTGACAAATTTTTAGAAACATTTTTTTTTTTTTTTTTAGTATCGAAAAATACGAGTATTTAAAAAATATGAAAACATTGAACAAAGTTTTATATGAAGAAGAATATATTGAATTTGACACAAAAGATTTCTTAAAACAATGTTTCGAGAAAATTAGGTTTTTAAATGATGAATTTTGTAAAATTTTATGAATACTTGATGTAAAAATTAGGGTAATAAAATATGTAAATAATAATAATTTTAGCGATTTCTAATATAATAATGTTAATGTTATTCCTGAAAAAAATGTACCTATAGATGACATCACATCTTATAAAAGGATATTCAAAATATAATCCACAGAAACAAAACAGGTTTATGTGATATTGATTTTTCTGATGTTTTATTATTATTTAATTGTAACTAATAAAATAACATTAATATTTAATATTGCATTTGTTGTTATCACTGTTATTACATTTCAATCTTGTTTAAAAAATTATTTCCTTTTTTATAACTTTGTCAAACTTAATTTAATTAGGGTTATATGGTATCATATCTCACAAAACATTAACAAAAAATATAAAAATTTCATAGATTGTTATTACATTTAGTCAGGAAGAAATAATAAGTCGAATCGACATCAAATCGATATCACTTTGACGGTTGAAATAAAATCAAAGATATTCACATCGATATTAAAATGTTTGAATTTCGATGCTATTTGGATGTTAATATCGACATCAAATTGATATCAATTTGACATCAATTCCATTATTTCTTGGGAGTCGTTTAACAGATTGAAAGGATGAAAAAATCGTATCAAAAGTTAAAACATTAAAAAAAAAATACATTAGTAGATGTTATAGGCGGGTTCTAACTCAATTTGGGATGGGGAAAAGAGGAAATATGTGACATCACACACCTCCCCCGTGACGTCACACACTTCCTCTTTCCCCCACCCCGATTTGAGTTAAAACTCACCTATAACATCTATTTACATTTTATTTAAAAATATAATATACATCCAATAATATTGAGTTGGCAACTAAGCGATTGCAGATTTTATCAATAGAGATGGTCTTGGCACATTCTTTTGTTTTGTCAACGTGTTTAAAGCACTTAACCTATATTGTTTTCTTGTTGTTTGGACTTTCACCTTTAATTTAGTAAAAAACATTTTATCGATTAGTTATTTAGTTTTGTTTTTATCATAATTTAAAAATCAGCGAAAAATTACCAGAACAAAATTTGGCAAACCAATTTTGACACTGCCTTTCTTTCAAGACTTTATTTCTATATACGACACATAACTTCTTGTGTGCTTGCGATGCGTTCTTGCCTTTTCGGAAATAATACAATAAAATATATCTGAAATGCGTGTCTTATTTTTCCATTTTTGAATTGGGATAAAAACGAAATTAAATAACTAATCGATAAAATTTTTTTACTAAATTAAAGACGAAAGTCCAAACAACAAAAAAACAATATAAGTTAGATGCTTTGAACACGTTGACAAAACAAAAGAATATGCTAAGACCACCTATTGACAAAATCCGCAATCACTTAGTTGCCAACCCAATAGTTAAACCTATAATACTTTAATATAGCCTATAATACTTTAATATTCCTGAACTCAAACCAGTAATATGTATAATACTTCGCAAATTGCACATAAAATAAAACAAACTACTATTAATATAATACTTTACAAATTGCACATAAAATAAAACAAACTATCATTAATATAATACTTTGCAAATTGTACATAATTTATAAATTATTAAAAATTATACAGTTTTTGAATATGCGTGTGAATCTTAAACAAACAAGTAAAGATTAACGATCTAAATACTAAAAAATAGAATGAAGAATATTTTATCCAGATTATCTTATGTAAGAAGGCTTTCCTTTCAAGATTATGAAATTTTTTTAAACTTACGTCACAATGTGAAGAAAATATTCTCAGAGAAAATTATGTTGTAATTTTGTTTTTTTTTTGCTTGCGTTTTGTTTCTATCTTTTTTAAAACACTAACTTCGAAAATAACACTGATTTTTCTCCGAGGCAATTTCAATGGAAAACAAATATCGGAATTAAGAATTTGTTTCGAATACTCTTCCTACGTTAATTTTGATAACTTTGATTTTTTGTTAGTAACAATATCCTTTATAATTTTGCAAAATAAATATAATGAATATTTTATAAAAACAATAATGAGTGAGTGCCGTTAGTGCACGATGCAATATTACACATCTCAATAGCACACACAAAATATAAAGTAATTGTCTTTACCACACATCTCGATAGCCCGCAGTTATATGCACTAGGAAAAAGGCGCGTTTATCTTCGATATCCCACATCGCCTGGTGCGTTCACAATAATGGACGCATCTTTAGCGCCTTTTTATGTAAAAAAAATATATATAATTATATTGTATATAAATTATATTCACATGTTTTCTTATTGTGTTGGTATTTAGAATAATTTTAAAAATTTAATTAAAAAAAATTACGTTCTAATTTAAAACAATTAGGGTAAAGTCGGTATTTACGCCGCGGGGGGATGTACGCCGCAGCAGTCAGAAAAAATAGAAGAAATAAAGATAGTTTGCTTAGAACTATTTTGTTATGTGCCTTTATGTTATATTAGTATTGTATTGTAATTACAGTTCTTTATTGTTAATATTAACGAAAATATCGTAAATTGAATTAATTTTTTCACGTAGAAGTAGCGCGATCGTGTATTACCGTCTACGTAAAATAATTACTGTAGAAAATATAAAAGGCATAATGATTATTTCATGATATGTAAATGTAGAGCAATAGTAAAGGATAAAATACAAGCAAGATTCAAGTGCATAGCTCTTGTATTCTTTATTTAGTTTGATATCTTGTATATTCCATTTGTTTAGGATATACGGCCTTTTCAGCGAACGGGATTTATGCCGTAATACAGACACTGCGTGATTGGAAAGCAGCACTTACTCTATGTTGAGCACTATGTTGAGAACACAATGCGCACTCTGTTGATGTCTGTGCATATTAATTTCTTTAATATTGCATTATTATTACTTTGAATACATATTTACTGTTCTTATTCCCTAATAAATTTTATAAACACATTTTGTAAGTCATTATGTTATTTTATATCATATCTGAAAATATTATTTGTAAATTTCGATGCGCCGTGTATCTTACACATGAGTAGTCGTAAATCCCGCCACTTTTTTTATATGACAAAAATGCAAGGGTTTCTTTAAGTTTTTTTTTCAAGTATAAGAAAAGAAATATTTCATACTTAAAATTTTTTTTATACTAGTAAACAGTATGAAGTTTTTATTAGCCTAATTTATTTTCCTTAAACATAGTAAATAATACTTAATAAATTAAATTTTCGATAGCTGCGGCGTATATACCGACTTTACCCTAATACAAATAATACTTTTAAAAGTGAACTTTTAATGTAACTTAATTTAATTTTTTAATGCACCTTAATTAATTTAGCTTTTTGTGCAACTTTTAAATTTTTTATCGGCGTTTATTAATTACACTTATCAAAGATTGCAAATGCTGTTGACGTCTGATCGACGTCGATCTGATTGATATTTCTCGATTTGGAAAAGTTATCGACACTATCAATGTCGATTTGACTTATTATTTCTCCCTGGGTAAGTATCTGTAAAATTTGATTACAATTCTTTTATTTACAATAATACGTAGAGAAGGCTAATAAGAGTGCTGCGCGGTTCTTTTTGCACGAAAGTAATTGAGTCAGTTATAGACAGAAAATCATTTAATTGGACGTTTCAACTCTTTTTAGAGTCATTATCAGAAAAATGTTACAATAAAAACGCATCTTCTTAGCGAGTTAACAGTTTAATCATCGTCGATCCAAATTATGGTTGTCACTGCCGGTTTGCCAATTCCGAAGTGCAACTTTTCAAAGTGATATGGGGAAAAGTTTGATCACCCATTAAAAATTGACGACGACTAACGAAGCCATGGATAAAAAGCCTAACTCTTAAAACGTTATTGTGAAAGCCGCAGTCGCTACGAGATGTTTTCAATAAAGCGGCTAACGAGAGATTAATCTCTTGTACCACTTAACTAAACAGAGAAGTGTTCAGAATCATAATCAATGATAACTTGTATAATCATTCTCTGATGAAAATTTTTTTAGAATTTTTAAACAAATTGGAACACTTTTTAGAAATATTGGAAAAATCTACACCTTTTTCAGAATTTTTTATATACCTATATGAATTCTAGAAATATTCTAAGATAAAATATTTGAGAAATTTAAAAAAAGGTATAGAATTGTAGAAATTTTGATTAATTTTCACATTTACATAAAAATTTTGAAAAATTAATTGAAAAAGTCAAAATTTCACTTTTAAGTCAAACCTTGGTAAAAATTTTCCTGAGAATTGTTCATACAATTTTTCAAAATTTTTCGGAATTTGTATATAATTTTATAATTTTGTAAAAAATTTCTAAGATATATTATATGAATCTTAGAATATTTCAAAATTTACATATGTATATGAACAATTCTGAGACAAAAATTTAGATTTTCTCAATATATAATATAATATATTTTTGTGAAAAGTGTTCAATTCGTATAAAAATTCTGAGAAAATTTTTGCCAT
This sequence comes from Solenopsis invicta, assembly GCF_016802725.1. Lineage (NCBI taxonomy): Eukaryota > Metazoa > Arthropoda > Insecta > Hymenoptera > Formicidae > Solenopsis > Solenopsis invicta. Next base: position 10,474,589 of record NC_052679.1, read on the forward strand.
GTTTATCGTACAAACGCAATACTATTAGTAAAATTTTTTAAAAATATCAAAAATGATGAAATTTTTCTTCTATTATTTCTATTATTTCTTAAGTAATTTTTCAAAATTTGTACGTAAATAAAATTTTCAAAAGTTTTTCTTCAATTTTATATTTTTTTAGAAAATTTGTATGATTTATCTTAAAATATTTCAGAATTTATATGTATATAAAAAATTTGAAGGAAAGATGTAGATTTTCTCAATATTTCTAAAAAATTTCCAATTTGTATATAAAGTTCTCATAAGGCAATGTTTGAATTATTACAAGTTATTATTATACTAATTATGACATACGACATATAATGGGTTTGGAACACTTCTCAATTAAATGGCTACCAATATCTAAAAAAAGAAATAAATCAAACTAATATCATTCCAAATATATCCATGATTATTTTTGTTGCGAAACCCATTATAAACTAAATTTTGTTTTTGTCTTTGCAACTGGCTTTCAAATCAAAATTCGGACATTTGCAATCAAAATTTTTTGTCATTGATTAGGAAAAAAAGATTTAAACCTAAGAAGCCTTCAGGTTTTAAATTTCGATCATTTTAACTCGTATTAAAACACCTTTAAACTTCGATTAACACATTATAGTTTTGGCAAGTATGTTTTTTTTCTGTATTATATCGAATAAATGTATTTTTACATTTTCATAAAATTTACTTTGCCAAATGTTTCTGATTCATAAAGATAAACGAGTGAACACGTGTCCTTCAGATAATCGATCAGTTCGATATCGATTGAATAAAATAAGCATTCGCATCACCTTCAGCAAACTGTTGACCACATTTCAACAGAGATAACCGATAAGAAAAGCCGACCGCACCTTGTCTTTTAGAAGCGAGCATAAATCGTAACACAGCAATTTAATATTTCTATTTCGTATTTTTATATCTTTCTCTTTAATTCTCCTTCTTTCTTTCTAATTTTTATTTTTAAATTGCAATTTTTTTTCTTTAATATTATGTGTTACAAGTAATTTAAACGATATTAAATAAATATGCAAATTATTCATGAAATGAATTACAATAAGAACTCGGAATTAGTGGCACATTTTGAGCCGATTTCCAAAGCAACGCCTACTGTCTCCCCTCAAGCCCCTCACTCCGCTCGTGACCCAACACCTGAGTTGCCGGCCGCGCGTCTAATGGTTCAAGAACGTTACTTATAAAAGAAATAGCCTAGGGTCTACAATCGAGAAATAATTATTATTTTTATAAATAATCATGTAAAAAGTTAATATTAATGTATATAATATATTATATACATACAATATAATATATAATATAATAATATATTTTCCAAAAATATATAATAATCAAAAAATTAAAAATACTTAAAAACAAATAATCACGGGTTCATGTAAGTAATAATACAAATTAACGAAAATTAAACAACTAAAGAGCTGCGCTAAATGTTGCGTGCAAAATTTAAAACGCATTGATAAATGAAGTCAAACATTTCGACCTTTTAATAACGGCCTTCTTCAGTGTGTATACAAAGTTCAAATATCAGACAAATAGAGAATATGAAAAAACCGCGAATTCCATCTTCATAAATCTCCCGAGCGCCCTAACATACTAAAGCGGCCTCAAGAAACGTGTGAAAGACACTATTATAGTTTCGGGACATTGGTCTGAATTGATCGCACTAAGTTCAAAAACTTTTGTCTTCGCCCTGTAAGATGGGATGTTACATCTTGGCTGTTTTGACACAAAATTGTGATAATTATTTGTGTCAAAACAGCCAAGATAAAATATCCAATTTTACAAGGCTAAGACAAAAGTTCTGGAACTTAGAGCGATCAATTCAGACCGAAACTAGTGTCTTTCACACGTTCCTTGAGGCTGCTCTAATATGTTAAAGCGTTCAGGAGATTTGATAAAGATAAAATTACTTTTTTTTTTCAAATTCTCCATTTGTCTGATATTTGAACTTTGTATACACATTAAAGAAAGCCGTTATTAAAAGGTCGAAACGTTTGACTTCATTTACCAATGTGTTTTGAATTTCGCACACAACATCCAGCGCGGCTTTCTAGCCCTTTAATTTTCGTTAATTTGTATTAAAAAATTAAAATTTTAAATTTTTTAAACGCTCCTGAGCTATAACATTAGACGCGTGGCCGGCAGCTTAGCTGTATGGGTGCGAGCTGAGTGAAAAGCTCGAGAGGAAACAGGCGTCGTCTTCGAAATCGGCTCGAAATGTGCCACTAATTCCTAAATATCATTGCAATTCTCTTCCCCTCTCCCTCTCTACACAGAAAAATGTTCTATTAACATTATTAAGTTAATTGATACAAATCTTGTTAATTTAATAACAGTTAAATAACGTTAATGAAACAAAACATTAATTTCATTGAGTATTTATTAAATTTTATTTTATTTAAACTGCGGAACATGACGTACATATTTATTTTATTAATGCAATTATTGAATTAACAAAATTATTTTCAATTAAGTTGTTATATGTATATAATAATAATTAATACTGTTAATACAACATTTTTGAGTTATTATTAATTATTTTTTATTTATATATTTATTACAATATTTATATTAATAGTTTCATATATACCAACCTAACGATTTAGTTGAAATTAATAAAATTATCAGCAGATATTATCACATCTTTATTTTAAACAATTTCCATTTTGATTAAAATTAATTAAAAGAAAATAAAAGTTCCTCTAAATCGTAACTGCCTATTTTGACAAAGAATTTAAATGTTATTCTTAATTTGTTTTATAAATAGTTTATTCAAATATACATGGATATAATTTAAAAAAAGAAAATAAGTTTTATATGATACATAAAATATTTGTTTATAATATTAATTCTATTCTGTGATATTAATTTTACGTTATTTTCTTTTTTAGATAGTTTTTCTTTTTTGAATAAAAATTTGCAATGAATTATAATTTCTTACAACATTTTTCTATAACATTTTTCTTTGATAAAGGTTTTACTGTCTATCTTCCTTTCAAACACGAACTATTCTTTCGCGATAAATTCCGTCGAGGATTTTTCTTTTCATTGCGAAGAGTATATAACTGTGAATTTATATGATCATTTTATAGTTAGAAAAAATTTGTGGTAAATTTCAAATAAATCACATGTTTCAAATGGCTCACTCAAATTTTTTAATGTAATGAGATGTTAATGTAATGAGATGAATATGTTAAAAAGTAACACATAAAAATCTAACACTGACACAATTTAGACACAATTTGGAAACGTATTTTTTTAGTATAATTAACATTTATAATACGTTGAAACGTACATTTTATTTGTTTATCTTAAAATTTATAAAGCTATATGATTTTTATATTACCTGTTTATTTATTCGTGAATTGTGTTATTCATGAATTGTTTTAACACTAGGAAATTTTGAATATCAATTTAACACAAAGTACTTAAATACCACAATTACATTAAACTAAATTAATACTTGGGTATGTTACAAATTCAGTACAAAAATTTTAACAGGGATCAGTTTTAACACAACGATTATATGATTTTTTACCGTGGTCTAACTCTGATTTATTACTATAGATAAGCGTACCTTTCGCGTCAAAGAACACTTATTGAAGAACGCCAGCACTCGAATGCTCGCGACGCGTACCAAAATCACACTGACGAAGTTATCAACGTGAGTGCGGTGCATATGGACTCTATACTAGTTCTATATATCAGTTTCTTTGCTCACAGAAATTCGTGTGGCTGGGAGAACGTATTGTAGATAAACACACATAAACGAACAGACGTCACGAATTCGCATACTATCTCTAAAAATTTATAATTGGAACAATAAAAAATAAAGTTAAAACCAGAGTTGCTATGTTTAAAACATATATACTTAGAGTAGATGTTTAACACATATTTTGAACATTACATTGTTTTAAACAAACACTTTTTAATGTTTAAATGTGTTTAAAACAAATGTAAAAAATCTGTTTTTTTTTTAACAAAAAGATTCAACATAGATTTTAGTATAATAATATTTTTATGCTTATTTTTATTTATATATTATGTTTATTTTTCGTAAATATTATAAAAAAAATTTGTTTATAAAATATTGGTTTTATAACAATTTTCAAAAACCTAAAAATATAAACAAAATAAATAAAGATATAAATAAAAATTAGATTTTTGGTTCTATTATTTAAATTTTAATATTGAAGTATAAATGTTAGCAACTAAAGCAATTAAATAATATATTTATTTTATATCAGAATGCACAAAGTATTTTATTTTTTATTTTTTAATGTTGATTTTAACATTTTTATTAAAAATCAAAATCTTAAAAATTACCTCTGCAAATTTAAGTTGTTTTTTCTGCTAAATTATTATATATATGTAATATATGTATATTGTAATTAAAACATTTCTTGATACATTTTTTTGAAATTTTTGTACAGAAATTAAATTAAATTTAGAAATAAGTATTACTCATCAAATTCTACATTGGAATATAAAATGTAACATGTACAAATAATATGAGATTGACATATAATTGTATAAAAAAATTCGTAAATGATTATTCAATTTATATATTTAAAACATGACTCTTCAGTCATACTTTCAAAAAAAATTATGGCATCATTCCTTTTTAAGCGTATAATTATATAGTTTTAATTAAAATTATATATTTTTTTACTCCTCTAGCAAAAAAACGATAGATATACTTACAGGAAAATAATTTAAATATATTACGATTTCAATTTAATATCACATTGAAATGTAGATGTTATTTCACCTGCTTAATTTTTTAAGCCTGGGCCCGAACGTGACGTATTTACGATACTGATTGTGAGTAGCACACTACGTTTTCTCTCCTGCTCTATGCTGCTTATATATGTGACCGAGAGGTTTTGTATCATTATGTACATAAAAGATTTGTAGCAAATAGATTTAAATATATGTTTAATGTTTTCAAAAGAAGCGTTTAGTAGAAAAATGTCGCCAATATTAGATGCAATATATATACATGTATTAAGATAGATCTACATTCTACTACTGATCTACTCAACAGTATTTGTATTTATAAAAGCTTTCTTTCTTAAATCGATCGTTTTTGATTAAAAATCATGGTTTCTATGTAATGAATGTTGTTAATAATACATACTTCAAAGCGAATATCTTGTAAAAAGTAGTCTCTGTGATTCACTGCTGCTTTCCTGGAAGTAGTGATCAATTAGTAATCTGATATGTTCTGATTTGAACATGAATCTTTGACAGAGAGCAAACTTACATTATTTTTGTAAAATACATTAATGTAATTGTCTTTATTATAATTGTTTTTTTATTATAATTATTTTAATTATAACGATTTCTTTGTTCTTTTTTCTATTACCTTTCCTTACAATAAAACTGGTTTTATTCATCGTTTTTAATATAATTTTTTTTCTTTGATTATTTATTGAACGATAAATCTCAATATTAATAAAATAATATATTAATATATATTTATATTAATAAATATCTATATTAAAAAATAACATAAATTTTACCTTATAAATTAATCGTTGATTAAATTAATATAATTGAAATGTTAATTCCAATTCGTGGATCTTGTAGATTCTTAAAATATTCTTATCATATCGTAAAATCTCACATTATATCGTAAAATTTCTCACGAATATAGCGATGAGTAATTTTATTTGCCTGTAAGCTTTACATTTCTTGGTAGATTACGTAATTATGATAAGATATTCTCTTCACGTTTATCACAAATAATTTAGATCACACTAAACCGAAAATTGATAAAGTTAGATAATATATAACAGATAACAGCAAATAATTTTTGATGATGACAATAAGATATAATTGAGTTATTTTTAAATGACAATTCGAGAAATTAATCAATAAATTAATTTTCTGAATTGATTATTCTAGAAAATAATTGGATATTATTATTATATTATACATATGTATATTATATTGAATATACTATATGTATATTAGGGTTGTGTAATAATTATAATAGTTAAAAAGTTAATAACTGTGAACCTAATTTTGTTAATTTTAAATAATTTAATTTTCAAAGTTAACTAATTATTTTTAAAATATATAAACTTTAATTTATTAACTTCTTTCTAAATTAAAAATTTATTTACATATAAAAGAAAGAAATTATAAAAACTTTTCCACATAAAAGCAATATTTCTCCGTTATTTTACATAAATTTAATTTACTAACAAAATATTAAATTTGATGATTTTAGTCTATATTAGAATTGTTTTGAGTTATCTAATTTAAAAAACTTACGAATTTCTAATTTAACATACATAATGCTTTTCAAAATTAATTTTTAATTTACCTTGAGTTAATTTAAAGTAATACTTAATTGAGTTAGCTTTTTGTTCATGTAATTTGTAATATAACTAAATGTATTAAGTTAAAAAATGTATTAATGTACCCAACCTTAATATATATATATATATATATATATATATATATATATTATATCTACAGTATATTATTATATAATAAATAAGGTAAAGTCAATATTTATGCCGCACTGGGATGTACATTAAAGAAATCAGATTAAGTAAAAAGAATAAAGGTAGTTTGTAAATGGCATAAATGTAAAAGACATAATAATTATTTCATGATAGGTAAATGTAGAGCGATAGTAAGGGATGAAATACAAGTGCATAGGTCTTGTATTCTATATTTAATTTGATATCTTGTATATCCCACTTATTTAGAATATACTGCATTTTCAGCGAATAGGATTTTTTATGCCGTAATACAGACGTTGCGTAATTGGGAAGCAGCACTTGTCCCTGTGTTGAGAACACAATGTGCACGTATCTGCATTCTGTTGATGTCTGTGCGTATTAATTTCTTCAATATTGCATTATTATTACTTTGTATATATATTTACTGTTCTTATTCCTTAATAAACTTTGTAAACACATTTTGTAAGTCATTATGCATGGTATTTTATTTCATATTTACAAATGTTATTTATAAATTATTAGTGCACTGTATATTTTACATATAAATATATTCACATTGATTGGAATGATACATGATCTACAATTGCATAAGCATATTTTATAATTTTATTTCATTATATCACTCGGATGAATAATCAACCAGACGTCGTGTAAATTTATTTTTTTTGCATTTTATTATATTTCAAAAATGGATTTTTTAGAATTAAAATGAAATTTATTTTTTACTATTTTCTAAGGGAAAAAAAAGGAATTATAAATGTTTATATATCTGTTTGCTTATAAAAACAAAAAAAATAGAGGCCAACGTCACACGGTGTTCCCAGACGGTCATCCATCTATTTTTTTTTACATGAGGAAATTCTCATGGATTACTCTCCCCTCCCGGGGAAAAGGGGAGCGGTTATGCCGGACTCTTACCGGCTAAAACCCCATGGTCTACCTTTACATGAGACGTGGAGGCGCCCTGAGGTTGCAAGGCATTCTCCAACGGACGCCCCCCGAGCCCCTTCCCCCCTCCCATCAATGGGAGAAGGCTGTCCTAACGAAGACCGTTGCGGGACTACCACGCAACGGTCTTCCTACCTTGGAGCTACGTGCAATGAGAGCGAGCGCCCCCGCGCCCGCCCCCTGCAGCTCCTACAGGTCCCGGACTGAAGAGCTGAGCACAAATCGCCCGTACTTTCCTCTAGCCCATGACCTAGTAGGTTACGAGACCCGGGCGTACGCTCGAGCCCTTCTCCCCACTTTCTTTCTGCATGAAGGAGCGGCATCCGGGGCCGACTCTCTCCTCCTCTCAGCACTCTCCTTCTGCGAGATGACGGACTTGCAGAAGGAAAGCACGGCTCCCCATTTCTCCTCCCCTTCGAGCATGGCCCTCACCATGGTCTTCAGAAAGAAGTTCACCGCGTCTATACTCAGAGCCCGGAGTAAGATCCGACGGTTACCTTCCCAGCAAGGTGTGATCCGCCGAGTCCACCCAAGCCCTGCAATGGTGGCACTCCCTAGTGGGTTCCCTTCCTATACGGTGCAGGTACTCACCGAAGCAACCATGCCCGGTGAGCACCTGAACGTCAGGGGTCCAAAACGCCGCCGGCCCACCCATTTCTTCAAAACAGGCCCAATGACACCGACGACGAGCGCCTGGCCCATCCAGGGACAAACCCTCGCCCCACTCCTCGACAGCCTATCGCCTCGCATTGAGGCGCCACACCTCCTGCTCCTTTGGCGTCCAGGGAGCCGCCGCGGAATCTCGACGACGCGCGCATCTCTCTGCGTACGCCTTTGCGTACACGTGCTTCTAGCACCCACGGGAGTGCCCCGACGACCAGCGTCGCCGCCACAGTGGCGATGGTCCAGTATCCCCGTGCGGCCCGGAGCTGGGCGCTCTGAAAGAGCGCCTTTAAGCGACGGCTGGCCGCCATATTGGCGTATCATACGAGGGCGCCATACAACGCTACCGACCGGACCACCCCAAGATAGAAACGGCGAGCTTCTCCTCCGGTTCCCCCGAGGTTGGGCATGAGTCTGCCAAAGCTGGCAGACACCACCCGCACTCGAGGGATTAGTCGCAGAAAATGCGGCACAAACGTCCATCGGCTGTCGAGAACGAAACCCAGATATCTCATCTGGGTCCCGATTGGAACTCGGACCCCCTCTACGGTCAGATGGGCCCTGCGTGGTGGCTCCCTCACCCAGGTCCGGCGAACTAGACGACCTCGGTATATGGGTGGCCACGCACAAACCCAGCGACCGTATTTGACCCATTAGGTGTGCCATCCCCGCCTCTGCGAAACGAGTAGTGCTCCTCCAATCCTCTCCCCAGGCCAGGAGCAGCGTGTCATTGGCGTAACACTCCCAGCTCGCGGAGAAGGGCGCCTCGGAGGACCCAATCGTATCCCAGGTCCCACAGGAGCGGTCCAAGGACCGATTCCTGCGTGAGCCCACGATTGATCCCCCGTCTATGGGTCACCCCGTACCGTCCCAGGTAGCAAATGTCCCAGAGGTAATCCCCGATCACCTCCTGCATATACGTTGGCACCCGATGGAAACGGAGTGCCTGGCGTATACACTCCCACGGAAAAGTGTTAAACGCGTTGGCTATGTCCAAGGACACAGCCAACACCACCCTCCCGCAAAAGACAGCCTCATCCGAGAGGGCACGGACCCGCCGAATAGCATCGACGGTGGACCGACCCTCCCGGAATCCGAACTGGCAGTCGGCCAAATCGGAGCCCTCATAGGACAAGTGCTCTTGGAAACGAGCCACCAGAACGCGTTCCAGCATTTTGCTCGCCTCGTCGAGCAGGCAAATGGGGCGGTAAGCCAAGGGCGACCCCTCGGGCTTACTCTCCTTACGGAAGAACGCCAATTTTGTCCTTTCACGCGGTGAGGAACTTCCCGAACAAGTGCCGAAGGCCGTCCACCAAAATACCTGACATCAAGGCCAGAGCCTTTATGGGGATGCCGTCGGGGCCCGGGCAGTGTTCTTTGCCCGGAGCCGTTTGGAGATTTCCAACACCTCGTCCCTCGAGACTCGGCGCGAGTTCCCCCATCGGTCAGGCACCGGTGAAGGGGGCACGCCGAAGGGGCCACCTTCTCCGCCCTCGGAGAAAACAGGGTGGTGACCATGTTCTTGAGGAACTGCTGGTTGAAACTTTCCGTTAGGGGGCCGCCTGCCGCCCTGAATTTATTACAAACAATGTGATATGGGCGCCCCCACGGGTCACGGTCAACTGTCTCGACCAGTCCTGGTCTTGGCGTCACCAATGGCCCGCTGCAGGGACCATTTAGCATCTTGCCACCGGTTCCCCAGCGAGGCCAGCACATCCACGTTCTTATTGCGCTTTTGCGCGTAATGGATGCACCGGTGGAACATCCACTACGCCCAATTGCACTTGCACCTAAGTTGTGCTATCTCGGACGTCCACCATTACACTCCCTTTTTACGGGAGGGGGGGGGGAGAGGCCTACGAATGCGAAGCATCGCTGCGTCGCAGATGTCTGTCAGGACGCCCCGCAGCCGCGTCGCTTCCTCATGCACGTTGGTCATCGGCCTGGACAGAATACCCGTCCAGGCCGCAGACTCGGCCGCGGCCATCAGGAGATCGACATCCAATCTCCTGACGGCCCAGCGGCACGGCACCCCTCCCCACTGGCCTCCCTCTCCCTCATCGCCGCCAGCAGTATGCTCGCGCAATTGCCGCCGGCGGCCACCGGAGGGGTTGGAGACCTCAAACTAGATGTAACGGTAGTCCGAGAGTGTCTCTTCTTCCTTCAGCACTCTCCAACCAAACACCATGCGTGAAGCGCGGAGGCATCCAAGCGTGAAGTCCACGATGGAGCCCCCGTTATGCCTCACACAGGTGTCCACGGACCCCTATTGAGGAAATTGAGTCCCAATTCTAAGGCCCAATTTTGTAGAGAGTCCCCCCTTGGACTCGTCGCCGGGGACCCACACTCCACCAGTTTGGCATTAAAATCTCCGGCGACAATTGTCGATAAGGGGCGGAACCGATCCATGACCAGCCCCACCCTCTCCAACAACTGTTCAAATTGGACGAGGCCATGGCTCGAGGAGGGGGGGCATACACCCCTATTACCACGACCTTGCTCTACCTAGCAGCCACGTAACCCTAACTGAAAAAATTGTTTTAATTTTATTTAATTATGTTTCTAAACAGCAGTCTTTTATCTAGCCATAAACTTAGATATCTTACTAGTTTATTATGTTGGATTTTTTTATTCCCCTTAGCATTTTCTTTGAGTCTGAATGTTTTATATTGTTGTGAGATAGGATATCTAGCTTTTGATTAACTGTTTAATTAGAATGGATTCACATTTATCAGTATTTACTTTCAGCTTCCACGCATGATAATGTTCTAATAACATTTTTAAGATGGCTTGTAGCTTTTTTTGAAAAATTTTTAGTAAATGCTTAGACGCATAGACTATTAGATTATTGGTATACGCTATAAGTGAACATTCAGTGTTAAAAGGTCCAAACAATTTCAGGATATCACAAGTATATATTAGGTGTAGTAAAAAGAAATCCATTATTTTTTATTAAATTGAAGGCTTTATTTAGCATAATTAGAATGATCTGATTTAGATCAAATATGCACCGTTTTGTTTGATAACTTGTTGCCATTTTAAAAGTAATTTCATTATCCCTCTCTCATAAAAACCCTCGTTTCTATTGGCAAAAAACTGGGGCAGTCAATTTTCACAAGCTTCTCTTGAGACAAATTTCTCAATAGCAAAATCATTCGCCATAGACAAGAACAGCTGGTAATCACTTAGTGCCAAGTCCGGATTATTAGAATGCATAAGAATCTCCCAACCAAGCTTCCGGAGCTTCTGGCAAGTCACTATCGATGTGTGTGGCCTGGCGTTGTCCTGATGGAACACAATTCCCCTCTTATTGGCCAAAGTTGGCCGCTTCTGGGTGATTGCTTTTTTCAGACGGTTTAATTGTTGACAGTACAGGTCCGAATTAAGAATTTGGCTGTAGGGGAGCAGCTCATAGTAGATGATTCCCTGGCAATTCCACCAAACACAGAGCAAAACCTTCCTGACCGTCAATCCTGGCTTGGCCACCTGCGCCGGCTCACCACGATTTGACCGCGACCGTTTTTGCTCGACGTTGTTGTAAGTGACCCACTTTTCATCTCCAGTAAGCATCCGCTTCAGAAATGGGTCGATTTTGTTGCGATTCAACAGTGATTCGCAAATGGAAATTTGGTCCATAAGGTTTTTTTGCATTAACTCGTGTGGCACCCATACATCAAGCTTCTTTTTGTTTCCAGCTTTATTTAAGTGGTTCTAAATGGTTTTTTGTGCAATGTTTAGCTCCTGGGCAATCGAAACAGTGCTTATATGATGGCCGGACTTGACGATTTCCATTACTTTATCGACAAATCCAATAATAGATTTCTTTTTACTACACCTAATATATTGAATAAAATCGGCGAGTTATAGTGCCCTGCTGGAGCCCGTTTTTAATTTTATATGTTTTTGGGGACTTTTTGTTGCCATGAAATGTTAAAAGGACCTGTCACTAGTCATGTTCCAAATTAATTTGATTAATTCTAAAAGAAATTTTTTTATACTAAGTTCAAAAATTAGCCCATCTAGCCAAACCGTATCAAAAACTTTTTCAAGATCAATTAAACATGCTCCCATGCATTTATCATTATTCAATGCCCAGTGTGCGTCTAATACTAATTTTTTAATTGCGTGTAAGGTGAAGTATCGTGCACGAAATCCATATTGATTATCTAGGATAATGTTGTTATTAATACAAACTGAGATTATCGCGTCATTAATGATTATTTCGTACACCTTAGCAACAGGCTAATTGGTCTGTAATTAGAGGGGGAAAAATTATCTTTGTTCTTTTTGAGGATGGCTATTGTTTTCGCCTCTTTCCATTTATGAGAGAAATACATATTGTTCAGCATAGGGGAGATCGGGGCTAAACGCCCCATGTTTTAGAATTTTGAAGCTACAACTTCTCAGACAATTAATTGTTGTAATTGCTTATACAAACGTGATAGAGGCAACCTTTCTCTATATATTAATGCCTAATATAATTCTGTTGATCATACGTTTTATTTTATAATAACCAAAATATAAACCTACATAACGTAGCCATTTTGCCCCGATACCGGAATCAGTTGGTTAGTAGGGTCTAGGCTCAGTTTTTTATTATCTAATTAACTGATGGTTAAATTTTACTTGATGTTTTATCCAATGGACTTTGTCCATGATAATGCCATAGGTGAAAGTGATTGGCTAAAACTTAAATTTAAATTTAATCATAAATTAACTAGATAATGAAAAACCAGGCCCTAGTAGCATGAGACAGGAAGGTTCCGTATAAAATGCACGTAATCTGCACATACATAGTCAATGCCACGGCATGATGCGGAGTCGTACTAATCGCCACGGCACACGGTGCCTATTATTAAATATGAGCTAACTGACCCCGACCACTCATCTGCTTTATTTCAACCATTTCATGAATGAAAATTGCGTTTACTACCCAGTACAATAGTATGTTATACTTTTGCAAAAAACTTTACTTTAATTAGTAATACGTTATTTAACTTTATACATTAACTCTAAAAAATATTAATATAAAATTTTGGGAGTCTCAAAAATTTTCTTTGCTACTATTAAATTGATTTTTTATTTTTTTTTTAATGTAATATTATTTTAATTTTAATGAAACTTTGAGAAAAGTATTTATATTCTAAAAGGATGTTTCACGAGTTGTTATTTGCTGTTCGTTTCAAGATAAATACTAAAAAAAGACACATAGCTAACAAGCCCCTGGTATCATTTAGCCCCGGTCTTCCCTATTATTAAATAGTATTGTGATTTTGATAATAACTGTATAAGGAATGTATTTTAATACTGTGTTTGGTATTTTGTCATAGCCTGATGATTTTTCGTTGTTTAATTTCTTAAATTTTTTCGCTAGACTTAGTTTATCAGTAAAAAAAATTAGTGTCATTAGTTATTTGAGGAGAATCTGTTGTGTTATTTTTATCAAATTAAATGATTGTGTTGTGCATAAGGTTGTCAATAATAGCTGCATTTTTAATAATATTGGCTTTTCTCTCTATTATTGTGCTAACAAGTATGCTATTTCCTAAATTGTTATTTTGTTCATTTATGAGAGCAAAGTGTGTTCATATATTTATCCGTCGAGTTTTGATTTTTAATCCTTGAGGTAGACTGATTCATAGCTTTAAGTATGTTGTTATCTAATTCAGTTAGGACATCATCAATTTCCGCGTTATTTAGATTTTTATTGTTAGGAATGTCAGAGTTATATTTTTCTGCTAGAATTTTTTGTAACTTTTCTTAATTAGCTTTTTTAAAATTAAAATTGATATTAAGGCTTGTGTTATTCATTTCAATTTTGCTGTGATCTAAAGATGTATTGAAGGAGATTGTGTGGTCACTTTTAAATGGAATATTGGGTAGCTTATCTTGTCTTCCATTGTTAATTTTTAGTCTGAGATCTATTAGTACCAAGTCGATGAATGAGTCATTTTTGGAAAATGAAGGTGCTTCAGTATGACGCAGCTTGATTTTATACTCTTTCTTTGTCCAGAAACCAGTTACTAAGCGCTATACTTCTCTCGTCGTTGGCGACGTTAGCTCAATTTATATGTTTTGCGTTGAAATTTCCTGAAATAATATAATATTTATTCATATTTCTAAAATCTAGCTGTTCAAATAATTTTGTTAACTCTGATATAAAGATTGATTGATTTTCTTTTTTTCTGTATACTGAAGTAATGTAAAGAGTTTTGTTAGAGTTTAATTTGATGGCCAACACTGTTTTCTCAAGAAGTTTATTATCAATGTTTACATTAATGGTATTAAATTTAATTCTTTTTTTAATTAATATAGCAATCCTCTGTCTCTGCTTTCTTTTTCTCTATTATTACGAATACAATTGAAATCCTTAAAATATAATACATACTTAGAGTTTAATTTAGCTTTGCTCAGTGTAATTATATCTGGGTTTTTCTTATTAATTAAATTTATTAAAGATATTCTTTTAAAGTTACTGACCAGGGAGTTTACTTTAATTGATATAAATTTCACTTTGTTTATTGAATTAAAGTTATTTTGTACTATGTAACTCTTATTATTTATTTTGATTTAGAACTTCATTAAATAGATTCATTATTGAGTCTAATCTTATATTAATTTGATTGATGCTGTTTTTTATTTTATTAATTCTATTTTTAAGAAAATATGGAGAGGAATTATCTTCTAATAATTCAGTTGAACGTATGTATGTGTTATTATTAGTTGTTGTATTATATGAATACTGGTTTCTACGAAAAAAATTTGCATCTACGTTACTTGGTATCTGAATTGTATTTTTTGAGAATTATAACGATTTTTAGTGGCATCAGCAAATGTAGTATGGGAATTTATATAGTTATTTATTTTAACTAATTTCCTTTCTCTTTCAATTTTTGCCCTATTTAACTTATTTGCTATCTTATTTTTAATTTCTATAATTTTTGGACATCCTCTGTATGATGCAGAGTGGTTTACGCTGTTACAATTTATACAGTACGGTACATGGTTACTTTCTTTACTTGCTGAGCACTTTCCTGGCTCATGGATCTCCTTACATTTAATGCATTTGTAATTTAGATTACAATTTGCAGTTGCATGACTCAGTCGTTGGCATCTGATAAATTGTATGATATTCTTTCTTCTAAATTTCTCCCACTGGATGACATGGTGAGATATGTACTTGATCTGCCTTAGAAGTTCAGGGATGTTATTTTGGGTGAGAGTGTACGATGAAAATTGGTAGTGTGCGTTGTTCTTGTATGGATCTTCTGGTGGTAAATCTTGTTAGCTTATTGAATTTTAGTCCTTCTACCCCGTCAGCCAAACGTGAACAGATTATTCGGAGAGTCTGCTATCAACTTCTGCTACTAAAAAGACAACAGATTTCACACAGACTTTGCAATATCTGCGGTGTCAACAAACTGCTGTCAGAAATAGAACAGAAACTATTGGCATTTAATTCCAGCAGAAATTGAGCAAATAGTGTTGACAAGACTGTAACGATAGCCTCGTTACACAGGTAAAATTTTATTTCTTTCTCGCACGCCCAGTCGCGGTAGTCCGTCTCTTTCGCTCGTACGCCCGGTCACATGACACCGGTACAATTCTCCGTCTCGCTCGCTCTCGCGTTCGGTCGCGCGAAGCATCGCGCGAGCACGTGCGCGTGGGTGCGCGCCAAAAAGTGGGGAAGCCACGTGAGTCCGACTGCGTGGGGATATAAATACCGAGCCACACCAGGTCGGAGCTTCCAGTCGCTTCCCAATAATTGGTGTCGACACTGTTTGAGTACTCGGAGCTCTTTGGCTGGGTTCTCGGCTTCCTTATACCGGTGTACTCGGTTTCCTGACCACTCCTGACACCGGGCGTACTCGGTTATTCCGTACTCTTGTGCTGGATGTTCTCGGCTTCCTGAAACCAGCCGTCTTTGGCTTCCTGTGCTGAGCGTTCTCGCCTTCCTGATACCGGGCGTACTCGGTTATCCGTTTCTTTACCTATTACCTGTCTTGTATTGTTTGACTCTTAACTTTTAATTTTGTTTTCAGAGCGAATTAATAATAATACCACAGATCGGTGACGACTTTTCCCCAGGAGTTCTGATTTCTTCGCCGGACCTTCCTCAGGAAATTTCCTCCGATATCCACGGATGCCGAGTATTCCCCGTCCGACCGAGCGCTTTCTTTGCATAGCGAGCGTATCTTTACCCCTTCTTCAGGCGAGCGTTGTAGATGTTAAGTCACGTTAATGTTAAGATCCGCGTTATTTTAATAATTTACCGTGTTCAAGCCTTAGTTTATAAGAACTGCGTTAGCTTTAAGGTTTGCGTTATAAGGTATTTCTTTATTTGTATTATTTTGTAAGATCCGCGTTACTGTGACAATATTTGTGTTCAAGCGTATCAGTTAACTGGTCAACGACGTGCGATATTATTTAGTTTTTAAGTTTCCACGGGTAAAAATACGTACCGTGGGACACGAGTCCTAAAGGTGTCGACTTTCTCTTTTATAATAAATTTTTATTTTTATATTTATGTAACACAGAGTGTGGAGAAACTCTCTTAAAATAAATATTTTGTTTAATTTCTTTACAAGTCGGAGTTTCTTCTTTTCTCAACCCTGGCACCGGCGAACTAATCCGCAACCGCGAGAAAAGTCGTATCGTTACAGGACTGTTGTTAGATTGGCAGCAAAAATCAAGCATAACCTGCGCAACACAATCTGACGCCAGAGTGGCAGCAGAAATCGAGCACCGCGTGCTGACAAGACCTGACATCAGATTGGCGGCAAAAACGAGCAGGATCTACGCGACAATCTGACAGCGAACTGGCAGCACCGTGCAAACACGCCGTGCTGCCAGAATCTAAGGTCAGATAAGCGACAGAATTAGAACAAGACCTACACACCACAATCTGATGGCAGATTGTTAGCACAAATCGAGCACCTCGTGGGATTCAGACAGGATCTGACGTCGCGCTGGCAACAGAAATCAAGCAAACTGTGGTGTTTTGCATATTTTTAAATTGTGACTCTGCATGAATTTATTAAGGGCCTATTCAGACAAACTTGCATAACTGCATGCATAAATAACATATGCATAAAGAAAATGATTGATCCATTTTCTTACGCATTTGCTTAATTATTGGACCAATTAATTTCTTTATGCATATGTTCTGTCTGTTTCTGTTTGTATTCTATACGCCGCAATTTCTGTCTGCACTTGTCGATTACGTACAGGAATCCTATCCATATCTATCTGCATTATATTTTCGTCGAGATTTCTATCTGCATTTGCCCACATATATAAATAATTAAAACCTGTTCTTGGCCATGGTTTGACTAACAAAAATAGTTAAATGATTGGAATTGGAAATAAGACCAAAGTATGAAAAAACATTATTGATGTAAAAAGAACTTTTCAAAACTCAATTTTGCAAACAATTGCTATAAACAAATTATTAAAAATTTACTCTAAAAGAGAACTGATTACGCCAATTGACTCTACGGGAAAAATTACTAAAGAAACGTTGCAAAAATAAATTTTGCAACTAATTTGTTTACAACAATTAAGAAAACGTTATACATGTTTCTTGAGTCATTTTTCCTGTAGAATCGATTGGAATAATCAGTTTTCCTCTACAGTCAATTTTTAGTAATTTGTTTATAACAATTAATTGAAAAATTAAATTTTTGCAAGCATGCTTTTTACGTCAATAATGTTTTTTTATGCTCCAGTATTATTTCTAATTGTTTTTTTGACTATATTAATCTGGACAGGAACAGGTTTTAATTATTTATATAAATTCTATGTATAGCTTATTTTTAAAATATTTAAGGCTAAATAATTAAAGGACCAGTGAGAATGTTAGCGCAATACTCAACGTAAGTTTCTTCCTTAAATCAGTTTTACTTCAAATATAACTTTTTATTAACGATATCACAAGTGTATGATTAGCTCACAAGGGAACCTCTCGAAGTGTCACAACCCGACTTTAATAAAACTTGACACACATTTAGATAATAGAATTAGATAATTTTAGAAACTATCAGTTGCGACCCAAATTTGGTTTTAAGAGGTGAAATCATCTCTTATGTGTATAGCGGTTTTCAGCTTTTTTTCGTTATATCTCGGAAACTATTCGAGATATCAAAAAATGTTTTATACAAAAGATTTACAATAAAATTACCTCTATTCAGTCACGTTAATAACATTTTTTTAAAATAATTATTTAAAAAAATTTTTTTTAATAATTTGTTACGTCCAGCCTTAAAGGGGAAATACTTATCTTAATTATAAGAGGGATTCGGGGAAGGCGTAGGAAGACGCAACACTTGAGCTTGTGCGCGCGTGTTAAGGCGCGTGGCACGAGTGGAACGCGAAGACGTATCAGGATGTCAATAGTTCACTGGGATCCAATGACAAATGTCCAAGTTGTTGTTCGCGCTCCTAAATCCTGTTTCGGGCAACGTATTTAAACGCTCTCCCCAGGATTGGACCACGTGCTTAAATCTATTAAGAGCTAGAGATGGTGGTAGGATTTATGGTTGAGAAATCAATTTACATTATTTAAATTAGGAAAAAGATTTAGTTTAATGAAAAAAACATTTTCCTTTTTTACTAATAAATTTTATACACTAAAGTTTATTTTAAGCATTTATATAAAAATGTTTATAAAGAGGATATTATTACAGAAATAGTTAGCAAACATGTCCTCAATTTACAATATTAAAACTCGAGTTTGAGTATAAAACATTAACATACATTTTTTCTGGTTTGTCGGAGTCTGGCCTCAGGACTTCAATTATCATTCAATTAAAAAGAGAAACATTTAATACATATATTTCGATTTGATTGAATCTATTTGTAGCATTATTATGAATTAACGGCGCAATATTTATATATACCCAGATAGCAAAATGTTAGCAGTATGTCGACAGTATGCCAGCAAATTCAATCATGAGTACAGAACAGATTCTTATCCACTATGTCGTCTTTAATTGTTAGTGCTTATATTTATTTGTGTAATTTTATATACTTTTTCAAATTCATCAAACTACGCGCTGAATTACTTTTTTAGTTATAACACAGCTCTAAGTTGAATAAGAATTAATAATACTACATTCATTAAATTGAAATCAATTTGACATACACAAAAAAAATGTCATGTCTGAGAGACTATACCTATATATCCCTATTTTGACGCCCTGAAACCGACGCCCTATAACCTCAGAATTGCGCCAGATCAGAATTTTTTTACCAAGCTAAATAGTATAATTTTAAGAAATATTTGGCCATTTTTTGAGTGTAAAAAAAAATCCTGACCTGATGAAGCAATTCTGAGATCATATTCGGTTTCCAGGGCGTCAAAATATAAGGATACATAGGTGTAGTCTTTCAGACATGACACTTTTTTTATGTTTCTGTGTAATAAATGATGTAACTAGCATCTAAATATTAGAACCCTTTCCTATCTGAAAAAGCTATAAAGAATTTATTACGAAAAATATCATCTCAGCTAAGGTTCAAACCTGGGATCTCAAGTAGGGTGTTTTAGCCAACTCGATCATGTTTTACATTTGACGACATCTTGTATTCAATATTTGTTGCGATTTTGCCATCAAATAACTGATTAATCAAATCGTGTTTTAAACCTGCCGCGTTTTCGCTGTTATGTCATGACAACACGTTGTACTCGATTTTTGCTGCGATTTTGTCGTCAAGAGATAATAAAGCAGACCATGTTTTATATCTGCCGCGTTTCTGCCGTCATGTTATGACGACACAGTGTGTTCGATTTCTGTTTCCTATATGTCAATAAGTTCTGCTGCATTTCTTTTAACATGTCATGACGCAGTGCTTGCTCGAATTTTGCTATTTTTATAGCAATTGTGTAGGTGTGGATGTATGTGTGTGCGTGTGTCATACTTCCTCTATCTTTACAGTAGGTGGGTGAAACACGGAGTGGAATTTGGTGACGGAAACTATATAAGAGTCTGGATGTCCAGGATAAAAAAATAGAATAGCCGCGCCCTGTAGGGCACAAGTGACTGCGTCTCTTAGTAATTCAAGGTACACAAGAACGAGACCAATACGGAAAGCATAGGGATGGAGAGGGGTGTCAAGCGTCGGGAAAGTAAAAAATTCCGGGATCACTTGTTCGATCCTGTATGGATGGATGTAAAGGGGAGGAAAAGGTGAGAAAATTTCTTCAAAGTGAGAAGGAGAGAGGGGGAAAAGGGACTTAAGAGTCTCTTTGGGTTCAGGAAAAAACGTTAAAGGTAAATGAGACTGTGAGGGAAGTTTCTCGCTCTCTCGAAGAAGAACTGTATATGGAAGATGTGGGGGAAGTTCCTCGTTTTTTCTAGGAAAAACCGTATAATGAGGAGGTGAAGGAAGTTCCTCGCTCTCTCGAGAAAGAACTGTAAAATGAGAATGTGAAGGAAGTTCCTCGCTTTCTCGAGGTAAAACTGTAAAATGAGAATGTGAAGGAAGTTTCTCGCTCTCTCGAGGAACTGTAAAATGAGAAGGCAGAATCTCCTCTACGCTTGGTGCAAGGAAGAGAGAAGAATGGGAAAAAAACCCGGAGCAAGGCGAATGAGAGATCTTAGGCTAAAGAGGTAATCGATGGCAGAAATAATTTAGACGTTCTTTGGAGATATCCAAATTAGCCAGGGAATTAGGTGGAGAATTTGTAGGTGACCGATCCGGACTAAGTTCTGAATGCGATACCGGGGAATAAGAAATGCTGGGAAATGATGAATCAGGAGCTATTCGGTACATAAACGCTGAAGAATTTGAAGGAGCAGGGAAAGCATGTTGAGGAATCTAAGGAACTTCAGGTTCCTCGGGAAGAGGAGGTGGAAATGGAAGATGAGAAACTGGCTCTGCTTCCAATGGGTTGCCGCCTATTCCTCGCAGAAATTCATTCAAAGCCTCGTCAAGGAGGAGACGGGCTCTATCGATTTGTTGCTGACAAAGACGCTTCGCAGCGAGTTAAGTTGCAACCCGGTCTTTTACGTTTTCCTACTATGAATTGAAATTTAAGTAATAAATAAAAAAGTAAATAAGATAAAAAAAGACAAAAAAGAGGGGTGTTCAAGAAAAAGTAAGAAAGAGGAGAATGTTTGAAAACTTACTACTTGTTGGTAGTGTGATAAATGTAAATGCAGTAGAATAACCCTTGATCTCGCAGATCTTTAGTCAGTGGAGTGTCCCAAAGAGGGATCCGTCGGGTCCAATCGTGCAGTAGCCAGGCATAAACAATACTTTCAGAAACTGACGGTACATCGGACGGTTAGTTGAACACACTGGCTGATTAATTGAGCTCACCGGCTTGAGCAAAACACTTTGCGGCCGAATGTCCACAAGGTGGTGGCACGGTAAAACTACGGGTGCAGGCGTCATAGACTCGAACAGTAAACTGTTACGGACTGTGCGACTGATAGAACAAGAATGAATCTCTGCTCCGGAGCTCCAGCTTATATATCAATTTTGGCCTATAATTCTTCCATTTTTTAAGGGTGTTCTATTTTTCCGTTAAGTGTTCCTATGCACTCCCAAAATCTCGGTTCTCAAGGTCTCATTACCTTTAATGTTCGCCAAAGAAACTCGCTTCCGCATAGCACCTCAAAGCACTGCTTCTTGAAATAATCTCGTAAATTAATTTTATTTTTGTTTAGATAATGTACGCGACTCTTAGATGATCGCCATTTCAATACTTTTGACATGTTTATTGTGCTATGTGCACTGATTCTTAGCATCAAGAGAGTAGCGTGAGAATTCCGATTTCTGGTTTTATATTTCCAGCATCCTCAGATGTTGCCCACTTGAGTTTGAACTTACGTTGGGCCCCGTTCTTTCAAAAAGCCTCACGTTTTAATCTTAACGTTCGTCCAGCTAATGCAAGCGACCCTTAGAACTTTACTTGTTTAGTAAAAATTGGCATGTTTATTGCACCATTTACATAGCTTTTTGGCGCAGAGAGAGAGAGAGAGAGAGAGAGAGAGAGAGAGAAAATTGCAGTCGTGAAGAATTCGGTGCCTTGGTTTTTCCTATCTCCTGTGCTTGCCCACCTGTGTCCGGTGTCAAAAGCATCGCGCTCTCAAGACCCTCGTATTTTAATTTAATATCTATTTGGTTAGTGGACCTGACCTGTCGACAAACCTCGGAGACAATTTTAAATACTTTTATGATGCTAGGCGCACCGATTTTTATGATTATGGGGAGTTTGCATGTGTCTCCACTTTTTTTCGGTTGCTCCTTCTCTTTGTCTCAAGTATCACCATCTTCCTGGTCAAGCCTGCACGTGCGTCGAGCAACGGTGTATCCGCTCTTCAAAGAAAAGAATCATTACGCAGGACGTAACAAATTGTTTCAAAAATTATTCTAAAAAAATATTGTTGACGTGAATAGAGATAATTTTATTAGAATTGAAAGAAGGGCTAATGAGAGTTAAGACGCTGATGTTGGTGCATATATTTCTGAGTTTATTCAAACTAAATTCAAGGACGTTTTGACCCTGTTTTGGGTCATCTTCAGCAAAGAAAATCAAAATCAAAAAGCCTTCACTTCACATGGCGTGGTCCTAGATTTTAACGAGTCACAGTCGGGTGGTTATCCGAGTGAAATTGAAATTCTAAAGGGTGACCAACTAATAATATATAACACGACAATGACTAATTAGGTGTTAAATAAAAACTTACCATATGAAACAAGGAGCGGATACATATTAAACGCACAAGAACGTGAATAAATATACAATTAACATTATAAATAAGATGAATTGACAATCATGTAACAACGTAAAGACGACACATCTTGCCTGTGTCACAGTCAATGCGATACTGCTCTCCGTTCGTAAGCAGTGTCGACGATTAAATCAAACAGTTGAAAATACATATACAAATACTAAGTCGAACTGTTATAATCTGTCGAGGATACAAGTGTAGGCATGGTGTAAATATTCAGTGTCCGTTTGTCTATTTAGCTCGTTGTTTTGGCATTTTATATGTAGCATTTCAGAAATCAGGCGCTTCCACCAGAAAGGTTCTTTATCCAATATTGTAACGCTATCCCAATCAAAGTCGTGGTCGCTATTTATCCTGTGTTTCGTAATAACCGAATCGGTGTTTGTATTCCATCTTATGTGGTTCTTGTGTTCGGAAATTCTTGTTTTAAGTTGTCTACGTGTTTGTCCCACATACGAAGCGTCACAATTTTTACATGAAATTTTGTAAACCACGTTTTTTTTGAGATAAGTCAGGGAGCCTTTTTTTGGTAACGGAGGGAAAATGCGTTACCGCATACCCCGGGCCCCGGGAGGACCGGTGGTTATGTGGGGCTCTCCCTCACCAGCAACATGCCAACGGGGACCTACCCACCAAAACCCCTCCGGGTGTCTTATCCTGGTCCTCAAGGGGAGACGGGCCTTCGGCCTATTTGCCGCCGCCTCGCTAGCGGGGGCGGTGCTTCTAACGGTTCTTCGCGACGACGGCAGCGGCTTCCTATCCTAGCAGCCCGGGGGGAGGAGCTCTCCTTCTTCTTCCTTTTCTTCTTTGGCTTTCCTCTCTTTTTCATTACCATCGGGAGAAGGAGCGGTGTCTCTCCCCCTCCTCTCTCTTTCCCACTCCGCCTCCGCCTTCTGCTGCATAACTCATTCGCAGAAAGAGGAGACGGCTTTCTAGGCATTCTTCCTCGGATCATCTGTCGAACAACGGTCCGCAGGGAGAAGTCCTCTTCTATTTCATTACGTAGCACTTCGCACAGCTCGTTCCACGCTGGGCAGACTGTGCTGTGCGAAGTCCCATTCTGCTTCACAGTGATGGCAATGTGCTGTTGGCTTCCTGCCTATCCTGCACAGGTACTCATCAAAACAGCCATGTCCGGTGAGCACCTGCGCCATTTTGAAGGACAGACCGTCCCATGAGCTGTCCACTCACTCGTCCAGGTGAGGTAGGATGGCCTCCAAGATCGGAGTATCAAACGCCGGCGGGTCGTTGGCGAGGTTCTCTTGCCAAGCGTTTATGGCCCGCCGGCACACTCTTACCCTCAGCAGCGAGGCAACTCTGGGGATCACCACTCCTTCCTGTAGGCGGACGGCCCTAGACCTAGCATAGCACCAGGCCTGGGCGTCCGCCGTCAACTCCGCCGGGGGGAGTCCCGCCAGAACCAGAGTCGCCTCGCCAGAAGCGGTGTGGAATGCGCGCACAACCCTCCAAGCCAGCCGCACTTGTATCGCGCGTAAATTTGCGCGTATACGGCGGCTGGCCAGAGCCTCTCTGAACCAGACCAGGGCTCCATAGAGAGCCCCGGCCATAACGGCGTATGTGTACGTGCGTCTTGCACCGTCTCTCGGATCTCGGAGATTGGGCATCAGTCCCATGAGGGCATCCGCCCTCTTGCCCAATTGCGGGGCCAGTTTGTCGAAGTGTTCGACGAAGACCCAGCGACCGTTCAAAAGCAACCCCAGATATTTAAGGGTTGCCCCCACCTGAACTCGGGTACCGTCCACCAGAATGGAGGCCCGAGGGGGGATAAGTCAGGGAGCCTATCCTTATGTGTTTTAATTACTGTACCAAGTTTATTGAAACTGAAAAACAAGATTCTGGAATTGAGATCTTTACTAATATTTTTGAATTTTTGCGAGTTGGAGTGAATGTACGGGATGGTAAACCATTTATTATTTGTCGTACTGTCAATCAATGTTTCAGTGTTAGAACGCATTACATCTCGTTTATATCTTTTAAACAATAAATCCAGTCTTGTGTTAATAGTATTTAAAATTAAGTTCAGAAGGTATCTTCCTATCTTCGATCGTATTCCCCCTTCTTAGGTTCGTCATCCCTTCTCCTTCTATTCCTTTCGTTCAGGCTATCAAGGCTATCTCGTTCGGTTCTTATTATTTGTATCTATTCTCACAAAGATGTAACATTCCATCTTACAATGCTGTGACACGAGTTTTGGTGCTTAGAGGTAGTTTGTATATAATTTTTTGTCTCGCTTACTTTTTTCCCTTTTTTTGATTTTGCATAATTTTTATAATTTTTTTCTTACATTTTTATATTTTATGACCTGTACAGCTCTCTTTTATTTTATATTTATTTTTATTTTTATTTATTTTCCGTTTATTTCTTTTAACTTGTAACAAAACGCCCCTCCACCTCGCGCGCACTCCGCTCCGTCCACCCGAGCAATACACCGGCAGAACGCCACGTGTGCGCACCGAGCTAACCTGACGTCGCGATCACGCGGCAACACGCGCACCGCCCGTGGCGTTCGGCAACGCTCCCACTCCGGGCCAGCCGACCGAACGCACGGATTGGTCCGCCCAACCGTGCGTTCGGATATATAAGCCGGCAGTGGGAACGCCGAGACAGATCTTCCCGGTCCGCCGAATCCGACAGGTCGAGTATCCTCGACCGCACTCCGACTCCCAAGAGGACGAGAATACTCGCCTCATCCTGACTCCCCTCGACGAGCATCCTCGTCGTTCCGGCTAGCCGAGTATCCTCGACTAATCCTGTCATACCGAATACCGTACACAGCCAATCACGGCGAGCACCCTCGCCGTGCTCCGTAGCCGAGTATCCTCGGCGAATCACCGCCCACGACGAGCATCCTCGTCGAGTCCACAGGCTGGGTATCCCTAGCCAATCCCATCCGTCCTCTCCCTCAGGGAAGAGTCTCTTGTAACCTAAAGCCTCGTCAGGGCATCAGCGTCCTGACGAGAACTTCGCCTCTTTTTGCACGAGGCGGCTCGGGCGAGACGCGGAATCGTCGCCGTCGCTCCGATCCCGCGTTTCGCGGCTCCCCGACCACCCCGGACACCGTGTCCGTTTCAAACCACGCAATTAGTTTAAGTTGGATTTATTTGTATTCTTATGATTTCGTCAGTATTCTCGTAGTTCTAGTACTTCAGTTGTCATTATAAGTTAGAATTATTATTTGTCACTCTACCGTTTCATCCGCACTCTCGCGATTATTATAATTCTTGTAATTCAATCTTGGCTCTCGCCTAGCGCTCTCGTTATTCCACGCGTCCCCGTGCGCTTATCGTTACCAACGCTCGCAATTCCGACCGCTCAGCGGCAATTGGTCATCGCGACCGCCGCGAGCCAATCGCGTCCCCGCTTAGGCTGGGTCCACTTGTCACGAGGCGTTAGACGCAATCAGCTATGAGGCTACTTGTAAATATATGACATCCAAATAAAGATCTAATATGTTTATCAGCTAAATACCGAGTGCGATTATTATACCGAACCCGACCAATCCGGCGAGCTTATCCTGACACCTCCCGCAACCGCACGAAACCCACCAGCGTTACAAACTATTTAATTTGTACTGTTGTCTGTTACAAGTTTAAAAGTCATCATTTTAATATTACTTTCTCATTTATTTATTTGTTAGCAACCAATTCATGTTTTTTTTTACGAAGCTCTTATTTTTGCACATGCTCTGTGAGGTCGTTTATTATGTTAAGACGTTGAAAGAAGATGTACATCGCGGTTTCACACAATTTCTATTTGTTTGGTAACTTGTTTTTATTTTTGATCTTTATTTGTTTATTGCGATAAGTTCATATCTTAATTAGTGCGATTATTTTGTTGTTTTATAAACTTTTAAATCTGTACTGAGGAAGACCGTCATTAAAGGTCGAAACGTTTGCTTGACATTGGATTTATGCTGTGATTTATTTATTTGCGTCTGACATCCTGCGTGGCTCTTGAGCTCATCATTTCCTATTTTTAATTCAGCAATGAATGTATTTATTATATTGATTATTTTATAACTAATTGTAAATCTTGCTATTAATACTAATTTGATGATTATATGACAAAATGTTCACAATTATGATATTCTTCAAAAAAATGATGCATACAAAAATATTTCTTGCACCAGGAACATCATATTATAGCAGATGCACCACATATAGAGTAAAGTGATATTTCTTGAATATCCTTTCCAGAGAAACAAAAATCTACTGGATGTTTATGGATTTAGAATATGGATAAACTTTATGAGCACATTCAGTGATCGCGTTATGTTATTAATTTACATTTGAAAAATAATATCAAATTGCAATCTTCAACACATATATAGCTATCTTCTCCGTGATTTTATAATCTTTTTAAATATGCCTGTTTAAAAGTGGATACACCGAGAAACAACCGCCACATTCCGAAAATCTAGTAGATTTTTGTTTCTCTGGAAAGGATATTCAAGAAATATCACTCTGCTCCATATGTGGTGCACCTGCTATAATACGATGTTTCTGGTGCAAGAAATATTTTTGTATGCAGTATTTTTTGAAGAATACCATAATTGCGAACATTTTGTCATCACGTTAGTATTAATAGTAAGATTTATTGTCAAAAAACAAAGTGTCACAACCCGATTTTAATGAAACTTTACATACATTTAGGTAACATAATTAGATGATTTTATAAAATATCTATTACTACTCATGTACGGTTTTAAAGGGTAAAATCAGACCTCATGTGTAAAGCGATTTTTAGCTTTTCTTTCTATATTTCGAAAACCATTCAAAATATAAACAAACTTTTATAAAGTTTCACAATAAATATATCTTTATTTATACACGTCAGTAATACTTTTTTTTAGAATAATTCTTTAAACAATTATTAAAAAAAATTATTTTTAATAATTGTTTTTAAAAAGGTTATTAAGGTGAATGAATAGAGTTAATTTTACTGTAAATCTTTTGTATAAAACATTTTTTAATATCTCGAATAGTTTCCGAGATATAACGGAAAACCGCTATCCGATAAGAACAGATACGTGGAATCCACGATCTTTTCATGTGGATCATCCAAGTGGAATCTACATAACCAGTCGAGTAGATGATCCACTCAAAAATGGTACTAAAATCCACGTCAAAATCTAATCAATGTTTTGAATTCTTCTATAAATTGTTTTTTTCTTCGAAATATCCATATAAATATCCATATTATATTATTACACCACATAATTCCAACGAGCAAAACAATATTTTTGTAACATTTAAAAAAATATTTTTCACAAAAAAAATCGGGAATTTTCTCTCGGAAATCGCCGAGCGGTCATTCATCCAAGTTGTAACCGCGGTGAACGCTGCTTGACTTTTGAAATTGCTACGAACTGGATCCCTCGTGATGACCTGTGAACACTTTATACTAATATGTGTATATAACTGATAGATTAGGTAAATATATATTATCAAAAAGATGAACACTGTATAATTAAACCATATTATTTTGTAATGCATTATAATACATAGTAAATAGATCTTTTAAAACCCTTTTAAAACACTTTTAGATAAACAACTTTTATCTAAAACACTTTTTTCTAAAATGCTTAGTTTTCGAGATATTTTGCTGTTCCGGTACTTTTCCCCCACCCTGTATAAATATATATAAAATTATAGTTTCTTTTACTGATTTTCATAAATACGGAATAGTATCTGGAATAACTTTTCTGTTATTTGTTTAAATAAGAATGCAATTTAAAAATATATATCAATATAATACAAAAATTTAATTAAATATAAAACAATTTTTATTAATAAAACAGTTAAAAAACATTTAAAAAATATTGTCTGCTCATTGGGATGTAGATCGAGGTTTCTTCATTCATAGATCTATTTCGTCTATCGATAATATTTATGTTTCTCAACAGTACTGTGTTCAAGAAAGAAATCTTGGATTTCAAAATCAAAATAAAGAAATTATTCACATGAATTCTATGTTGCTATCTCCTATTTTTATCTCCTTTAAATTTACCCAATAATTCTACGTGAATTGTACAGAATAAATCGATGTGAATTTATTCTCATGAAATCCACATTGCTGTCACCTATCTTAATCTCTATCAGATTTCATCAGTAATTCTACGTCGATGAAATGTATTAAAATCTACGTGGAAGTGTCCATGTAGAATTCATGTGGCTATCAAGTTGATGAAATTCTATCCACGAATTTTACATAATACACATGAATAGAACGTGGAATCCACGTATCTGTTTTCATCGGGTACACATAAAGAATGATTTCACCCCTTGAAACCGAATATACGCCGCAACTGATAGTTTCTAAAATAATCTAATTGTGTTACATAATGTGTGTAAAGTTTCATTAAAATCGGGGTGTGATACCTTGAAAGGTTTTCTTGTTAGAAAATTTTTAAAATAAGATGAACACTTTTAAAATGTCCAAATGTAAACATACACTTTGTATTTGCGACAAAAAACGCATGAAACATTATATCTGCGTCGTAATAACGCACTTCCCGATTACAACATTAACATCTAAATTCGAATATCCTATGGACGTCCAAAAATTGGCCATTAATGGACGTCCAAAATCGGACATACGATGGATATCCATTTCATGTCCATGAACGTGCGAACGTAAAAGGGACCTAAAACGGATGTCCATAGGATGTCCTGTGCTATCTGGATATAGTAGCGCATACGTATTTGGATCGTTCAGAAATCATACAACTTAATGATTTATTTTGTAAGAGAACAAAGTGATATTATTTTTCATGATGTCAGAAAGGTAAGAAATCTCTGAAATAAGATATCTTAAAAAATTCTCTTAGTAAATGCCTCTGATAAATAATTTATAATTCAGATATCGTTCAAATATCATTTTCAAAATAACTTAAAATACTTTCTTGAAAAAATTCACTAAAGCTTTCATTCTGACAAGCATGCTGTCTTGATAGTCATAAATTCCACCACTCTGTTTTATGTGTGTGCATATTATTTTCTTCAATATTGTATTATTATTACTTTGTATATATATTTACTGTTCTTATTCTCTATAAATCTTGCAAACACACTTTATAAGTCCTTGTGTTATTTTATATCATATTTGTAAATGTTATTTGTAAATTATCGATACACCGTATCAAAAGGCGCGATCGCGCCGCGCGCCAAAGTGCGAGCGAAGCAAACCGACCTTCTTTTACCCGAATCAGCGAGTTTCACACATACGAGATTATTATCTTACACATGACTCACAATCAGTAGTAGTCGTAAATCTCACCATTTTCTTTATACGACAAAAATGCAAGTTTTTTTAAGTTTCTTCTTCAAGTATAAGAAAATAAATATTTCATATTTAATTTTTTTTTTATGATAGTAAACAGTATGAAGTTTTTATTGGTATAATTTATTTTCCTTAAGCATAGTAAATAATACTTGATAAATTAAGTTTTCTTTAGCTGCGGCGTATATATCGACTTTACCATATAATATATACTAGATATATTAATCTTTTACTTAGTTTCCAAATTAATTTTTTAAAATCAATCTTACAATACTCGTATTAATTTTGTATGTAATTATTATTAAACAAATGAAATTGTCAAAATTGTGTAAATATTTAATTCTTAAGAAATTTTTTTGAACGTAAGACGTACTTATTGTTAGTTTTGAAAAAAGAGGAAGATAAATTCAAATAAAAAGGTGAGTTTTTGCGTGTATAGTCAATACATCGAAAAAAATTTTTACAAAGCATTAGACACTTTTTATCGTACATATACATATTTTTATTTGCATAATATTCATATTCGAACCTCCTACATTTCACAACATTATCATAACAGGTTTGTGACATGTCATTAATTTGGTCCAATTATTTTCACTAAGTACGCATTTAAAGGACTGGCTCTTTCGTCGCAAACAATACAATATTAGAAAACAACAGAACATTGTTATGAATTTAAAACCTTTAATTGGATGACACAATTAATTGATGATGTTTTGTGCTTATAAGTTATAAGTCAATGTATTTTTTGATAAATACAACAACAATCGTCGTGATAACAAAACTTAACAAAGTAAGAAACTTTCAGAATGCAAAATGCAACAATAACGTTTTTTCTATTATTATAATTTATTCGCGCCAAATTTTTTTCTATTCTATGAAAGCCTTACATTTTAAAATTCAAAGCCTTTAACCCCATCTATATATTTTTTCTAATAAATACAAAACTTCAGTCGCGATGATTTCTAGTAATTTGACTCTTTTTTATATATAACACTCAACAATATTCATGCATAAATAAATTTATATCAAAATTTTGCATAACTTCAAATAGGCATAATTCCGTGAAAAATTGTCGTATCTGAAAGTTTTTATATGTATTCTCAAAGATAAAGTTTATTCTTTAAGAAAGACATTCATTATAGTTTTAATTAAAAATAAAAAAAAGTAAGTACCACAGGCTTAATCAGATTACAAATAAAAAAAATAAATTAAGAAACTATAATGGGCTTTAATGCTAATAAAAATTATAAACAATATTCCACGTTCAATTGGTGAGATCTACGCGAAATCCCACCTTTCCTTTAATTTTATCCTCTTCTCCTTCTACTGTTCCAAAACTAAGGACATGTTATGTCTTTAATTTTACAAGAAATTGCACACAATTTGAGACACTCTATAGAGTGGAATAAATTTTGTTTTACAAACATCATGATAGTAATCGGAAAAATTTGTGTGTCTTCTCGGTAAATTAAAAATATTTACAGATACCACAATTTATCGTGGAGTTATTTGAAATTATGCAAAATTTTAATCTTTTACGAAAACAGTAATTTTGTTGGCGAGTGTATTTATAATTCTCATTTTTTAACTTATTCAATATTCAATTCCTACATTACAGATAAAAAATCTCGAAATCTACACATAAAATTTCTGGATTCTGGAATACGATATGATTTTTCTTAAAAGATTCTTAACTTGTGTATAATATATTATCAAATAAAGGAAAAAATGGAAAGCAGTAGAAATTATATATTATTTCTAATATTTTACAAAATTTACAAGATATCTGCAATTTATTTTAAATTATCCTCAGTATTGTCTATATAATCTTAAAAAAAATCACAATTGTATATACTTCTGGAAATTAGAAATGAGAAAAACATATATTATTTAAAACTTATCTTTTAAAAAATTCCAGAATCCCTGAAATCATATATACTCTGCATCTCTTATTTTTAAAAAGGCTAGTACGCAGTTTTCATATTATGGAAACTCTTTTTCCGATAAAAAAATTCAAGCATTTTGCAAAGACTATACTTTATCTCGATTAAAAACTGAATTTTTTTTTAGATTATTTTGGAAGAAGGTGGAGGACGGGATAACGTATTTACGTCAAACTTTTGTCTCGGTACAAATTCATTCGTCAGTCTTCCTTGTTCCTGAGGAACGATCGAGTTTACTCTTTGACTTCCGTCCAAGTAATC
Organism: Solenopsis invicta; assembly: GCF_016802725.1. Classification (NCBI taxonomy): domain Eukaryota; kingdom Metazoa; phylum Arthropoda; class Insecta; order Hymenoptera; family Formicidae; genus Solenopsis; species Solenopsis invicta. The sequence continues at coordinate 10,506,959 of NC_052679.1, forward strand.
TACGAAAGGAGGAGGTCCATCTCGAACGGGTAAACCCGCTTTCTCTTCCATTTGCAGCCTGATCGTCAATTTCGTTACTATCCAACAACTCGCTGATATTTCTGCTTTTGCTACTGCTGCTACTAGTACTGCTGCCAACATTGTCGAAACATCGTGATCTGCGATCTCCTATCTCCGAAGAAAACCTAAACAAACGACATAAATAAGAAAACAAGCGCGGCTGAACTATCATTGTTGTCATCATTATTGTAATATTCCACATAGTACGTAGTATAATAGTAATATTACATTGCAATAGATCACAGATTATATGTTATAATATATTATAATGTAACATAATATATTACAATGTAATATTACATTAATATTACAGTTTGATAGATGATTTTGAAATATTATTGCAACATTACAATATGGTATAATAGTACGCGATAAATAGACATAGTGGTAACTCTCGTAATAAAGAAATTACTCAAAAAACGCAGTATTATGAAATTTCTCAACTATTCTAATGAAATTATGAGAAATTGTTGTTTTTTGAAGGTAATCTCTCAAAATTGGACTTTGAAATAAAAATAAATAAATTATATGTAATAACACAACTACAATAAATTTTTAATATAATATAAAAATATTTAAATGATACCTCGCAATATTACATAAATATTACAGTAATACAATTGTGATATGTCACCATTATGTTATTGCCATTTATTTTGGCGGACATTTTATTATAATATTGTAACATCTTTTTAATATTCCAGCAATATTCATACTATATATGTTTCATTGTCATATTGCTATGGAAAAATAACGTCACTGTGATATTACTATTATACATATATTACGTGCTGTATAGGATCTTTTTTAGATGGACAAACCCTGAATCCGAAGAAAAAGCTCTGGCCGTATGCGGAACACTGGAAGTGGCCGAAGAAAGCGAAGGTTCGGCTATTGGAGTGCTCGGATACGCGTCGTCATCGTAGGCGCTATTACTACTGCTAGTACTGCTACTGCAGCTGCGGCTGTTAGTACTGCCATTGCTGCTACTGTCAGCACTAGAATCATCGATGTAAGAAATTTCCCGATCGGCAATGGATGACTCAAGTCGCGGGACTCGAGATGAGCAAGTCGACGAAATATTAGGTCGTAACCAATTGCGAAGATCTTGTAGAGGCGTCTGAAGGCACTGTAAGAGATTTCCACTGCAAGGAGCAAAGTTTCGGTGCTTAAAATACATTTGATACGTTCGCCTTTGGGCGCTGAATATAAATATATGTATTAAATCCAACATGGATATAACTGCCATATAATATAAATTATTATATTTACATATATGTTACACATCAGTTATATTTGTTTGTTGGGTTTTCTCTCGATAAACATTTCGAAATTACCTACTTGTCACGATAATTGTCGATATTGGCAAAGGTACGTCTGGCGTACATGCAGATGGAGCACCGGCGACGATTTCGGCAAGACGTTGCATGAAACGTCGCAGCGCTCAAATGACGCGTTGCGTGTTTCAATGCAATGGTCTCTCTTGTTAATGCGGCGACACCTTCCTCCCGACGACGTCGCTCTGCTCCTAATTCGTCCTGCTCCACTCTCAGTCTCTGCCGCAACATCTCATTCTGAAAGAAAACAGAATTTTAATCAATGTTATATATTAAAGCAAAGAAAAGATTTACGTCAATTTTAAAATATTCTAAGATATTTTATAATTTTCAGAGAAATATGTTTTACAAAATGTATAAGCACTAAAGAAATCTTAATATATAAAAATTCTTAAAAATATTTCAAAATGTTATAAGAATTTCTTTGTTGCATAGAGAAAATTTTACTAAATCCTAAAAATATAATAAAATTTTTTGATGTCTCCCGATTATCATATTTTTAAGAATAAATGATAAAAATAATTCTCTCTATGCATGAGAAAATATGAAAAAAAAGGAACAATTCGTGAATTCCAGAAACGGAAGATATTAAAAATAAAGAAAATGAAATTCGTCTGAGATTCAATATGATACAAGACACATCTCTCTCAATTTAAGCACTTACTTCTCTTTCCAAGGTGTCTCTTTCGATGCGGATAATAGTGGCCTGTCGAATGACATCCTGGCGAGCTCTCTCGAGATCCCGTCTTGTGACTTCGTTCTGCTCTAGCTGAATCCGCAAACGACGAAATGCCGATTCCCGTTGTTGTTCCAGTCGATTTTGCGCTTCCACATAGCTGTCCCTTTCGGCTTTAGTCCGTTCAATCTCTTCTTCCAACCGCAAACTCCTTTCCAACTGTAAGAAAAGCTCATCCTCCTTGCCACGAAGCTCCGTCTCACAGCCTTCAAGTCGTCTTTCCAGATGCCTTCGAGCTTCTTCTAATTTATCCCGTTCGACCTTCAAGAAAAGAATTTCATGTTATTCTTGTATGTAAAAATAGTAACTTTCAAGTCATTAAACAAAGTGCTAATCTAAGAAATAATTTTGAATAAAATCTTAGATAATATAATATTAAACAGTGTACGCAACTTCTTAACTCTTTCATTTTTTGAAGGCGACCTAAGCTTTCCAATTAATTAATTACTTTGTATTTCTTAATTCTTCTACATATATTTTTCACTACAACTTTATATAGTTGTAGCAAATAAATAATAATAATAATTTAAAACTAAATAGATAACTGGATGGAATTTAATTTATATGTTATTTATTCTTTAGTTTCTTATGTTATTTATATGTTATTTATTCTAAAGCTTCTTTACTCTAAATTCTACATTAAAATTAATGTAGTGTACTTAATGCAAATACATAATGAGTTATTTTAAGAATATATTTGTTAGTTGAAAGTAAATTGATATTTTATAGTAATAATTTTATTGCAAAAAATATTTTTTTCGTTTCAAAACACGTAAGTATTTTCAGAAGATAATGTTTTCTAGTTAATTAATTTTATTTAACTTTTATTTTTAAAAATAAATTTTTGTTTCTAGAAAATGTTTACTAGTAACGAGAAAGTTATTTTTCTAAATTAATTAAATTCCTGCTAAGGACTATTAGAAAGAAATTGTTTATTTAAAATAAAGAAATTTTACTTAAAACAAATAAATTTCTTCCGTGTAATTTATGTACTTTTAAAGATTTTTTAGCCCCCAAATATGAAAATAAATTTTACATTAAAACATTTTCAAAATTGCAAAATATAAGTTTAACTTGGAAAACAAAATAAAAATTATAACAAAATATTACATAAATAGGTAATTTTCTTCAATTTTTATCGATCAAGAAAAATATAATCGAGTGTTAAAAGATAAAATATGGTAGTAGAAAAAGCGTTCTAAGAGCAGAAAAATTTGTGCAATAAGTATTCAAAATTGCTGATATTAGTTTAGAAACTAGCAAACCTCTCTTCGGTAAACAACACACATGGATTAGTACATGTAGTTTCAATTTCATTTCATATTAACTTGATATTATAGCAATCGTATAATATAACTTGATAATAGCAATCGTGAAATCGTCTCGATTTCACATTTACTATATCAACGACAGCGTGAATGGATATTCCAGTTCCATGTTTGTCAGTGAGAATGGCATGCTCATGAAAGAATAGATCTTGCCAATATACAAGGTGATCCACAATATTTTAAGAAATGATTCTTTACATTAATTCGAAACCAAAATTTTATACGGCCATATCCAAAACGATTTAAATTCAAAGATATAGGGTGTCAAAATTGAAGAAAAAATTTTATTTTTTCTAAAAGTTTTAAAAATTATTTGGGTTATTTTGACGAAACTTATATTGAATTCGATTGGACTAATATATGGTACATATTAAAGTTATTGTGCACTGATCTAATCTAAATGTAAAAATAAAATGCAAATATCTCGAATGACAAAATACATATTTTACCAAACAATACAAAGTATATTGAGAATTTTGCGGTTAACCTGTTACATATTTATATTAGACACTTTTACGTCGATCTATGTCCAACAGAATTCGCTATTACTGTACATTTTAAGGACATAAAGACTCATCATTTGATTACATACATTACTTTTTTATTTAATCATAAAACGAATCTAAGATGAGCTAAGAGGTACTTTTTTTACAAAACATCTAGTTTGCCACTGATTTTTTAAATTTGAAATTTTTTATGATAATTTTTTAAACGTTTAGAGGCAAATGAAATTTTTTCTTTAATTTTGACAGGCATTCTATTAAAGTGAAATTAAGCCATTTCGGACATATAAGTTTTCGTCTTAAATTAATAAAAATCATCTCGTCTAAAATTTTGTAGAATACTTAAACCACTCTGTATAAAATATCTACACAAGTTGTACATTAATTGTATATTATTTCAAAATTTTACGAATTTTAGATCTACTAGGCAATTTTCTATGAAAATTTGTTCTAGACTTTCCGTTAGAAATTCCGTTCCAATTTGCTTACAGCAATTTTATTCAGTGATTTCAGTATAATCGACATTGATGTGCGTTGACAATCGGCGATCCGCGTCTAGTTCGACTTTTGTGCGATTGCATGACCGATGACGCATACTCGGCACCTCCCCTCTGCCGCTTTTAGTTCTGTCTAGCGATGGCTAGTCAGCCACATTGTAGGTCAACAAGGTAGATAAAGCGCGAGGCTGGAAAGGTTGATGAACGCCAGCTATGGCGCATCGAGAACGCCAAGTTCTTCTGGTGAGTGTTCTTATGACGAAAAATGGAAAGATGGTAAACGGAAATGCAGACGGAAAATACATGGTCCGATTGCAGCAACAAAATGCTCAACCATTAATATAACTGCGAAGCATAAACAGGTCAAATTTATTTTTTCGTAAATAAAACACACCGAGTTAAAAGGGAAAATATCCCAACAAACATAACATCAATTTATTGCTTTTTTATTGAGTTTCTCGTTATTGTCATATCATTAATGACCAAAACATAATGTCAATAGAACGTAAGAAATATCGAAAGTAACATCGAAATATCACATAGATATAATAGTTTAAATTCGTTTGAAGACATTATTTTTGATCAAATACATGTTAAAATAAATTTTATTGATTAGCATCACATTCCAGAATATATACGACAAAATTATAAATATATAAAAGAACTAAACAAAAATATTAAAATTGGAAAAAAAGAATTCACGGTGTTAGTAGTCATTTCCTTTCCAAGCCATACACTCATTATCTAGCGCAATCTAGCGGTCTTCCATGTGAGCCAGAACTGCCACTATAACTTGCTTGACTTCTGTGATTGTACGAGAACTGAACTTCCATGATAATCCATGAACATTTAAGCTTGATTAATGGATACATATTTCTGTGATGAATTAGTTAAATCGAATTATAAAAAGATAAAAATATATTTTTTTCATAGATGTTAACATAAAGTGAGAATTTTTCTATTACTCGTTTGAATGCAACATATTAAATGTAAATTAATAAAATATAACTAGAACCTTCTCTCTCTTATATATAATCATATAAAGGAAAAACCACCAATACCACTTTGTTTTTGGATAATATTTTGTTTAATTCTTAAACAAAAGCTAAAAGTAAAACTCGAAAAACATAAAAACACACGAGAAAGTGTTTTCTATCAGATAGTATAGTTTTTATAATATTTACTGTTTCGTATTTTGTAATAATTAATATTTTCGTAACATAACTCAAAAAAGCATATGAAAAATTAAATCTCGAAACTGGCATTGTAGGCAATAATTACAGAATTCAAATACGGCCACGTAGGGAAGAAGTAACCATAAATAAATAAATTGATAAACCAAGTAATAAAATATATTCTTATGTATTAAACAATAAAGTTTATAAAATTAAAAGAAATTGAACTCTTGCACGTTTCTTTGGCACTTTATTAGTGTATATGTGATCTGTTGCGTTCGACGATATTTTTCCTACCTTAAAATATTAAAGAAAATGTGAAAAAATTTATGAAACATCTATCAATATTATAGTTGAAGATTTTGTACTTATTGTTTATTCTCAGGTGTGTGTGTGTGTGTGTGTGTGTGTGTGTGTGTGTGTGTGTGTGTGTGTGTGTGTGTGTGTACCAATTTACGTCATACTGCGATTTTATGTTTCAAATCGCACTATGAGGAAAATATAAAAGAAAAAAATATAAGCAAAACAGTTTTGAAAAACTACAAACATTTAAAATAATCTAGTATTATCAATAACATACCCACTATTGTAAATTATGCAATTTACAAAAGAAAATTATTTAAATTTTAATCTCACTTTTCAAAAATTTGTTTTAGCAGATATGATATAGAAAGAATCCACAAAATGTAGAAACTATGGATTTTTATTTCTTTAATTATCTGTTATGTTTTTATCAGTTTTAATACAGTGCAATGTTTAGTTTCCGAGAAATAAGAGGGTGCCGCTTTAAAAGGACTATATCAGAAGTAGAGGAAGGTCATCATTATTGATCTTGCTTATATGTGAAACAATAAGTGTTAAATAAGTGTTAAATAAAATACTAGCTTTAATTTGACACTAACTTCTTCCATGTAAAATTCTTATCTTATCAGAAAAAATTAACTACAATAATGAAATTGTAATACGTGTAAAATAGAAAAAAAACTATAAAGAATAAAAATTATGTAGTTACACAAAGAGAACTTCCTCTTTGAATTGCCCTTACAGAACTTATATATATCATTATTAAAAATTAGCAGCAAAATTTAATGTAATATAACAGAAATAAATTTCAAGCAGGTACATTAAAAACATTTAATATACATTTAATGTAAATTTAATGTTGTCAAAAGTGAACTATATTTCATGTACACACTTTTCAGTTATAGATACATTTAATATGTAACTTAAAAATACATAGAATTTTATTACATTTTTACTAGTAAACAGCTTACGTATTATACCTTCAAAATCATAGTAGTCAGTAGGACAACATGGACTTTAAAGTAAATTTTACTGTACTTTTAATAAAATTTAATTTGATTTGATTAAATTTTACTAAATATACTAATTAAATTTTATAAAAATTAGTAAAATTTTTCGAGCTTATGTTGCTCAATAATCATAATTTTGAGAATAAATTCTAAAAAAAAATTCCGTGCAATTTATGTCATTTTGATTACAATAAAACTTTTCCAACCCATCACATGTTGTAGTTATAACATGCCAAAAACTAAAATAGTCTTTCTTTGCAACTGCAAATGATCAAAATGGTGACGTGATAGAGCAATTTAGTAAACGAATTGTATTCAGCTAACTCAAGAACTCAAGTACTCAAGTACTCAACTACAAGAAACAATTATTCTTGTTCTTGTAATCAAAAAAAAATTTTTTTTGTTAAACACTATTATTATTAACCTTGATTCTTAAATTATGTATCATGTCTTTTATTGAGTCGCATGATTTGTTCAATTTGCCACAATTTGCACGTAACTTAGCTTCCTAGCCTTCATGCAATTAAACGAACGAGGTGTGGAGCATCTGGTAAACAGGATGCCGCGGAGAAAAATATGAAGCATCAAGATCGGAGCTCGTGTGCCAAACCGCAATTTCCTTTTCTCGACAGTCACGCCTCATTCGATCCCATGAGGACGCGAGAAAATCTTACCTGAGAAATGAGGTGAGCAATACCAATCTTAAAGAAAATCTTATAATGAGAAGATGAAGCTGGAGAATGAGCTGGAGAATGCACAATGCGGTCGAAAAATGTAATAATAAAGAAATAGGCTAAATAACTGCTATTCTCGTTTGCCATCTCTTTTAGATCAATTATATTATACGATTGTTTTTATCGTATCGCTAGTAGTAATTGATATTAGAAATCTTTAATTAAACATTATCATGAAATTCTATAATATAAAGATTCAAATTGCTTCGGATATTATTTGAAAACAGAAATTCTTGGAAGTCTTAACAAATCTTTAAAGTATGGAATGTTTTGTGATTTTTTTTAAATCTTGAATATCTGTATGGAGAAAGTACGGCTTTGTTAAAGTATCTAAAAATTTAACTAGATGAAAGTCTGAAAATAACTTTGTAAAATTATCAAAATAATTATTAAGATCTAGTTGTTAGAATATTGAAACTTATTGCTCAATACGCTTCAGCGTCTTTCATAATTATTTAAATGTTTTAATAAAATCATTTTCGGATCTGTATCTAGCTAAATTTTTAGATACTTCAGCAAAATCTTCCGTAGAAGAATTTTTCTTAAAAGTGTTTAAATGCTTGTAATATTCAAAATGTTTGACAATGGAGTTCTTTTGAATAGTGTTATTAATAAGGTATCTGTATAACAGCAAAATTTAAATCAAAATATTCCAGACATATATCCTTTTACAAATATTAAAAGATATAATATTAAATAATATTGGAAAAATATTTGAAAACAATTAAAAATTGTTTTTTTTTCCAAACTGATTCGATGTGTTTTAAGTCCATAAGTCTTCTTTTAATTAATCCATTAATTACAATATCATCTTAAACTGTAAATGACGGTGATAAAGAAAAAATAAAATGCATTATAATGTTTGTGTGTGTGTGTATATATGTACATTTAATAATACATTGCACGAGTTAATGAAGTTAGATCTGTAAGAAATCAAATTAAAAAATAAAGATAGAGCGTCTATATTTTTATTCCGATTGAAAAATGCAGATAAATAGAAAAATATATAATATAATGAAATGAATAATGGAACAAAATCCGAAGACAGGATGTGTATGCCACTCTAGGAAAATTAGAGTAGCATCCCGCCGTGTATTTTCTTGTCACGGTTTACGAACACCTCGGAATGTTGTTCGCATGTTGTTGATCTGAAGCGATCAGGAATTCATCACACGCAAACACAATTTATAAAAATAAAAATAAAGAAAGGTACTTGTAAAGGTAAGTATATGAGAATAAAAGTAATAAGTAATTCCATTGTTACATAATGAACACATCAACATATTGGAAGACGTAAAATAGAGATAACTAAAACAGAAATCAGGTATAAGCTGGCAGAAGTAATTATTCGTGTGGTATAATATTTAAAGTATCATTATTAATTAAAGTAATATTAGAGAAAGGACGGAGGTCGTGAGGTACAGTGTGGAGAGATACCATGATATTTCATACAATATGCGTTGAATTCTAAGAACAATCGTTAAAATTATTTTGTTACAGTCTATTTAGACATTGTCGGATGGTCACTAGTTATTAGTATTTACTGCGTCTTTATAAAAGCTGAATTTCAGTTTTGCAGGTAGCAGCAATTTTTTATACAGATGTATACTCTCTACGTAATTTTGAAAAGTATATGAGATATTAATTTTTTAACTTTAGTCTAGCTCTTGAAGGCCTTGAACGTGGCTCTCAAATAATGCAATTAAATTTAATGTATAGTAAGTTGTAATGTGTATATGAATTCGGCAATTAAAGTTATATCATGTAGCGAAAGAAATTTGCGGTTTTACAACTTCATAGAAAAGCTGCAAATTTTATGAATTTGAATATCTCAAATACGTCCTTATTCAAAGCTAACTATGACCTTTGAGTATTAAACTGATTGCGAGTAAAAACTGAACTGAAACACCTTATGGTAAAGTGTTTGCTCTACAAAATCCTTTTTTAAATTTTTTTTACGTTAATTATTCGCTAAGTAATTGCAGTTTAAAAATGGAGAAAAATATTGAGCAATTCCCTAATATTTTGCAATATATATCGCCTCTGTCATCGTCATGCAAGATCTCGAGGAAAAATCGCTGCGCTTTCTTAATATAGATTTACTATTTTATTATTGTTACGTCGACATCTTGCTAGTTGCGCCATCGGATAAAATTAATTTCATTAAGAGTATGTTTTATCATTATCATAATCGACTGAGGTTTACGTTAGAATTAGAGCAGAACCGTTGTCTAACTTTCTTATTAGATCTTCCTTTATACATTGTGAATAATCGCATTTTAATAAATTGGCACCGCATTTTCGGAAAGGTACTATATTTCTCATGTTACCCTCTCAACCACAAAGAAGTAGACATTATTTTTGGATTGATCAATTGGGTCATTTCTCTCTCTCACCCGACGTTTCAGCAAAAGAACGTTGAACTTTATTTAGAACTATTAATTATTACGGATAATGACTATCCGATTAAAATAATATTTAATAAAATTATTCAGAGAGTGAGGACCTTGTTTAATAAGAAGTTGGACGAAAAAGTGGAAAGAGATGAACGTAAAGAAAAAGAGGGTAGCAAGAGAATGGTGGTATTTTTTTACATAAAGTATGTCTCAAAAGATGAGGCATCATTTGTCAACAGATCTCGACATGGTATTGACTATAGAAGTATTAATAAATTGAACAATATACATATACTATACATCATTAAAACGCATAAAGATGTGAGTTACTTGGACGAAAAGAATATCCCTAAAAGTTTCGGATAGGATTTTAATACGAATTTTTCCGAGCTTTTACGAACAGTTCCAAAATCTATGCCCGTTCTAAACCAAATCAAATTTGTAACCCTTTTCAATCCGTGCATCAATTCCAAGTTCTATCTGAATGAATCCGAAACAATCATTCAATCCTTTTTAATTCAGGAGTCCAGTCCGAATGAATCCCAAACTTATCCTGATAAATTTTTCAATCTTTCTCAATCCGTGAATCCAATTCAAACGAATCCAAGGTTTGTCCGGACAAAATTTTCAATCCTTAATCTCGAGTTTTAATCGGAATGAACAATTCAATAACAATCCGAAAAACATTTCTAACTATATTTCTTTTCATCTTTCATTTTTTTTCTCTCTTTTTATATCCGTATGAATCCATTTTTGTCCGAAATCTGTATCCGAATCTTTTCAGCACCAGGGTAATGTTTTGTAGTATATAAGATTTCTTGCAAAGATTGCAACGCTTTATATGTATATCGGCCAGATGAAGAAACAATTCAGAAGAACGAGAATCAGCGAACATAAGCGCATCATTAATTTAGAATAAGCTCTCAGTTGCTTCCGAGCATAGTATTAAATTTAGCCACACGTTTGATTGGGAGTCGATCAGAATTTTGAATCTAATTTTCAAAAAAGAATCATGTCAGAAATGATTCGTATTTAACAATAAAAGAATGGTTTAAATTAAAATAAAAATATGGAACTTCCTCGTTCAAATTTTGGTATGTTGCACGAGATGAGAAATGGGCAAGAACATAAATGGTTTTGTTTATCGTTCCCGGTTATTAACGTTGGCTGATTGCTCTTACTACTATCTACTCAACACTCTCGTTTTAGAGAAGCTCTTCAGCACTTCAATGAAGAGCTCCGCACCTATACAGTGAAAGAGTGACACGCTACCTTCACGATTTAAATTCTTAACATTATTGATTTTTGTATTAAATTTGGTGCCTCACACATTATCGTGAGTTTTTTTTTTACAGGATGACAAACAGTCGAATTGGACATATCCATTTTTGCTTTTAGTTTTATTTTTACTATTTTATTCTTATAGTGACTTTATTTTCTTGAGCGACGTTGTTCTTAATCGTTTGACTCAATTCAATTGTTGCGAAGATCCGTGTTTTAGGTGTAGTTTTGAGACTTCCTAGCCACTAACGAGGTAACAAGGATAGGATTGAAAACTCCTGGGATTTGCAACAGTCTATACCGGTGCATTTAATTGCAATAGAGCAAAATGCTGCACTTTCTACATGATTTATTTACGAAATCTGTGATGTCGTTTGCTAAGAATTTTAATTGGGAAGGTTTAATAGGGAATTTTTCTCTTTAATGAAGAAAATTTACATTATTGAATTTGTTACGATCTTTTGTTAGTATTTTTAAAAAATCACTTTACTGACATTGATTCCAATGACTTTGTTTTTTCCATTTTATTGTTCAACGCGCCATTTTTAATTTTATTCATTTTTTTTATTTATTATATTTATTATATTTATTTATTTAAATTTTCCTTCAATGTACCATAGATTAGCGTGGATGTGGCTCTAAATGTTTAATTATAACAAATGTTATTATTAACCACGTTTTTATAATTATCAGACTTGATTTTCTCTATTCCTTGATATTCTATATACCTATTAATACCGGCTGTTATGCGTTCAAATGCGTTGAAGAAGGTTCTGTGAAGCCGAAACTTTCAAATTTAAAACTTAACGATGTTATTCAACACAGGACATTCATTGTAAATATTGATCAAATACATTTATTTATTATTATTACCAGTCGTTTTTTGCTCGTCAAACGGCCCATCATACTTTAACATTTTTGCGGTATATACAGTATTATATGTATATTAAGTATTTACACACAATTATTTTTTTAAATAATACTTATAAAAATTTTTTGAAAACAATTATTTTTAACTTAAATATATATGATTTAAAATTTTCAAGGTATTTTGGATATGTTTTTAATGATAATTTTATTTTCTTTGTTGGAATACATCTTTCTATTATATTTTATTATAGATTTTAAAAAATAATAACAAAAAAATTATGATAATTCAATAATGTAAATTTTCTTCATTAAAGAGAAAAATTCCTTATTAAAATTCTTGGCAAACAACATCACAGATTTCGTAAATAAACTAAATAAAAAATATTCAAATCATATATTGAGATATAAATGCAAGAAAGTAGTATATTGTTTCATTGATTAGTTCATAAGATTCTTCTCGCGGTGGTGTTCTTCCGGTTTCACGAAACATTTTGCCTGCGAACTTACTTGTAAGAAAAGAGATTCGATTTCACTGCGCCACAGACTCACAATCGACCGACGAAATAACATCATCGCGGAAGAATCAGATGCATCTCGAAGATTATCGTCGTGACACAAATCGCATTCTATAGGATGTGATTTGTCTTCCGCGTCAGATTACAAGGAACAAAGAACTCAACTCTCATTTGGCTTCCTTGGATGTCAGGAGTTTTAAATTATCTCACGTTTTCTTTTCGTGAATTAGAAGACGAAAACGTGGTTGCTAATTTGCGAAACTGCCTTGTTATTTTTATTGAGAAATTAAAGAAGCAAAGCTTGAGCAACGAGATTTTTCGCGCACAGTATTCCATTTGAAAAGAATTTCGCTTTATTAAATGTCTCCATTATGGTGTGACATCAATTAATGACAGACTTTCATAAATGTTCTTACTTGTAACGAAATTCAAATAATTACACTAAGAGAAATGTATTTGTGACTATAATTGTTAAAATAATTATGGTTAGACACTCCATTATTATTACTACAGCTATAATATAAGTAATAGTAACATACAATGTGTTACACTTACATAAAAGAATGGTTACAATTACTATAATTTAAAAAATAGAAGTGTAAAAGAATTATTAACAATTATAAAATAATAAACTCGATGTGCAAACACAATTAAAAATTAAAGGCAAAAGAATTGTCCATAAACGAGCCAAATTAAAACATGATAAAGAATGATTATTTGCAATTTCGTTAGAAAACACAAGAATAATTTAATTAACGCGTTTTAAACTTCACTTCTTTTTCTTCAGCACAAACAACATTTCAGATTAAAATAATTAAAATATAATTAAGAATTGCATGGCGAATGTTAAAGATAATAATACTAAAAGAATTAAACGAACCAAAATTTGTTATAAATTGAAAAGATTTCTAATTTCTGATATTTCTCAATTATTACGAAACCAGCAGATAGATGCTGTATTATCGTAATGGGATACCTTCATTGTGAAGAAACAACAAGAGAGACGCAATGTAATTTTTATCATCTATTATAAAATAGTACACGAGATTTTAAAGCACGAAGAAACTGAGCCTTGTTGTACAATATTGAATTAAAAGAAGAATGAAATTAAATAAAAAAGACTCGATAATATATTTAAAATTAGGATTAAAGTATTAGTTTTACAAAGACGAAGAGAATAGGTAAATGAAATTGCGAGATTCCGTCAAATTATTTCAACAATAGTAACAAAATGTACCGTGGGAATAGGCGTATCATACTGTTCTAACAATAAGTCAACGCTATCGCGATTTAACGTGAGAAAGCCCAGAACAATTTTCCTTTGTTATATGTTATAAAATAGCACAAAGGCACGGTGGAGTGAATGCTGTCTATTATAATGCAATTGGTATTAGCGAAATTCAATAAATATCAAGTATACATCTTTGTGTGTGTGTGTGTGTGTGTGTATAAAACATACAAAGGTGTATACTTTTTTCTAATTTATCAAATTTTTGCTAATATAGATATATAAGATATTTTAGAAAAATCGATCTTACAATTAGCTCGATTTATTTAAATCAATATGTAAGCAATTTTAGAATTTGTAATACAAAAGCGGAAAGGGAAGGTAATTCTACACGAAGAAGTAAGTCGAAAATGTAGAATAAACTTTCACATACCTTGATCTCATGATAGCGCTCCTCCAGGTAGTAAGCGACGCTCTTCGCTTCCTTGTATTTTTCCGCGAGATCCACATATTTATCATAATGCCGTTTGAACAAAACGTATCTACGCAAAAAGTAAATAAATCGATAGATGGCAAAGGGATAAAAAATAAATACTAATATGTTTAATAATAATCTGAGATCTACAGAAATATCTATTGGACACTCTCTACAATGAGAAAAATAATTAATTTAACTAATTGTAAGTCTTTCAACTTGATTTAATTTCTTCAGTTTAAGCATTTATATATTTAATTTAACCCTCAAATTGGGGTTGGTGTGTGGAACTATACAAAAGAGAAATAAAATCTCTATAATCGCGCTATATCTGTCTCATTTTCGCTTTCAAGTGCCTGACTGATTTAAACTGTTTGATGAATAAAACATAGATTTATAAAACTTCTGTTTTTTTATTCCAGTTTTTTTCTTAATTGATGTCCCAGGGATTAACCTCAGTAATTGTCATTTTTTTACCTCAATACTTAAAGGTTAAATATATAAAATGTTGAAATTTCAATTTAAGCAAAAAGTTGTTAATTAGACTAAATTTTTCGAAAAAGATCAAATTATGATCGAAAATTATCTGAGCAAAGAAAAATTAAAAAAAGTAAAAAACGATGTACATGTAATTAAAATGACGTTGTACTTTACAACTTTACTTACAAATCGTCATCAGCCACTAATAAATCGAAATATAAGTACATACAATTAATTTATCAAAAATAATAAACTGTTGAAAAAGAAAAAAGAGAAATGCCACAATAAAAAACAAATACTGCCTGTGAATACAGATAATGTAAATAATAAAAAATATTATAAATAACAAAAATATCATATAAATTAATATTAAAACAATGTAAAAATCGTTTTCCACGATAAATCAAATACAATTAAATGAAGTCAGTAAATTAAAAATAAAACATGTCACAACTGATTCTTCGTTCAAAAGCGAAAAAAATTGAAGTCGGAAAGATATAACTTGGAATAATATCACAACTGATTCTTCGTTCAGAGGCGAAAAAAGTTGAAATCAGAAAGATATAACTTGGAATAATGTCACACTAAATTTGTTGCAGTTAGGATTGAATTTGTCTCCGATTAATTTAAAATTGACATATTATTTTTCTTATTCTTCTTTTTATTTACTCGATGTACTTTCAACAAACTTTCAAACTTAAACATAACATCGCATGTTAGTAATTGAATATCCAACATAATTCCTTCAATCGACATTTAAGTTTTATTTGGCTTTTGCTTCATAAACCTTTTAACTATACTATAAAAAGCAGAAAGTTTGCTAAACGCATTAGCCATAGATACGTTTCAGTTTTTATCTGATACAAGTATGAGTTACGCTTTTCATTATTTACCCTGTTAAATCTACATAATTTAGTTATTTATTACCCCTTTAATAATAATAATCAGTTATCAATATATTTACAATTTTTATATTTATATATATTTACAATAAAATATAAAAGAAAAATAACTTACAAGGAAAGATCTTCAACTCGGACTCTATAAAAAATGTGAAACTTTGGTAGTACTTAAAAGATATTCTGACATGTAATAAATAATTATTTATTGCTACCCTCATAGGATGAAATTAATCTCTGAAAATTAGCCCATTTTTAATTTTGATTTTAATATTCCCCAATGAAAGAAGATAGAACAAAATTTTAGAGAAAAAATTTATTTTTTTAAATAAAATTTATCTAAAAAACTTACCAATTGTTTAAAAAAATATAAACATATAAACAAAAATAGGAGTAATATATTTTCAATATACCAAAATTTTCATGGCTTCTTTATAATACTATATACATGTTTCACTTAACTTTATTTATTATTAATTGAAGTTAGTTGTTTCTGATATTCTATATAAAATACGTTATAGATTTCATAGAAAACCCGGAACGCAATTCACTTCAAGTGCCATTATTGCCGACTTTTATTTAATGTTACGATACATTCATTCTTCGCTTGTATGTATGTACAATATTTCAATATTTGTTCATGTGATTGTAAAATGACTGTTAAATCCAGTGAATGTAATTTAGGATTATATCATATGTAATATTCATACACACGTAAATTATCGGGAATTATATGATATAGTAAAAAGTTAGAGATATGCTAGAACTAAGAAAGAAACTTGATTTTTACTGAAAGATAATATCACATTAGAATTTACTGAATGGTATTTGCCACATTCTATAAATATCCTTATTACACGACATATTATCTTTTAATAAAAATAGACAATGGCCAGCCAATGACGGCAACAATAGCTTCGCACTTGAAGTAAGTTGCGTTCCGGATTTTTTTTATAACGTATTTGATACAGAATATAGAAACAACTAATTTCAACTAATTTTAATTAAGTGTAAATAAAATATGGATTAACGTATTATACCTTATAAGAAAATCACGAAAATATCAATATTAAAAATGTTCCTTTAGTATTCATATATTTTTTATAATTTTTTCAATAATTGATAAGTTACCTAACCAATAAATCCTATAAAAAGGAATAAATTTTTTTTCCACAATTCTATTCCGTCTCTTTTTATTGATAAATAAAAAAACAAACACGAAAAATGGACTAATCTGCAGACGTTAGTTTCATTCCTTTGGGGTGAATTTGGACGGCAAAAAAATAGTTTATTACGTGTCCTTACGTCTTTTAGATACTGCCAAAGTTTCATAATTTTATAAATTTCCGAATTAGTTTTTTCCTTGATAATTTGTATATGCGACTATTTTTAATTATAAATTTATTATGCGTGTTATAAAAAGTAAAAAGATATTTTATGTTTGGCAACATTAAGCAAATTTTGGTGAAAGTAAAATTTCTGGTTATTAACGATTAAATATTTTGCTATGCAATCAGAACATTTAGATATGATAACTAAGAATCTAGTTAAAACTTCTGGTTCAATCTATAAATTTTTACTATATACATATAATAATACACGGCACTTTTATTTGATGGCTATAGCAGTGTTCTATTTTTTCATAAATTTCAATTTTAATCCGTATATTTTTATTATTTATAATATTTCCTATTAATTTACGTTGTCTGTATTTAGTAATTTTCTTTAGTGTGGATTTTCTGTTCTTTCTTTTGCTATTCTTCATAAATTTATTGATTCTAATTATTTAATTATATGTATTTACATTTTAGTTTATTGGCAGCTGATGATGACTAAATAAAATTGCAAAGTACCACATTATTTTGATTACATATACTAATAAGTCGTTGGTTTAATTGATATTTTAATCAAGCTCGTTTCTCAACATTTTAATTAAATTGTTCAATTTTTAATTTAGTTTTCTTCTCTTCAAGTATTTTTATATATAATTTAATTATATAAGCACTTGCGTTTCAATTAAAATATACGTTTAACATGAAATATGTAAAATTCTTAAACTTTAATTCAAGCAAAAAGTTGTTAACTTGATTAAATTGCTAAATTTAACTTTTTTTTCAATTCAAGTATTTATACGTTTAACTTAAATGTATAAAGTACTTGAACTTCAGTTAAAGTATATGTATATATATATATATATATATATATATATATATATACACTAGACAATAAAATTATCGTAATACTCATTTATATCAAAATTTTGCAATATTTCAAATAATCATAATTTCGTTATGATTATCGTACTTAAAAATTATCGTACTTAAAAGTTTTTTTTTTATTTTAAAGTTTAAAGTCTCTACTTTAAGGTGCATTTGGTCATTTTTGAATTTCTGCTTTCCTCCTTCCGCTGTTTCTTTAAAAGTAAGATCGTGTTTTGTTTCCAAACATTTGCATAATTTGACGCACTCCACGGGGTAGGATGAACTTTTTTCGCAAATGTCACGATAGCCATCTTAAAATTTGGAGTTTTCCCTGCAAATTAAAAAAAATTAAGTTTGTACGATTTTTTTTTCGAGGAGTTAGGATGTATCAAAGTTATGTATGCATTTTTGTCAGTCACCGCCAGCATTACCCGGATTTCGATTTGTCTCACTGATGAGGCGATCTTCTCTAACTGACGTTATACGAAATTCGACGAAATCCGCCTGTTTCTTGATAACGAGCCCAAATTCGAGAGATAGAGGATCGATAAACATCTATTCTCTTTCCAACATAACTTTGATTCAATCCTTCTTCCAAAAGAGCAATGATTTGCGCACATTGAATTTCGTTCAAACAAGGCATTGTTACGACTTTATCGTTTGCTTTTTGAATGATACAATAAAGAATAAGTTTACACTTATATAAAGTTTTGGTGTTTATAGTTTTTATGGGAATCAATGTAAATCACTACATTTCACATAGTTTCTCTGAATCATGCAAAAACTGTAAATCCCGAAACTCTATATAAGCGTAAACTTATTTTTTACTTCAAGAAACAGGTGGATTTCGTCGAAAAAAAGAACAAGGTCAAAGACAAATAACGTCAGCTAGAAAAGGTCGCCTCATTATCAATAAGACGAGTCAAAATCCGGGCGGTAATTAACAAAAATGCACACATAACTTTGATCCTAACTCATGGAAAAAATATTTTACAAACTTAATTTTTTTAATTTGCAGGGAAAACTCCAAATTTCACGATGGCTATCGTGACATTTGCGAAAAAAATTCATCCTACCCCGTGAAGTGCGTCAAACTATTGTTAACTTGATTTAAAAAATGTTTGGAAACAAAACACGTCCTTACTTTTAAAAAAACAGCGGAAGGAGGAAAGCAGAAATGCAAAATTGACCAAATGCACCTTAAAGTAGAGACTTTAAGCTTTAAAATAGAAGAAAAAATTTTCAAGTACGATAATTTTTAACAAAGTTATGATTATTTGAAGTTGTGCAAAATTTTGGTATAAATGAGTGTTGCGATAATTTTGTTGCCTAGTGTGCGTATATATATATATATATATATATATATATATATATATATATTTATTTATTTATTTATTTATAATTTAAATACACAAAACACTTTTAGTTTAAGCACTTTATATTTAATTTAAAAACATAAATACTTGAACTCTGTAGAAATTTAATCAAGTTAATAACTCTTTTTTGTCAGGACATAAAATCATAAATAACATACGCGGATACGCGTCTCTCATCGTACATGTTGTCACTGCGCATCGCAATATCAGTCATCTATAATAAATGTACGATTTGCAATTTGTTCCTAGTTCCAATTATTATTCAACCGAAGAAATGAAACCGGATGTACTCGCGGATTCGTATGGGCCTTTATCCCACTTTAAGCCCTAAGGCCTCTCTTTGAATTTCACGTCTCGCGTTTGAAATCGATTTCACTGCATTCGTCGAGAGGCTTCCTCTCCGCTTCTCGCTCGCTCGCGCTCGCTGGCGAACTGGTCCCCGCAAACTTTCGCTTTTACGTGGTCGACAGCGTTCGGGCCGATTTGGACTGATTCGTACGCTTCGCAGCCAGCCAGCCGTCAGTTAGCCATGGCGTTCCGGTCATCGACGCGCACACATTTCTTCCAGCAGCCGATGAGCGAGTGGAAAATGGAACTGGCCCTGTTCATTTTAAAGCCTTGGCGAGAAACGCAAAAGTCATCTAAGTCCGGAAATATGAAACTCGCATCAAGGCTGCGACACAATTGATAGTTGATGACATAATCATTGGAAACTGTCATGTGTCAGGCGTTTTTTCTTCATTTTGATATTTATAGTAAACAAAATTGCAAAAATTCCGAAGTTTTCAAAAAGTTTTTTAATTTATTATATAGTGAAAGAAATAATTGTAATTATTATACAAATTAGAGTTACTGGTTGTTATTACTATTAAATAGAAACAAAAGTTAAAAAATAGTTATATTTACTTTAATTGTAACTGTATGTATTACATGAAAATGTTTACTTTAATTTTACTATTTGTATCTTACTGCCCATGCCTTGAAATTATCATAATTTATATTAAAATTTATAGTAAATTTTTTTTTCATTGTTAGTAAAACTATAAACACGAGATTATTATTACTGTTAACATTATAACAGTAAGTACAAAAATGGAGTTTCTAGCCACAATTAGTTTACCATACAATTATAGTTACAAATACTAAACATTTTTCTTTTAGTGTATCATTAAAACGTACTATACAGAAAAAATTAACATCAAATCAATGATTTTTGTCTGTTATATCCAACGAAGCAACAATTTTATGTCCCAAAAAACATATATATATATATATATATATATATATATATATATATATATATATACATGTCATGAAGAATCAGTCCCATTTGTGACTGAAAGATTAATCTTCCAAGATACGTCTCAAAGTCCAATAATAAGAACATTTATGCAGACACTTTAGAGTAAGGAACATCATTAATATCCAATTTTTTGACTCGTTAAAATTAAGTTTTTTGAAGTTTTAATTTTATTAATTATTTATATTGAATAACAATAACATTTTACATATTTGGCTTACCGATGTTTCTCGACAACATATGTATAATTCTGAAATATATTTTTTTATTGTTTTATAATAGACGTCTAAAGGACATCTCGTATGTACATATATGATGTATATATGTAGTATTGCCAATAGATAACCGCGGCAAAATTGCATTACTCGTAAATAAAATTTATATACAATATCAACGAGCAAAGTTTTATTTTTCATTCTTGCTTTAAGAGGATGCTAAAGTCGTAAGTTTTACCGAATGAACAACAACTTACACACGTGTGATGTATAATATATGTATTACGTACAAAACATCAATACGTCACTATTACAATTACATCAATAGTATGCACGCATATAGATGCACAAATTTTCAAGCACACTAATCTTTCATATTAGATATTCAGTATTTTCCATTATTTATATCAAATTAATTTAGATAATCATTTAGATAAAGAAATAGCTTTATCTTACATTAATCTAAATTATTATAACATATATTATCATCTTTATTTTAGATAAAAAAGTGTTATTTTTTTCAAATTGTCTAGTGTTATAATGTGAACAATAACGAGAATGAAATATTGTCTTTAGTCTCATCCTCCAAGTTACCATTCATTTTAACAGGAAAATTTTTTTAAGTGATAACAACATGGTTATGTTCTGAAATTCACTACCCTACTTAAAATTTATAGAATACGTAACATAAACTATAGATTTTCAGTACTGGCAAGGTACAATCGAACCCAGATCAGTAGGTTATGAGAGTACACAATGACATTTACTGGAAAATTACGTGATATTTGCAGCTAATTTTATTCTAAAAATAACAAAAAAAACACTCGAGTACATGTACCTTCGTGTGATAATACACTCAAGTTTAAGGATAATGAGAAAGTGTATGTAATTAAAGGCTAAAAGTGTACCTTGAAAAAGTTTAGAAGTGTTGAAAAGTAAAAATGTCTTATAGCAATTGTCAGTCATTATGTATTGACATGTTAGCATCACTAAAAAATGGCGGGCTACTAAAAGAATAACTCCATAAGCAATTGTTAGAATACGTCACTTAATAACGGAAATAATAGGGGTAACCATATTGTCGTAGCCATAATACCTTCTTCTTCTCTACTGTTTCTGTTAACTAATTCAAGTACTTTATACATTTGAGTTAAACGTATAAATACTTAAATTGAAAGAATTTTAATTAAATTTAGCATTTTAATCAAGTTAACAACTTTTTGCTTGAATAAAGTTCAAGTGTTTTATATATTTTATATTAAATGTATATTTTGACTGAAGCACAAATATGTAAAATATTGTTATTCAATTATTGTTATTCAATATAATTAATTAATAAAATTTTGTTTGAAGATTAATAACAAGTTTACAAAAGTGCAAAAGCACTCATTATCATTGTACCGCCACTGAGCGCGCAATCTTTAGACTACCTACTGATTTGCTTATTGTAAGTACTTCTCATTTAAAAAGTATGATAGCCTCGACATTTTCGTATTAGGATTTTCGTCTTATTTTTAAGTAGGGAATGGGTTATTAAAATTTTGATTACGGATTGTGGGACACCCTGTATAAGAGCTTGCAACACGATAATGAGTAAGAATATGCGTATATTCTTACACGACTAATGTTTTGTTTCGCTCTTTTTAATGAACTTATTTATTTATTTCTATTTGACAGAATGTCAAATGCTTATCAGCTTTTCATATAAATCATAGCTTGAGCAAGATTTTTCTAAAAAAAAATATTTTATTCAAATTAATCAAAAACCAAAATCAAGAATCAAAATAAAAAACAAAAAAATTTGTCTAAAAAAGTTTAGAAATGCCTAAACATTAATTAAAGCCTTTGCGTACTCTTACACACCTACAAATGCGTAAGAATACAAAAACGTTGCTTATGATTTTTTTGTTTGTATTCTGAAAAATAATTTATTTTGTTACACCGTTAGTAAAGTTTGTTAATTATCAATCATTAAACTTTCAAAATAAACAAATTTTGATTAACAAAACCATTAACATTTTTCTATGTCAAGACAAAACTTAAATGCGCATCCTTATACCACCTTATCGTAGTGCAATATTAAAATACAACTTACATTCAAAACACGAAATTTTACGTGACGTAAAAAATAAAAAAAATTGATACTAACTTTCAATAAGAACTGATCTGGCGCATTTTAGTGTGACGGAATTTCCACTCATCAATAAGACGCGGTTAGAAGGCGCGCGCGCACGCTATATACTTCTTAGCAGATCTTAAATTGTCAATATTTTTTTTAGCTAACAAATATGCGCAAAACTTTAACTTTATCCAAAATGCCTTGCTATAAGCTGTATAAAAAAATGTTTCATATACATATAAACAT
This sequence comes from Solenopsis invicta, assembly GCF_016802725.1. Lineage (NCBI taxonomy): Eukaryota > Metazoa > Arthropoda > Insecta > Hymenoptera > Formicidae > Solenopsis > Solenopsis invicta. The sequence goes on from NC_052679.1 coordinate 10,530,243, forward strand.
ATTTAATTATATAAAGTTATATAACATTTTAGTTTAGTCATTTGTAGATTTTTATTAGTAGTATTTTAAAGCTGGCCAATCACAAACTATTTTTAGACATATTTATGAGTAGCACAAGCGGTAATTCTGACTACATTCAGCAAAAAAACAATTTTGTAACCGTTGTAAGATTTTTTGATATGATTGGTTTTCGCCATTAATTTTTAAGTTGCCGGATTTGAACGTATAAATCAATCATGTCAAAGAATAACAATTGCAAAGCTGCTTTTTCTGCGCAACGCAACAATTAATAACGACGTAACAGACAACTAAATATAATTTCTGATTGATCTTAAAAATTACTGCCTGAAATATAAATCTACAAATAACTGTTTTACTTAATTTACTTTTGAGAAATTTCTTGCTAGTATAGTATTTTAAATCGCGAATTTTGGGACATCCTGTATATAAAGAGTAAACACTGGATATATTTTATTAATGTATTTAATATGTTATATTTAAACAAGTAATACAGACAAATTATTTCAAATGCTATTCTGCATATTTATAAAACTCAGTAAAAAATTTTTGCATATTTTCAAATAGCTTTTTTTTACACAATAACTATCGTACGAAAACTTTCTATTATGTTTGATATTTTTGTTGATGATTTTTTTATAAGATATTCTATATTTTTAATGTCAAAACATGATGCATGACATCATCAATACAGTACTGCGACACTACATGTTTTCCTATTTTAAACTTAATTTTTTATGTTGCCATTGTGTGACGTAATTTTAACTAGCACCATCGGCTTTCTCGTCTCCAAAACTATAAAAAATTATACCAATTTTTTTACAAACTCAAAAAAACAAGCTTTTTCATAAGTTATTTCACGCGTTATTCTGTATAAGTACAAAAACTGAAATCTTATATTTATTTATAAAAAATTTAATTTAATTATTTTATCTCTCTGACAACATCTATTAAATTATAACTGATTCCGACTTAAACTAATAAAATATTTATAATTTAGGACGTGATTTATAAAAATGTGACACACTGTATAAGCGGTGGAAGAAAAAAAAAGAGTGTTAATATGGCTAGCCAAAAATAATTTTTTTTTAAATCAGATTAGTTTAAAAAGCACAATATTTTTTACAAATTTATATATTTTTAGTATAATATGTGTTGCTCGTGTATTCCTAAACTTTAGTGTCAAAAACAGGCTAATGATGAGCAGTAATTATAGTTGTTAAAAATTAAATATATTTTCTCACTTATTCGAAATAAATAATATATTTTTTTAATTTTCCATCGTTTAACATTTTGTTAATTTAAAATTTTCCTCCGTTTAAAGACTTTAGAGATATCATTTTATTCCTGTTTAATATTAAAACAACAAACAAAAAAATAATATCTCTAATAATTCTGAACATTGCCCTTCACAGTAACAATCGATTTATCGAAAAAATATTTCGGTATGAAAATTTTATTTAAAAAACCATATTAACAAAATCCCATGTTATTGTTTAACTCTATATAACTCGAAGTGTGTACAGCCGAATAAAAAGTTAAATAACAATAAAACACTTGAATGTACATACATTTTTGTAATAATACGCCCAAGTTTAAAATCAATGAAAAGGTATATATAAATAAGTGCTAAAATGTACCTTGAAAAAGTTTAGATTTTCTCAAAAGTATAAATGCCTTATAACAATTATTAACCATTGTGTATTGGCATGTATTAGCGTCACTAAAAAAAGGGCGGGCTACTAATTAAATAATTCCATAAAAAATTGTTAGAATTCGTCACTTAATAACAGAGATAATGGGGATAATCGTAATATCCACAGTAGCCATAATACCCTTTCTTTCTCTCTCTATATATATATAATCATTTATATATAATTACATATGAAAAATTATTTACCGAGATACTGAAATATATCTACATAATTATAATTTTTTATGCAAGATTTCATAACATAATTTAATAAAGTTGTTCTCAGATTTAAAAAAACTATTAAATTTTTTAAAATTTTTATATTCTTGCTTATGAGACAATGATTGTTGATTTGATGTTAACTTGTGCACTTTTTGTGCATACATCAATATTTTATTATTTTACTTTGTTTACATTCACCGAGTTATTAGTACAGGATTATAACAAAGCTTAAATACGAAAAACCTCGTGATCTTAATGTTCCGTTTGATAAACACAAAATATCTCTTTATGAATCATACGCAATGAATTAATATTATTTATACTACCTGTGCAGGAAAAAAGCGGATGAAAAGAATATAATAAAAAGCACCGAAGTGTAGTACTCTCAAAATTGTCAGTTAATTATCTATTAATGGATTAATAAGAGGAACCGCGGTTGTTGATGCGTAGAAATAATAACAATTTTTTTAACTTACACACAAAAGCGCGGATGAAACCTTAATAAAAAATTTTGCTCAGTACTATTTTACATAAATTTTCAAAATTTTTGTACAATTTTATAACTTTTTAAAATTTTTCTCAAATTTTGTACGAATAAAGCACTTTTCAAAAATGCTAAAGAGTCTACGTTTTTTTTCAGAATTGAAACCAATAACTATAAAATACGGGTTAGTGAGGAAGCTAGATGGAAGTGCTGGTGTTATAACAATGGTTTAATAAACATAAACAGAAATTTCAAATATTTCGGCCGTATAATTCGATCATCCTCAATGACATAATTATTCCAAATACAGATAACAGTTAATTTAAAGCGCAATTCATGAAAAACAAATTAGTGCTCGTAACTTTATAAAGATTACCGCTTTTCCAATCAAATTAAACATTATACCTATTGTATCAGTTTTAGACAATCTTTTGCGTTAGTCGTAGAAATACATTGGAATCCCTCTTGAACTCACTCCATGAACAACTTAGGATTATCCATTTGTATGATGCGACAAGTATAATGTTTGATTTGATTGAATTCGTTTGATATTATGTTATCTTAGATAGCAACTACAATACAGTCATTACGATGTCACTACGTATGATATTTTCTTGAAAATATTATGAGAATTCTTTTCACTATAAAGGTTACGCAAATCTTGTAGTGCAATCTGCAATCGAGTCAGATTAGATAAAAGTCAAGTTAAATGAACGATCTGACATAGGAGTTTAATTAACAACAAAAAGGCTAATCAAACTGAAAGCCCAATTGTATATGTGATAAGATATTTATTTAAGCATTATGTCGAATCTCTCTGGATAACGCAAATAATTTTATCTTTGTTTGGGAAGACAAATAAGTCACAATATGTGAAAAAGTTGTTTCACGCAAGTAGCAATATTAAAATGTTGCTAATAATATCAATTTATCACGCAGAATTTGTTTAACTTAATTCGTTTTAATTAATTCTTTTTACACATACAACAAATAATAATAATAATAATAATCAATAAAACATGATTCTCAGAAATGACCAAGTTTTAACTTTTGACGTATGATATGTTTTGAGAATAAAGATTTGCTGTAAGATGTAATTTTTACCATTCAAAAATTAGTCCCTTTGATGAGTAATAATTCAATAAAACAAGCGTAGAACTAAACGATGTTATTACAGAATATATCTATTTATGTAATTTATTATCGTGTAAAAGTGAGAAAAACATTCTAACAATAAGTACCAAAAATACGAGATAAAAACATCGTTTATGTCGCTCGTAGCCTTGAACATTTCGCGTGGACTGTACGTCTAAAGACGCTGCTATCGGATTGAGAGTAACCTTTGCAGATTGCGAATATTACACATAAATATGATATTTATGAACTTTTCGTAGAGTATATATTTTGAAAAAGATTAAAATGACGAAAAGAAACGAGTTTGATATCCCGATGGAACATTTAGAAAGCGGAGAATGTTAAAAGACATGCGAAAACACAACTCGATCGCCTCCATACGTACTCAGATAGCAAAACCTGATAACTCAATCTAAAGCAAATCGTTGCACAGATTAAATTGCTTGTTAATTACTATTACGTGGCCTTTTATTTAATGCAATGAAAATGTTTTAGTTAATTCAGTATCAATATGCTGAGTTTAATTGTCGAGCAAATGTAGAATGATTATTGAAGTCAGTTTGTGATAAGTATATTGCCGTAAGTTGTTTAGAACTTGCCATTACTATATTTTAAAAATTATATATAGCAATCTGTGAGCAGCATGACAGTAACATATGTGCAACAATTCTCATTTGTAATTTGTTATAAGTATAATGCTGATAAGTTGTTGAGAACTTGCCGGTATTTAAAAAACTATTCCTGGCAAAAATATAATGATAAGAGGATACCCCCTTCTGTTGCTTCGCTGACGAGTAATGAGAATATTTATGACAAATTGCAATTATTTGTTTATCTGGGATACGTCTCGTACTACTAAAAATTTGACCCATAAGACGTCTTTAAGACATCTAAAAAATGTTTTTAAAGCTACTCTTAGAAATGTGCCTTAATTTAGCGAACATAAGTTAAAAGTACTATCTTTAAATGCAATTATCTTTCGAACATATTTAACCATATCTAAGTTAAACCACCTTTAAAAATTACAGGTATATATAAAGAGAATATCATTATTTTTAAATAGTAAAAGTTTCAAACAGATCTTAAAAAAGTTATTTCATGATAAAACCATCTTAAAAAGTTAAAAATAAGAATTTCATATTTTACTGCACTTTCAAAAGCGATATCGTTTAATGGCAGGTATTACTCCTCATAAATAACTGACGTAAAAATGTTATAGAGAGGAATAATAATCGAGATAAATTAGAAATTTTCTTCGCAAAGCATCTTCAACGAAGATAATCTCTTCCAAATGACGATGATTATAAACTTCCTAGTAATTATTCGAAGGCGTGATTAAACGCATTACACGTATGACGCATAGACGAAACTATTAATAGGAGAATGAAATTAAAGCAAAATGAGAATGTAATTAGCCGACATGATGAATGATTAACGTCATGCTATTAGAAATAATTGAACTTAACAGGGTATCAGTAGATACTTTTATCTATCCGATATGAAATATCATGAGTTTCCTCATCGATATACTTTACAATATCTATATGTAAGGTGTCTTACCTTTAATACATTCTTCAATGACAAGTATAGAGTTTAATTTAATTTGTTTTCTTTATATAAATATTGAAGCATCAATAATCTTTAAGTTATAAGTAATTAAAAAAGAAGTGTTCTTTGTGTATTAAATTTAGGACTAAATAAATACTTCAATTAAAGTTAAATTATATTTTCTTTAAGGTTAAAATTTAATTTTTTTGCATTGTAATAATATTAGTATGTTAGAATTTTAATTTGAAATTTAATTAAAGATATGTGACAAAAAAGATACTGGTCAGAATTAAAAGCATACTATGTGCTTATATAGAGGAGAAAAGGGTAATATGGCACTCATTTTCATTTTATTGAATAACTTTGTTTATAATTAATATTTTCTATTGAAACTTGAACGATTACATTCGTCAAAATGTTGTATGAGAGATTCTAGACTCAAAGTAAGGAAATATTTATTATTTAGGACGTGATTTATAAAAATCTAATGCACTGCATAATCGGTGGAAGAAAAAAAGTAGTTGTAATATGGCTATCCATAAAAATAATTTAAAAAAATTAGTTTAGTTTAAAAGAAACACAGTAGCATGTTACAAAATTATATATTTTTAATTTTCCATTGTTTAGAGTGTTCTTGATTTAGAATTTTCCTGCGTTTAAAAGCTTTAGAAATACCATTAGAAATTTCATTAAAAATATTATTTTATCCCTCTTTAACATTAAATAACAAGCATAAAATGATGTTTTCAATGTTTTTAGACACTGCTCTTTAGAATGGCAATCGATTTATCGAAGAAATATTTCGATATAAAAATTTCGCTTGAAAAACCATATTAATGAAACTTCATGTTATTGTTTTAACTTTGTATAACTCGAAATGAATACGGTTGAATAAAAAGTTAAATAACAAAAAAAAACACTCGAGTGCATGTACCTTCGTGTGATAATACACTCAAGTTTAAGAATAATGAAAAAGTGTATGTAATTAAAGGCTAAAAATGTACCTTGAAAAAGTTTAGAAGTGCTCAAAAGTAAAAATGTCTTATAACAATCGTCAGTCATTATGAATTGGCATGTTAGCATCACTAAAAAACGGCGAGCTATGAAAAGACTAACTCCATAAGTAAAATACGTCACTTAATAACAGAAATAATAAGGATAGCCATATTGTCGACAGTAGCCATAATACCCTTTTCTCTATTATTTTATATGTAATATTAATGAATATCTGCATTACTTCTTTGAAAAAGGTTTATATTGCTGCAAAAATTAAATTATATTATTAATAAAATTTGGCAACATTGCATTAAATAATGAAGTTTCCTATTCTGGTTTGAAAATAACTTATTAAACCTGACAAATCTGGCCTGACTACTTTAATGTTTAGAGATTACGCATTACATGAAAAAAGTTTTAAAAGCATAAATAAGCATGGAAAATCATAATAATTCTTCTCCGAAGAAATTAAAACAGAAATTTGCGACTGAAAAATTACGCGCGTTTTATTCCTTATTGCCACATTTTAGAAATTTACTTATTAATGAAGATGACGTTGTCTCTAAATTCAGGTATTGGAGATCACTTTTCTCGAAAATTATACAGTAATTTGCTTATATTTTATGATCTATGTGTTCATCGAAAAATGTTGTTTACATTAATATTTTTATTTTATTCTTATTAGTATTAAATATATTATGACAGATAAACAGTCAATGTGTGCACTGTTTGCCATAAAGGTACATGTTACGGGCAGACATATTTCATAGTAATTTTTTTTTTTAATGATACAGTAAAGTGACTTGAAATTTTACATAAAGGGAAAAAATATTATTGTAATGGTATTATCTACGAAATTCCATCATTCTTTCATAAAGTAGGAAAAATAGCGGATCCGCGTATACACTAATAAAGAGCTAAAACACACAAACGCAAACACACATTAAATGCTTTCGGTATGAACTTTGTTATTATTTTGTATCACACCTATTTTGTATTACAAGTATTTTGCATTGCAAATAATAAGGAATGATCAAAATAATGTTTGATTTATCCCGTTGAGTAATCATACGATTCCCGGAAGCCACTCCCGATCATTTAAAAAAGAAATGATGCTTGTTTCCGTTTCTTGATTGCGTAGATGAGTAAATCATGATAATTTCCTTGTGGCACCAAGGTCATCTTCGCATCGAGTATTGAACACGCACTATATACATATATACCTTTTTAACGTTCTAAACTGCACAAAAGTAGAAAATTTTGAAAGCAAAAAAACATTAGTGTCATTCTTATACATATTCACTTATTCACTACAACATTGACATAACTAAAACATTTGAAAGTTATTAGAATTTTAACTATGGCCGCCTCAATAAAGTTATTTCACGTCTGTGTTCACACTACACTCTCATATTTGAATATGTAGTGTGAACATAGACGTGAAAAAACCTTATTGAGGCGGCCATATTAGACACGAGTTAAAATCCCAATAAATGCATGTCCGGTCACCGGGACGTTTACCTTATATGTATAAGATTGACTGCGAAGTTTTATATGTGGAGCAAACAAAGAAACATCTAAAAACTAAGATAATGAATACATCAATTATATAAAATTAGATCCGTCGATATTCTTGGTGATCATTAAACATTTTAGAATTCAACTATTCTTTTAATTAGCAAGGTACTTCTCAACTTCGAGAAAAATTGTAATAAAAGATTAATTTTACAAATGCTTATACATAAAAGAGTAAAGAAAGGAATTAAATCACAGAAGGACAGTTTCTTGACGATTCATATTTATATTTATTTAATTTATGTTTGCTATCTAACAAAAAATGTTAAATTTTTATTGATTGACTATAATTCTGTTAGGCGCTTTTATATCGACTATTGCCTCAATCAAATTTAATCAACGTTACAAGTAAAAAATCTTTTTAATCTAGTCTGACACAAATATTATCTAATTTGCATCTTATTAAAGTTAGTATCTCACTAATTAATTTCATAAGTTTTGGGAAAAAAAGAAATTTACATTATCTTATTATCATTTTAAAATGGAACGTTAAAAAAGCAATCATAACTCGACGTCTTTTATTTGCTTGACTACACTTCTTCCCACTTCTGAACGAAGAAACAATTTTTACAGTATTTTATTCATTTAAGACTTTTTTCTACCATGGAGGACTTCAGTCATTTTTAGGTTTTTATATATAATACATTATTTATGTTAATCGTGTCCGATCTCTGATGTGGTTTGTTATTTTTGAATTTCTTTTTAATCTTCTTTTAATTTTAATTTTCTTTTAATAAATTTATTTATTTATTTATCTATTTATCTCCTTTTCTTGTCTAAACATATTATGAATATTAAATTTAAGTATATTATGTAAAATTGGCTGAGAATAACTAACAAGGAAAGAGACAGAGGTGTCCTCCTCCGATTTTACCGAACTATTAATATGTTGTGGTACACCTAAAAATAAGAGACACATTTTTTTTGTACGTGCCCGTTTTCACTTTTAAGGGATGAAATACCTTTTTGAAGAAAATCGATTTTTATCCGAAACGTATATCGTCAAAACTATAAAAAAGAGATAGAGAAAAATGTTCTAATTAATAATTATGGTAAATGGCTTGAAGAGTACTTTATAACAGTAATTTTAAAAAAATTTTAAAAATTTTCAATACTTTTCCCTACCACCTACCTATTTTTTTCAAAATTTTTTATTTCTTTTTATAAGCATAATAAAGTTTATTTGATTATGAATTCAATGGTATATGATAAAATTATTATTACTTTATAACAGTGATAAAAAGTTTTTTTTTTTAATTTTTTTAATACTTTCTCCCATCACCTACTTATTTATTTCTAAATTTTTATTTCTTTTTGTAAGCAAAATAAAGCTTATTTTATTACGAATTCAATGGCATATGATAAAGTTATGTTGTGACATTCCCATTTTCCAAAAATAATTAAAAACATTCCTACACGCATATACGCGCACTCGTGCGATCGTTATGAAGTAGTTTTTAACCCGTTGAGGTCACTAGGGATTCAAAAGACTGCACGCTAACTTTAAGCGGAGAAGCACAGACCATTCAAAATCGAACAAACTTCTATGAAACTAATTTTTATCTAAGAGTATACTATCTTGAGAATACATTATATACCTTAAATTTTTATTAAATTATCTCAAAACTTAAAAGTTTTATGAATATTTTTGTAAAAAAGTCAAATTTTGCAAGTTTTTTTTTAATTTTTTTATTATTTTTTTATTAAACTCTAAATAAAAAAAAATTATTGGATAATAAAGAACAAATCTCAAGATATGTCCAGTAAAATTTTTGCCACGAAATATCAAAAAGCTGACAAATGGCGATTGAGTTTGTACAGGGAGGTTCAGTAAACCCTATGTGAACATTATGTTATTATTTGGAAGTATGACCCAACGGGTTAATGACTTTTGGAAAATGGAATTGTCGCAACATAACTTTATCATATACCATTCGTAATAAAATAAACTTTATTTTGCTTATAAAAGAAAATAAAAATTTTGAAAAAAATAGATAGGTAGTGGTAGAAAAGTATTGAAAAAAATTTTTTTTATTTTTTTAAATCTCTGTTATAAAGTACTGTTCAAGCCATTTAACTCTTAATTAGAACATTTTTCTCTATCTTTTTTATCATTTTTTGACGATATACGCTTTAAAAAAAAAAATCAATTGTCTGCAAAGGGGTGTTTTACTCCCTAAAAAAATTCAATATTTAATAGATCCTAAGAAATAATAAATCCTTTAATTAAAAAATCAATATAAAATACGTTTGGAAATCATTTAGTTTTGTATTAATCTTAAAAAAGGTCCAAAATTCAAGTTTAATTCGAACTCAAATTCAATCAAGTGTATTCTTTGAAAATAATATCTTGAAAGAAAATATTATTTTGTGTTTTATCAATATTATAATTTTTTAAAACTTTTTGAAGAAGTTGCGACTTAACGTTTAGGCTATTAAAGCTTAACTAACAAGGGAAACTCGCCACCAATGCATCACCGACTTTAATAAAATGTTATGAGTGTGTTGTATTCACTAACACATTTACTATTTGGAAATATTTAATCATGATTTTCTGGAGAATTTTTAATTTTCGCAACTTACGGCTTTATTGTAGTAAATGTGTGAGAGTGAATACTACACACCCATAAAATTTTATTAAAATCGATGATGTATTGGTGGCGAGTTCCCCTTATAAGTCGTGCAGCATTATTAGAACATATTTTTACGGAACAGTATCAAGTACCGTCATATGTTTTCAAGAATGTAAATAAAGATAAAAACAGTAAACATATGAATGTGGATAGTAAACCTTCTAGAAATAAAAATCATTATTTTGGTCATTGTATGATCGCATAAAATGTTGTCTTGAATTAATGTGAGAAATTACCTCTCAAAATCTTTTAGATAACACAAAGAAATCTATTATAATATTATTATTAATAATATTATATAACTCAAAATGTGAAAATAACTCTACTTAAAAAAGAAATCAGAACATTGATCATTGTAATCATTTTTATACATCTTCTTTTTAAGGAAGTTTTTTAGTTTTTTTTTTTAAATGAATAAAATCATGTGACTTTTTATTTATATCTTTTAACGCAGGAATTTTTAGCATTGCCATCTTCAAAATAATAAATACTAAACAAAATTTGAGCAATAAAAATAATAATTTGTTATTTAAAAATTTTGTTTATAAGATTGGTAAATATTAATATTAAAAAAATTGAAAAATGATTGTTTATAACAATGATTTAAATTGTCATATTATTTTCTAGTGCGTCATATTTAAAGAGAATTTTATAATTCATAAACATTTCATAAAACTCTTGCACGAAAGTGAAACTCTAGTTTTTTAATTCCAAAATGTTCTCCAAGAATTAACAAGTTTTTGAACGACTTTTAAACTTCAAATTATGTTATCTATGTCATTGCATCTACGAAAGTGATGTCACTGAACTGATCGGCTTTTGGAAGGGTACAAAAACTTTTTTTAAATATTTTTTAAACTTTATATATTATTACATATTTCTAAAATAATTATTTAAGAACATTTGCAGTAAAAAATTTTATAAAAAACAATTATAAAAAATTATTGCCAAAATTTATTTAAATCATCAAAAGTCGATATATCAGTCTTGTAAAGATTAAACTCCATTCTTTCTTAGAAATATAGTTTTTCAAAATTCTTATATTTTGTTTCAGATTAAAATAACTTGAAACTCTTCCTTCCAAGAAAATTGTATACTATTTTAGAAAGTTATTCGAAGAAACTTATACAGTCAAAAAATGTGAAAGAATTTAGGAATGCTTATATTAATAAACTTAGTCTCAAAATTCGATCAAGTTCTTATATTATAAAAAAGCTGAGAAACCTTTTTTTAAAAAATAGAACATTAATTATGTAAAATTTTTTTAATCACTTTTTCTTTTAAATGAATTATTTGACACTGACCTGTACAGATCGTTTTCCGTGACGATATCACGGATGGAGTCCTCCGGATCGACGGGGACTCCCACCGTTCTGGACGACGACGAGAGTATACGCCGCGACGGCCCCGCGATGCCGGCGCTGCCAACGTCCTCATCGTAGATACCTGAGTCTCGCAGGGCACTGGCCGCGATTAGATCGTCCTCGGATGCCGTGGTCGGCAGATCGACACACGGACTGGGAGATCTGGAGATTGCGCCTAACAGATCTTCGCTTCGCGAATGACGCATTTCCCTAACGCCATATCTATCGGTTCGGCGTTCCATCATTTCTTACGTGAAAGGTGCGGCCTCAAGGAAGTGCCGCGCTTGCGACGGCGATACTCCCATCCGGACGATCCCATGTGCTGATCAATCCATTTCGATCGACACTAGACGCCTCGCTTTCAATTCTGTCAGCTAATTTGTAATTTGAGAACGTTGGAACGCACCTTCCTAATTCATTAAATCCTTTTTATCATCGATTTCTCCATTTAAGTACTTACATAATTAAAGCACTTTGGTATTGAATATTCTCGTCATTCCTGTGTCAATTATTTGATGGAAATGTTTCTAATGAGCTTTGTACTTTCTTTATCAATCAACTTGTACGGTGTCAAAGGAATTGACGATGCTTTTATTCACGCACGGATATGAAAAACTTTAATCAATCCTATTACTGAGATTTCTCACATTCAATTCCTTTTCAATTCCTGCCGATCTCAATATCTTCCTTTTTATTCTTTTCTCGAGGTAAGCACTTCTTAGTTTCACACCGAGCTATCTTTATGAAATTTCACTCCGGAGAAAAGATAGATATATAAATATATATATGTACGTATGTATGCATGTATGTATTTATGTGTGTGTGTGTGTGTGTGTGTGTGTGTGTGTGTGTGTGTGTGTGTATTTTATTAGACGCGTGCGATTAATATAACTGTAAACGATTTTCTTGTGAAATCGAACTCCTTCGCTTTGCATTAATTCAATACTCTCGTATTTGATATCGCAAACGTTTACGTTAGCAGTTTAATGTAATCCAGCGGGCAGTGACGGATTTCATAATTGTTGTGCCTCTTCGCTTACGTTAATAGCTGACCACGCTCCTTCGTAATTGCGCCAGGTAAAATCATGAAAATCAACAGAATCGCGACGCTTCTTCTATCCATGCTTCTTCGCTCTCTTACCTCCTTCGCGGAGGTAACGGACCTCCGGGACCAGGATTCTCCGTTACGTCTGTCGGCGCGTTAAAACGCTCTCTTCTTAAAACGTATGGACTCTATACGCCTGAAGAGTGCACAAGTGCTCCTCAATAGGAGGAATAAACGGGAATTTCGAATCGAAGCTTTTGTAAATTCTTTCCGATTTGTATCCACGAATTACAAATCTGTTGTTTGGGACAATACGAGACAAGTACGATGCAGATTAATTATTAATTGTTGTTGAATAAAAAAATTTCTAAGCAAATCAATCTTCTTTGAGGACAATACATAGAGAACGGTACAAGAGTACGTTAATTTTTACTACTTCAGTATCAACTCTAAAGTTCTCTCTTGTCATTAATATTAGTTTATTCAACTACTAACAATAAGTAGAACACAGAACTTCTCAAAATAACATGTTAAGTCGAATTTTAATCTCTCTTTTAATTTTTCGAAGATTTCTATAGAAAATTTTAATTTTAGAGCTTTAATTTAAAATAAAGTCTTAATTTTAAAGATTTAATTTTAGAGTTTTAATTATAGGGTTTTAATTTAACAGAAACACACAGGGCATTAGCTCACTAGTCAATCCCCCAGAAGGGCAAAGCTCTTGTTATCTTTTCCATTTTCAGGCACAATGTATAAATAAGGAACATCAAGCAGCATCATTTTCCTTCCCAGCTTGGAAGCTGTCAGTACGAGAGTGCGAGTTCCAAGAACAGAGTATCTGCGTGACCGTCTCCTGCACACGTTTCTAAACACATCGACGTCACCCGCTCGCGTGTGTCAATGTCCACCTCGCCATTCAGCGAGCACTCACCCCAAAGATGCGCGGCATTTAAACAACGTTCCTCCCTCGAGGTCGATCGCACGCGATCGATGCGCTTACGATGATTTTCGTTCTCCGACACCGGTCGTCAGGCGGCCATTTTCCGAGGCATCCACACGGATGTGCGATTCGAGCTTGGCTGCTTCAGACTTGGGATCCACCGAAACGAGACAGGCGAAAACCTACCTACGGACCATGCGCGACCTGTAATACACTCCGTTCCGATACGCGTTCCATCGACCGCGGCCGTCGCGCCGCTCCGCTTCGCACCGTCACGCGCGTCTGCGAATGTTAACTGCCGATCGGACGGACGACTGCCGCCGGTCTGCTGGATGGATCCTTTTTTCGCGCTCTCGCCACCTTTCCCATCGGTGAGGCGAGGAGCGTCCATAGATCCCGCCGAGTTCTTTCTCGTCGAAAGAGGGATCGGGAGGGAAGGGGCATTTGTACCAGTATACATACCAGTTCATATCTACCTGTTCTCTCCGTTTGTAGGTAACTCTTCATCTTCTAGAGACGTACCCTACGGTCGCGATTTATATGAACAGGTAAAATGATTTTGCACCGTTCAGATTATTTGTTTGTTAAATATATAACAAATGTATTACATATCAAATAAAAATTAAAACATAAAATATAAAAATATTTCGCTAAAAAGAATCTATACATATCCTGGCTGCATGCCGAAATTCATTGCCAGCATTGAAACTCTAGCATACGTAACGTGAACTATACATTTTTAGTATTAACAATGTATATTGGAGCTCAATCTCGGTAAGCATTGATTACTATTATGTTATTGTCAAAATCATTACTATTAAATATATTGTAATGATATTTAATAACATGTAACGTTTTCAAATATATCGTATTTAACATCCTGCATAAAACATTAATATAAACAAACTTTGATTATAACTTGGAGATGTTTTTAAAAAAATTCCAAATGAAAAAATTCATATATTAATTAATTTTCTTAAAAAAGGTTATATAACATTATTTTAAAACGTTCAAAAGTACACATAAAATCAACATTTTGAAAAGGTACTTTAATGTAAACGTTAAATATACACATGTACATATTATTGAATATATTTCTTGCTTACTACCGACTAAATACTATTAAAGACCGTCAACTCTGAGCAAATTTTCGTTATTACCAAAGAGATCTCGAGAGCGCAGCGGTAATTGAAGAGTGATGACATTATCGACTATAGATAGAAAAGTGTGATTGTTTTAAAAAATATATAAATAATACATCATTAGGTTCATAATTTTTTATTATATAAGTATACACACTTATGCTATATTATTGCACGTATATTGCTGCAAAATTGCAATTCTTTTTGTTCAGTTTGGGCTGCTAGCTTTACACTCATTTTATTTTCTTGTCACTGGATTTTTATGCCTGCTATTTACTTTATTAGCTAAATAATAGTCGTGTTCTTGTAGACGTACTAAGTTTTCAATAAATTTCCATTTTATAGAATTTTTGTCACTATCATACAAAACTCCTTTAGTAATCCAAGTTGTTCTTATGAGCTTGAGCATATGCGCAGCGTCAGAAAATATCACAATATCGTGATAACGCGTTGGATGTCGGAAATATGACTTGTCGTACACGTCCGCATTAAACTCATGTATCAGTACACATTTCAATGTTTGCTAGAAATTCATCCTGCAAAAATCATATTTTTACACAAGAAAAGTTATTGATATGTTGAAAAAAAAAGTGCTGCTGCCCTAGAGAGAAATGATAGGTCGGATCGACGATCAAATTGACGTCATGTTAACGGTCGAAATGAGATTAAATTTGATGTTGACATCAATGTTAAAATGATCAAATTTTGATGCCATTTGGATGTCAATATCAACGTGTATAAAACATTTAATAAATGATATTAACATCCTTTCGCTACTATAACTCAACGAGAAATGACTTATATCGAATTAATATCGAAGTATTTCGACGTCAAATTGATGTCAATTTGACATCGATTCCATTATCATTTCCCAGGAATCGTTTAATGAACTGGAAGAATAGAAAAAATCATGCTAGATGTTAAAACATTTGATTAAAAATACATTTTATTAAAAAATATAATATGCCGAAAATGTGCGATTAAAACCGGTTTAAAAATAAGTAATCCGCATCGGTCGGAATTTCTGCACCGAAAATACGGTATTAAGATCGATTGAAAATAAGATCGAAATCCAGATAGATTTATTAAAACAGAATACATATTAATGTAAACATAATAAATGTTTACAAAAAAAAAGATTTCTTGTATTTTTTTTGTTCAAAAGGATTAAAAAAAGATTAAATTTGAATTAAACATTTAATTCATGTACAAGATTAAATAACAATACAAATTGTTATTTACATGAAAAAATATCAAATTTTATGTGGAACAGTGTTCCACACACACACGTCACGTATGAAAAGAACAAGAGCGAGTATTTGTCTCGAAGTTACAATAAGTAGCTTCTAAAAGTCTCACTGAAGTATGAGCTGGGAATTCGGCCGCGGTAACGACTAGATATAACACCTGTAGTGCAATTCTCTAACTTGTTATGTTGTCGTTATGTGTCTATAACAACAAAAAACTGCGTTGCGCAGCTTTTCTATCATGTATAATATCTACGCAACGATACTGTAACGATACCGAATTGTCATAACAAGTTAGAGAATCCCAGCACTGTGGCCGCATTTGACCGAGAAGATCCACCGCGACGTGGCCGCCTAGCGATGGTGCCAGCACTCACTTGTTAAATCCAATTGTTCAATCCGAAATTACAGGATTTCACAAATCTTAATTAAATTGAATTTTATTGCGATGTGACACGCTGACAATTCTTGTGTGCCATTTTTAAATAAAGAAATATTTTGATAACAACACTACCCATACAGTACAGATTGCAGGAACATTGCAGAATGATTTCATTGAAACATTGTAATATTGCATTTTGATTGCAAAACATTGTTGCAACATTGCTGGAAGATTGCAGCAACATTAAGATGTCCGTTTTTTGAAATATTGCATTGAAACATTCCATTTTTCTAAAATATTTACATAAATATTATTACACCACATAATTCCAATGAACAAAACAATATTTGTGTAACATTTAAAAAAACATTTTTTGCAAAAAAAAATTTCGGGAATCTTTTTCGGAAATTTCCAAGCGGTCACCCATCCAAGTCGCGACTTTGGTGAACGTTGTTTGACCTCCGTGATCGCTGCGAATTGATCCCTCATGATGACCTGTGAACACTTTATGCTGATATGTATATATAACTGGTAGATCAGATCAATATCCGTTATCGAAAAAATGAAATATGTATAATTAAAGCACAGTATTTATATAAACAAATATAAAATTGTAGTTTTTTTTACTAATTTCGCAAATGCAAAATAGCAGTTAGAATAACTTTTCTGTTATTTGTTTAAATAAAAATGTAATTAGAAAATATATATTAATATAATACAATAATTAAATTAAATATAAAAAACTTTTTATTAAAAAAGCACTTAAAAAATATTGTTTGTTCATTGGGATGTAGCTCAAGGTTTCTTTATATATGCTATGCGATGTTGTAGGCATATTGTTAGTTTATGTTTCTGCAATGTCTCCGTAATATTGCATTGCAATCTGCAACATTGCAACATTGCTGCAATGTTGCTGCAATTTTCTGTGCTATATGGGTATAAATCACGTTAACAAATTTGTAAAATTGTCCAAAGGCTATGCTTTTTCTGGCAGTTAATAAACAACTGTCAAGAAAAAAAATAGTTTTTGAACAATTTTACAAATTAGTTAAAATAATTTACAATGTTATTTTATCAAAATAGCTTTTTATTTAAAAATAGCACGCAAGAATTCTTAGCATCTCAACGTATCATTTCTCGCTACTAATGTCAGGATTTCTAAACGTAGTTACTGAGACGCGATGTTTCGATTTGGAAACGTTATAGGCGCCATCGACGTCAAATTGACGTCCATTTGACTTATCATTTCTCCTAGGGCCGGAGAAAAAAAAATATACACTACTTTGATGATAACGAAATGGCAATAAGGAAGCAACTTGAAAGTCATTGTGAAAAAAAGTTTGTTGGCTATATAGATTGTGTAGCTGTCATATCAGGACCCGACAATAGGTCTTTGGCAAAAGAAGCACTAGTGTATTTGCTAACGGGTATTAATAAAAGATGGCAAATTTCAGTTGTCTAATTTATATATACCTGAACTAACATCACAAGAACGAGATGAAATTACTCTAAAAGTTTTAAGGTTTGCAGCTATAATACGTCAGAAGTTGAAGTAATTGCTTTAACATTCGATGGACTTCTAATGAATAATAAAATGTGTACGTTATCGAAAAAATAAAATATGTATAATTAAAGCACAGTATTTATATAAACAAATATATAAAATTATAGTTTTTTTTACTAATTTTGCAAATGCAGAATAGCATCTGGAATAACTTTTCTGTTATTTGTTTAAATAAAAGTGCAATTAAAAAATATATATCATTATAATAAAATAATTAAATTAAATATGAAGAAATTTTTATTTAAAAAACAATTAAAAAATATTATTTGTTTATTGGGATGTAGCTCAAGGTTTCTTCATATATGGACCTATTTCGTCTATTGATATGAATATTTATGTTTCTCAACAATACTATGATGCACACAGCACCACGGGACTGCATGCCTTTTTCTAGACGTGTTTTAATCAACATTTGAAGGATTTCTGCAGATGTCTATGCACAATCGATTTGCAGTCAACTCTGGAAGCCTGACTTGGAAAAGTCGACTTACAGTCGATATATGGACGGTTGTACTGTTAAGGAATGTAGAGATTCACCGGAAAATTTAGTAATGTTGATCTTAGTTTGCTAAATGCGGATGAATAATTATGGATGAGTTAAATTAATATATAATTATACGCGAATATTCTGCTTTATTGCCATTATCTTATTAAAAAATTATGATATTGCAATGTTTCTGGAATATTACTGGCATATGCCATGAAATGTTGCAGGCATATTGTTAATTTATGTTCCTGCAATGTCTCCATAATATGTATTGCAATCTGCAACATTGCAACATTGCTACAATGTTGCTACAATTTTCTGTGTTGTATGGGAAGTAATATAAAAAGAAAGGAAGGAAGGAAGAAGGATTGAAGGAATTCAGTATGAAAATACAATTGATAGACAAAAGGAATTGAAGATTTTGGAGATGGTAAAAATTTTTTAATAGAATATTATAAAAATAAAGGAAGAAAGGAGGAAGAATCAAAGGAGTTTAGAATTGAAATAAAATTGAAAGGAGACCCAGTGAGAAATGACAGATTGAAAAAACGTTTAATCAACGTTTAATAAACCAGTTGATATAGACGTTTAAAATTTGGTTGATTAGACGTCTTTGTATCATCAAAATTAAACGACTATTAGAAGTCTTGAATAAACTCTCTATAAATATTTTCTTCGAAGTATCCGCATAACTATTATACTATTGCACCACATGATCTCAATGAACAAAACAATATCTTTATAATATTAAAAAACATTTTTTATAAAAAAAAATTCTCAGATATTTTTTTCGAAAATTTCCGAGCGGCCACCCACCCAAATCGCGACTCCGGTGAACGTTGTTTGATTTTCGTGATCGCTGCGAACTGATCCCTCATGATGACCTGTAAACACTTTGTAATCATATGTGTAAATAACTGGTAGATCAGATCAATATATGTTATTGAAAAGATAAAACATGTATAATTAAAAAATATTATTTATTAGGAGTATAAATAAGTTTAAGCCGTTTTTTATCAAAAATTGGGCATTTATTGTGAAAGAACGGTACCTAATGTTTTATTCGAAGCATTGTCCATCGCTAGCCACTACTTTTTCCCATCTTTCTGGCAGCATACGGATACCGCGTCGGAAGAATGCTTCATCTTTTGAAGCTATCCACAAATCGACCCAATTTTTTGTATCTTCATCTGATGTGAAGTGTTGCTCAGACAGGCCATGCGCCATCGATCGAAACAGGTAGTAATCAGAAGGAGCAATGTCTGGTGAATACGGCGGGTGTGGTAAAACTTCCTAATTGAGTGTTTCCAGGTAGGTTTTGACCGGCGCCGCAACATGTGAACGAGCATTATCATGCAGAAGAATAACTTTGTCGTGTCTGGAGTAGTAGTGGGCACGTTTTTTCTTGAGTACTCGGCTCAATCTCATCAATTGTATTCAGTAGAGAGCCCCAGTAATGGTTTCAATCGGTTTAAGCAACTCATAATACACGACACTAAGCTGATCCCACCAAATACACAACATGAGCTTTTTTCCATGAATGTTCGGCTTGGCTGTCGATGTTGAAGCATGGCCAGGTGGTCCCCATGATTTCTTCTCCTTTGGGTTATTGTAGTGGATCCATTTTTCATCACCAGTGACTATACGATGCAAAAAAACCCTTTCGTTTATGCCTGGCAAGCAGCATTTCACATGTGAAAAATCGGCGTTCAACGTTTCTCGGCTTCAGTTTATATGGAACCCAGTTTCCTTGTTTTTGAATCATTCCCAATGATTTTAAGCGATGTGAAATTGCTGGTTGAGTCACTCCTAATGTAAGTGCAAGTGCTTCTTGCGTTTGGCACAAATCTTCATCTAATAATGTTTCCAATTCCGCGTCTTCGTACATTTTTGGCCTTCCGCTACGTTCTTTGTCTTTGACGTCAAATTCACCGTCCTTAAACTTGTGAAACCACTCACGGCTTCTCTCACTTAAGGCAGCCTCACCATATGCTTCTACAAGCAATCGATGCGCCTTGACTGCAGATTTCTTCAAATTAAAGAAGTAAATCAAAAGCTCCCGCAAATGACGCTTATTCGGCTCAAAACTCGACATTTTCGCACGAAAAAGGATATATGATGCTGATACAAAATCGCTAATATTTTAAGGTTATGTTGTTGCCAGATGTCCAATCTTACGATATAACACGTTTTACAACAGACAATTTCAACCATAACATACTAGTGGCGCCATTTTTTGTGAAACGGCGGAAACTTATTTATACTCCTGAAACACTCAATTGGGAAGTTTTACCCCACCCGCCGTATTCACCAGACATTGCTCCTTCTGATTACTACCTGTTTCGATGGATGGCCTGTCTGAGCAACACTTCACATCATATAAAGATACAAAAAATTGGGTCGATTTGTGGATAGCTTCAAAAGATGAAGCATTCTTCCGACGCGGTATCTGTATGCTGCCAGAAAAACGAGAAAAAGTAGTGGCTAGCGATGGACAATACCTCGAATAAAACATTAGGTAACGTTCTTTCACAATAAATGCCCAATTTTTGATAAAAAACGGCGGAAACTTATTTATACTCCTAACAACATATACATCTTATATACATAACAGTAGGTACCATAAGGTAACGAGTTATATAGCAAGTAACATACATGTACGTTACATCAAGGTCCGTGGATTGGCGTTGGAGGGGAAGGAAGGTCGTTGCATAGCCGCCATTTTCGAGACAGCGAGTCAGTGTTAGTGTATGTACGTAGATAGTAAGGTACTACAGCTATTAGTTGTGTGAGTGAGCGAGTGTGCAGTAAAAGTATGGCCGCCGCCATTTTCGTTCCACATCGTTGAAGTGGATGCAACGACCTTCCTTCCCCTCCAACGCCAATCCACGGACCTTGCGTTACATGTACTATTAAATGTTAGCAACAAAATTATGTCTCTGATCTATTTCAGATATGTAGCAAAACACTTTAAATGTTATATCTATAACTATGCCAATACTGCGATATAACATATTTGTCTTTAAAACATACATGTTACATTAAAGTAATGGTGAGTTTTTGTTCTCTTTGCTACTCTTTTATTTAGTGTTTGCAGGATACAAATTATATTTCGATGTACACTGAGAACCCTGCCGAAAATGTGCGATTAAAACCTATTAAAACGGAATCTTTTTTAATCGATTTTAATCTGTTTTAATCGATTCAATCCACGAGCGGATTGAAAAGTAATCGGTTTTAATTCTATACGAATCGTAATTGATTTTAATATCTTTTTCGCGAATTATTTCTAATCCGAATTAATTACATTTTAATCCATACTGCTGTCAATCCAAATAAATTGAAATAATTGGATGAATATATAATCCAAAATAATCCGCTTAATGCCCATTTCTACCAAAGGTTTAAATTTAATCATTGGTCAACTTGTAGAATGCTGGCAACTCCAAAATTTAAGCGTTTCTACATACTATATTATATGCAATAATTATGTTATTAGAAATTTTGACGTTGTCATTCTGCAAATTAACCAACGATTAAATTTTAACTACGTTGGTATAAACCTGGTCACAAGTTGTATATTTTTTAAATAAAAAAAGATAATTGTACGTTTATTACAATTATATTTTTTATTAATAATTTCAAATATATTAAGGTTTGTATAATATTTGCAATAACATTTTTCAAAATAAATTCTACAATAACATGTTTCTTTTTAATAAACAGAATTGTATTTATTATCATGTTATTATGATTAT
Source organism: Solenopsis invicta (assembly GCF_016802725.1). Lineage (NCBI taxonomy): Eukaryota > Metazoa > Arthropoda > Insecta > Hymenoptera > Formicidae > Solenopsis > Solenopsis invicta. Next base: position 10,552,475 of record NC_052679.1, read on the forward strand.
TGAATCTCATATACATTCGGAGGTTTACACAAATATCTAGAATATCCTATATCTACATGAATAATCTCAATTTTTACATCACTTATTAAAACTATTGAGCTACCCTGCCGAAAATGTGCGATTAAAATAGATTAAAATGGAATCCTTTTTAATTGGTTTTAAGCTGTTTTAATCGATTCAATCCACGAGCGGACTAAAAAGTAATTTGTTTTAATTCTATACAAATCATGATTTTATCGCTTTTGCAAATTATCTAAGTGTAATGCATAAAATAACAATGTTTGAAAATTTTAATTTAGTTGTATTAAAACCCTTAAATACTTTCAGCGACCACGTTCAAATTTTCCAAACTGAAAAGTCACCACTTTCTACATATTCGCAGTTCATGATTAATAAAACGATTAGAGCTTATTGGTCGTTACGTTAATTATGAACTTTAAGTACCCAGATAGCAAAACGTGATAACTCAATCTAAAGCAAATCATCGCGCAGATTAAATTGCTTGTTAATTGCTATTACGTTGCCTTTTATTTAATGCGACAAAAATGTTTTAGTCAATTTAGTATCAATATGCTGAGTTTTATTGTCGAGAAAAATTATTGAAGTCAATCTGTGTTATTATATTGTGGTAAGTTGTGTTTAGAACTTGCCATTACTATATTTTAAAAATTGTTTATAGCAATCTGCGAGCAACATGACAGCAACATGTGAGCAACAATTCTCATTTATAACTTGTAATAAGTATAATGCTGATAAGTTGTTGGAAACTTGCTGGTATTATATTTTAAAAACTATTGCTGGCAAGAACGTAGGCTATCTAGGTATATAGAAAGATAGCGACTTCTCAGTTTGGAAAATTTTCCCATGGACCGAATCAAAGTCCTTGAGTGTACACCCATGGAATTTGATTCTGTCCATGGGAAAATTTTCTAAACTGCCCAGATAGCCAAATAATTGCAAGTTGTCGACAACTTGTCACAAATATTCATATTAGTTGTCAGCAAAGCAACAGAAGGGGGTATCCTCTTACGTTCTTGCCAGCAATAGTTTTTAAGATATAATACCAGCAAGTTTCCAACAACTTATCAGCATTATACTTATTACAAGTTATAAATAGGAATTGTTGCTCACATGTTGCTGTCATGTTGCTCGCAGATTGCTATAAACAATTTTTAAAATATAGTAATGGCAAGTTCTAAACACAACTTACCACAATATAATAACACAGATTGACTTCAATAATTTTTCTCGACAATAAAACTCAGCATATTGATACTAAATTGACTAAAACATTTTTGTCGCATTAAATAAAAGGCAACGTAATAGCAATTAACAAGCAATTTAATCTGCGCGATTATTTGCTTTAGATTGAGTTATCACGTTTTGCTATCTGGGTGAGAAGTCACTTTCTACATACTCGCAGTTTATGATTAATGTAACGACTAGAGCTTATTGGTCGTTACGTTAATCATAAGCTGTAAATATGTACACCCAAGGACTTTGATTCTGTCCATGGGGAAATTTTTCAAACTGAAAAGTCGCTATCTTTCTACATACTTACAGTTCATGATTAATGTAACAACCAATAAGCTCTAGTTGTTTCATTAATCATAGGCTTGTTTTCTATTCCTGCACTAGACTGCACCGGAACGTTCTTTCTTGTTTTCACTAACTTTCAAATATATATCTATTTCACTTTAAGTGTACACTAATACAGGGAGTTCAGGAACAGAAAACAAACAGCATGAAACGCGAGTATGTAGAAAGTGGTGACTTCTCAGTTTGGAAAATTTCCCCATGGACAGAATCAAATTCCATGAGTGTACACCCAAGGACTTTGATTCTGCCCATGAGGAAATTTTCAAAACTGAGAAGTCGCTATTTTTCTACATACTTACAGTTCATGATTAACGTAACGACCAATAAACTCTAGTCGTTTCATTATTCATGAACTGCAAGAATGTAGAAAGTGGTGACTTCTCAGTTTGGAAAATTTCCCCATTGACAAAATCAAAGTCCTTGGGTGTATAAAAATATAGAGAAAACCGGGGCAAATTGTTAAAGCTGTGACACATAAAAAACTTTAAGCAGTAAAACTTAAGCAGTAAGCGAATTAGCCAATGGCAATTGAAAACATAAGGCCTAACGTAAACAGTAGCAAGTCCAACACGTTGAATTTCTTACTGCGTACGTCTTAATAATTAAGTTTTTTTATGTGCCATGGCTTTAAACGGGGTAATTCGATAATTGGAAATATTTTTTTATGGGTACATATTAAAAATTTACTTTAAACACTGTAAACACGTCCTAATGTAACGATGTTGCTAACAAAGTTTTGTTGGTGACGGCGTCATTTGTAGTCGTAGTAATGAAAAATGTGTTTTACGACAGTCGAAGTAAGTTCTGATAATCAGTATTTCTTCAAAAATTAAGTAAGATAATAAGGTTTTTTTTGAAAACTTTGAATGTATCATGTCCAGTTGAATGTATTTGAAACATTTCCTGTTTAGTTTTTTCTGTGTGATGTCTATTTTTGTCGATCATACGCAAGAATGCGCACAGTTTATGTTGGGGCTATTCGTAATACCAGAGAGGAACCTGAGAGCGGCCTCGCCGGCCTTTTTCTTATAATGCTAAAATTCCCGGCGCACTAACGATGCACATCCATTCTGACCAAAATGGTAACTAAAATCACATCCATTTTGCGACTCTGTCGATAAAAATGGTTCAAGTCTGTGCTAAAATCATATGGTGGGGGTACCCCCACTACATGATTTTAGCACAGACTTGAACTATTTTTACCGACAGTGTCGCAAAATAAATGTAATTTTAGTTCATATTCCGACCAGAATGGATGTGCGTCGTTAGTGCGCCGGAAATTTTAGCGTTATAAGAAAAAGGCCGACGTGGCTGCTCTCAGGCTCAATGCACATAGGATGCGTCAACGCGTTACGCGTGGCGAATAGCCAATCATTCTTTCGCTTTCTTATTTCTTATCATAAAAGCTTAAAATGATTGGCTACCTCGCCACGCGTAACGCGTTGACGCGTCTTGTGTGCATTGAGCCTCAGGTTTCTTTCTGGTAATACTGAGCACCAAGGCGATTTGTTAATACTGGAGGTCGATCATGAAACTTTTTCCCTAGGGCGGAAACGTGAAAAGTGAAAATCTTTACCATTAAAGTTAATGGAGAAATTTTTCACTTTTCACGTTTCCGCCTTAGGGAAAAAGTTTCATGATCGACCCCCTGATTGCAGAACCTATGGATAACCCTAAGGCTTAATGTACACAGGACGCATCAACACATTACGCATGGCAAGGTAGCCAATCAATTTTTCTTTTTCATGACAAGAAATAAGAAAGCGAAAGAATGATTGGCTATTTGCCACGCGTAACGCATTGACGCGTCCTGTATGCATTGAGCCTAACCATACGTTGACTGCGTTACGAACGTCTATGCTACGCAGAGTTAAGCCTGCCGCAGACGATACGTTTTTTCTTACTGGATTTCTAACTGGATTTTCTTACTTGCTACCGTACGGGCAATGGTACTGGCAGTGCTACTGGCCGTGGCTTCACACGGTGCGAGTTTTCGTACTGGCTGAGCAACTGAAATTGTTTTATAGAAGCGGCACGTTTAAATATGGATGAGATAGATGAGATGGATGAAATTATTGCAACAGTTGTACATTGTCGTAAAATTTCTATTGCATTATTTTTAATTATTGAAAAATTGCGACAACGAAATAAATATCGCCGACGTTTATGGAGTCGACAGTCAATACATTCTTTAATGCCTCACTTTACTGTGTTTATTATGGTAATTTGGTGTGTTTATCGCATATAAACATGGTTCCTATTAGTAGGCCTCTATTAAACATAAAATACTTTCTTTGGACTATTCTGAAGTCTTTTCATTTCTGCACGACGTCATTTTTGCGAAGTGAATTCACGTTTGAACTTGGACAACACTTCAACAGTATAACCTGGGGGTCAATCATGTAATTTCACGTTTCACTTTTCACGTTTCACTTTTCACTTTTCATTTTTTCATTTTTCACTCATAGAGAGTTCACGTGAATCTTTTCACGCATAACGATTATGTATGGATAATGCGCGGAAGTTTAAGTTGCGTTCCAAAATTCAGCCTTTAGGCCGGTATTCATAGTCGATTCTTATATTTAAGATCATCTTTAGTATCATCTTAAGATGACATCAACCACTCAGAGAGCCGTATTAGCATCTTAAGACGTTACTTAAGACGATCTTGAAATAAGAATCGACTATGAAGAGGCTCGAATCTGTTATCGCTATTAAGCGGTCGTGAAAAAGGTTTCTACCTGCTTTTATAGTATAACTTTTACTGTAAAAATTTAATTATATAAAAAAAGAAATTGTAAAAATATATTCATAAATAAATAGCAATATTTCTTAGTTATATTGCATAAACTTATTTTACAAATATAATATATATTACATTTATTTTTGATGATCCATATATTGTAACAACTATTTTATTATGTAGTAATCTAATTCTAAATATTACCTTGTAATTTAATACAATGTTTTTCAAAAATAACTTTAATTTAGTTTAATATTTATGCAAATTTTAAAGTAAATTAATTTCATTAGTCATTAAATTTAACTTTGTTTAATTAAAAAATATTGAATAATTTAGAATATGGACCTTTATCAAAACTGAATTCTCCGCTCACACATGTATTTTCCAAATTTATAAGTTATAAACACTTACATGATTGATTAATATTCTATTTCACAAGACACACCTTTCTTATATCATTGTGTATCAAAACGCGTTAAAGTATATTTTTATCAAAATTTGCATTTGATGAAGCCTCATTTTATATAATTATCAAAATATCAACTTGTCAAATATAAATATCAAACCTAATTATATCACAAAAGCATTATTTTTATTTACATATGTATATTGGTCTAGTTTACACCGAGCACTTGATACGCGTACTAACTCGTAACTTTCTGTTAATTCATCTTACTTTCGACGTGTACAATGCGTGTATACATAATACATATGTTTAATTATCTCGATTTATATTGTACCAACTTAATATACTATTTTTTTAATTTATTTCCAAAATTAAGATAATTTAATAGAAAATTACTAGTTAGTACGCGTATCAAGTGCTCGGTGTAAACTAGGACATTAGCTTATCCTGTTAACGCAATGCAATACCAAAAAGATTAACCCCTTCAATAATACTTCTTCAAACTGTTACCACACTGTTACCACACTTTTATTCTAATTTTGAAAGACATACAATTTATTAATTCCCTAAATTTTCACCTTTTTGCTATCACGGCTGATGGCGAAAAAGTTCACGTGAAAAAGTTCATATTTCCGCTCATGAGTGAGTTACATGATCCCGTGGAATTGTACATACCATGATGTAAGAAGAAAGATGAAGCAAGTAACCAGATGCGCAGTAGACCATACTCTAGACCAATCAGAACTGGATCCAAATTTTGAGATTCAATATGGCTACGGCTTCGGTACTGGGACGTGTTTATACTTGCATTTATACGTGAATCGGAGATAATCGGTGAATCGAAGAAATTCAAAGCTACTTAAAAAAAGAAGAACGTGAAGGTAAGGTTGAGACTTTGTACATTAATGAAAATTGTGATAATTGTTATTTCAAATTTTGTAAACTTGAATTAGAAGAAATTTGGAAAGTTATAAGAATGAGCTTATGTGTATGGCTAAATTGTTGTATTTCATGTTTATAACAACAGTGTTTATTGCAACAGTGATTTGTGTTAAAGATAATAAATTTCAAGTATTTTTACATTTTTACATTTATTTTTTTTAATAACATCTACGTGTGACTACGGCTGTGTTCCGATATAACTGCCAGTACTGGCAGTGGTGAAAAATCCGTTCCGTTATTGGTACGCAGCGCACTGCGACAGCATTTAGTAACATCAATGACGTCATGAATGGTAGCCATATTGCCACTGTGACTACTGCAGCTTCCAAGGTGAGGTAGCTACAGTGCAATATGGCTACTGCAATGCTGTTCCGAAATACGATGCTATAGCAGTGCTGACAGTAATGCAGTAATATTGGAACAGTTGTAACAGGGGGTGCGCACGATTGGACACCGCACGATTGGACACCACCACTCACAGAGGCTGATTCCTAGAGTTTTTCCGTTGGTTTGGTTAGATAAGTCAAGATGATTGGTTGGTGTCCAATCGTGCTGTGTCCAAAAGAGTATCACCCTTGTAACAGTGTACTGTCATGACGTCACATTTACTGCACTGCCAGTAAAAACGGAACACAGCCTACATATGATTGTTTCGTATTTAAATTGCGTGGATATATTTGGGCCCAAATTTCATTGGCTCATCACATCGAGCCACACCTCTTACCGCGCATCGAGCCGCCGACGATGCGCGTTATTTCACTTTGTTTTTTACATCATGCATACTACATAGGCTTGTTTTCTATTCCTGCACTAGACTGCACTGGAACGTTTCTTCTTGCTTTCACTAACTTTCAAATATATATCTATTTTATTTTAAGTGTACACTAATTCAGGGAGTTCAGGAACAGGGGGTCTATCATAGGCTTGTTTTCTATTCCTGCACTAGACTGCACTGGAACGTTCCTTCTTGCTTTCGCTAACTTTGAAACATCTACCTATTTCATTTTAAGTGTACACTTATTTAGAGAGTTCAGGAACAGAAAACAAACGGCATGTAACATTTCCCCTAGGGCGGAAACGTGAAAAGTGAAAAGTTTCACGTGAACTGCACGATCATGCCGTTTGTTTTCTGTTCCTGAACTCTCTAAATAAGTGTACACTTAAAATGAAATAAATAGATGTTTCAAAGTTAGCGAAAGCAAGAAGGAACGTTCCAGTGCAGTCTAGTGCAGGAACAGAAAACAAGCCTATGTACGATTCCACGGAATCATGTAACTCACTCATGAGCGGAAATATGAACTTTTTCACGTGAACTTTTTCGCCATCAGCCGTGATGGCGAAAAGGTGAAAATTTAGGGAATTAATAAATTGTATGTATTTTGAAATAAGAATGAAAGTGTGGTAACAGTGTAGTAACAGTTTGAAGAGGTATTATTGAAGAGGTTAACCTTTTTGGTATTGCATTGCGTTGACAGGATAAAGTAATACATACATAAATAAAAATAATGCTTTTGTGATGTAATTAGGTTTGATATTTATATTTGACAAATTGATGTTTTGATAATTATATAGAATGAGGTTTCATCAAATGCAAATTTAGATAAAAATATACTTTAAACGCGTTTTGATACACAATGATATAAGAAAGGTGCGTCTTGTGAAATAGAATATTAATCAATCATGTAAGTGTTTATAACTTATAAATTTGGAAAATACATGTGTGAGCGGAGAATTCAGTTTTGATCAAGGTCGTATTCTAAATTATTCAATATTTTTTAATTAAACAAAGTTAAATTTAATGACTAATGAAATTAATTTACTTTAAAATTTGCACACATAAAAAACTAATTAAAATTAATTTTGAAAAACAATGTTTGAATTAAATTACAATGTAATTTTGAGTATTAGATTACTACATAATAAAATAGTTGTTACAATATATGGATCATTAAAAATAAATGTAATATATATTATATTTGTAAATTAAGTTTATGCAATATAACTAAGAAATATTGCTTTTTTTTATTTATGAATATTTTTTTTACAATTTTTTTATATAATAAAATTTTTACAGTAGAAGTTATACTGTAAAAGCAGGTAGAAACTTTTTTTACGATCGCTTGATAGTTGCAATGATAGAGACTCTAATGGTGAATTTCGGATCCTAAACTAAACTTCCGCGCATTATTCATACATAATCGCTATGTGTGAAAAGATTCACGTGAACTCTCTGAGTGAAAAATGAAAAATGAAAAGTGAAAAGTGAAACGTGAAAAGTGAAAAGTGAAACGTGAAAAGTTCCACGTGAAATTACATGATTGACCCCCAGAAAACAAATGGCATGATCGTGCAGTTCACGTGAAACTTTTGGGAGGGTCCCAGATGCGCACAGACCCGATTGGACACCACCAATCACGTAATCTAATCTAACCCAACCAACGGAAATATTCTAGGCATCGGCCGCTATAATTGGTGGTGTCCAATTGGGCTTGTGCGCATCTGGAACCCTCCTAAACTTTTTACTTTTCACGTTTTTGCCCTAGAGAAAATGTTATATGCCGTTTGTTTTCTGTTCCTGAACTTCCTGAATTAGTGTGCACTTAAAATGAAATAGATATATATTTGAAAGTTATAGCGTTTTCGATTGGGAAAAAATTAGTGCGCACCAGTGCGCACTCAGTTCCCGCTAACACTGGACAAGTTCCATGAGTTGCACTGAATAGTGCAAATGCAAAAGAACACGCCCCAATTTTCAGTGCAAGTGTCACTTGAGTTAATTAGATCACGCAAAAAAGAAAAAAGTAACCTCGAAAAAGTAATCTTGTGCTCAGTAAGTAATGATTTTTACTATATGTAATTAAATAGTATATAATTATTTAAAAAATGCTATTATATTACATCAAGTAATTAATTATATTTTAAAAAAGGTATAAAATCGATGTACTTGTATAAAAGATATAACACTTACGGTATCATTATTTATTTTTTTTCACACATGCTACATAATTTACAGTTTTTGGAAACATTCTTCTAGTTCAAAAAATTGCAATTATTTCTTCTTCCTCGCTTGAACTAGAAGAAGATTCCAAAAATGTCTCCAAAATATTAAAAAGATCCAAATCCGGATTGCTCATTTTTTCAAATTTGAAACTTTGTTCGTTATTGCTTACAACAATGCACTGATGCTTGCATGCATCCAGTGCACTGAACTGGCACGGTCAAAATATCTCGTGTCACTTATAGCGTTTTTCATTGAGAAAACTAGTGCGCACTGAATGTGCACTTGCTGCAGGTAATTGGGCGTTTCCGTTGGCACCGTCATCGCGCGAACCGAAACGTCCAATTGCCAGCGGCGAGTGCACACTCAGTGCGCACTAGTTTTCCCAATGAAAAACACTATTAGTGCGCACTGAGTGCGCACTATGCGAGTGTCGTGCGTTCAAACGAACACGTGACACTAGCGCATTGGCACTGCCAATCGAACACGCGCCTGACACTGAGTGCAGCCAGTGCATCCCAATCGAAAACGCTATTAGTGAAAGCAGGATGGAACGTTCCAGTGCAGTCTAGTGCAGGAATAGAAAACAAGCCTATGGTTTCTTCCACATGCGTTGCATTCGTGTAATGTGTAGTAATAATCTCTTTGGTGATGTGGTGCGCACGTTTATTTATTCACTGTTTTCTGATATCAGTAACTGAATGTTACCTGTGATGAGTACACAAGATCCTTACTGTTTGATTGAAAAATTAAAAAGGTAATATTTTGATCAGTCTATGATAACTACTACTATAACTATTTTCTAACCTTATTTTTTAAAGTAATGAAAATATTAATGACAATTTATTAACAATAAAAACATTAACTACTAAATTCAACAATTGTAAAGAAGAGCTAATGAACCGTGACAGATGTTGTCGAAAATATATCAGATAAATTTCTGTATTTTAAATATATTAGAACATAATAACAAACGTTTCGACCTCGTACAAACGGTCCTCTTCAGTGTATAAATCTTCTAACGGTTCTGCGCAAGTTCTGCGCACAGTTCTGTGGAATTACATATTTTGTATGCAAGTAGTATTCGCAACCATGTTTCTTGTTAATTGTTATTCTTTAAAACTACTATGTTTCTTGGGGCGTTTAGAACGTCTTAGTTGACTGGGTTGCTATTCTGCAACACTGTTCTAACTAAGTATCTTATAATCTACAAATCTAAGGAATGCGTCGTCTACAATACAGTCGTTACGATGTTATGACGTTGCGACGGACTAATCAAAGAAGAAAATATATCATTTTTTCTTCTGTGATTGGTCAGTCGCAGAGTTGTAACATCTTAACGACTGCATTGTAGACCCCACAGAAGATGTTTTGTCGTTTAGAGACAAAGCACTTTCCTCAGATTTGTAGATTATAAGATATACTTAGTCAGAACGGTGTTGCAGAATAGCAACTAAGATGTTCTAAACGCCCCAAGAAACATAGTCGTTTTAAAGAATAACAATTAACAAAAGACATGATTGCAAACACTACTTGGATACAAAATATGTAATTCCACACGCGCAGAACTGTTAGAAGATTTATACACTGAAAAAGACCATTTGTACGAAATCGAAACGTTTGTTATTATGTCCTAATACATTCAAAATACAGAAATTTATTTGAGATATTTTTGACAACATCTGTCGTGGCTCATAGGCTCTTCTTTACAATTCTTGAATTTATTCAAATAGAGCTTATTGATTTCATTTTTGTTTAATTAATACTTATTTTCAAATATGGTAATGTGTATAAATATGAAAAATAAATAAAATAACATTAAAGTATTTTTCTAGCCAAACATGCCAACTTGTTGCATACTTGGGTGCGTTAATCGCAACAAAAAAGGTTCAAAAATTTTCATGGCTCGCTTTCCAAGTAATCCAAAAAAAAAGAAATTATGGATTTCTAGTATAGGCAGAACTAATTGGGAACCGACAATTAATTCAGCTGTATGTGAGGTAATTTAATTTGTTTTTTTTTAGTTATAAAAATAAAAACTAATGATATCAAAAATTTTTATAGAAACATTTTGCAAGTGAAATGTGGGAGAAAATACGAGTTGACGGAAAGCAAAAATTGAAGTTAAACGCTATACCTACAATTTTTTCTCCTCGGGATAAAAGTGGAACATATATTACTACAACAGTGAGTTCTCTTTTTTAATGTATCTTTGTAAAAAGATTGAGCAATGCATGCACAATACTTTGTAAAATAATGTTATTATTTTATTATAAATATCAGTATTTCTCTGAAACAAAGTTTATTGCAACAATATTTGATAAATACGTAAAAAGTGTATTTTAACTTATCACTAATAATGAAAAATAATACTGATTTGAAGGCTGCGATCAATATGGAATTTTCAATTTTCATTGAACTTAATTACATCTGTATTCTTATTTATAAAGAAAATATAAATATTTTTACTTGGTGAAAGTCTTAAAATTTAATTATTTAACATATTTAAATCATTAGAACACTTCAACTATTAAAGACAAAATAAAATTTTCATGAATATGATAAACCTTTATAGGATCAAACTAATAAATCTTTGCAAAGTCAACCTATATTTGGAACATTCCATACAGACAATAATGAGAAAAAATATAATGAGTCTCTTGGATCAGATGTTACTTCGAGTAATTTGGAAGTATCAATTACTTCTCACTCACCGGAACAATCGAATTCTTATGGTAACACTATTTATTATAATATATTATTAAGTTATTTATTATTATTTATTATTACTGTACTTTTATGACACGTTATATTATTTTGTAGATTACTTCGCTTATACTTCAGAAAAAAAGTACAACGATGTATTTGATAAAGTTAAATGTTTAGAGGAACAACTACGAGAAATAAATAAAAAACTTGATTTAGCCAACAAAATTATCTTGAAAAGTAATAAATCTAATAATGTGTTAAAAAAACACATTAAGAGATTAACTACAATGAAGAACAACTTAAAACATCACGTAAGCTTGGAATCAGCATTAAAAAAGATATTCAATGATGACCAACTAGAAGCTCTTACGCGTCGATCCACACGGGGCCACATGTGGTCTAACGACACCATTAAAAAAGCGCTCCGATTAAAGTTTTTCTGCGGTTCTAGTGGTTACCAACAACTACTGAAGGAAAAAATTCCTCTACCATCTGAACGTACACTTCAAAGAAAATTGGAAGGTATCAACTTTGAAGAAGGGATTTTCAACGATGTTTTTAAATTGTCAGAAGACAAAGTCGTTTCATTTAAAGATAGTAGGAAAAGAAATTGTATGATTGCATTAGACGAAATGAGCATTACACCGGGAGAACAATTAAACTCTACACAATCACATTGTGGAATTGCGTTCTTTTCCACACGTACTGGTAATGGTACTTCTCCACGTTCTTTCTCTTCTATTTGTGACAAATTTTAAAAACTACTATACTAATTCTTGTCTTATATTTCAAGTTGTTTCAAAATTCCTTTTTTTTATCTTATTCTTTGAGGTTGAGTTCTTCAAGGTTGAAAAACTTTTTGTTCGTCTAACTTTTAATATAAATCTTTTAGACTAAATCAAGTTAAAAATTATTAGCTTGTTAACTTTATTTAACTTTTAATTTTTTAATTAGTTTAAGTTATTATACAACCTTGATTCTTTTGGTTTTTTCTATATAATTTTTCCACTTTTTGTTTCTTGCTTTATATAAAAAAAAATGCTGATGCATACTTTAATTTTTATACTAGCTGGCATCTTCTCACGTTGGAAACAAATTATTGCTTTTTATTTAACACCTGATAGTTACGATGGAGCATTGTTACACTCTATCGTACTTGAAATTATTCAAAAAGCTGAAAATATCGGACTTTATGTACATAGTGTTACAAACGACATAGGTTCGAATAATTTAGCGATGTGAGGTCAGTTACTTGTTGGTTTTGCTGGACACAATTCAACAATAACAAACTCAATAACTCATCCTGACAAAAATCGTAAGTTTTGGTTTATTGCTGACCCTGGTTATCTATTGAAGAATCTAAAATTCTGTTTGCTTAATAACAAAACTATTACCTTGCCTTTGAAATTCATTAATGAAAACAAACTATTATTCTCTGTAGTTAATAGTTTGCATTTAAAAGAACTTGCTGAATTTCAAAACAGTTTGCAATTAAAATTAGCATCAAAAATGAAAGTAGACGATTTCTCAAATGGTATTTTTAATAAAATGAAAGTCAACAAAGCTAAAAATTTTTTATCTCGCTATGTTAGTGCCAGTCTGAACTTTCTCGGGATTCAAAAATCTAAAAAAGAATATTGGACAACAGCCTTGTTCATTAAACACATTTCAAAGTGGTTTACATTAATAACCTCACGAACTCAAAAAGTCGCATGAGGCAAACTCCAGGTGATGAATTTTCGAAAAAAAATTTGAAGAATCTGTTGCATTTTTAGTCTATTATACAACTTTTCCAAGAAATGATAATTGATAAAGATACGCAATTTAAACCCGTGCAACGTGGAGTTATTATTAGTACTAAATCCATCATCAAAATGTCGATGTACTTAATTAATGAAAAAGGCTATCTGTACGTATTAGCAGGTCGATTAACATCCGATTGTGTCGAAAATATATTTTGCTCTGTTAAAGCTAAACAACCTAGCCCAAACTCTTTACAATTTAAACAAAGTTTGAAAATCATCGCGGTATCAGAATATTTAAAGCCAGTAGGTAACTTTAGTTATGAAGAAGATGACAGATTAATTGCTGGTAATTTGTTGATTAAACCCAAAGTAAAAGAAACAAAAAAAGTGCTACCTGTCCCTCATGTTTCAGCAAAAGAAATAAATTTAGGAATCATTGAACTTAATATATTATACAATATTGCCGAATATATTCTTTCTCGGATTTCAAAATATAATATTTCATGTAAAATGTGTTTAAATTTCGCTGGATCTTTTACATACAATTTATCTTTTAAATATGCACAATTTGTTCAATTAAAATGTTTTCGACGTAATACGCTGTTTTTTGTTAATGACACAACATTTAAATATTTTCACCAAATGAAAATTGTTATCAGACAATATCTTCCACGTTTGAAAAGGAAATTTGATGCAAATAAATATAATTTAGTTAATTTTTTTAAGGAAAAAATTATGTGCATTCCGTGCAATACATTGAAGAATTGCCATAACATAAAATATAAAATAATGACACGTTATATTAAATTTTGACTTTGAATAAAAAATCGCAAAAGCCAATTACCAAACAAAGTATATAATAGCAAAACTATGGCAATGATACGGGACGAGAACCGATAGCGCACGGTGCGATAGCCCACCAACCAATCATCTTAACTTGTCTAACTCAAACAACGAAAAAACTCTAGGCATCGGCCGTTGTGAGTGGGGAGGATTCCGATAGCTCACATCCCGATAGCCCACCAACCAATCATCTTGACTTATCTAACCCAACCTACGGAAAATCTCTAGGCATCTGCCATTGTGAGTGGTTTGTGTGCTATCGGGATGTGCGCTATCGGGACCCGCCGTTGTGAGTGGTGGTGGGCTATCAGTCCCGTGCGCTATCGGGATCCACCCAATGATACGATAGTTAAATTTGATAGTTCAACTATTATAATTAAATGTTATTGCATTTGATTATAACAGTTGAACTATCAAATTGAATAATATTATATAAATACACATAAAATTTTTTTTACCGTTATTAAGCTCAAACTACATGGTTTGGTAATTATATTTATTTAATTTAATAAAAAATATATCGTTGTAATATATAGTTGATTTGATTTTAAACAAAACAAGAGGTTTTAAAAAATTTTAAAAAATGACTTGTGAAAATCTGTCTAAAATTTTATGACTTTTGTAATTTCTTATAATTATCTCTAATACAATTTTTATTTTTTTACAAATAAATATAAATTTTTTAGAAAATAATTATTTTGTTTAATGATGACACTCGCGTTCTTCCTTTCCATTTATCCGTTTTTTGTATATTTTTATATTTATGACACATTACCAATGTTTATTATTCTTAGCTTTTGAACTTCCTGTATAGTTGTCATTTTTTTATTTTTTTTCAACATAAAAAAAATTGAGGAAAAATGAATCATGCAGAAAATTTGGTCATATAAAACAGGCCTCATATGACATACATTGCATTGTATATCGTATCATTGCCAAAAATACATTTCATAATTTTGCAGGAGATTTATTATACATCATTACTTCTGCGGTACTACTATAATGCCCATTTTCTCCAATATAGATTAACTTTGATCTTATGCCCGTTTCTACCAACGTAGTTTAAATATTTAATCCCTAGTGACATTCAGTTAACCTAAGTTTAGCAAAATATTGGTTTCAACCAACGATTTGTTTAAGTTCAAACTTATGTAAACTGAGTTCAATCTAAACGGCCGATTTTGGCCGTTTAATCTCTTTTACTGCTCCAGTTAAGAAAGTAACTAGCCTATCTGAAATAAGAAAGCAATTCTTTATGACTTTTTGATCTATATTTTTAGATATGGCAAATTTATTCAATATCATATTATCATCCTCCGATGATGAATATTATGAAGTACAACACCGAAGAAGAAAGAAATTTAAGCAACGTATAAATTATATTGAAGAATTAGATGATTTGGAATTTAAGATGCGATTTCGATTAAATAAACAATCTGTGTTATTAATATTAGAAGAAATTAGAGAAGAATTAGAATTTTTTACTAATCGGTAAGTTAAAATTGTACAATTGAATTTTTTAGTAACTATAAAACACCAAGAAAGTCGAGGAGCTAGTTCTCGTTGCAATAATTTTTTTTCTTATATGCAATAACAAATTATATTTTTGAGTTTATTCGTAACTGCGTGTCGAACACAGTTTATCTGAAAGTAGTTATAAATTGAAGCTAGAAATAATTAATATTCCAAATTAAATTTATTTGTCAATTATAATGATGCTATCAGCCTCTTTTCAAAAAAATTGTAAAGAACTTATTGTGTAAAATATAATAACAAATTTGTAAGCATTAAGAAAAATATATAATAAATATGTATATATATTTTTTTTTAGGAATAATGCCATATCTCCTATGGTACAATTATTATTAACACTTCGCATGTATGCTACTGGTTCATTCCTCATAACAATGGCTGATTTTTCTGGTGTAAGCACAACGTCTGCCCATTATATAGTTCACAGAGTCAGTGCAGCTATTGCCAGGCTACGACCTCGATATATTCAATTCCCAAGTACCGAACAAGATATAAGAAAAGAACAATTGCGTTTTTATAATATTGCTCGCTTTCCAAGAATTATTGGCTGCATAGATTGTACACATATACGTGTCCAATCATTTGGTAAAAGTTATCATGAGATATAGTATTCTTTGTTTATCTCAATTTAAATAAATTTATTATCCTATTACACTTATATTATGCTTATTATAGGTGGGGAAAATGCTGAATTATTCCGCAATAGAAAAGGTTACTTTTCTTTAAACGTCCAAACAGTATGTAATAGTAATTTAGAAATAACTAATGTAATTGCTCGTTGGCAAGGATCAGTGCACGATAGCACTATTTTTAATAACAGTCGCTTGCGAGCAAACTTTGAAGATGGAGCATACGGCAATAGTTTATTACTAGGAGACTCTGCTTATCCTTCAAAGCAGTATCTTGTAACTCCGTTGTTAAATCCACAAACTGCTGCAGAACGACTTTATAACGAATCACATATTCGTACACGAAATCTAATAGAGCGCTTATTCGGTATCTGGAAAAGAAGATTTCCAATCCTAGCACTTGGTATGCGGTACCATTTATGCAGAATAATGCCTATCATTGTTGCTACAGCAGTACTTCATAATATTGCCAGAAGAAATAATGATGCGGTGCCAGATATCGACCCAGATTTGGATTTACCCGCACCATGGGATGATATGTTAGCAGCATGTAATGTTATCAACGATAGAATTAATAACAACGAAATTAATGGTGCAGAAACTCGAACAGAAATAATTCATAACTACTTTACCAAGTATGTTGCCAAGCTTTTATGTAAAAGTAACGCTTTGATATTTGTAGTTTGTATGTATATTAATACACAGTTATACATATATATCAATGTAATTGTATCTTAATATAAATAATGTATATAAGTTATTCAATATTAATATATATTTTTATATAAGAAATATATTTTTCTTTTTCAGCTTGTTGCAATAGAGTACTAAATTTGTATCTATAGGAAGACATATTGGAAATAAAGTTATAAATAATGTTTGCAGATAAATATTTGTGTGTATGTATATGACAATAGAGGATTAAATAAAAAGCTACCAACTACATATTAGTTGCTACCATTATATAATATATTAGTTTGATAAATTTATTTCAAATATACATATATATTTTATGTATATTATTCTATAACATATAGTTATATATTTTATTTTAAATATATTTAGTATTTAACAAAACATATATTTATTATTATTTTAATATCACAGAAACAGGAACATTTTTCTGTAAAATTTACTTTTTAAATTAAAATATGTTATTACATTACATTATGATCACATTTTAAATATATTTAGTATTTAACAAAACATATTTTTATTATTATTTTAATATCATAAAAACAGGAACATTTTTCTTTAAAATTTACTTTTTAAATTAAAATATGTTATTACATCACATTATGATCACAATGCGAATAGATTTTCTTATTATTTTTCAAAACGTTTGGCAAGAATATGTTAATCAAACTTTTAATATTAGCAAGAACAAATATTGGCAAAAATATGCATTTCTGGCTTACATTGGAATATGCAAACAAATATTGTGTTGCGCAAACAAAAGAAATTAAATATTTTTTTATCAAATGATTTCAAATTATTATAAAATGTATGAAGTATATCAGTCTTTTACATGAAACTAAAAAATTAAAAAAGAAATTAAAGAATTATAAAAGAAATTAAAAATTAAACATTAAACATTAACTTTTGTTGCTTGCTTTGTAACATATTTTCTTTTAATTCTAGTTCCTTTTGCAATATTTGTACTTCCAATTTCTCTTTTTGGAGTTGCGTTTTCAATATGTCTATCTCAACATCGCTTTTCTTCTTTAAATCTTCTATCATAAATTGCACAAGTTCTATTTTTGAGTCTCCTAATACATTACACTGTGCTATTTTCGAAATTATAGATTCTTGTTTCTTATATCGTTCTTTATTTCCTGAACTGTCCAAAAGCTTTCTTCTTTTAAGTGGAGTACTTATATTACTTGTTAGTACTCCTACTGCAGATGTTTTATCAATGTTTTGTTTCGATTGTTGCAGTTTGCTTTTTAAATTCTTGTTATCGGTGCGCTAAAACAAAAACATACATATAATAATAAGAAATATGTAAAAAAAAAAACAAAATTTTATTTAAACTTACATGTAAATTATTTGTGTTTAACTCTAAATTAATGTCACTTTCAGTATCGTCTTCCATTGCTTTCTCCATGCCAGCGGTGCTTTGCTTTTTAAATAACTAAAAATTAATACGTTTAATATATTAATTGTTAAACTTGCGTGTATTTGGATAATAAAATACATTTAAAAAGATCATGAACGTTTAGTTATTATATTGGTTTTTTTGTAATTTTCTGCTTTTGCTTTTTCAACGAGATAAAATATTTTTAATAATAATATAATATATATTAGGTTCGAATTCATAGACATTTTCCAGATCTCAAATCTGTCTATGTCTCGCGTATGGCAAAACATAGTATACAAGATAAGACTACTGGTAATGAGATCTGAGAAACTATGATAAATTTAGACCTTAATACATATATATTTTAATACTTACATTTAGTACATCATTTTCATGCAGGCTATCATTGGTATTATCATTATTTTCATCGAGCCATTCAAGCATAGTATAATCATCATCACTTGTTTCATTTAAATTTTTATTTAAATTTGTGCAAGGAAGTTTGCACGGATTTATATTGTTATCTACAAAAGTAGAAATACATGTAATATATTTGATACATATATACATTATTATATAGCTTTCAGTGATATCCATTTAACATGTTTTACCTGTTATATCATCACTATCAAAGTTGTTAGTTAAACCGTCAACTGAAGGTTTAATAATCTCTCGAGCACGTTCCAGAATCACATCTGATTTGGAAACATAAGGTCCTCCACCTAATGTTAAAATAATAACATAGAATTTTATTATTTAAAAATATATTTTAGTAAATTATTATTTGTTTATCCTAATGCTATAAAAAAAAAACGTAAAATAATATATATTTACCTGTTTTATATAGTTGCATTTTTTCGTCAGCAAAAAATTTTCTTGTTTTTTTCTTTAAATTATCCCAGCAGCTTTTCAAAACTTCAGAATTTCGAAATTCGCCCGAAGATCTACTATTAAATAAATGTTCTATCACTTTCCAACATTTGTCTTTATCCTTTGAGGTTACCGCATCAGATTTTTTATTTTCCAGAACGTCCTTATATTGTTGTATTAAATTTATTAAACATATTTTTTCCGCTTCGGAGAAATTCTGAGCACGTTTACGTGGTTTGTTTGCCATTTTGTTTTCACTCATATATAATTGTTTAATTTTTATATTATATATATATATATATATATATATATATATATATATATATATATATATATATATATATATATGTGACACTACACGGAGATGAGGTTATGAGATTTGCACGACATTTCCGTTAGACCAACCGCTGAACCAATCAGCATCAATATTCCTAAATTTCCTAAAGTTATGTTGCACAAGTTATAAGTTAGCTAAACGTTCCAGATGGAGTGTTCGTAGAAACCAATCAATGTTAATCTGACAGTTAATGTTAACTCAAGTTTTATTAAACCGTAGTTAAACTCCGAATTGGTAGAAACGGGCATTAGTTCAACTTACTCCTTATCTTTCTCCAATTCTTAGAACTAAAGAAAGATAAAGAGTAAGTTAAACTGAGATCAAAGTTAATCTGCTTGGTGGAAATAGGCATTAATTTAAAAGTATATACAATGTATTTTAATCTTGATTTTCCGCCCGTTAGAGATGGGGGAAAAGGGTTCTGTATTGATGCTGCCATTTTAGGTGCACAGTCACGTGCATCCAATCACGTAGAATCCACAAATGTCCAAACTCTCTACTTCTAGGGACTCTAGAGAATTTGGCGGATTGGTGTTTCAGAAACCTGGCAATCCTGTCTATAACGCAGGTTAACGCAGGTTAACGATCTATATTAAAAATGATTAAAAATATTAAAATGATATTAAAATACAATCTAAAAAGACGCTAGGTTATATGTATATATATTTATTTACATATATATTCTTTTTATAAAAAGGAAACGTAAAACTGCGAGGGAAGAAACCTTGAAGTCAACAGTAGAAGAATCAAAGAGGTTAAATTACAGTATCTTTAATTGTTGATATTAAAAACGGTATTTTACTCTTATAGACAGCCAAGAAAGAAGAAGTTAATGAAGAATTTTAAAAGATTATCATTTGATGTTAGATCAAGTAATTATTGAAATCTAGAAGGTAACAATAAGACAATTTAGATTAAGAATCAACAACACATGCACATCAATTGTTAGACAGGATACCACATTTATTTTCTTATTCTCTTCATTATAATGTCATACGTCGCAATTATTTATTCTAAATTTAAAATATCACTTTAGTATCAATTTTGTTTTTAAACATAATCAAAAATATCTATCTTGCAAATTATACCAAATGTATCAAGGATTATAACAAATATGATGGAAGATCCTGCAAAATGTGAAGATACTGAATCTAGCAGTACAATTCCTGTGTGTTCTCAAGTGAATCAAACATGTACCGATACAAAATCTTCAATAGACAATAAGAATACACAGGTTCGTGTTATTCGGGGTACGAAGAAATTCAAAACTGATAATGATCTTGGCAATGTTGAAAAAAAGGGTACGTTGATTACATATAAATCAATCATTTGAAAAACAAATTTAAAAAATTTTACTTTTAGTGAATTGAAAAACCATCTAGTTTTTACATCTGAAAATAAGACATGTAAAAAGTGCCACATTATTTCATACATACAAAATGAATAAAATATATCACTTTTAAAACTTATTTCTGAAAAAATTTTGTAAACTTTAACTTATACTATTTCTCAAATGAAACAAATACTTTTGTATATGTAAAATGGGGTTTTCTAATTAGAAAATTCTGCAAATATAACAACTGACTTTTTAAGAATGTTATAAAATAACAGATTATATTTCATAAAAGATATTTAACTTTATTATTAAAAAATATAGAATCCATAAAAGAATTCATGTAACATTCGATTTTAATATGCTAAAGTGATTTTTTATCAGAGCTGTAACTGCATAGGAACACGGAATTAGGAGGTCTGAAATGAAACTGACCAAAAAATTGTCAAACTATATTTAAAATTTTTTAAAGCAATATTTTTAACTTTTTGTCACAGTGCTCTTAAGTTTAAAGATACTAATATAAAATATTGACACCAATACAAAACGTTAAAACTATAACTCTACTTGATTTTTATAAACTTTCATGATTTTTATAAACTTTCATGATTTTGCTTTAGATTAATTGAGTCATTACTAAGAGTGTTAATTTTCCTGTCCAAATATTTCTTATTTTTCTCCTTTCTATTGCTTTTAGGCAATTAAAATTAATTAAGAATTATTTAAGATCAACTATCAGAAGAATAATTATCCAATTTTCTTATTATATTAATTAAATATAATGATAAAATATTAATTCTATGTGTGATGATCAATAAATTTGCTGAAATAAATGTCAAGAATGTTCAATTAAAATAATTATTTTCATTTATTTACATTAATTTTATGTGAATAATATTGCATATTTTTTGTTCACACAAAAATTATTAATAAACAATCTAAACAATTGTAGAGTAATAACTACTTGAGTAATAACTAGTTAAACATTTCAATGTTATCTAATAAAGTTAAAAAATTAATAATTTTTAACTTGGTTAATTTTAAATGAGTTAATTTTTAACGTCAATTATTTTTAAAATACACAAATTTTAACTTATTAACTTTTTTAAGTTAAAACATGATACATATAAAGAAAGTTATAGAAGAAAAATTTCAATTATAAAAAATTTATTTTATATAAATTAAATCTACAAATAAAATACTAAGTTTGTTTGATAATCTATATTATAATTGTTTTATTATTTAGACTAATATAACTATAAAAAATTTAGCATTTTAATTTAATATAAATTTTATATATATATATATATATATATATATATTGCTTTCACAAATAACTTTTAATTTAACTAAAGTTAATTTTAACGCAACTAAATTAATTAATATTAATTTAGTTAATAAATTAATATTAGCTACTAGCTTTAACTTAATTTAGTTAATATATTAACTTACTCAATTCTGCAATTATATTTTTTATTTCCTAAAAGATAAGGGACTGAAAAATAAAACTTCCTAAGACATATGAAAAGCTAATTACAGCTCTATTATTAAGTATATTTTTACAAAAATATACTTAATAATATAAAGAACTCTTTATAATATAAAAAAAACACAGTCACGAACTTATAACTGTAGCTATGTAAATAACGGTTTTATGGAAATTTAGGAAAGAAATACTTAATTAACATGGTTATATTGAAGGAAATATATGTATCTGTCTCCTCTAACTCTAAATTTTTAATATCTCAATTTTGACTTAGGTTGTTTTTCAAATGATTGATGCATATTGTATAACTTATACAATAAATATTTAATTCTCGATATACAATATATTAAAATTAAATAATAAAATTTTTATTTAAACACAGATGCGAAAGAGGAAGAAACAGCAGAAGTTAAAGTAAAATCTCTCAAACGTTCCTGTGAATTGTGGTCTATGGAAGATAAAAATACTTTCTTTAAAGCGCTCAATGAGTATGGTAAAGATTTTGATGCGCTGCAAAACTATTTTCTGAGTCAAGGCAAGAAGCGAGGACTCTCTGATGTTATGATAAAAAATAAGGAGCAAATTCGACATTTTTATTACAGAACATGGCTGAAGATATCAAAACTACTTAAATTTTCAGATGGTTGTTATAATATCTATATTAATATAAAAAATTATACAACAAAATATATTTGTTTAATATATAAACACACACGCACATACGCACGCACACACACACCCACCCACACACACACACACACACACACACACAGTAAGGTCATACAATTTTGAACACGATATTATATGAAATGTTAGGTATAAATCTGAATGCAAGAACAATTTCGAATAATGTTTGATAATATTATTATTTTTCTTTTTGTTAATTTCTTTTCTATTATTATGAAATACTCCTACTTAAAAAAATGTTATTGTGGTTTATTTCTTATTGTAGTTCATTGTGGTAATATCAGTAATACAAATTGTGTCATGTTATGTTTAGAATTGTACTTATCGCAGTATTTTTGTGAATAATGTTTTAGAATAAAATAAATCATGACTTTGATCACGTCAACAATAATTTCTTTTTTATTTTTATTTGTTAACTAATTTGGATTACAAACTTTTTAATTATATTAGAGTTTAAATGTTTAATTGTATTTTGTATTAAAAAAATAAAAATACATGTTAAGAGTTCAAAATTATATCACTTTACTCTATATTTTCTTCTTAATATATTGTACAGATAATATAAAATGTATGATTGTGTGATGCTCATATGTTCTTTTATATATAGATGTCAAAAAAACAACCCAGGAATTATATGGATTAATAAATTATGGTGAATTAAGAAGAAAATTACCTCGTATTCATGAGAAAGTTCAGTTAAGGTTGAATGAATTGGTATATTGGGGATCTACACAAGTCAGACTTAGAGGAAAAACTATGAGAATTAAAACGCCAATATGTAGAGCACTTAGAAAGTTAAATCAGTTAGAAGGTATCTGGAAATTTTAATATATTAAAAAATTGAAAATTTATATATTTTTTAATCAATTTTCGACTTCAAAGCGTTGTAGCTTTATGAGACATCATCGTACAAAAATTAACTCTTAAACAGAGCATTGGGATTTGGGAGATCCCCATGAAATTTTAATCGTTTGTTGAGTTAGGACAGAATAAGAAAGAAAGTTCAAACTAGGAAGAAAAAAAAGTTAGAGTTCTCAACTACCAATTGCTACGTTGATCAGCTTTATTGTTCAACTAGAGTAAACTGCACGGAAATGGTTCTTTTTTCGTCATATTTTTCTTATTACATAATTTATAATTTTAAAAGAAATAATTTTTTTTTTTAAAGTATCACTTTAACTATAAAACGTGGTATTATAAAGTTCCTAAAAGTTTTTTGTATGAAGAGATGTATTATAAAATATTTTTTAACTTGAAAGCTAAAAAAGATTTATAGAAAAAAAAGAAAGATTGTTATGTGCTTGATTTACATAAAGTTTTCGAAATTTCTTAAAGACTTTTCTATGTAATTTTTCATGAAATGTGTGAAAATCTCAAACGTCTGAGAAAATCTGGAACTTCTGTTAGCATTAAAATGATGCTGAAGTCGTCAGTTTTACCGATGAACTCGGCTTACGTACAATTTAACGAAACTTGAACAAACTTTTACATACTACTACATCAAGATTTTATGTATACATGTACACAATTTATCAAACATTCTATTTTCTTAAATTAAGTTTTTTGACATAATTTTAACGATTCAATATTATTCATTTATTCTACACCTGACTCTTTATTTCGCACAAATAATCTGTATAACGTTTCTATGAAATCTGTAAATTGATGATTTTTGTCGTCATATTAAAGTAAAAATCGCTAAAAAAAAATCTAATTAAAAAATTTTTTCCTGTTTTTGGCAAAAAATGGGCCAGAGTCATATACATTAGCGTATGTATTTTAATTCTATAAAAGGAAGTATATTTCTATAAAGCCAATACGAAGTATAACTTGTTTAATGAAATGGTATTTTTATCAGAATACAGACGATTCCAATATCGCCTAATATATCTTTATGAATTAAAATATAGTTTAATATATTTATAATAATAATAATATATTTGTGCACAGTATTATTATTTGCGGTAGATAATCATATGTAAAAAATGTTGACAAATTCTTTTTATTAAAATTGATTAACTAACTTTCTAACATATTTGTATTTTACTTCAGATTGGCAGGAAGAAATTAAATTACCATCTAGAATAACAATAGAACTGCGACCGCGTAACAACATGGCTTGGTGGCAAGTACAAGCAGCATCCATGAATCCGAGAGTTCGCACGCTACTTCCCATACAGAGACGCCTCTCAAGTTTATTAATATTTTTACAACAGCGATGGCGACTTGCGAAATATACTACGGTATCTTTACATCTACTCAATTGCATTTTGATTTTTATGTTGTTATTGTATATTTTTTTTTTTATTTGTTACTGTATATGAAGGATTTTACAAAAATCAAGCAAGTCTAAAAAATTAAATTTTTAAGAAACAAAAATTTTTCATCTTTAAACTGTTTATTTGTATAAATATAATTTTTTTTTGAACATATAATAGACATAAAAACAAAATTGTAGGTTTTAATTACTATTTTGAGAACTCATTTAAAACAAAACAATAACCCTTGACATGTTTTTCCTAAGAATTTTATATTTACTATTTATTCTATAATATTTTTATTTATTTATTTTTTGTATCATTTATAATGATAAAGGTGAAGAAGAAAAAATAAGGAAAAGGGGAGATAAAATGATGAAGTGAATAAGATGAATTGTTAATTTTTCCAAATTAATAACAAGTGACCAGCTGATACTTAATTCATTAGACTCTTAATAATAAATATTCTTTACTTATTAATATATATTATCCACAAATTGGTCGAATTCAACTTACTATTATTCATGAACATATTTAATTATTATTTTTCTGTTAAATGTATATTCTTTTCCAAATTTTTAAGTCCTGAAAAAAGCAAAATTGTGTAATTTCAGCAGGTATATGTGTGTGTGTGCGTGCGTGTGTGTATGTATATGTGTATATATTTTATTACCTGCTGAAATTACGAGCACGCACACGCACACACACGCCCGCATACACACACACACAGAGAGAGAGAGAGAGAGAGAGAGACAGACAGACAGATTTATATTTCCCATTTTCTGTTTAATTCGGAACAAAACTGTTTACAATGTGGCGCTGCTGATGGAGAATTATTTGGCGCTATAATCCAGACTTTTTTTAATAGATTTGTTTGATTTTTGTAGGATACTGTATATTTTCAACTATGTACACTAGTATTGATTTGGACATTTATTATAATTCTTAAATATTACACAGGCAATAAGAAATATTGAGTTATGATTAATGTACGGAATGACGCCATCGTAATTTGTTTTGTGTTTGTAATAAAACGCAACTGATTAAAAGTATTTAAATATTACTGGACAGCAGTCAAAGTGTATCAAATGGTTCTGTTGAAATAAATAAACATATGTAATATGATTTTCTGGAAAAAGCAGTTTCCAAAGCTCATGTCAGGCTCTGTCATTTTTAATTGTTTACGATTAGATATATTTTTAAATTATTACTATGACAATGTAACATGTAAAATGATAAAATCAAATAATTTTAAATTGTAATTTAAAGTGTTTGAGCTTTGCACGATTAATAGAGTATACGAAAAATCCCGAACTGCTTGAATAAACCTTAAAATCAAACCTTTCTGAAAAAAAAGTTTCAGACAAAAGTTGCAGAATTTAAAAAAAATTATTTATTGATAACATCAGTTTGACCTTGGCGTCGCCACGACTTTTTTTAGTGCAGTTCCTTATTTCTAGTTGCAGAATTTTATAGTTGGTGTCAAGACCTTTTCACAAAACACTATAATGTAATTATTTTTTATTAAATATTTTTCAAGTCATGAGAGTTGAAAATTACAGGATCTATTTCACTTTAAAACACAGCTAAGTTATTATTCATTGTTAGATTTCTCTCAATAAAAGAAGACGCAACAATTGCGTCATTTAAAATTCCAGCTCATACATAGACTTTTTGTAAATTCTGAGTATGTGCCTCTTGCATCCAATTATGATTTTTATCTTTCCAATATCTGCAATTATGTCGATTTATATTTCTGGTTAGCTCAAAACTAATTACATCTGAAAGAAGACAATGTTAACTACAAATAGAGGATTTTTATCGATATTTAACATTTATTCTTTTGCAAAATTCTATGTAACGATCAAAATCCTAAACGGGTCTACAAGGATAAAATTTCTCTTCTTTTTTTTTTAGAATTCTATTGACTTACATTTGAGCAATGTTATATTATTGATTGCGATTGATCTTATCCTACAATCAGGATGAGATGAGATGATCGTACGTCATCCCCTCCTCTTCCGTTCTACCAATCACTTATATATACTATCTTTTACAATCACGTGCTAACGGTCCTGTAACTTTCAAACTTATAACTTGGAAAGTACTTAATGAAAATAAACTTAAAATTATTATAATGTTTTGAAAAGCTCTTAGCATCAGCTATTAGATTATGAAATAAGAAATAGGGTGTTACATTTAAAAAAGTCAATGTAACTTTGACCTACTCTTGATGACGATATCTATGGGCAAATTGATATCATTAGTAAATAGATTTTTTTAAACCCTGAAACATTGATGTTTTTAAAAATGCTTTGTTTTTTAAGAAATCCGAGAGATCTGAGATTTTTCATCCACTTTTTTTTTAAATAATCTGTTTTAAATAACCTGTTTTTTTTAAATAACCGAAAATTAGCTCTTGCGTAAATAAAGGCGTAATTCCGCACATTACTTTAAACATTAAAATGAGATTATATAGCGTTAAACAGACATAACTTGCATACATAAACAAACTTTATATTATTTTATTACAAAAACTCTATAAATATTATACAAAATAATTTTTATAAGCTGAAACGAAAAAATATCAAATAGAAAATAACAATATCTTTAAATCAAGAGAATTAGAATGTTTTGATGCTATTACGTAGTATTATCAAAATAATTCTGTTTTTTTAGATTTTGTAATATGGAAATAAAAATATTTTATTGAAATTTAAACTTTTATCAAATTTTTTGAAAATTAAATTATGTAAGCAAGATTTTCATTGTTGTATATAAATTTTTGATTATGAAACAAGGATTGTCAAATAGAATATATTAATTTTAATTTGACACTAAGTTTTTTCTGTGTACTTGTAGTGCTCCACTA
This sequence comes from Solenopsis invicta, assembly GCF_016802725.1. Classification (NCBI taxonomy): domain Eukaryota; kingdom Metazoa; phylum Arthropoda; class Insecta; order Hymenoptera; family Formicidae; genus Solenopsis; species Solenopsis invicta. Next base: position 10,580,545 of record NC_052679.1, read on the forward strand.
TAGAAAATCTTGTTATTAACGACGTAAAAGAAACTTGTTTATTACGAGTTGCTCCACCAGAAGGATGTAAAATTGCTTTACCGATGGTCAATCTTGGAGAATATCTTACCAGTAATAGCGTCAGCTTGAATTCATATGAAAAGCGTCTTGGCCTAAAAAGTTCAAAGGAAGATTTGTTGGGATCCGTTCAATATTTAAAAGGAGTAGGAAAAAAAGGCATTAAACGATATAAATCGGATAAAAAGATCTCAAATCGTACTGATGAGAATTGTACGTTACCGGATATCAGTAGCGATGTGGACCTTTTGGAAACGGGAAGCAATATATATGAAAAACCTGCAATTATAAATAATACAGAGAAATCATCATTGGAACATCATTCAGAACCTAATAGATTTCCAGGTAGAGAAACTATCGAGAGAATTCGAAAGGGTTGGAATGTTGAAGAAGCGAATACGATTACTGTGGGCGATCTCTTTTTAATGGTATGCGACGTTACGTTTATTATTATATGTATAAATATATTTAAGGAGGTATTTTCAAAAATTTTTGTTAAGATATAAACTGTTTACAAAATTTTGAACGCATTTTTCTCCAAACGTTTTTAAAATCGATACTATGATAATTAGTCTCGTCTAGTTTTAATCCATTTACCTTAAAATTTTTAAGAGATATTTACATTTTTTTCTTTTGTTCAACCTACAATGAAATAAAAGTTTTAACTTGTTAATTTTTCTGATAAAGAAATTTTTGAAAAATAGAATGTTTTCTTAACATTTTATCAGTTTTGTAAAAAACAATTTTTTTATGTTGGTTATTGATTGAACGCGAACTACATTTGTATAGATTAAAATTTTTTTTCAATTTTTTTATTCAAATAATTTTTGCATTTTAAATCATGACAACAGTGAGAGATTTTTCAATACATTCATATACACTCGTCAACAAAAAATAGGGAACACCGACTTTCCAGACACCAAAAATTAGACTATTTTCAAATGGCTGTAGCTCGGTGAAAAATCGCAGATAAAAAATAAAAAAAGCATTTTGAAACTTGAAGTTTCAACTTTAACGCTGAATCGACAGATTTTTAAAGTTCTTTTAACTTCTTTGTCTTATGCAGTAAAAAAGCACACCTTGTTTTGTTCCTTAAAATTTCGTATTTTTTACATTTTGTAGCTCGATAAAAGAATTTTTTTTGAACAATTTAAACAAAAAATGAAAAAAGCATTTTAAAGCTGGAGGTTTTAACTTTCATGTGCTATCAATAGTTTTCAAAAATTTTCTCAGTTTCTTAGTGCTATGCTCCAAAAAAGATACACTGTTTTTTTCTTTAAAATTACGTACCTTTGACAGTCTGCAGCTGAATAAAAAATTTTTTCTGGACAAATGCAATGCAAGTACCATAAAATATGACATTTTCTTTACAAAATGCTTTTTTTTTTAATTTTCCTACGATTTTTTTTGACCGACTTACAAAACTTCGAAGAAACACATTTTTTACAGTACATCTTTCCAAAAACTGATATTTACCATCGACATTAGCATTAACCAATGTGTAGAGGAGAAGAGGGTAATATGGCACCCATTTTCATTTTATTGAATCATTTTGTTTATAATTAATATTTTCTATTGAAACTTGAACGATTACATTCGTCAAAATGTTGTTTGACAGATTCTAGGCTCAAAATAATGAGATATTTATTATTTAGGACGTGATTTATAAAAATCTAATGCTCTGCATAATCGGTGGCAAAAAAAAAGTGGTTGTAATATGGCTATCTATAAGAATAATTTAAAAAAGTTAGTTTAGTTTAGAAGAAACACAGTATCTTGTTACAAAATTATGTATTTTTAATTTTCCATTGTTTAGAATTTTTCTAATATAGAATTTTCTTGCGTTCAGTAATTTTAAAAATACCATTAGAAATTTAGTTAGAAATGTCATTTTATCCCTGTTTAACATTAACAAGCATAAAATAATGTTTTTAATGTGTCTAAACACCGCTCTCTAGAATGACGATCGATTTATTGAAGAAATATTTCAATATAAAAATTTTGCTTAAAAAGCCATATTAATAAAATTCCATGTTATTGTTTTGTATAACTCAAAATGTGTATAGCTGAATAAAAAGGTAAATAATAAAAAAAAACACTCAAGTGTATGTATATTCGTGTGATAATACACTCAAGTTTAAGAATAATGAGAAAGTATGAGTAATTAAAGGTTAAAGGTGAAAGGTCTAAACCTTGAAAAAGTTTAGAAGTGCTCAAAAGTAAAAATGCCTTATAACAATTGTCACTTATTATGTATTGTCATATTAATATCACTAAAAAACGGCAGGCTACTAAATGAATAACTCCATAAGCAATTGTTAGAATACGTCATCTAATAACGGAGATAATAGGGGTAACCATATTGTCGACAGTAGCCATAATACCCTCTTCTCCTCTACCACGTGGTGGTTGCTAGTCGGATTTTTGCACATCGTGTGTGTACGTGTGCGTGTGCGTGCGCGCGCGTGTGGCGCGTTTTTGGGACATAGCATTGAGAAGTTGAGAAAATTTTTGAAAACTATTGATAGCATGTTAAAGCTGAAACTTCGAGCTTTAAAATGCTTTCTTCATTTTTTGTCTACGATGATTTTTTACGGAGTACGAATATCAGTAAAAAATGCACGTTTAGCTTCAAAGTTGCGTAACTAGGTAAAAAAAAATCGTAGAGACATTTTAAAGAAAGCATTCTGTAGGCAAAATTTTGTAGTTTATGAAACTTTGTTTGAATTGTTCGAAAAAAATTCTTTTGTTGAGCTACAAAGCATCAAAGATATGAAATTTTAAGGAACAAAACAAGATATGCTTTTTTATTGCATAAGACAAGGAAGTTAAAAGAACTTTAAAAATCTGTCGATTTAGCATTAAAGTTGAAACTTCAAGCTTCAAAATGCTTTTTTTTTTATTTTTTATCCGCAATGATTTTTCGTCGAGCTACAGCCATTTGAAAGTAGCCTAATTTTTAGTGCCTGGAAAGTGTTCCCTATTTTTTGTTGATGAGTGTATAATTTTGCTAATAATGTACAATAATTGCAAAAAATCTTTTAATGTAAAAAATTGATAAAAAACATTCAAATATTAAAGACTAGTTATTCAAAGTTTCAAGTTAATGGTTCATATTTTTTTCCAAAAAAATCGTTCTTAAGAAAAGACAAAAATCTTATTAAAAGTAAGAATACGCTTTTAATGTAATCTTATCAAAAGAAATAAATTCGGAATTTGCTTATACATTTACACTTTATTATTAGAAATGTGTTTTCTAATTTTCTAAGTTTAACAGTTTGGCCGTGAATCAAAGATTATACTTGAATACTGGTGGGATTGGGTGCCTAATGAACAATACACGACTGAATCGACGTCATCGAGTATTATGCGTGACAATAGTCTATGTTTGGTTTTACAAAAGTTATTGTCATTAGCAAAACACAATTATGGCACAAACAAAGTAAGACGTAACAAATATTTTGCTTAATTTGATATAGAGCCTCTCGGATTGCATTTCAAGAGCCAGCTTTTTTAATGCTACAAATCTCTATTTAGGTATATGATAACACATCGGGAAGTAGTGAAACAGTAATCTCATCTCGAGTCCCGTCTATTAAGGAATCTACATTCAGAAGACCTCTTATCCCACAAACGTATCATAAGATTGGTACAGCTGACGCATTTAAGACACAACTTGATGTAGGTATTACTATGGTTGTGGTCTGATTTGCGCTCAAATCGCTATTGGTTTTATTCTATTCTTATTTATGCCTAATAAACAATAAAAATAAAATTGTGCCATCCCTCTCTCTTATAAATTAAGTTATTTAAAATTAAGTTAAATTAAAAGTTAATAACTAATAAAGTTAAAATTAAATTTTTTAACTATTAACTTTTTAACTTTTAATTTTTCAACTAATTACTATCCAACTATGGTATATACATACATATGTATATTACAGAAATTTAAAACACGGTTTTGTAAACGAGGTAGAACAGTGAGACAGAAAAGTCTCGTTATACAAAGAGTATTACCTATTGTATCTGCACCGAATATGCCATCAGAAAATTTGACAACCGACGCTAGTAAAATCGCCAGTGGATCTTCATTATGTCAAATGCAAACTGATGAGACACCGGTAAATACAAACGAAACTCAGAACAAATCTTTCTTGGACGCTTTAGAGACGAGTGGAGAAGCAAAGAATTCCAATTCAATTATTACCAGTGCTACCCAAATTCTTAAAGAAGGTGAACATCAATGGTTAAATAGTGAGGTAATTAATAATTAGCATATTTAGATTACAAGCAATATAAATATAAATAATATACGTTTTCTGTACAAATAATTAATATCGATAAAACAATTGAATTACAGGTTGCAGATTTTTCATTGAGCAGTTTCTTAGGACAACTTGAATCACCTATGAAAGGCTCGCAAAGAAGTCAAACGGGCGAACAAATTATAGAAGATACTCGTCCTTCTTCCGATGTAAATATATAATATTACATTAAAGATGTACATTTTTTTTATTATGTTTTTTTATTGTAGCCTGAATTATAATATTATTTCAGGTTGTATCACACATGCAATGTCTTATGGGAGAAAACAGTGTGGACTACATGGCGAAATTTGTAAATCTCGCATCGCAAATGGCTTCCGATGAAAATAAAAAATAGGTAAATTAAGCAAGATTAAACAAATTTAAGATTAAATAATTGAGATTAATTTATATATAATTTATATTATAAAAAAACCGTTCATTTTGTGTTAGAAAAGCAAAGAACATTAATGATTTGTCATGTATTGCAATCAATACAGATATATAAATATATAAATATGTGCGTGCGTGCGTGCGTGCGTGCGTGCGTGCGTGCGTGCGTGCGTGCGTGCGTGCGTGCGTGCGTGCGTGCGTGCGTGCGTGCGTGCGTGCGTGCGTGCGTGCGTGCGTGCGTGCGTGCGTGCGTGCGTGCGTGCGTGCGTGCGTGCGTGCGTGCGTGCGTGCGTGCGTGCGTGCGTGCGTGCGTGCGTGCGTGCGTGCGTGCGTGCGTGCGTGCGTGCGTGCGTGCGTGCGTGCGTGCGTGCGTGCGTGCGTGCGTGCGTGCGTGCGTGCGTGCGTGCGTTTATATATATATATATATATATATATATATATATATATATTTATATATATCTGTATTTATTGCAATACATGAAAAATCGTTACTGTTCTTTGCTTTTTTAACAAAAAGTGAACGGTTTTTTTTTTAATCTTCACGCTCTTTTGCAATTTTTTTATAATTATGAATTCTGAAATATTCTAATATTTTGTATTCTATAATTTGTATAAAGTTGAAAACTTATAAAATCTGAAGGTTTTTTTTTAGAAAGAGTGAGGCCAAGGTTAGCCTTTTTTTTTAGCCCTCGAAAATGAACTCGGTGTTTGGTTTAATCGATAGTTTTTTTACACTAATTCCGAATATATAAATCTCTAGTTGATGCCATGCACCGTTTCAGAGAAAATGTGCACCAAAGAGTGGTCAGAAAATTGATTGTTTTCAATGTAATCGCTCGCAAAGTAATCGATTGTCAATTGTTTTGCTATTTGTTTTGCCAAAACAATGTTGTGGTCTGTGCGATCTCACACATGTGTTTCATTATGTTATGATCTTTATCCGAGAGTACTTTTTATGAACTTGCGTTTAGTGTATCCATTCTTGAAGGCACCGAAACTTTGGTGCACATTTTCTCTGGAACGGTGTATGGCATCAACCAGAGACTTGTATATTCGGAATCAGCATGAAAAACTCTATCAATTAAACCGAACACCGAGTTCATTTTTGAGGGCTAAAAAAAGGGGCTAACTGCCTATAGAAACTTAGCCTTATTCTTTTCGTATAGATTTAAAATACAAAACATTTTTTTTAAATAAGATTATGAAATTGTATCAGATTTTTTTTTAATTCAATACCATTATTACACATCTGTATTTATTACATTTTTGCAGAGATGCATACAATGTATATCATAATTAACAACAAATTTAAAATTGAAATACGGTGCAACTATAAATACGCAAAATGATAGATAAATGAATAGTATAATAGTATTGCATCTATTATATTTTACATTAGTTTCTTTTCCTGAAGAGAAACCATTATACAGGGTGTCCGAAAAGTCCGAAAAGTCCCTAAACTATTTTGAAAACTAAGCACTTTTGAAAAAAATGTCTCAGACAAAAGTTGAAGAGTTTAAAAAGATCTGTTTACTAATTCAGTTTGACCTTAGATTGCGTCGCCAAGATTAGGTCAAGGTTATATCAATTTTTTTAATAAAACACCCTATTTCTGATTCTAGACTCTAATAGCTAATGCCAAGGGCTTTTCGAAACACTATAAGGAAGTTTATTTTTATTAAAGTTTATTTTTATTAACTTTCCGAATTATCAAGTTTGAAAGTTAGAGAATCACTACCATAAGCATATAATCATAAAAGATGTTATGCAAGTGATTGGTAAGGTAAAAAGGGGGGACGTACCCCCACCTGATTAATAGGACAAACAACCAATCACAGTTAACTTAATGAGCGATTAGTACTATTGATGCATCCAAACTAGGCTGAAAACCAGATAAGCTAAAGATTTCTCCTGTTAGACTTATTCAGTTGCTACACATCTTTCTGAAACCTGCGAGTTAAAAATACTTACTGAGTAAGAGTGTATATCTCTTTTGTCTTGTCTTATATACAAGTAACAGAACTTTTCAACCAAACTTGTAGAAATGAATACAATGGTATAAATCGACTGTTATTCGTAGTATATAACGTTTTGAAAAAGATCAAGTGAAACAAGGTAAACCTATAATAGCAACAAATTATGATAAAACATTAGCTTTGTTGCAGTCTTTTGTTGAATATCCGCATAATTCAATTCGCAAAGTTGCACAACAACATGACGTCGCTTGTATGTCGGTTCATAAAATTCTAAAAAATAAATTCCATTCATATAAGATCAGTCTAGCACAAGAACATGTGGAAACGATTTTGACCGTCGCATGGAATTTTGCAAAAGGATACCGTTAAATATCGATAGAAATCTTCTATTTGTACTTGACGTTGTTTTTCAAATAAAGCTATTTTTATGCTTTAATTGGGAATGTATTGGCGCCATCCAAGATTAAACTGATATCAGTAAATAGATTTTTTTAAATCCTACAACTTTTATCTGACTTTTTTTCAAAAATGCTTAATTTTCAGGATAATTTACGAGTCCGAGACTTTTCGAACACTCTGTATATTATCCCAGCAGTCAGAATTATCGATATGCATCATTATTGAAAAAAAAATGGCTTTTATAACCATTTTATATTGTTAAACAAAAGATCTTATAGGTCATAGCTACTAGCTAGATTTTTATGTTGATATTTATTGTATAATTCTATATACCTTTTCAAGTTTATGAAATTGCGCGCCGAATAACTTTTTGATCTTAAAACAGTTCTAAGTTTAATAAGAATTAGTCATATCACAATATTAAATTGAAAATCTAGCTATGACCTATAAGGTCTTTCGTTTAATGTGATATTTTCACATACGAGTCTATATTTATTTTTATTTTATATCAATTTATCAATGTTTCTTATCTATTTATATCAGTATTATCTCTTGATCTTAACAATTATATTGTTTAAAAAAAAATGGCTATTTCTTGAGCACAAAAATGAGAGTAATCGGTACTCGCGTACGCGCAGCATTTTGGACGTTGAATATAATTCTGCTTCCGAAATTGTTTTATGATGTCACAATTTTAAGAAATTATAATTAAGCTTGTATATTATATTGTAATATTTTTTGTGCTAATAAATTACAGTTGTTTTTTAACTATTATTTTTATGATGAGTAGATTAGTAGAAACAAAGAAATATTTTTAGTGAGAAAAAGTTTGATTAAAAATAGAATACTAAACAGGTTAATACAAATGAAATGGCCATTTTCAGTATTTTGAACTTCCCATCCCTATAGATCACCTTTCTTCATGGCGGATACCATGTTTTTCTTTCATACAGAGGACGGGATATGTACATATACATTGTGTAAAAAGTATATGATCTACATGTAATTTATTGCATACAATCTTATTTATATATTGTACTGTTAATCATAAAAGTTTGCATTAACGCCGGGATGGAAAAGAAAGAAATTCGTATAATTTACTTGTACGAGTTCAAATTTGGTCATACTGTAGCCGAGGCAACGCGTAACATTAATACTGCATTTGATGACGATATTGTAAATGAAAGAACGACGAGGCGTTGATTTGAAAAATTTTGTTCTGGGGACACAAACCTTGACAATTTGCCTCGCGGACATGCACTTTCCGTTATTGATGACGTTATTTTGAAGGAGATGGTTGAAACAGATCCGATCTTAACAGTTTGAGAGATTATCAAAAACTCGAAAATTATTAAACAAGTTGAAAAAAGTAAAAAGGTTAGATAAATGAGTCTCCCATGAAATTATACAGAGAGAGACAAATTGAGACGTTTGGAGATCTGCACTCTTTGCAATTCCGATAGAAAACAGATGGAATTTTACACAGGATTGTGTCTTGTGATGAAAAATGAATTTTGTACGACAACCGACGTTCTGCGCAATAGCTAGATGTGAATGAGGTACCAAAACACATTCCAAAACCGAATCTTCACCACAAGAAAATCATGGTGTCTGTATGGTGGTCTAGCAAAGGTATTGTTCACTATTCTTCTACCAAACGAGGTGAGGCTATAAATTCTGATAAATACTGTCAGGAAATTGCCATCATGCACCAAAAACTGCACGCAACAGCCAGCATTGGTCAACAGACATGGTGTGTTGCTGTTGCACGATAACGTTAGACTACACATTGCAAAACAAACAAACAAAAAATTGCCAAGTTGAACATTGAAGTTCTCTCTCACCCTCCTTATTCTCCACATTTCACCAACAGATTATCATCTTTTCAAGCATCTGGATGCGTTTTTGGCGGACAAAAAATTTCAATGAAGAAGGAAGTATGAAAAATGCATTTAAAGAGTTTATCGATTCACGCTCTCCAGATTTTTTTGGAAAAAGCATTAATGCACTTGAATTACGTTAGCAAAAGTGTATTGAAGTAGATAGAGACTATTTTGATTAATTATGTAAATTTGAAATTTGAAAAATACATGTTTTAACTTTATATTTATAAATGGCCATTTTATTTGCACCAACCTAATATAGACATTTTTTTAAAACATTTTTTTACATTTATGAGTGGTTTTTATACAACTCTATGAAAGCCTACTTCTCGTATTTACATCGTTTGTTTTAAATACAGGATTGGGTAGTAACAAGTTCAAAAGTTAAAAATTAAATTTTGTTAAAAAGTTAATAACTAATTTAATTTAGTTAATTTTACATGACTTAATTTTTAATTTCAAATAGTCATTTTTTAAACATATAACTAACTTAATAAATTTTTTAAATTAAATATATACTTATGTAAAAAAATTATAAAAGGAAAAAGTATTCCTATACAAAAAAATAATAAAAAACTGTACCCTACATGGCTTACTTACTGTCTCTAGTTACATGATGAATTGAACAAATAACATTAGTGTATCGTACTGTTGACGTCGCTGTCAACGTGACTTGTTTACAGTAATCAGCTGTTTAGTTTATGTATTGTGTTGTTGACAGTAAGGTCAAAGGTAGAATTTTTTTTTATTGTGTTTCTCGTGATATAATATTGTATAATATTTTGTGGCAAGCATTCTATAATTATCAAATGATGGTTATTAATGGTATTAATCTCTGCAGTTCATATTATTGTAACTATACAACGCTGTATGTAATTTATATTTTTGTCATAACGTCTTGCTTATAACCAAAAGAAGAAAACTTTTGTAAAATTAATATGGCTTAAATCAATAATGAGTACACACACATTGATTGCAATGTTTTTTTTTACTTGTATTACTTCAGATTATTTTAATTCACCTATTAAATTGCGATTTATAAACTATGATTTTAAGGAGAAAAGTTAACGTAAGTCTATTATTTGCTTAATTCTTGATAAAAATATTTCTTTATACACTCTTGTATGTCAATATATCAATAAACATATCAATATGTTAATAAACTTTTAAATATAAAACATAGACTTATAATATTGAATTACTTTATTATCCAGTTTTCTAACACTTTTTGTGAAAAAGAAGAAAATATATAATAATTAAGTCGTATTGAGGGGTATTCCACGTGAAAGGGGTCCACTTAAAAATAAACTGTTTGAGATTTTTGAACGATAATGAAAACATGTTAGTGGATGTATTGTATAAGGTTAGTGATAAAAAAAGTAAGCATTATATACCTTGTATCAAAGATATTGAAGGGTATTGTTTAAATTTAAAAAAAATTTTTTTCTATTTTTAACATTTGTAGCTAAAATTAAAAAATTTTTAGACATATGATTTTTTTAAGATTTTTTTTGTACTTTTAAATAAAAATATTAATTTTAGTGACAAAAATTTAATAGTATCGAAAAAAGTAATTTTTTAGTTTTAAATAAAAAAATGAACAATTTTATCCATTTTTAAAAATCTGAAAAAATTCTCAAAAATACTTTAATACATGGAGAATCTCGCACCATACAGCAAATTTTGGGATCATAATGCCTATTATTAGCCAATTATTTTGTACTACGTAAATAACATATTTCTAACAAATAATTATAAAATAAAAAATAGTTGTGATGTTTGCATTATATATTATTTAGACTTATTTTTTTTTCTTTATTTTTTTGGAAAAAAGTCTCGATTCTTCATCAAAACTAAATTTTTTTTTAATTAATTAATCTTCTCTCGCAGGAATAATTGCATGATATTTTAATGCACTTCCTTGCAAAGTAGCTTTTCTTACTAAACGTTTAAAATTTCCACCAATATCATCACAGAGATTTTTCTTATGTGCTGTAGCAAAGGAGTGCCATTCGGCCGTGATAGCAAAAAAATCACGCACATGGTAAAGCAAATTCTAATTTAATAATTATAATTTAAGAATTATAATTTGCTTTACCATGCGCGAGATTTTTTGATATCACTGCCGAATAGCACTTTTTTACTACAGCACATGGAAAAGGTCTCTGTAATGATATTAGTGGAAATTTTAAACAATTAGTAAGAAAAGTTACTTTACAAGGAAGTATAATCCTCAATACTGAGGTATTGTACACGTTGGGTAAAAATGATATGAAAAAGATAACAATTATATTTAGTTCAAAAACAAATCACGACAAATTAAGTAAATTTTTGGAACCAAGATTCGCATTAGCAAAAACAATTTCGTACATTAAAATATCATACAATTATTTCTGCGAGAGAAGATCAATCAATTAAAAAAAAAATTCAGTTTTGATGAGGAAACGAGACTTTTTTCCAAAAAAATAAAGAAAAAAATAAATAAGTCTAAATGATATATAATGCAAACGTCACAAATATTTTTTATTTTACAGTTATTTATTAGAAATGTTATTTACGTAGTATTAAATAATTGGCTAATAAAAATTGATATTATCTAGCTTTTGGCTGAAATTATAATTTTGTATTGGAAAAAATATTTGTTTTTGAGAGGATCCCATTGCGATCCCAAAATTTGCTTTATGGTGCGATATTCTACATGTATTGAAGTATTTTTTCAAATTTTTTCAAATTTTAAAAAATGGATAAAATTGTTCATTTTGTTATTTAAAACTAAAAAATTACTTTTTCGATAGTATTAAATTTTTGTCACTAAAATTAATATTTTTATCTAAAAGTACGGAAAAAATCCTAAAAAAATTATGTCTCTAAAAATTTTTTAATTTTAGCTAAAAATGTTAAAAAAAGAAAAAAGTTTTTTTTAATTTAAATGATAGCTTTCAATATCTTTGATGCAAGGCATATAATGCTTATTTTTTTATCATTAACCTTATACAATACATCCACTAATATGTTTTCATTATCATTTTAAAAATTCCAAACAGTTTATTTTTAGATAGACCTCTTTCACGTAGAATGTCCCATATATATGTGTATATATATATATATATATATATATATATATATATATATATATATATATATATATATATATACTCAATATGACCTAAATGGTACTTTTTCTAAAAAATCTTCACTGCACTCACATAAATTGAAATCGTACTGTATTTTAAATTAATATTTATAATATTGTCTACTTTAAATATAACTATCAATTTTTTATTTTGGACTAGACCTTATAAAGAAGCTAAAACTATAACGGTACTACAAGTGCTAAAATTATTTAATCGTCATTTTCTCGAAAATGCCTAATTTTCGTAACTTACGGCTTTACTATAATAAATGTATAAGTAATTACACATCCATAAAATTTTATTAAAATCAGTAATGCATTGGTGGCGGCCTCCCTAGTCCCTTGTTAGATAGGCGATATAGAGTACAGTTACCTGAATTCTTGTTATTGTAAACGTACAAATAAAATTTTAAATTTATGTGTATATATAAATATATAGATACATAGATATTATAATTAGCCTGTCATTTAAAATTAATATTAAAAAATTACGATACTTATTATGATTTAATATAAATAATGCTTATCAAAATTAATTTTTTTAATTTAAACTAACTTAATCTTAACGCAATTTTTAATTGAGTTAGTTTTTTGTTCACGCAACTTTTAACGAAACTTTATAAGTCATAAATCAAATTGTATAAGTCATTAATTTTAATTTCAGTTAACAAAAATTTTTCCAATCCTATTGGATTAAATTTTATATCATATTTTTTATTGAGCTAACCATACAAGAACTTTTTACGCCAAATTATTTAGAAACAAGCGAATTTATTTCAACATAAGAATTTGCACACTTGACTTTTTCGTTTATTTTGTTTTTTATTTTACTTATTTTTTATGTTATTTTTTGTGTTATTATTCTTGTTTTTCAATTATTATTTTTGTGAAAAGTTAGACAAAAAAAGATGGAGAAAAAAATTGTTAAAAAGAGGAAACTGTACATTTGTTAGTACACTTTTTTTTACATCTTTGATATGTTTTTCAAGCGAATCTATGAAGGTATATTGTATTTATCACATTTATTTTATTTGCATTATGTTGTTAAACTTTATATCGTATTCTTTAATGAACCGATAATGAGTGGAACATCCCGGCACACCGCAAAGATGTTCGTGTTCCTGGAAGCAGAGCCTACGGTCTTTTCCCCAGTGAGTTGCGAAATATACATCAAAGTGATTCATAGTGCTTACGTCCGCATGACTACTACTACACGTCCACCTCTAGGATTCGTGTTAACTGCAGGTATAATTATCTGTAGACGTAAGCAATGTGTTCCCTCGCGGATGCTTTTCCTACGAACTGATCGATTATTCAGTTGAGTTGGATATTTCCAATTAATCGTACGTAATCGTCTCGATTAAATAAAATAATGCGTTTCTTTTTGCTAATAGTCTCGCTCGATATGGAATCTATTTGGAAGCATAATAAGTCACTCCAAACATAATCGAATAAATATAAAAAACGGAATTTTAATTAATTAATTAAAATAATAAAGGTAGTAAATAATAATAGCAATAGATAATAAAATAATAATAAATATAATAATAAAATTTGAGAAATTATATTCATTTTATTGTCGTAACATTATTTGTAAATTACTTTACATCGCAATTGTATATTCAATGTTACACAGTGTAATAAAAAGCAAATGTGAAAATATTAAATATTACAATTTTTCAATTATTACAATTTTTGTATATTTTTCGTAAAATTGGGTTATTACATATTTTACAAAACGCTCGTAAAGTTGTAAATTGGTACGGAGAAACAAATATATTACGTCGCAAAGAAGATCGCGGCTATACCGACGTGTACACATATCCATAGCGTGCATCACTGCGTACTATAAATAAACTCAAGCATAGGCGTCCATACGCAAAAACGTATTGTTTTAAAAATTTAAATTGTTATCTCAGTTTTACTCCGCTTAAGGATGTAACACATTTCAAAATATTATCAAAAATGTGATTTTATAGATTGTTCTATTTTATTGCGTTTAAATGTCTGTATAAAATTAGACCAAGGTTTTCTGGTTATTTTAAAAATTGTTTAATTTTTATTCTTATAAAATTACGTTTTTTAATACTTTATTGCAAATTTTATGAGAAAATATTATGAATTAAATCAAATTTTTTTACATATATTACTAAAACCCTAATATATATTCGTGTAAAAGTTTATTTAGATCTAGCATTTAAAACTCTATTCATTTAAAAATATTTTATCTAAAACTGCAGCAAAATAGGGTATTTCGTTGCGTAAGCCATTGTAAGCCTAATTTTTTATAATTTGTTTTCTTTACAGCTGCAGGTTTCAGTATCAATTTGGATATTCATGACCAAAATTTTTTGTTGATTAGGAAAAAAAGAATTAACATAATTTAAGTTTGCTGTTTTCAAATTTTAATAATTTAGCTGGTATTGTAAAGTCAAAACATTCTTAATCATTTGTCCAGTTTAAAATACTCGCCTCACTTGAAACGATCGTTGGCTCTTTGCAGTCAAAATTTTATTTTCAGCGAATGATTCAAGATTACATATTATATATTTATATTTTATATTATATGTTTATAAAGGAAGGTTGTTCTCTTTCCCGTTATCGACATATCACTTTATTTTGGATATTTTTTAAACAAAAATTAAAAATAAATGTAAAATTAAAAATAAGAATAAATACAAACTAAAAAGTGTTTTCTATCAGATATAATAGCAGTTTTTATAATATCGTTTCGAATTTTATAATAATTTTTTATAACTTAACTTTTTTTGTAAATGAACCCAAATGTGAGGTTTAAAGAGATGTTATACTAATATAATAAGTAGTAATGTTGTATTTTTCTTTTCTTTTTACATGAATTATCTGTTCAAAATACAAATTATGAAGATTTCTAGAAGTTTTTACTTCAGTGTAAATCGCGAATTTTGTCGATTTATATAAATATTATACTTAGAGTTGCGTAAGTTATGTTTATATGAAATAACAAAAAAATATAATTTTTTATAGGCAAATGTGTCTTTTTTTTATATAATTTTTCTTTTGTATAGATAAATGTTTAATTTAGGAAAAAATTAATAAATAAAAGTTTCAAAAATAACTTAAAACGGATGTTAGAAATTAAAATTAAGTTATAATATTTAAAATTAAGTTAAAAAGTAATACCTTTTTATTATTCAATTTTTAACTTTTTAACGAATTACTATCCAATTCTGCAAATATCGCAAGAAGCAACATATAGCGCGATAATACTTCAAAATTAAATTAGTTAATAATTTAATAGATAGATCTCATAATCCTGTATCCTTTATTCTAATTTGTATGGTTTTTACTATTTTATCTTAGTCTGTCTTATCGATAAGTGTGTCAATGTACGCAGCATCTCGATTTTATGTTTAAAACCAAAAAAAATAAGAAAAACAATTTTAATAAACGTTTCAGGACACTAACAACATGATTTAACCCTTAAACACATAAGTGGGTTTGACAGACCCCATACGAAGCTTCGAATGCTTGCCGTGTGAAGACGAAATAAGATAGGAGGTTCGGACCAGGAAAAAGTTTGAATCTCCTCTTTCGATTGATATGGTTGATCAACTTTTTTGATCAACTAGAATTCGAACAGCACTGCAGCAAAGTTTTGTTAGGGTCAATGGGATCTATATAGCGTGTAAGTGAAACTTTCTTGTAAATAATCTTATGTAAAAAAAACTGGACAAAACACGTTTAAACAGATCCACGCGTATGTTAATTTGTCTAAAGTTAAAATACTATAGTGCCGTGAAAAAAAGAACTTCTGCGTAGGGTCCGAAATATATTATCAAACACATCAATTTTCAATTTTAGACACCTTGAATTTATTAAAAATATCTCAAATACATTTGCTTTGTTATGTAAATAGTGTTATGCCCGCTTTTCGACTGAGCTTGAAAAGCTGGCCGAAGGATATATTTTTTAATAGAAATGGCAGTAACATAATTTTTTTTTTAAAGTATGACTTTTTAGTTTTAAAAGGCCGTATTGTAAAGTTTTTAAAAGTTTTATGTTGCAAAGATATGATTTAAAAAAGAAAGAATTTTTAGATACCCAAAAATACCTCATATTCTCCTTGTTATATAATTATACTTTTTAAAAGAAATGACAATACTATAATTTTTTTCTGAAAGTATGATTCTTTAGCTTTAAAACACTATATTTGAAAGTCCTTAAAAGTTTTTTGTTGAGGAGATATGATTTTTTAAAGGAAAAGTGGATTCTTGAACAATTTCTAATTTTTGCTTAATGGTTTTTTTTTTTTAATAACTTCACAATAAATCATTTTTTGACAATGCCGATTATGCAGTCACATTTGTGAGATTTTGAACTTTCATGTGAAAAAAAGATTGTTGAAAAATGTTGATTGGAACCAAAGTGATAGCTTCTCAAAGTTGAAAAAGTCTCCCAGACCCAAAAATGTGTTTACGTATTTTACGGTGTGTTTAAGGGTTAATATCAGTAATAACATAATTGGAAAAAAATTGGAAAATTATTCTGAATTTTGTTTTCCTTATCCTTATATAGCGTCCATTATAAATTACTGTCTATACTTTAATTGTGGAAAAGGATTTTTAAATCTGTAAATGCAATTAGAAGAACGGCATGCCCGAAAATTAATATTCGGTCGGTAAAAAAGGACGACTTTAGCATCACCTTAAAGAATTTGTTCTTAACAGATTATATAGAGAAAAGTAATAGATATTTGAATGATGGGTTTTTACTTTTTTTAACTATCTAATTGTAAGTGGATCATGTTTTTATCAGTATTAATAAGTGCAATGAAAGTTTTTGAGAAATAAGGAGTGACATTCTGAGCGACTTTCCTTTGTATATTTTACATTACTAGAACAAAACAAGCGCGCGCTATAGAGCTTCTAATGATGAATGTATATTATATTATATTTAAATAAATATAAAAAAATTAAAAAGATAATCAAGTTCAGAAAAATTTTACATAAATTAATAAAAACAATTTTTTTTATTTTTTTATTAATATTGATTTAACATGAACTTTATGTATATGTATGTATGTAATACAGTTATAATTAAGTATAACTAAAGATGTGTGCGTGCGTGCGTGCGTGCGTGCGTGCGTGTGGATGTAAGTGTGGGTGTGTGTGTGGATGTGTGTGTGTGGGTGTGTGTGTGTTTGTGTGTATGTAGAAAAATTTTACATAAATTAATAAAAATTAATTTTTTTATGATTATCGATTTAACATAAACTTTATGCATATGTATGTATGTAATACAGTTAAAATAATTAAGTAAACTAAAGATGTGTGTGTGTGTGTGTGTGTGTATGCGCGTGTGCGTGTGCGTGTGCATGTGTGTGTGTAATACTAAATATACTAAATTAAAAATGGGAAAAAATGTCCATGTAATTATGTAGATTTATTATAAAAAATATATATTTAGTTAAAGTATAAATATTTTAATAAATTGGTAAATAGATATGGTAATTGGTGCACACGAATAAAAAAAAATTTTTTAATGTTATAAAAAGTGTATAAATTTTTTCACATTTTTTATATTATATAAATTTGTACGTATTTCTTTTATATTTTACTTGTTTGTATCATTCCTATTATATTTATTTTATCTCCTTTTTTTAAATTTAAGTCATCATAATCTTCTGTATTGAAGTTTGATACGTGAACTTCCAATTTGTATCTTCCATCAGTTATTTAACCGCAACCTATCTTTTTATTTAATTTATTATTATATAATGTTACAAAATTTGTTTTGATATAGGGTAAAGTCGCTATATACGCCGCAGCTATCGAAAATTTAATTTATTAAGTATTATTTACTATGTTTAAGGAAAATAAATTAAGCTAATAAAAACTTCATACTGTTTACTATTATAAAAAAAATTTTAGTATGAAATATTTCTTTTCTTATACTTGAAAAAAAAAAACTTAAAAAAACCCTTGCATTTTTGTCATATAAAAAAAGTGGCGGGATTTACGACTGCTCATATGTAAGATACACGGCGCATCGAAATTTACAAATAATATTTTCAGATATGATATAAAATAACATAATGACTTACAAAATGTGTTTATAAAGTTTATTAGGGAATAAGAACAGTAAATATGTATTCAAAGTAATAATAATGCAATATTAAAAAAATTAATATGCACAGACATCAACAGAGTGTGCATTGTGTTCTCAACATAGTACTCAACATAGAGTAAGTGCTGCTTTCCAATCACGCAGTGTCTGTATTACGGCATAAATCCCGTTCGCTGAAAAGGCGTATATCCTAAACAAATGGAATATACAAGATATCAAACTAAATAAAGAATACAAGAGCTATGCACTTGAATCTTGCTTGTATTTTATCCTTTACTATCGTTCTACACTTACATATCATGAAATAATCATTATGCCTTTTATATTTTCTACAGTAATTATTTTACGTAGACGGTAATACACGATCGCGCTACTTCTACGTGAAAAAATTAATTCAATTTACGATATTTTCGTTAATATTAACAATAAAGAACTGTAATTACAATACAATACTAATATAACATAAAGGCACATAACAAAATAGTTCTGAGCAAACTATCTTTATTTCTTCTATTTTTTCTGACTGCTGCGGCGTACATCCCCCCGCGGCGTAAATACCGACTTTACCCTAACCTTCTATCACTATAATAATTATTTATTGTTAAAGAATTTTATTTTATATTAAAATGTTATGCATTAAAAAATGTGATGTATTGTATAATTAGTTTTTGTTAGTATTGTCGACTTTCTTTATTTATATAATAAATTGATAAACCTGAGAAACTTACTGACTCTTGTTGTTGTATTCAAAATTTCCGAAAAATTAACTTCTTCCGGTTCTGGCAGATTTAATGTGTTTTCAAATTTATATTTTGCTAAACATGAAATTCGAGTATTTGATGAGATTTGTAATTCATAATTAACATTTCCATTATTAAATTGAGTTGCTTTTGATGGACGAGAATGTGTACCGTCTAAATGAATAATCTGTTACAAAATGATCAAAATAATTTATTAATTATGCCGAAACGTCACCGACAGAAACCAGTTTTCTTAAAAAAACTCTGCAATTTGTCTCAAGAATACAATCAATTCAATGTTGCCCACTCAAAGAATGCGGAAAGATTTAAATATGTGTAGAGAATAAAGTGCATGATGAAAACACCTACATAATTTGATTTTATGTGAGATTCCACCCGGTCAATTTCGTCATTCCAAGATATAACTTGGACACGGAAGTGTTGCAATTCCTTTCTTTAATTTCGTTACTCCCATTGCCATATTTTTCATATCTATCTTCTCTTTTATTACCTTCTGTTTTTGAGAGAGAGAGAGAAAGAGGAACTGGATGCACAGCATACACATATTTAAATCTTTCTGCATTCTTTGAGTGGGCGACATTGAATTGATTGTATTCTTGAGACAAATTGCAGAGTTCTTTAAGAAAACTGATTCCTGTCGGGGTGACGTTTCGGCATAATTAATAAATTATTTTGATCATTTTTTAACAGATTATTCATTTAGACGGTGCACATTCTCGTTCATCAAAAGCAATTCAATTTAATAATGGAAATGTTAATTATAAATTACAAATCTCATCAAGTACTCGAATTTCATGTTTAGGAAAATATAAATTTGAAAACACATTAAATCTGCCAGAACCGGAAGAAGTGAATTTTTCGGAAATTTTGAATACAACAACAAGAGTCAGTAAGTTTCTCAGGTTTATAAATTTATTATATAAATAAAAAAAGTTGACAATACTAACAAAAACTAATTATACAATACATCACATTTTTTAATGCATCACATTAACATTTTAATATAAAATAAAATTCTTCTTTAACAATAAATAATTATTATAGTGATAGAAGATTATATCAAAACAAATTTTGTAACATTATATAATAATAAATTAAATAAAAAGATAGGTTGCGGTTCAATAACTGATGGAAGATACAAATTGGAAGTTCACGTATCAAACTTCGATACAGAAGATTATGATGACTTAAATTTAAAAAAGGGAGATAAAATAAAAATAATAGGAATAATACAAACAGGTAAAGTATAAAAGAAATGAGTACAAATTTATATAATATAAAAAATGTGAAAAAATTTATACACTTTTTATAAAATTAAAAAATTTTTTTTTATTCGTGGCACCAATTACCATATCTATTTACCAATTTATTAAAATATTTATACTTTTAACTAAATATATATTTTTTATAATAAATCTACATATTTACATGGACATTTTTTCCCATTTTTAATTTAGTATATTTAGTATTACACACACACACACACGCGCGCGCGCGCACATACACGCACGCACATACACGCACGCACATACACGCACGCACGCACGCATGCACATACACGCACGCACGCACATACACGCACGCACGCACGCACGCACACGCACCTATAACGTAGTAAACAGGAACAACAAAATATTATTATAACATTATCATCCTCGCGATGAATGTAACAATTATGTCACAACCATTATGTCATAATATTATTATTACACCATTAACCTCATACACTATTAATCTCACGTTGCATGTAACAGAACAGTTATATCTATAACTGTCAAAACGCAATCTCCACGATGACAGTAGCTCACGAAGTAAGCACAACGCGAGAACCAATGATCATTTTGGAAAAGCGGCAACAATAAACTTCGAGAGACTGCGACTATCGATTTAACACGGATTTTTTTAGAAAGGATATTACATATTATTTTTAATTGTTTTGAAGATTCCAGAATTGTAGTTTACCGATTATAATTGAATAGTGATTCAAATACATAAGAAAACTGCGAACGAAACAAGAAAATGTTAAAATATAACCCAATATAAAATATTATAAGAGAAAGAGTACAAAAACATAGGATAAAATTAATTTATCTTTATGTTCTTTTTCCTGATCTCACTAAATAAATCAATATATTCGAACATCTATTTTGTTATTCTTTTGTTTATATGATTCCTTCCATTTCAATATTTTTTTTTAAATAAAATTTTTTTTATTTTAATCATGATTTAATCATAGAAGTTAATTTCTTTTGCAACTTTGATTGCCTGTGACTTTTTTTTATTTTATATATATAAACACACAATACACGCGCGCGCGTTACAAGATTAAGAAAAAAATATTGTTGTGTGCCCGCTCTGAAAAGGCGACTAATATCGATTCGCACGAGGCGATCGATGTGCGCGACAGGAGAAGATCTTTCCCTGTCAACAGTTGTTATTGTTGTTGTGGTCTTGATCTTTCAAACGTGCTGTCATATATTTACATTAAAGTTATCTTTATTAAGTTTGTCTTCTTATTCCGTGAGCGCGCATGTTATTGTAGAGCATTAGTGCGCGAATACGAAACGACCTACCCGGTCATAACATTATGAACTGTTAAAATATTTCGAAATCAAAACAGCTAAGAAAAAAATATTTCGTACAAAAGTTATAAGATTTCAATAAATGCATCAAAAGTATATCGATTTGACCTCAAGCATAGGTATATATTAGCTTTCAATCAGTTTAAAATTTTTAATAGAAACATCTTTTTTATTTAATAGAGGAGAAGATAGAATTATAGGTCGTGTAGGTATAATGAGCATTCGTATTATTTCTGTTATTAAATAAGGAATTGCTACTATTGCTAGTGACTGCTTTCCATTTAGTTACACAAGTTAACACAAGCGTCATTATAATTTTGTCATTGAATACAAAAAAAAAAGATAGAATGACGCTTATGTCACTAAATAATGAAAAGCATTCAGTAATTACTTATGAAATCATTTATTTAATTATGTAGTGTTGCCAATATTCCAATACTCAATAAGTGACCATTATTATAAGGCATTTTTACTTTTGAACACTTCAAAACTTTTTCAAAGTACATTGTAACATTTAATTATGCATACTTTTTCATTCTTTTTAAGAGAATGCTGAAGTTGTAAATTTTACTGATACAACAACGATTTACGAAATATCAGTATGTCATTACATATTACACATTAATATACCTTTGCATATAGAATGCAGTACTGAAAATCTATAATATATGTAAACTGTAGATTAGCAGTAAAACTACAATTACCTTATCAATTAACTACTTCTATATATAAACTTAATTTGAAAAAAAGGCTGTATTAGGTCTGTCGAGATGTCATTACACATAAGGATCCACATTAATAAAACTCATGTTATTGTTTAACTTTACATAACTCAAAATGTGTATAGCCAAATAAAAAGTTAAATAACAAAAAAAACATTCGAGTGTACATATGTTCGTGGGATAATATACTTAAGTTTAAAAAGAATTTGTAATTAGTATTTGTAATTAAAAAAATGTTAAAATGTACTTCGAAAAAATTTTTAAGTGCTCAAAAGTAAAAATGTCTTACAACATTCCGAGCGCTACTTTTTGTTAGAAATTTTCAAAATAAGTGCAAAGTGTCACTAATGTTACGAAATACTGTTCTTACAAGGGAACTGTCACGGTTGTCCGGCGCCAATTTTATTCTCCTTGAAATATGTTGTTAAACACGAAAATCTAAGAGATCCTTATTTTTTTATATCGGCGAAATCTCATGTTTAGGGGGTGAAACACCCTTCGAAAAAAAAACGGTATTTCTCTTTTGGGGCGAATATCGTCGAAAGTAGAAGAGACAGAAAAAAATTTTTTTAATAAAAATTGTACAGTTTAAAGAATACTTTAAAGTTATAGAGAAAAGAATTTTTTTGTTTTATTTGACAAAATATTCTCATCACCCAAAGTTTTATTTTGTTTTTTTTCCCCAAATAAAATTTTATTATATATGGTTGGCTTTGGAAAAAAATAATCTTTAATTTGGCTGAAAAAAATTTGAAAAATTTGAGCCGATATAAAAAAATAAGAGTCTCATAGATTTTCGTGTTTAACAACATATTTCAAGGAGAATCAAATCGGCGCCAGACACAGTTTTCTTGTTAGTTTTATATCAAAAGGGTCCAAAATTATCGTATGTTCATGTTTTAAAATGACTTAGAAAATCAAAATCATTCGTTCAATAGTGGATGAAACAATTTAAAGAAGTAGAAAACGTCGACGACCTACTACACACACAGAAAGAGGTTTAAACTGTACATCAAGAGAAGACAAAACGATTATTCATCTATTTAAATGAAAACTTACACATTGCGCCAAACTCAGAATCAACTTTGTATAAACATTATGATAAACACCATCAGATGTCGTTTACATGAATCAAAGAGAGAGTACTGTTCTACAAAGCCCTTTTTGATACAAAAACGCGCCACAAAACGACTGACCAGATGTATACATAATCGATTTCAACGAAATTCGTTGCAACGATAATTCTCCATGTCCAATAAGTAAAGGAATATGATGCGATACTTAAGCGCTTATAAGAAAATTAATGTCAAAAAATTCCGTGGACTTTTATAGTAGTTCTCTACTCCACTAAAGTAGAGTCTTTAACTGAAGAGCGCGTGGAACGTCAAACTCATAATCACGAGATAGCTAGATCGAGTCTTGGTGAGTCAATTCTTTTTTATTTTACAATACACTGTTTTTTACATCATAATATGGAATTAACATGAAATTTACGCTGATTTAATTTTCTATTTTATATAATATCCAATATGATGAAAATAAGAATAGAAAAGAGTAAAAAGCGAGTGCCATATATGTATAGGCGTATGTATATATGATTAAAGCTATAACATAGTTCAATTATTTATATTTACAATTTTTCAAAATTAATTATTTTTAAAAAGAAATTATAAAAATTGTTTCAGTGTTTTTTTTCCAAAAAGATGCATAAAAATAAAAAAAAATATAATTTTGATGCAACAGCAAATATGTCGTCACGTCTTTTGGAATTATTTATCCTTCTTTTTCAGCGTGTTTTAAATGAATGCTGCGCAGTAATAGAGATCAATCACATACATATCAAAATACGTCGATACAAAAAATTAAATGTGACTTTTGAAAAATAAAATTAATGTGTTATTTTTATTCGCGTTTTATTGTGTTTTCTATGTTGCTCGTTTCAAGTTAATGAATTTATCATTGATATTTTCGTTTTTTAATGGACCTTTAAGTTTTTAAATCACAAGAGGATTTATATATATTTAATCTTTGATTTTTTAAATATTTATATATTATAGTTATATAGTTATTACAGATTGTCAGTTTATGTTTTTATATTTAGTACAAGTTTTTTGAAATATCGAAAGAAAATTGGAAAAAAACATTGGAAGAATAAATAATTCTATGATTTAATTGTATAACTAACAAACTTTTTGTGATCTTTAACCCTTAAACACACAAGTGAGTCAGAGAAACCTCAAATGAAATTTCGAACGTTTGCTGTGATAAAATGAATGCTGAAATGAAACAGGAGGTTTGGACTAGGGAGTAAAAAAAGTTTGAAATCTCTTTCGATTGATATGTTAATCAACTTTTTTGGTCAACTAGAATTCGAATGATATGATAGCAAAGTTTTGTTGAGGTCTGTGGGACTACTATTGTGTGTAAAATTTTTTGTGAGTAATCTTATTTAAAAAAAAAACTGGACAAAACACGTTCGAACAGGTCCGTTTGCATATGTTACTCGCATATACTCTGTCTAAAATTAGAATACATAGTGCTGTAGAAAAGGGGGCTTCTGCGCAGGGTCTGAAATATATCATGAAACACACCAATTTTCAATTTTAGACACCTTGAGTTAATTAAAGATAGCTCATATTCGCCTTGTTACATAATGATACATTTTAATAGGAATGATAGTACCTTAAACACACTGATCCCGTAAAAAACGTAAACACATTTTCCAGACTTTTTCAACTCTGAGCTACTTATAACTTTGATTCCAATCAATATTTTTCACCAATCTTTTTTCTTTTCAAATAAAAAGTTCAGAAATGTGACTGCACAATCGGCATTGCCAAAAAATGATTTGTTGTAAAGTTATAAAGAAAAAATCATTAAGCAAAAATAAAAAATCATTTTTAACTAACAAAACATGATTTTTTTCAATACACTCTTTTTATAATTGCCTTTACAAATTTAAAAGTTCTTTTGTATAATTAATGTATAGACACTAATATAAATCCGAACTCATTGATTTTATATCAAAAATGAAAAAAAAACTAAAAAAATTGTATCAGTTTTACCTATTCTTACCCTAATATGTCATCTACAACTGTGTCAATATGTGCCACAGTTGTATGTGCGCAATATTTGCTTAATTCATACAAAAATTCTACAGTGTATTTATACAAAATAAAAATGGTTCAGAATGTGGATAACACGAAAATATAATGTTGAGTTCTTAAAATTATTCAAATATCTAACGTGAAAAATTAGTGTGTTTAAAAATTTGTGCATGTACATACTATATGTACAATATTAATGTAGTAATATGTAGTGACATATTGACGTTTCGTAAATCGTACGCATGTAAATCGAGTATATATGTGCGTGCGTGCGTGCGTGTGTATATGTATGTGTATAAGTTATTGTTCAGTCAATAAAGCTCATTACTTTAGTATATTTTTCTTTTAAACGTATACTAATTGTAAAAAAAGTTGTTGACTACATTTTTTGACTTAATTTCTTCAGTTTAAGTATTTAATTCAATTTGAATACATTAAATACTTGAGCTTTAGTTCATTTAAATTAATATATAAATATGTGAACTAAATTTTAAATATTTTATATATTTAAGTTAAATACATAAAATATTTTAATTTTAGTTCATGTATTCATATATTAACTTAAATACATATATACTTGAACAAATTTCATCAAATTGAAAAATTTAGTCAAATTAAAAAGCTTTTCTCAGCTACATAAGTGATAAAACTCGTATTATGTTACTCGAAATACTTGAACCGATTTACTTTTTTTAAAAAATAAATGAATATAGTGATCGTTTTCAAAAGCATTTTCCCTCCATAAGACTAAAACCACAGTCGGAGGAAGGACAGATATAGTAGAATTTATTAATACAAATTTTGCTTCTATACTAACAATGAGAGAAAGAAAGGATTGTAATTACCAAATTTTAACTATAATTTATAGTTATTTTCGATGCTATATATAGGGTAAAGTCGATATATACGCCGCAGCTATCGAAAATTTAATTTATTAAGTATTATTTATTATGTTTAAGGAAAATAAATTAGGCTAATAAAAACTTCATACTGTTTACTATTATAAAAAAAATTTTAAGTATGAAATATTTCTTTTCTTATACTTGAAAAAAAAAACTTAAAAAAACCCTTGCATTTTTGTCATATAAAAAAAGTGGCGGGATTTACGACTACTCATGTGTAAGATACACGGCGCATCGAAATTTACAAATAATATTTTCAGATATGATATAAAATAACATAATGACTTACAAAATTTGTTTATAAAGTTTATTAGGGAATAAGAACAGTAAATATGTATTCAAAGTAATAATAATGCAATATTAAAGAAATTAATATGCACAGACATCAACAGGGTGCTCATTGTGTTCTCAACATAGTGCTCAACATAGAGTAAGTGCTGCTTTCCAATCACGCAGTGTCTGTATTACGGCATAAATCCCGTTCGCTGAAAAGGCTGTATATCTTATGGACAAATGGAATATACAAGATATCAAACTAAATAAAGAATACAAGAGCTATGCACTTGAATCTTGCTTGTATTTTATCCTTTACTATCGCTCTACATTTACATATCATGAAATAATCATTATGCCTTTTATATTTTCTACAGTAATTATTTTACGTAGACGGTAATACACGATCGCGCTACTTCTACGTGAAAAAATTAATTCAATTTACGATATTTTCGTTAATATTAACAATAAAGAACTGTAATTACAATACAATACTAATATAACATAAAGGCACATAACAAAATAGTTCTGAGCAAACTATCTTTATTTCTTCTATTTTTTCTGACTGCTGCGGCGTACATCCCCCCGCGGCGTAAATACCGACTTTACCCTATATAGTTGATTTAACCATGCAAATTATAGCTATTGCAACATAAACAGTAAACGAATATTTAAGAAATAGTTATTACATTCAATATAATTGTAATTGCATTTATTATATGAAAATGTTTATATGAATTTATCTCTACCGTCTATATTTTTATATTTTACTGTATTAACATTTGAAATTATAATTTATAACAAAATTTTTTCATAGTTGATAGAACTTTGAATATAAAGTCATTATTGCTAACATTATAACATTAATAACTATAAAAATAGAGCTACTAATCATAATTCTTTTAACATGTGCAATTATAGTCACAAGTACTAAATACTTTTCTCTCAGTGTAAAATCGCCGATAAATTATAAATCGAAATTATTTCGACGATGAATCGATGATCAGAAAAAATGATCCGTTTGCGAAAGACCGACGCCAATGAGGCATAAGTAATTATTGCGTCAGCTATCGCGGCTCGACGCGCGCGGCTACAGTGGCGATTGGTTGCGGCTACGGAGCGGGAAATCCCCGTTGAAACCTGCTCGACCGCGAGTTGTCCCACCGCGGTGTCTCGTTTTCTTCGTCATTCGCCGCCGAGTAAAGACGACTAGTCGTTCGGGAGAAACGCACGATGAAGTATTGTCGTTGCCGCTGCTAGTGCTCGTCAATACCGAGAGATAACAGTGTATTATAACGATTTCGTATACTGAGAAAAAATAATTAAATTGATTAAATTTTTGTAGCTGGAAATCTCTTCAGATCAAATATTTATATATTTAAATTAAACATAATAACACAAAATATTTAAATTTCAGTACAAGTGTTTATATTTAATTTAAATTTCTTTATATTTCAAATTAAATTTATATATTTAATTTATATATTTACCTTTACATAAAATACGAGTTTATCTTGGACTTCGTTTTAAATATTTATATATTTAACTTAAATAGACAAAATACTTGAACTACAAAAATTTAATTACATTGATGAATGCAGTCAACAACTTTTCTTTATCAG
Source organism: Solenopsis invicta (assembly GCF_016802725.1). Taxonomy (NCBI): domain Eukaryota; kingdom Metazoa; phylum Arthropoda; class Insecta; order Hymenoptera; family Formicidae; genus Solenopsis; species Solenopsis invicta. Next base: position 10,608,767 of record NC_052679.1, read on the forward strand.
TGTATTTCTAATCGAATATCTCGAAACGATGAGTTTTTCTCATGCGATATCGGTACATTCATCGTGAATATTGCCGCGCGATTATACTTAATTCCTGCATGTACAATTATCGTCGCCATGCAAGTATAAGTACTGGTAACACGAGTGCGCCTGATCCGTCGATACAGTTCACGCCGATATATTGTTATATGATAAAATTAAGGTGAGAGTGCGAGTGTCGTTGTCGCGTTAAAAATGGATTCGTTTAATAGTTACGGCAGGAACGACCTGTCGGAGGTGAGTTTATAACAAGAATGTCCCAAAGTACGAGCGTTGTACAGTTTTCCAAGTAAATCTTGACACGAACCGTTCGCATGGTCGCCGTTTCTTCTTGTTGTTTTTCCCAATTCTGTTATCGTTCATTTCCCTTTATTATTCAGTAATTTCATATCTTGTACGACATCTGTCTCGAATTTGAGTTAGGTGCACCGTAACTTATCGTTTCGCTTGACGAAACGATAGACAGAATAAGTAATTATGCTTGCCTGATATTGCTTGGATGGAAATAATCATAATTTTAGCAGATCGCAATTAATTTTCTTGCTCAATCGAACTGCTGTATATGCATAACTAAAAGTTTTTACGCTCTTCGTGCGTTTCTTTCGAGATATTATCAGCTAAAATTTGAAAAACGTTTCGAAAATAATAGAATAGATTTTTAGTAGAATATTGTAACGTATGAATTAAACTATAAATATTTAAATAATGCAGCATCCGAATATTTAAAAAATCCTGATGTTTAAATACCCAGATAATTCGAAACTTAAGGTTGGAGTTAAAGTCAAATACCCGAACTACGAAAAATTGAACAGAGAAACCAATTGCAAAACGGAACATGTTAAAACATGTAAATTTATAAATAACTTTCATTATCCAATGTTATAAAACAAGAGTTACCAAACTTTTTTTATTAAAAATTATTTTAAGATCTGTATGATAATTCAAATAATAGTTTTAAATTATTTATTTAGATAAACACCTTTTTATTGGAAACGTTTTATTTTTCTGCTAATGTTTAAAAGCAACATATTTTCTTATATCAAAAGCTATTAAATGATAATAGGGTAAAGTCACTTATTATGAGATGCTTTTTTTTAAGGCTTATAATTTACTTAATTTATACCATTAACTTCTGTTTTTATGTTCAAATTATAGTAAATATATTTAAGTTCTGTCGCCAAAAATTAACAACCAATAATAGTTATACTTTGTTGTATATGAAATTTTTTATAAAAATTGCCGATTGTGCTAAATCAAAAAAGGATTTCTAATATGAGATACAAACGTTTTTTTTTACATGAGTCTTGTCAATTTGGACCTTACTAGGTTTAAATTAGGCTCTTGACTCAAAATCTAGTTAACCAATCAAATAGCTCTTTGGATACTCAAAAACTTTTGTACATAATATTTTTCTCCAAAATCTATTCTCTTCGAGATATTTTAAAGTCGCAATGCTAATATTGAGGACCATATCTTTCAAGCCTCATAATTCAAAAGTCCTCAATAAAAAATTTTATTATAGCATTTTGGAAAGCTCTTGAAGTTAGAACACGCAATAACAAATATAGATTTTTAAGTGTCTAATATTATGAATTACACGCTTTACGGTTTCATGATCACCAAATCTAATATTTATTATTAAACAAATTATTACATCTCGTATTTTTTATTAATACGATCACTGCAAAATTTATTACTAAATATTTGTTTATTCTATAATAAACGAGATTTAAAAGATTCATCTCAATAAATCTTGATAACATCCAACTTCAAAAATTTTCTTTTAACAATTGCACGCATGATTTAATAATAAATTTTCTACTAATTACCTTTCACCCCAGAGTTATTAACTTAAATAAATTTATGATGGTATCAACCATATGAGTTTATTAATGTAGCAGAAACCTCGCTATCTTATATTAGGAACCTATCCGATAATAGGCGACTTTATCTTATCTCATAATTAACAAAAATTATATTTTATTACATAATATTGAATTTGTCATAAAGTACCTTGTCAAATTATAATAAAATATGTATATTATTCCATTAAAAAAATAATATTTGTTAAATTTAATTAAAAATTAAAACTTTTTTATTAAAGTTTTAAATAATTTAATAATTAACAGTTTGTTTTAAAACTTTCATTCAAACCATTACACAACTTTTTGTACAAAATAACTTTAATAATTTATATATTTAACTTCAATTTTTAATGATTTTTAAAAATGATTTTTTTAACTTTTCTTATATTTAAACAAAATATATTTTACTTGAAAAATTATTTTATAACTCCGTTATTTAAAAAAATAAATGAGTGTATACACTTGACTCAAATTGTACATATAAAAAGATTGTTTTGTACATCCTATAATTATAGGAAAATAAATATGTACTGAAATACAAATATATATATATATATAAATTATACTAAAAATAGGGGGAAGAAAAGAATAGGGAAAATTGAACTCAATTAAGCATCAATCTCTCGATTTTGATAAAGTCAACTAATTTATGCGCACATATGCATAAATAGGCAGGTTTCTTTCATTTATAGCTGTATTTTGTATTGTGGAAAACACTATCTTAGAATCAATGAAGGCAGTAACTAAATGTTTCAGCTCATAAACTTAGCAATTAATTTTGTTTCTATTCTGCTTCTTACACGGGATAAATTAAATTAATTCAAATTCACAGATTGGAATAAACATAATTTTTTGAGTTAAAATTCAATTTACTCAATAAATAATTCGGATATAATCTGAAATTCTCTGAAAGAAGATAAACGGATCGTTCGAAAAATTCATAAATTAATTATTAAAATATTTTACTAGTAGATTCGAGTCATATTTATAGCTCTAATCTCAAATGTCGAATCGCTTTCTCTTTCAATTGTCAATTATGCAAAACACATAAATTTCGAGGAAATTATTATAATTTTTAATAATAGACAATATCTCATTTATCAAATTTGTATTTAGTTTTTTAATTTCATATTTGTTTAAAGAGGATTCCTAAATGATCAATAACTGATCAGTAATATTACGCAGTATTAAATTATTTTTAATAACAATATTCCCTGAAAATTTTTCTTAGAATTTTTCATATAATTTTTCAGAATGTATCATATTTTAAATGTATAACGATTTCTTAAAAATGTAAACTTTATATCTTTTCATATTTTTTTAGATTTTATAAAATTTCCTTAGAAACTTCAGAATAAGAAATTTTTAGAATATATCAAAATTTATACAAGGTATCTGATAATTAGTTATTAAACTTTCGCATAGAATGAATTACACTGACAAGAATCGAAAAGTCTTGTATCGTTTTGCGATTTTCGCAATAGTTAACGAATTATTAATTTAGCGATCAAGGTTGCGAGGCACGCAGAAATTATTGTTTACAAACAGCATTGGAGCGACTCATTTCGTCGTGCGCTTAAATTTGGCGGTAGGCCGGGCAACTTGGCTACCATTGTAAATTAATAATTGCGAAAATCGCCAAACGGTACTTTTTTACTCAATTTAGTCTATTCTACCTCTATGCAAAAGTTTAATCATTAATTATTAGACATCTTGTTTATACTTATATGAAGAGAGATTTCTAGAAAAGATATAGCCTTTCATATTTTTTCATAATTGCTCTGTAAAAATCCTTTAATTATTGTAATGAGATTGAACAAGTAGCACATAACACTGTTGAGGGATGGAATTATATTTCTTATAATTAAAGTCACATTGGATATAATAAAAGACGCAGCATTATAACATTTCTTAACTATGTAGATTTAAAAAAAATGTGAAGTAATATTTTGAAGACAAACTCCAAAAATTGAACTTCAGAATAAAATTAAGTATTCTAACAGTACAGTATATTAAATATTAACACGAATACCTGTGTCTACAGTAATTCAAATTGGTTTAAATATCCTGATTTGAGTACTTTAAATATTATTATATTGATCTGAAAAAATTTGAAAAATTTTCTAAAAGAATTGTAAAATTTATACAGAAATTCTAAAAAATTCTAGGAAAAATTTTGACTAGTATTCACTAGATCACTAGACAATTCAAAACATATTCAATATAACTACATAATCAATATTATGCAATATTCAAATATTGTGCAATAATAATGATTATCTAAGGATTGCTTAAGAACCTGTTATTGCTCTTTTAATACAGGGTGATTCAGAACGACCCATGTGTCCCTGTAAAGACGTGTTCTTGGATAAATTCTGAGACGATTTTTCTTGTACGAAAATTTTGTCTGACGCTTACTTTTTAAATAATAAGAGGATAAAGTTAGCGAATCACGGGCCGTGTACATACACATGATAGACAAAGGCGGCGCAACTCACCGTCTAACACGGAGGCTTATGCGGGTATGCGCCCGCGTCAGGCTGTGAGTTGCGCCGCCTTTGTCTACCATGTCTACACGGCCCGTAATTCGCTAACTTTATACTCTTGTAATTCAAAAAGTAAGCGTCGGACAAAATTTTCATATTGAAAAAATCGTCTAAGAATTTATCCAAAAACACGTCTTTGGACAAATGAGTCATTCTGAATCACCCTGTATATACAATAGATAATACGAAATATGCAGAGTCTTTTAATTTTTAAGAAGGGGGAGTTTCTTTTTTTAAATCAATATAAAAAAAAAGATGCTGTACTCTGTTGTCAGAAAAATTTCTTTCTTTTTTAGAAAAGTTTTTTGCATTTTTTTGTTAATTTCTATATATAACATAAAAAATTATGCAGAAAAAAAAAATACAATCGTCACGTATTAGAATATTTTTTTAAGTATATTTTGCCGCAAATTATATATTGATATCGTACAGTTTGAAACAGACTGTACGATTCAATATGATTAAAAAACTGGCTTTAAAGAAGATATGTTTAAAGTTTCAATTAAAATTATTTTTAATTAATATAAAAGCAGCACGTTATCGCCGTGTTAAATTTTGAATCCTATGATTGCAGATGTATCCGTCATTTATCAATTTACACGAGGATGAAAGTGACCATTTACTTTTGGATATGGATTCTTTAGTTCCCAGGCGAAGCAGTTTTTTAGCGAGCCGTGGCTGCGAATCAACCAAGAAGAAATGTTCGCTCGGTAATATCATAAAAATAATGTAGAAAGAATCAATTTCGATTAAGGAAAAGGATCGCGAAAAATTATTGGACAGAGATATCTATCTATAGCTTTATTTTTTTTTTCTTATTATTTTCAATGAGAATTACGATCAGATTTGAAGAATTTTTCCCTAAATTTGATATTACATATGACGGGGGAGAATAAAAAGTTTAAAAAAATTTTTAAAGAAGGAAAATATAAAAATTTATAGTGTTTTTTAGGAATTGTACCAATTGTAACAATTAATTGTAACAATTAATTTATAACACATTAATTGTTCATTATATTTATTACAAATAATTCGACAATACTGCATTGAATCAACATCTGTCATATTTGAATCTTTTTCTGTTCGTTTCGCCACGTTAGCTGGATTTTAATCATAAGATTTTGTTTTCTGCCTTTCTAAATTTTCTAAACTAATGTACACTTAAAGTGAAATAGGTATATGTTTGAAAGTTAGCAAAAGCGAGAAAGAATGTTCCAGTGCAGAGTCTAGTGTGGAAGTAGAAAAAACAAATCTACAGGGAGAAATAGAATACAAATCATTTATATTATGTACTAAATTTTAACTTTGTTCAATACGTGGTTCCGAAAAGTAAAAATAAACAAAACTTGCATGCGCATGTGTGAAGTAAGGGAAATACGCATGCCTATTTAATCCATCAAATTTCGTCTGCGCCTTCCCCTCTTCCCTCGTCTATTGCGCTGTGCAATACAGAGCTTTTGAAGTCAACTTTTATGCACAGCTATAAGTGAAGTAGCGATCTAATGTATTAGGGTGAAGTGGGGTAAAGTGGGGCACCATCAAAATTTTTATGTAGTAGTGAGTTTAGAGCAAAACAAAAAACTGTCGTCTATTGTTTATCATGACAGCTCATGTTTCAATAAGCCATTGGAGTTTATACAAACATTTTGTTGCTGTACGAGACCGATCTTAAAAGTTATTTTCATAAAGTTTTTTCTTGTGTTCATAATACTCGTGATTTAAGCAAGTTTTTTAAGTGTTGAATAAAGGAAAGTTATGTGCAGTTATCATTTTCCTATTATTTTTCTAAATAAAAAAAATGTAAAAACTTAATCTAGTTTCGGTAATGAATGATTGCGTGCAAATTAACGTTGTGAGGTAAAGTGGGGCATTTTAAATGGGGTAAAGTGGGGCACACCAATGAAGTCATTTTTTCATATTTGCTTGAAGGATTAGTGCAAATTAAGTGATTTTATTAATTATTTCGAATGTTATTACTTATATACACGAAGAAAATTTAATTCAAATATTACTATGTGACAGTAGCTGCGAACCATCAAAGAATTATAAGTTTGAATGCAATAACCATGATAGAGAGAGGGAAGGATTTTATTGCTCTATTTTCAATTATTTATTATTTAGAAGTGTTGATTAAATATAGAAATCGATTTAAGTACCAATTTAAATCGATTTCTATTTTTAATCAACACTTCTAAATAGTAATAATAAAAACCATTTTATGACTGTTTTGACTGAATTTTTTTAGTGCCCCGCTTTACCCCACCATTTTTCAAAAGCCCAAAATTCTTCGTTTTTGAAAAATAGCTAAAAATATAATTTAAAAATGAAACTTTGAAAATCCGCAATTATAGAAAGTTAGTTTTTTTCATCCTCTAGTAAAAACAAGCACTGATTGTTCAAAAATTCAATTTTTTGACACTTTTATGGAGATAAACAAAAACTCGTTCCACTTTACCTCATCTTGCCCTATATAATAAATATCTAGAATTTTAATCAATGCTCTTTTAGTAAACAGTTGTCTAAATTTAGTTATAGTTTTAAAAAGTCGTTTTTTTTGTAACTTTAATATATAATTCGTAATTTTTTAATTATAATTTCCTAAAATTGACTGATCTGATGATACATTGAAAGAGAAAAAAAAACATTTGCGATTATCATAATTTAACTATAATTAGTAGTTATTTTCGGTGCCAGTGTTATATATTTATAGTTTTAATCATGCAAATTATAGCTATTAGTTATTATTACGTAAATAGTAAGCAAATGTTTAAAAAATAATTATATTCACTGTAATTGTGATTGTATTTACTGCATAAAAATGTTTACTTTAATCAGCCGCATTAGATTAGCCGCCGCTATTTTCTAAATTCCTAAATATATCAATGAATATCTCGCTTCACAAGGCAAAGCTTTTCTCTGCCAGATTTTTTCGTTTCGTGCAAAAACTCGTCCAGTATAATTTCATCAGTATTGAAGCTGAGGTAGCAAAATTGAGTACTGTCCATTGTGTCGCTCAATACCCAGATAGTACAGAGAATTTGAAAAAAATTTTTTTTTGTTTCCGATTTTTATAAATTGAATTTTTTCCCGTTTTTTTTCTATTTTAAAAGTATTCTTTAGGGTCCCAAAAGACACTTTTATATCTATTGTGAATTCTTTTTCAGGTTCAAAGAAAATCATTCTCGAATCTATAAAAATTTTCTATGAATTTGAAATAACTTTTAGATAATACTTTAGAACTCCATTACTGTTCATTTTATTTTCTGGAATTGAAAAGTGAGATAGATTGGAATTATTGAAATATCTGAGGAATGTTTCAAAAGCACGGAATAAAAATATAAACTAAGACCTCCGCAGACACAGTTGAATTTCATTGTTTACTTAGACACCATGAGGAGACATTATGCTTTACAAAGGGTTTTTGAGCTCGAAAAAATCTGAAAAAATTCTGGTGTACTCTTCCAACATTTCAAAATACGATTTCACAATTGTTTGACACAAAATGTTTTTCACTTTTTGTGTGTGTTCAAATATGAAGCAGACTCTGCAAAATTCATTGTTGCATGCAGTAAATATTTCATAACTTTTTTATATGTTTATAAAAAAAATTATAACTTCAAACAATCCAAAGTTAATACTTACGAAAAGATAGCAGAAATTCCTGCTTCAAAAAAGTATAATTATTTGATAACCTAAAAATCAATAATTTTGGTTCACATAAAATGGTAAAAAAAGGATAAAAACTATTTTTTGAAAAAAATCAGTACTTTATTTTAGATATGATCACTAAAAACAACTGTAAAGAATAATTTAAAGAAAAAATTATATTTAGTGCGCATCTTCAGCAGAGTGTTTATACATATCATAGATCTATTTTGAATTTCTATATCTATTATGATGAAAATAATCTTTTATTCACATTATATATCAAAATAAAGGCTAAGAATAGAAGAAGAAAACATGATCGACTCATTTGGATGAAAAATAACTTCGGCAGGCACTGTCGCTGGTGGAACGTGCATCGATAGTTGAGATACAATTGATGAAATAGGACAGCCGTCCTTCGGCTGATAAATCCCCATTGTCAACTTTCTTTTAGGGGAAGGGTAAGCTGAACGCTTCTATTTATTATCTACTAAAATAATTCAAGATCGAAAAATCGACTGTTCTACTCATGGTGTCTGCAGAGGGTTAAAATATATTTTGCGATATGTTTTAACGAAAGATTTTATACGATAAATCATATTATGATAACAATATACTCTGTATTATCCATATTTTTGCCGCAGTATATATTTTAATTTACATTTCTTGCTGTTTGGAGAAAATTCGTACGGCATTTTCCGAACTTTGAAATTTTTCTCATTTCATGCAGCTCATCTTGAAACTGTTGCTTCCGAACTGTTCTACAAGTTCTACTTGCGTTTAAGTTTTCATTCAACAACGTTTCCAAATTGTCAGCCTTCATGGTACTCCAGAACGCGGATGACTCACATCAAAATCACCGTCTTTAAAGCATGAAAACAATATTTGCATGTATTGAGGGCACAATATTTTTCTCAAGAACAAAATAAATGGATTTACATGCTTTAGCAGTATTTTTCCTTGCTGCATATCAAATGCAGTATCGAATATAAAATTTTTCGTCGCTGATCAACTGTTATTTTTAACGTTATATGCACCATTGAATCATAATAAATGACGTTTTAAAAAATTCAATATCAATCTTACGAAAACACAAAAAGCGGAAAAATATTTCAATTAAAGATAATTACATTAAAGAAATGTAGAGATTTTTTAACTATTGAAAAGAAATTCTTTTTCATTTAATTTCAAATAGATTACGTAAATTAAAAAAAGTATTTAATAAAGTACAAATTTCTTTTAAATTCAAAAAGATCAGTTGTGCTATCGTGCTGCTATGATTGCCATTGGAACAAAATCTTATTAAAAGTTCAAAGATATGCGCAAGAGTACTTACTTTTTTTCCCATTATGGACACTACACAATTTATTGGAACAATATTGGAACAATATATATCCAATACATACCATATTTTAGAAAACGTTACGTTGAATAAATCTTTAATAAGATTGGTTCTTGCATTTAGGACTTTACTGAATCTATGTGTAGAAAACACTCGTAATAAAGAATCATTGATCGCTTACTGAATTGTTGTTTCCGCTAAACGTAACCAATGTTTCGCCTATAAATTATATTATTAGATTTTATCTAAAAAATTTTGGTGTATGGCATTACTTTACAATAATTCATTCTTTTTTTCTTCGTTTACTTCTTCGTCTAAATCCATGGCTACAAGCAAAGAATGTTGCCAGGACATAAATCAAATAAAAAATTTTTTAACAATTCTTTTAATTAATTCTTACGCTTTTAACCGCAAAAAAACTATAATATAAACTATCGCTCAAAAATTGCAGCACTCTTGAGATCTTCTCACATTTTACTTGGAGTATGAAAAGTATTTTAAATATTACAAAAATTTATAAGAATCAAGAACTATAATTAGAATTATAATGTTTTTCTCTCCTTTTCCGTAAAGTCCTTATATAGTTTCAAAGTTAAAAAGAAAACATTTTATAAGAAATTAATTTTTACACGAAAAATTCGATATCATTAGGAGAAATCGCACCATTGTTTTTTTAAAAGCTTTTAAAACTTAGAAGCTTATTTTAAAAAATAACTTTTCATTAATTTTTAAACGATGATGTTTCATCAAGTTCTTCAAAACAAAAATAAGTTGAAAAAAATATTAATTTTCAGTTTGTTGTAATTTAGGTATAAGTATCGTAGAAACAAAATACAAATTTAAAGCTTTATTTTTCCTCTTTAAAATGCATTTTTTTAAAAACTTCTACGACTTTTTTCGCTGAAATATCTAATTTTTCACAAGATGCAAAAAATTTCAAACGTGCTGAAACTTTTGAACAGTAGTGTATATTCACTTTTTTTTATTGTTAGATATATTTCAAAAATCATTTTGTATACCATATATTTGGATCTATTCTCTCTCTCTCTCTCTCTCTCTCTTATTATTATTATTATTATTAAAGGAATCAATGGTTTATTTTCAAATCCACCTTCTCTCTTTAATTTTAATTCATTTCGATTAAAAAACAGAAGATAAATTTCGATCTATTTGATTGTTCGTTTCATATTCTTCTATCTTTTGAAGTTTATTCACGTTTTAGGCATCTCGTTATTACGTTTTTTTCCGTTCTGGAAAAAATCTTATATTTTTAAGAATTTTTTATATTTAAAAATCGGGCTGTTACTTTTGACTTACTTCGAAGATTGACTTATTCGAAGCTTCGAAAGAATTTGAAGCTTCTAAATTAACTTCGAACCTCAAAGTTTCAAAAAATACGTTTGTGCAAATTAAAAGATTAGTACAATTACAATATATTATAGCATGTTCTAAACATTTGCATTATATAACATATATTCGAAAAAAATATATATTTCGGCTTGTTTTCAATCGCACCGTAACATTGAAAAAAGATTCGGAAATGGTGAAAAAATATTTTTCAAGAAATAGAATATACGCAAAAATGTTTCTTTATTGAAACTATATCTAATGAAAATACATGGCTTTACTCTAACAGAAACTTATTTTGAAAAATAAAAACATTTGTCAAAATATTTTCAGAAACAAGACAATTCCGTTGTAATGAAACAATGTTACCAGCAGTTAAAAACTCGTGTTTACGGTAATAAACAGTCGTTAACAATAATATCTTAGTTCGCGGGGCACAAACGTATTTTTCGAAGCGTCGAAGTTAACTTCAAACTTCGAAGATTTTAATACCAAAGTTTCGAAGCTTCGAAATTCGAATGTCGAAGCCTTCGAAAAAAATCACCAGCCCTATTTTAAAATAAAGATATCTTAAGAAATATCTTAATGTTTCATATTTGATAAATTTTCTTCAGAAATTATAGAATAAAAAATATTAAACTAATTTTCGTAATTTACATATACAAAAAATTTTTGCAAAATATTCTAGACTTTCTCAACATTTCCAAAAAGAAAGTGCTGAAAAAATCGAATTCCAATTTGTATAAAAAAAAAATCAAAAGATATTTCTAAAATGTTATACAATTTCACGAAAATTCTGAAAAATTATATAAAGAATACCAAGAGAAATTTTGAAACTTAACATTTCACGATACAAAGGGAATATCATAAAACGGACACTGTATTTGTAAGAAAACAACTTTACACGTTCTCGCGTTTCACTTCGCACGAGCAAAAAATACAACAAATTATAGAGAAAAACATAACTTCAGAAGATGATTAGTCTATTATCTTTTCAATTTTCTTGCTCGCTTTGCTTGACTCACGAAGGTCCGAGTCTGCCACTGGTCTGCGATTGTCGACGTAGCGATAGTCGCTGGTGGGGATTTCCCGGGAACTGTTTAACATTGACGTATTGCGTCGATTTATGGGAAACCGCACCGGCTTTAACATTTAATCGTCTGATCGATCTGAAGTAACATTTTGCATTCAAAACGTATTTATCCGATTTTAACATACAAACGGCGCAAATCAGACAAGAATTACTTAAGGATTTAATGTTATCCTTAATGTCTCGATAGGTGACGAAACCGAGGAGATTGACGGCACCGGATGGTCTGACAAACCTATCAGAAGCTGGTGTCAAGAGGAAACAATAAATTGGCTTATGTCAGCTGCATCATATATGGGTCAGCCTTACAGCTCCATTCAACACAGTCTCGCCGTACCCGGGAAAGAAATAGTTACCTTTACACGGCAGGATTTTATTAATCACGATCCTGTATACGGAGATCAGTTATACGACCTTCTCCACTCGCAACGTATATCGAATTTTCGTATGTGTACACATTACTAACATAATTTGTAGATATACAGAGCGATAAAAACATTCCGAATTTAATTTAAAAAGTTCACTAGTTTTTTCACATAATAAAAGGACGTACCAAACTTTGAGAATTTTGTGATTGACATATAGGCGTTCCTCAATTTTTCAATTTTTTTGACCGTAGAGTTTTGTTTAAACAGCTTCATAAAGTAAAATCAATTAAAGATAAATGTTATTCGATCATAAGTTGATTTTCGAACTGATATTTCTTGTGTGACCTTATATACCTTTTCAAGTTCATCAAACCTCTGCGCACGGAATAAATTTTCAGTTTTGAAATACGATTATAAGTTGAATAAGAATATTATTAATATCAAGATATTATATTGATAATCATTTTAATAATAATAATGAACAAGTATTATTATCTATTACTCCCCTCCGCCCAAATATTGTAAAGAATTTATTGCGGAAAATAACACCTCAGAAATTAAACCTGAAATCTTCTGACTTCCCAGGGTGAATGCCACTTCTCCTGTTATTATTACGATAAATATACCAAATAGGAAACCCCATTGTGATGACCTTGACCTTGTCATATGTTGTCAAGATCATGACCTTAGGTAACATCTAGGAGGTTTTATCTGTCGCTCGTTATTCGTTAAAAAGTTATTAAGAAATAAAGCTGACAATGTAAATGCAGTATTTCTTAGCAAAATAAGATTCATTTGGAAGATGAATCTTATTTTGCTAAGAAATACTGCATTTACATTGTCAACTTTTAGGTTTCGCCCTTGCCTAGCATGCAGGAAGGCAAAACCTAAAAAATATAACCTAATCCAATCCAAATTTTTGTCGCACACATTAACAAATAAAGTTGACAATGTAAATGTGTATTTCTTAGCGGTTTAAAGTGAGGCTTACCTGGAGGATCCCCACCCTCCCTACGGGAGAGCGATACCCGAACAATATAATCTAACCAAATTCGAATTTTTGTCGCAATCGATCACGTTTCAATTGACCAGATTGCTATTTCAGAATTGCAACATATGTCAAGGTCAAGGTCATTAGAATGGGATTCTGTATTCGATCTATTTACCTGTAATTTTAATGCTACAAACCTAAAGTACTAATTTCTTTGCAGTGCCGTCATTTGATACTATTCAGCCGCAATCGGAAGACGAGTATGCGCGAGTCAATTCTAGCAACATATCTGGTAAGATGTTAAGAAAAAAAAATTTAGATGAGCGCTTGACAAAAAAATATAGATGAGCGCTTGACAAAAAAATAAACATTTTGACCGATTTTCAGCTTAAAGCTTTCTTCTCATCTCACTACTTCCCGCGGAATCCAAATACCAATTAACATTTAAACTACGTACAGATTGGTGAGATAAGGGGAATAGTGCTAGCTGAACATCAGCCGAAATGTGCATTTTTTGCCGAGCCCTACTTTAAATAATTTATTCGTTATCTTTTATAATCTTGCTTTTTTCAGATGCAGAATCAGATAATAGCATCGAAATTGCGACCAAGAGACTGCCGGGTAGACCAAGGATACTGAAGACGAAAAAAAATCGTAAGTATCAAACATATTTTTTGAATGTTCAGCAATAGATGAAAGAAAATTTAAGGAGTATGATAACATAAGGCGAAAATCAAGAATAACAAAACTGTAATTAAAACTTTGTATTTTTTAATTATAAATGTTTAAATATCTATACAAAAAGTACCTGAAACATAAATTTAAACATGATAATTAAAAAAACAAATCTTGCATCGAAATTTTGTTATTATTGATTTAGTAATTATGAATATTTACATATTTACGTAAAAAATGTTTCAAACAAATAAATATTTAAATTTTATAATTAAAAAAACGAAACTTTAATTGCAATTTTGTTATTCTTAATTTTTGTTTTATCTTATCGTTTAGAGTTACTTCTAAATTTTTTTTCTCGTCTGATGCCGAATAATCTATATAAATCGCACACACGAAAAATATATGTAATAAATAGTAAATATATTCATCGAAATATACGATTTGACTTACAGCCTCCAGTCAAGGAAAATTATGGGAATTTATTAGAGATTTACTACGCAACAGAGAAACTTGTCCGAGTTTAATCTGCTGGGAGGACTATTCACAAGCTAAGTTTCGCTTTGTAAAAAGTGATGAAGTTGCAAAACGATGGGGTTCACGGAAGGGAAATACAAAAATGACTTACGAAAAACTTAGTCGAGCCATGAGGTAAACAATGATAATCATCGTAATAATAATGTATATAGTAAAGAGTAATCTTAGTAATGGTGTGTAATAATAATAAAACGCATTTTATAATATCCGCTTAGAAGCAATTAAAATATATATGTCATTTATTTTATATATTGATGCTTTTCAGGTACTATTACAAAAGCAAAATATTTCTACCAGTGCTCGGTCGAAGATTAGTATATCAGTTTGGACCAAATGCGAAAGGCTGGCAAACAGATAACCCGAATTTCCGACATTAAAACAACGTTGTCGAAAAAGAAAGAGTTTGTAACATAAACCTAATACGTAAACAACAAATTGTAAAATGTAATATCTCGCTGATCTCGCGTGATGTTTGTCGACACTGGAAAAATAATTCCGTTCGTTTTATTTTAAACATTGTCAAAAGTAATGCTTCTCAGAGTCAAAGATAATGATATAATAAAACAGATCTTTTGAAGAAAGGGGGGGGGGGGTAAAATCTGAAAGAAAAGAAAGACATTGATTTTTCTTTTCTTGTTTTGTTTTCATCTTTGTTTTCATCTTAAATTTTTTGTATTTCTATTACAATCTTGTATCCTTACGAAAAAACTAATCGTATAACAATCACGATTACGAATTTAAAAAATGCAATGTAAAAAAATAATTAAAGAATACTGAAAGACTACTACAAATGGATAAGTAGTTTTAGGAGCAGAATCGCGAACAAACGAACTTTAGGAAGGAGGCGGGGGACAAAAAAGAAAAGTTAATTTTTTATAAATCATTCTCTGTTATATTGATTGTTTGTATATATATTTGCTATTTATACATAAAAAATAAAACACTTAATCGTCATTATTAACATTTTTGTGCATCTAATGAACTCTTAGAAATATTATATTTTAACAAAAATAGATTCATTATCGTTTCATCTATATATATATAAAATTTAAGATGTTAATTATAAAAACCACAGTCTTTACATGTTACATAAATAAAATAATTATTTTTCTTCTAAAAAAACAGCTATTGTTTCCTTTTTTTCGATATCGGCAACCTATTTGACATCTTTCTCTTGCCAGGCTGCAAAATAAACGCCCAAAATGTAAAAACATTATATAATAGAAACTTGCAATGAAAACACACATAGAAAATTTTCTCTGAGAATTTCTCTTTAAAGTCATGTTAGTCATGAGACAACATATACATCGAAGAATTTCATTATAATTTTAATAAATTTTATTAAAAAATTATGAATCCTACATTATAGCCTTAAATAAAATAAACAAAATCAATTTAAATAGCCAATAATGAGCTAGACTGAATATTTACGTGTACAATTTTATTGAAAAGTATCAAAACAAGACACGCTCAAATTGTTAATAAATACACATAATTTAAGAAAAAGGTCAATTTTACGAACCGAGAGTTATACATAATAAGAAAAATATCTTTAATTCAAAAACTCTTATTTGCTCTTTATCTGTACTAACAATAAGATCGTTTGGTTCGTGGTAATTCACACAATTTATTGATTAATTTTGATGAAGATCCATATCTCAAACGTTGCGAAAAAATTGCTCTCAAATATTATATATAACTCCACAAAATGCGGTCATCATATAATTTATTAGATTCCTAATTGCCTGAATCTTGGCTTTAGGAAGTCTCTTTTACTGCAATGTAAAAAAGGGGAAGGAGTAATACTATGCGTTCCAAACTCTAAAGTATGAGTTATCAGAATCACTATCCATAGTTCATCATCGATAAGTAAACGTTTCGACGATCATTCACGTAAGAACAACGATAAAAAGAATGTATACAGATTAATTTTATTTGTAACAACACAACTTGAAAGCTTTCCACTAGATCTTCGTGCTTGTTTTTATTTGTGTGATTTTATATACCTACCTCGAATTCAATGAACTGCGCGTCGAATTATTTTTTCAGTCATAACACAGCTCTACATTAAACAAGATTAGGTAATATATCACGTATTATTAAATTTGAAAATTAATATTAACCCCTTTCTCACTGAAAAAACTGTAAAGAATTGCCAAAAAGAATGCCAAAAATATTATCTCAGCCAGGGTTCGAATCTTATTTGTATCGGATTTATAACTTGATTTATAACTCACTGTTGTTAGTTGAATTTTTTGCTTATAATTTTTCGTAGAGGAAAGGGTCACACCATGTTAGATCACACCATGTTCAAAACGAAAATGTTCAGATTCGAGAAGATGTCACGCACCGGAGGCGTAGGTGACGCGCGCGCGCGGAATGCATTTATGCTTTAAATTCAATAATTTTTTAACAAATATTCGAAAATTAATTTTTCAAAGAAAGATTTAAACTAGAAACATACAGCTATAAGCCTAAATAGTCAAATATTAAAAAAAAATTATTTTCTTTCGAATTACTTGGTTTTATATTTCAAAATTTATCATTTTTTTACTATTTTTTCACGATTTTGTCAGTTTTTGGTTTACGGTTTGCATAAAATATTTTTATAAGTTGTGAAATAGTACATTATGTACCCCGGAGCCAAGCTTTGCCGTTTTCGACTGAGGACAATGTTTTTAATACGAGGCGTAGCTACGTACGCGAGACGCGCGCGTAGCGTAGCCGAGTACTGAAAGCAGTGTCCGAAGTCGAAAACACGCTCAGCTCCATGGTGCATACGGTATTTAATGCAAAGGAAGTACGCTTTTTCGCGTTCCAGCGCAAAAGAGTATTGCAACATCTTCAACTATGTTGCGCGGCGAGGGGGGATCTGGAAGAGGGGGGCAAAGCCCCCCCCAAGTGAAAGTCCAGGGGGCCCCCTGGTCAGGGGGTTCGGGGGAGGGCAAACCCCCCCCCCCCTCCGACTCTAACAAAACTATTTCTAATAAAACCACTATTTCTGATGTTAACTCTAAAATTTGTAATGATACACTCCTCTACGCACGCCAACACTCCAGTCCGAACACTCGACCAGCGTGCGTGCGCCCGGCTAACCTCTCCGGCAATCACACGTTATCACGCACGCCACGCGTCGCGTTCGCAAAACGTTCCCACTCTTTTTACGACTATTACTCAACTCTTTAAAATACGTGCACAACACATTCTGCGTTGTCGTTTTGTGCTGCTTTTTATACAATGCTTTTTATACTACTTTTTATAAACACCGAGTACGCCGCGTATTTGTTGCGTGAGACTTTTGGTAAAGTGTCGACGCATGCACTGTTGGCCAATTCAGCAAGCTCCGGCGGCGTGCACTGCATCAATTCCTCTTTTTCTTCGTTCTCTATTCTTTAACTGCTTGAAAACGCACAGTACTCACAGGCTGAACACTTCGACGCGTGGCGTTTTTCTGTGACTGTCCCGATTACAGATTAGATTACGAAAGCTCAGTGTACTATCTTCGCTCATGCATTCGATTCTACGCTCAGCGCGTACGTCATAGTTTCTCGACAAAAATACGCATGCGGAACCGTACGAGAATATTGATTTTGCTCATTTTGCCGTCCACGGACAGCAATATCCCCCACCACAAAGATTGCCCATTTACGGCCATGTTACCCACTGTCCCGTAATGTCGCGAAAAATGTGCTTCCTTTGCATAAAAATATTTTCCATATTGTGAGAACATTTCTGTGTAAATGCCGTAAAGCTGATCTCGCTATTATTTTTTCTTTAGCCAGAAAAAATTCATAAAGAAATCAAATTCGAAAAAACTCTTTTTGCAATTATTTAAAATAGAGGGTAATGGAAAATACGTAGTCGTTTTTAGCGCATTGAAATCCTATAGAAACATCCTTCAAAGTTCAAAGCACAAGACCCTCCCCCTAAATTTCGTAGATCTGTGTAATTGATTTAAGATAATTAAGGACTATAAAATTTAAAAATATTAAGCATTTTGTGATCATTTTTACAGTTATTGTAAAATGTGTTACAAAGTTCGAAAGTTTCGACTCGTGTCCAAATCGGACCTCTACATCGGAATTGCAACCTTGATCGTAGTACTGATGATTGGCCGACTAGATCTGATTTTAAAAATGTTGAATTGGTGAAATATTATGAGTTATCAGATTCGGAATAATTGAATTTTATTGATTTCAACTCTATTTATATAAACTATCACTAATTTTTTTTCTGAATAAAATTTGTATTTTTGACTGTCAAATTGCTCGTTTCTACTCAAAAAAGATATATTAAAATTTTTTAAAATTCTATTTAAAAGTCGATAAAAATAGATGTCCGATTTGAAACAAAAGATGATCCGATTTGGAACCGGAAAAAGCGTTTTTACATTTTCCATAATTCAACAAGTAAAAGATACGTCAAAATGGTCTAAAGCAAAAATAAAGCAAATTAAATTATCTTTCTAACGGCATCTTCGGTTTTGCGATCAAACTTAGTGCCTTTTGCTAGAGAGCAAAAACTGCAAGATCCGATTTATCCCACCCTCCTATATATTAATTAACTTTCGAATTGTAATTTTCTAAAATGTTTCTTTAATTGAGATAGGCTTAGTACAGTCAAAACATTCCAGATTTGAAAATCTATTTTTTTAATTAAAGATCTTTTTGTTACCATCTATAACTCTCGTAAAATTGACCTTTTTCTTAAATTTTATTAAACTTCACTAACTAACAGATTTTAGTAAAATTTTTCGATGTGCAATTAATATGATTGTAAGGAAAAATTCTAAGAAAAAATTCCTTCCGTGTAGAAAATAGATAAATAAAAAACACATGCATAATAGCAGTGCAGTGTGTACAATTTAAATAATATAATTAAATTATATACCTTAATTTGCGCGTCTATATCTCCTATTACTTCATTCTCTTTTATAATTACATTATCTGTACTTTGATCAATATGTGGAAAGACAAAATTTCTTGTATTTAGTGCATGAGAAATGCAATCGCCTTGCTTTGCTAAGGAAGCTATCCTTGCTAATGATTCTTCTCCTCGAGTTAAGAGTGAACGTTTTTTTATGACATTCTGTAAAATACACAATCATATGTAACAAGCATAAATAATATCATTTATTTATTCATTTACTAAAATCCGGCAATATGCTACCCACATATGGTAACTTCATATTGATCAATAGTAAAAACTAAGGGAATGCTGGTGACGTTAATTTTACAAATCGAATTGATCTATGTGTGCGTGCAATATTAATGTAATAATAAATATCAACATATTTCTTCAAACTATATCGATAACACACGCACATACATGTTAAAATTTTCAAACAGTTTTTCTTATACTGAAATTCCATTAAAAAAAAAAACTCAGTGTTCTTTGCCTGGAAACTATGCTTGTTTTATACATACAAAATATAAAACTTTAATGTAAAGCAAATGTCGCGAGTTGACGCCAGACTTCGATAACAAAACTAAAATTTTTCAATTTATTTTGTTTTTTGTATAAAATTGTGCACTAATTCATCCTGCATTAGTGTCTATATTTTAATTGTGGGAAAGGATTTACAATTTTATGTAAAAGACTACTTTGTTTGAAAAAATATCGCATCGATATTTAATAAATGAAATACCTTTGCCGCCAGCCCCTTAGAAAAGTTCTCCGGTTTAAAAAGATAGAGGGAAATCGTATGACTTCATTCACATATATCTTTTAATACAGAAGCTTTTATCATCTTCAAAATAATAAACAATTAACAAAATTTAAGCAATATAAACGATAATTTATTATTTAAAAATTATTTTTTAATATCTCGAAAAGGAGAAGTTTCTTTAAAGTGTTTCAGACGAAAGGTTTTATGGTTTCGAGGGAAACAAAACAGAGTGCCATTGATTTGACCTTGTATAGACGTTTCAAAATCACGTACAGATTACCTTCAATTTCTTAAATAGAAACTCTCATTTTTATTGCATATTCTTGTAGTTTACTTCGAGAGCTTTTCAAAATACTATAATAAAATATGTTATCATTAAATACTTTTCGAGTTATAAAACTTGAACGTCAGAATATTGCTAGAATTAACATTATCCAATGTGTACCACACAGAAGTGACTCAGTCGGATCTTTTGTGTCGTGTTTTGTGTGTGAATTTATATGTGTTTTGTGTTTTTTAGGTTGTATGTATTGTTATGACTGCATATATGGATGTATACTGTACAAAACGTGATACTTCATGCTAAAAGAAACTTTTTCCTTCAACAAAATTGCGTCCGATAAATAATTTTTGCAAGAGAAGAGGTTAAAGTTAACGAATCAGTCATTGAGTGTGTGTGCGTGTGTGTGTGTGTGTGTGTGTGTGTGTGTCGCGCGTGTCACAGCAGAGATAAAGATCCAACGATTCATCACTTTCATATTTTTTCCTGTACGATAAAAGACGATTTAAATGTTGCTTATTCTTAGCGAATGTCGTATTAACTCTAGAATGTTCCTATCTATTTTTGCACTTTTAAGGCTCCTTGCACCTCAGCTCAGAACTCCGCGTTGACGGTAGCAACGTACCGTCACGGACAAAATTAGAACCAATAGGTGTAAAATATGACAGGTTGACAATAAAATTTGATCTTACATGTCATTTTGTTATTATGTATTTCATTGTGAAAATGTAACTAATTTCGTATCTAGCCAATTTGTAGAAATAGACCGCAAGTAAAGTTTCTTTGAATTTTATGCATAAATGCAAATTTTTCACTCCTTTCATAGCTGTCCATGTTTTCCTGTCTGAATGAGCTTCACTTTACGTATTTTTACGATTATTTAGACAATTGTTAGACGGAAAAAGATAGTTGCGGTCATTTTTATAAATGTTTTAAAGCAATCATATTATTCTGTTTTATCCTAATTCTTTTTGGTAAAAATGCACATTAGGAGAGCAGCCTCTGATAACCTTGATCTTGACATATGTTATCAAGGAGAAGGTACTAAGTGACTTACAAAATCTTTTAAGTAATGCTCACTTTTTATTAAAAAAAAAATACTACAGAAACAAAAACAGTTTTTCTTACTTATATCAGAAAATATTTATTTTATGAAAAAATGTGTCAAACAAAAAATGAAGCTAGTAATTAGTTCTATAAAAAAGGTCATATACATATTTTAGCTAACTTCAATACTTAGTCGTTATAATAGAAAAATTGTTTTGGGTCAAAAACCCATATGATACAGAGAATGCGTGGCGGAGAGGCTTCGCCCCTTCCCCTGCACTCCCTCCCCGTATTTTTTTTAACTTAGCCTACCCCGTCTCAGTCGGTCCACTAATGACGGGGTGGGTGCGGTAAGCGGTGGGCCATAATTTCAAATCTAATATCGCAACTTGGTCAATTGGATATCCTTAGCCAAAATTATTACTAAAATAGGATTGGGTTGGGTTAAAAAAAATACAAGGAAGAAGAAGTGCAGGAGGAGGGGCAGAGCCCACGCGTTCTCTATATCACACGGGTTTCTCAATTTATCAACAAAATAAACGATTTCAAATATTTACAAATAAAGTTTTATAACTGTTTTAATACTTTTTTATGTTATATTTAATTAACATGTACATTATTTATTGGATATATGTGTGAATATGGCCCACCTCCCACACCCATCTCGTCATTAGTGAACCGACTGAGACGGGGTGAGTTAGGTTAGAAAAAAGACGGGGAGGAAGTGCAGGAAAAGGGGCGGAACCCTTCCTCGCCCAAACGTCTACTTTTCACGCAAAACTATTAAAAATTAAAAAAACTTATTTTAAAACAGTTTTTCTACTATAACGACTAAAGTATTAAAGTTAGGTAAAATATGTATATGACCTTTTTTATAGAGCTTATTACTAACTTCATTTTTTGTTTAACACATTTTTTTGTAAAATAAATATTTTCTGAAATAAGTAAGAAAAAATGTTTTTTCTTTCTCTAATAATATTTTTTTAATAAGAAGTGAGCATTACTCAAAACCTTTGTATGTCACTCAGTACCTTCCCATTGATAACATATATCAAGGTCAAGGTCGTCAGAGGTTGCTCCCCTAATGTGCACTTTTACCTTCTTTTTATTTACAAATTTATTTACAAGTTAAACAAATACCACAGATAAAACTTTTACGTGTGATTTCTCGTTTATGACATCACAACTTTAATATGGTCGCGGCAAATAGACAGGAGTTTTAAAAGATCCACTGGTTCAATAAACCTCATTCTTTATCATAACATAACATACTTTATATGTACGTTACACGACAACAATAAATCAATCTCTTCATCTTGTAACAGGAAAGAGAATGGCGAAAACGAAGTTCAATTATCTTAACCGGAAGTTGGTTTAAAAGCAAAAACCGTTTAAAAGCAAAGTGTTGAAAAAAATGCAAAAATAACATTCATTATTTCAAAAAGTAACTAATTTTAAATCTTCAAAAAAGATTTTAAAGGAAATATTTTAAGCTACAAGAAAAAAAATGAATTTTTCTTCATGAAGCATTAAATGTTATGCAGTCTTTTGTAGAAAATCCGCGTAATTAATTTCAAAAAGTTCCACAACATATCAATTTTATGTCAGTCCGTAAAATTGTAAGAAAGGAGAAATTCCACTCGTATAAAATCTAAATCCGCTCGACTATTTCTTGTGGTGATATTTAAATAGAATTTATAAGACAAAATCTCAAAATCTTGATAATTTACCTCAACGAATAATAGATCAAATTAGAGCAATACTTAATGGTAGGAATGTAATCTTAAGTTTCCCTAATCGTCTAGCATATTGTCAATTATACAGGGACATCAATTTGAGCATTTATTATAATCGTCGTTCCTTTAAAGCAGAAATTGTAATGTTCGCAGTGCACGGAAACCTCACGCATGCAGTAGAATCAAATGGAACCGGTTGTACTAACTTTCAAGCCTCATAATTCGAAAAGTATTTAAGAAAAATGACCTTTGTCTGACTATTTTGAAAAGCTCTTGACATCAGCTATTATTCAATCAAAATTATTCTGTGTGTGTATGTATGTGCGAGCGTGTGTATGTATATATACATGTGTGTATGTGTGCGTGTGCGTGTGCGTGTATATATATATATATATATATATATATATATATATATATATATATATGTGTATATATATAAATTATTAATATATATATAATGTGAGCCTTAATAGTTGCCTCAAAGTTTTACCATAAGATAACTTACCGACTGCACCTGTAATTTACTAAACACTCCTTACATGACAGCTATACATTATTTTTAATAACATAATCTTACATATATCGTCTGTGATTTCTTTCCAACATTTGGTCCGTTCAGAAGGTCCGTTATATTCCGCGGCATAATCGGTTCCATATTCTCGGATGAATCTGCTTTGTTGAGAGAAGTATCCTGTTTTTGTGATTCGTTATCCTTGCTCTTTCTAACTGCTTCCAATCCAAATTTAAAAATTTGACTATCGCACAACTCATCCTCTATTTCATTATTTAAACATTTCTGTAATTATATAAGGTACAAGATTAGGAAGTAACGCATTACTTGTAATGCTATTGCAGTTACTGTTAATTTTTTGTTTTTTTAGTAACAATCATTACTTTTTTGCCTGTAATGGTAACTATATCGTCGCACATCGTTACCATAATGGTAACGAATTTTATTGTTACTTTATAAACGTGCATATAAACCATGTCATGATTAATCAAAACTTCTATAGATTTTGTATTCAATTGGTTAAATAGCAAAGTAGACAGTTAGATGCCACTCTAAAAAAAGATTAGACTTAAAAATTTTGTAAATATATAACAAGCAAAAATAACGATTCTTGATTTTCTAGAAAATGACAACCGTAAAGCGTTATCTTTTTATATTAATAACAAATAACAGTAATGAGTTCTTTTTTATAAAAGTATCGGTAACGATAACGTATCATTTTTATAAAATGTTCCCAATCCTAATGAGATGTAACATATTTTTTTCAATTTTACGATCATTGTTATACATAATAACTTCATACCATTCTCTCCTCGAGAAACTTTTCTCTTTCGTGTCTAAGTTTACTCCACTTTGCTTCTTCCTCATCTTCGTGCACGTCCACCCAACCATCATTTTCATCACACATTTGTATCTCAGTATTTCCTATTTTATCTAATAAAAAATTATAATGTTATAAAGGATTGAATGTATTGTGTAAATTTCTAAAATATTGCATTTTGGATATTTGAATCTAAGATAAACACAAAGAAGTTTCTCTTTGAATGTACTTTTAAAGTCATGGTAGTTGTGGGACAAATAGACTTTAAAGAATTTTACTAGAAGTTTACCATAAATTTAGCCGAAGATTGAGCTACCTACCGAGCGCATCTCCAGGTGACAGATAGAAATATAGCCAAAGGTGTGTGCTCTGACGGAACACCGTGCGGCGAAGTAGCAGCGGCTATAACCCAGCCCGACGGGTATAAAACCTTGTCTAGGGTAAGAAAAGGCTGTTGTTCAGATCAGTTCCCTAAACTAAATTGGAAGCTATCGTAACGACGGTTGCGTGGCACTGAGGAGGCAGAATCTCGAATAATGTCTTTAGGGAATCAGATAAAACCTCAGAGTATTTAACTTTACCTACGCATGTGAGGCTTTGCGTGGCAAACCAATAGTTCTCTAAGTTAACTACTCGTAGCATCAAAATGGAACCTTATCTAAATTCAATGAGAGATCGTGGAGGAGATAATTTGTGTACCAAACTTCCGGGGAAGATACCGGAGTAAGATACAAAAAGCGCTGCTGCCATGGTAAAGAATTCTGCGGCCGCAGCGGGTCTTCCACCTAGGAAGAACTGCTCCGGTGCAAAGAAAAGAAGAGTTAAGAAAAAACACAAAATGTGACGTCTCCTAATACTGTCTCCAACAACGCTGAAGAAGGAGAAGGGGCACACTGATAAGCGTGCCTCGGAAGAGTCCCAAGGATACTCCTCTCTAAGCAGAAAGACTCGCCAAAAGGCAAAAGGCTAAAGGAACCTATGCTGACACGGCAGACCCCTAGGTGCCCCCCCCCCCCTCAAGCGAACTTCCGAGGATGATTGTTGCAGAAGGCTACTCCGAAGTGTTTACCGTTAAGTAAACTTCTGAGGCTGGCACTTCTGAGGATAGTCTCCAAGGAAATCGATGGAATCCGGCAGAGTTCTATGCCCAGATTCTACCACACCTTTCTTAAGGAGACATGCCTTAGTAGTTGAATGCGTGGATAAGATGTCACTGAGTTGGATTGGGGACATATCACCGAGGGAAAATACCAAGCTCAAAGTGGTGGGTTTGGTGGTGGTTCAAGATAGTACCAAGGCGATGGTTTAGTCCCAGGGTTTCCTGAGGACGCGGCTACTGTTCTGTTGTAGAACAGTTTACTAGGCTCAAGAACTAAAAGAAATCGAAAACACTGATGGCTCGTGCTCAAAGCGGGGTCGTCTTCATAAAATTTAAATCGAATACGGCTCTGGTGCAGGTCTCTACGTTGTGTCCAATTTATTTTAGAAAAAAAAAAGGAAAATGACTTGGATCTCTAATCATTCAAGGATCCATGGTAATGAAACTGCTGATCAGTTTGCCAAAGCTACATATAAGGAATAAGGATGATTGGGGCTAGAGATCCTTTTTTGCCTAGATAAGAAAAAGATAGTTTGGTAGCATAATAAACATTTTAACTACTAAAAGAGTAAAATAAGTATCAAATGTCGACAAACGAGGGCTTTAATAGGGGAGTCGCCCAACGAAGATTTGATCTGGAGGCTAAAGGAACGCCATGCAGTGCAGATTCTGATTGGTCGTGGTGCCTTAAATTACCACTTGTACAAGTTGAGGCGGATTGATACGGCCGAATATAGAGCAAGTAAGGAAAAAAAAAGAAATAAATCTTCATGCACTTAGTACCTGCTCGGCATACGAGTATCCTAGGCTGAGACTAAAGACAATAGGTTCCACTTTTCTTGAACCGGAGCAGATAAGCAAGCTACTAATAAGGGACCTGATTTTCTTTTGAAAGAAGACAAGGCTCTCATAGGTAGTAGACGACTAGGGAAAGGGGGGGGGGCATACAATGTGTAACGACCTGACTTCGCGCACAGGCGATGTTAATTCGGTGGATGAGAACGCGGGTAGGTCGCCGAGAGAACTAGACATGGTTGTGTTGATAATCAAATAAAACAGTTTATTGAAAATCACGGAAACTGTACAAGCAAATCTTCGCGGGTGCGATGCGCGGACGGACAAATGGGGATGACGCTCGGACAGACGTGACGGAGAACTTACTTCTACGCGCGGACGGACGGAACAGAAAAAGAACGCGCGGACAGACGAATGATGATCACGGCGCTCGGATGGACAGATCTACGGTTACGCGCGGACGGACAAACGTCGTGAAATAAACGCGAACTATTTACACGCAGGTGATTCCAAGACAAATTTCTTCGAACTCGGAATCCCTGTTTACGCGTCGACACGACCTTGCCGAAGGCCACAGCAACAGGCGCGAGCCTGATGGCAATATCGCGCGCGCGATACACTGTACGGTGATTCGGCGGTCACGACGCGTAGTGGTTAATACCGCGTGATTGGTGCGGCGGTGGCAACGACTCGCGCCAAAATCTCTTGATGGAGGCGCGGAACTCCACACCCTAGATCGCGAGTCAGTGCCGACGGAGAGGACTTAGGTGTTGGACTCTCCGGTTTCAAGATTTCTTGGTGGAGCCCAAGGCGCTTGAACCCGCGGAAACGAAAGCGATCAGGATGCTTGTCGCCAAGATCTCTCGGTAGAAGCCAAGTTGACTTCGGGTCGGAGCGGAAAGGATCGCGTCTTCTTTTCAGACAGAACGGTTCAGAGAAAAGAAATCCTGTTCGTAGAAGCGGCGGCGCTTATATAGCCAAATCTTAAGACAAGGGGTGGCGCGGGGGTTTGGTATCGGAGAGGGAGTCCCCGCCACTCGAAATCGGCAGCGACCGCCACTTCGCTCGCTTCTCAAGCGCGTGCGCGCGGAGATACTCTGGACGCGCAGATGCCGGTTGTGGAAATATTTGTTGGCGCCGTGCGCCGGTTGTTTGGCTGTCCGGCGGGTGTTCGGCCGGACAGCACGGAACGGTGGACGGTCCGAGGGGAGGAGCGGAAAAGCAGTTTGTTACAAAAGGATTACAATCTGGATGCCACAAGTAGATCTCCAGTAATAAAGACCTTTTATTAATAATAAATAATAGTAATAGTATAAAATTTAGTAAAATTTACTTAATTTTAAATAAAATTTAGTAAAGATTTAACTAATTTTTTTTTAAATTACAGTACATTTTGCTAAATTATGCTAAATTTGACTAAAAGTAAAATTCTTTTAAGTTGTTCCACGATTACCATTATTTTAAAGATAAATTCTAAATTCTTTAACACAATTCTCTCCATATACAGAATATCTCAAAAGCAAATACAATACATATACAGGGTGTCCCAGAAAGCTTGGATCCCCTCTTAAGAGCGGATTCTTTGGAACATTCTAAGAAAAAAATCCTAATACAAAAATGTCAAGGGTATAATGGTTTTCAAATTATTCGCGATTAAAGTTTACGAATTACAAAGCTAACATTTCGTGCGCTCAGGCATGATGACATGACAAGTTACTACAAAGGCACTTCATGACATTAAGATTGTCATATAAATACGCAATAATATTTATATTAAGGAATTATTACTCTAGGAAACATATTTCTACATTACATATGCATAATTAACGTTTTCAACAAAATATCAATTCAATAACAAAATGTTTCGATAGCCGTTGGATCAGCTGTCAAAATAAATTTATTACCATGTTTATATGATAAGAACTTTTATGGTAATATATCGATAATATTGATAATTTATGCAATGATATAAAAAAGATTGAATATATAAAGTAGAATTCAGACATATCAAATTATATCTATTTGACATTAATGTGTTTACATCAAATTACTAATTTATATTTTTAATAGTTAATTTAATAAAATATTGAAATATCGATATATTACCATAAAGGTTCTTATCATATAAACATGGTTATAAATTTATTTTGACAGCCGATCCAACGGCCATCGTAACATTTTGTTAATAATTAAGATTTTGTTGAAAACGTTAATTATGCATATGTAATGTACAAATATGTTTCCTACAATAATAATTTCTTATTATAAATGTCACTGCGTATTTATATGACAATCTCAATGTCAAGAGGTACCTTTGTGGTACCATGTTATATCACCATATCTGAGCGCGCGAAATGTCAGCTCTGTAATTCGTAAACTTTAATCGCAAATAATTTGAAAATCATTATACCCACATTTTTGTATTGCATTTTACAAGAAAATGTTTCAGACAAAAGTTGTAAGATTTCGAAAAATCTATTTACTTGTTTTATCAGTTTTACCTTGGATGGTGTCGCCAAGGTCAAATCAAAATCACATTTACTTTTCTAAATGGAACGCCTTATTTTTGATCCCAGAATCTAATAGCTAGTGTCAAGAGCTTTCCAAAACACTATAAATAAGTTTATTTTTGTTAAGTACTTTCCAAGTTATGACGCTTGAAAGTTACAGTACACTGTAGCTTTCAAGCCTTTCTTGTAATGTTTTGAAAAGCTCTTGACACCAGCTATTAGATTCTGAAATCAAAATTAAGGTGTTTCATTTAAAAAAGTTAATGTGATTTCAATGTGACTTTGACGACGTCACCCAAGGTCAAACTAATAATATTAGTAAATAGATCTTTGAAACCCTACAACTTTTATCTGAAACACTTTTCTAAAATGCGTAGTTTTAGAGATATTTTACTATTCCGGTCCTTTTCCCCCTGTACATACAGGGTGTTCATTAATGGTTGTCCCCACGTTTTACCATAGAAACACGCAATTGTTATTTCTAATATAATATGTTAGAAATACATATCCGTCGGTAAATCATGCTCTTGTGGTAAAAAATGGGTACAATCATTAATGAACACCCTGTGTGTGTGTGTGTGTGTGTGTGTGTGTGTGTGTGTGTGTGTGTGTGTGTGTGTGTGCGCGCGTGTGCGTGTGTGTACACACACACAGAGTGATTATTAATGACTGTTACAGCGTTTTACCCTGAAAGTATTCATAACAACAGAACTTGTAATATACTAAGCGCTCGTTAGATAACATCTGCTTCGGCAGGCACGCGCGCACGCGGCCCAAACAGTGCTGAGTGATACGTATAGGCCCCTGATGAAAAATTTTTCTCAGATTACTTTTATATAATTTTTCAGAATATCTGTATAATTTTATAGTTTTTCCAGATGTTTTCATAAGAATTGGATTACTTTTCATAAATACTTTAAATGTTTACATCTTTTCTCAAAATTTTTAAACGTGTTAACTATCAAATATCCTAAGATTTCTATTATTTCTTGTTGTCATTGTATTTTAATATTATTTCTGAAGTTCTTTAAATTTAAAGTACTTTAGAAATAATATTAAAATTCAGAGAATTACAAGTATTAAAAAGTTACAATAAAAATTATGTAGATATAAAATGTATTTAGTATAACAATTTACATACTACTTTTATTTATTAACCTGATTAATAAATAAAAGTAGTAATCTGAGTAATAAATGGAAAATATGGCGGAGTACGCACGGCTTTCTCTGAAAAAACTTTTATTATAATTTTCTATAAAAGTTCTCATAATTTCTCATGCCAACAATTTATAAGTAACTTTGTGAACTTATGTAAAAATTTTCTCAAATTTTCTCACATTTTTCACTAAAACATAAAATATAAAGCTTCATAATATCACAATAAGATCAAAACGATCCTATGAGAAGATATGAAAAAATTTTAACATTTTCTAATATTTTTTCACACTTCTAAAAAAACATAATATAAGAAATCACATAATTTCTCAGAATATTTGCATGTGAAATTCTTCAGATTTTCTAACACTTTCTTAAATCTTTTTCCAACAAAAAATAAAAAATATCATAACTTCTCAGAACGATTACATAATTATAAGAATTTTTCATATTTTTCCCGAAAACATCCCTGATAAAAATTTTTCTCGTAATCTTTATACAAATTGAAATTTTTCGGAAATAATTAGAATTACTTGGAAAGTGTACACTTTCTCTTTGAACTTTACATACGTGTGAATTCTGAAATGTTCTGTGATTTCTCATCCTACAATTTTTATAAAATACTTTTAACTATTTTACATTTTATCTGACATTATAGAACAAAAAATTCTAGAAATCTTAGAATACTTCATAGTTAACAATTTAAAAATTTTGAGAAAAAATGTAGACATTCAAAGCATTTATGAAAAGTAATCCAATTCTTATGAAAAAATCTGAAAAAACTATAAAATTATACAGATGTTCTGAAAAATTATATAAAAGTAATCTAAGAAAAATTTTTCAGCAGAGGCCTGTACGTATCACTCTGCACTGCTCGTGCCGCGCGCGCGCGTGCCGGCCAAAGCAGCTGACATCTAATGCGCGCTTAGTATATTACAAGTTCTGTCGGTATGAATGTTCTCAAGGTAAAACACTGTAAGTTATTAATAATTACCCTATATATATATATATATATATATATATATATATATATATATGTATATTATTAATGACTGTTACAGTGTTTTACCCTAAGAACATTTAAAAAATTATAATATTCAACAAAATCATGTACGTGTTCTCGTACCTATATTCTTCCACTTGAATTTGCGTTCACGCCCTGTTCCATCAGTATGTAAATCGCCATCCTCGAATAACAACTCTTTAAGCAATCTGACTTCCCTCTTATCCTCATCCAGTATTTGTTTCATATGTATCTTTTCCAATTGATCCTTCACTTTGTGCTCGTCTATGTCTTCATCGTCAGCTTCTTCAAACTCCATTTTATCCAAATCCTTCTCGTCCTCATCGGCGGAATCCCAATCGCTTTCACTTAACTCCGCCTCTTCCTCCAAAAAACCAGCCGCAACTTTTTTTATATCCTTTTTTGGTACAACTACTACTTCATTCTCCTCGGAATCATAATCGACATATTCTTCTGCCTCTTCACCATCTAAATCATCTTCAGTTACGTCTTCTTCGTCAGAGAATTGAGAATTTTCCTCTTCCGAATCAGAGTTTAGTCTTTTGACCAGACGTTTTCTGGGTTTTTCAAACATATCTTCATCCTCGTCACTCGACGAACAAATTCTTAATTTTAATTCCGAATGCACTTCGCTGATTTTGTTTATTTCCCCCGCATGGTTTGTAGAATTATTGGAATCTTCATCTAACACAATATCTTGAAATAGTTTATTGTTTATTTCGGTATTTTTTGATTGTTCAACGTTAACTAGTTTCGCGTTAGAATCTCCAGAACTTGAATGTAACTGCAATTCGGTGATATTGGATTGCGAGGATAAATCTAATTCAGTTTTCTGCGTGGATTCAAATTTTCCCGAACACAGTCTCATAAGATATTCATCATCGATAGTCTCTCTAATATCATCGAATAGTTTCTTCTTTAAAATAGCTTTATTTCTAATATGACACACACGTTCAGAAGACTCGTCGCTTTGTGTATTTTCCATGGAAAGAAACCCATGTTTGTCAATTAAACGTGTTTTCTTTTCTGACGAATCTTTCTTACTGGAATCCAACGTGGTATTTAATACACTTAATTGCGTTATAGGAGAAACCAAATCCAGCATACTCGTCTTTGTCAACGGCGTCTTACATATCTGGCTTCTAGTAGCGACTTCCACGTCTTGTTGACAAACGAACGTGTTGCTTTCATTCTCACTCATTATCCAGTCATTATTTTCCAGGCTTTGGTAACAACTAGTTAAAAAGTTAAACAAAAAATTAACAAATTAATAAGTTTTAACTTAATTTAGTTAATTTTAAATGCGTTAATTTTTAATTTTAACTAATTATTTTTAAACATTAATTTATTAACTTTTTTCTACGTTAACTTTTTTTTATCTATATATATATATATATATGATAGTATAATACATCGGTACCATCCTCAACACATGTAGAACGAATGTTTACTTAGTGTAGGTGATTTACTATTGATACGAATATTGGTTGACTTACAAGGAAAGTTAATTGATCATTTTGAAATAATGGTCTTATTAAAATTTAATAATTATTTCAATAATGATAAATTTTTTTAATAGAATTATATTTTATTAATATATCATATATAAGGTTATATTTTACATTATATACGTAAAATCATATATGTATTTTTAATAATTTAATTATAAAATATAAAAATTGTAAAAGAATACATGTCTATATAAAAAACAATATTTCTTTTTTATTTCATACTAGCTTTACTCTGCCACGCGTTGCTGTGGCTCAGTCTGGTTAAATGGAAAAGTAAGAAAAGAGAAAGCGCACGTTTCGGTAATTTGGTATTCTGAACAATTACCCAAGTTTCTAATATGTTTAATTTCATAATGCTTATGGATATACAATCTATTTTTATATAAAAAACACTCGTATTCGAATGCAACGTATTGTCAAAATTTCAAAGCATTTGTTAAAAAACTTTCGGAGATTTGAGATTCCGAATATATAAACATTTACATTTTTATTTATATAGATTATGTAAACTTAAATCATAAATAAAACAAAAAATTTATTTGATAATTTATACTATAATAGTTTTGTTATTTGCACAATAATGCAATTTTAAAAAATTACAATTTTCTAATTTTATATAATGATTTTCAAAATGAACTGTTATTTTAACTTAAGTTCATTTAATCTTAACGTAACTTTAACTAAGTTAAATTTTTTATTCATATAACGTAAATTTATTTTATGTGCCATCAACTTTAACCTAATTTAATTTAAAAAATTTTTGAACTTACCCAACTCTGTTATTTTCACAATGTGTTTCAGATGCATCTACATCTATTATCATATTTAATTGACTATCATTATCATCTTGTAAATCGCTTGGATTTATAATATTCGAGTCGTCTTGAAACTCTTCTGTTGACCGTCTCATTTTTCTGTCATTTCTATTTTTGTAAATATTAGAGTTCTTACAAACTTCAAAATCAGATTCAATTTCGTTCTCTATATTTGCACCTAAATTTTCTTCGTTTTCTTTTTCTTCCTCATCATCACTATTATCTTCCTCTTCTTCATCGGTTTCTATCTCATTTACATCTTCATCCATGTCTTCTTTTCTATATTTGAAACTTGTAGACCGTTTACTACGTTTCGCACAATCTGCATCATTCTCTTCTGCACTCGAATCTTCATTGTCCGTAACTTCAGCTTCATCATCTGCAAATAGGCACCTACTCTTCTTCTTATCCTTAATGCAAATGTCGTTTTCCTCGGGTTCACTTTCTTCGCTGTCACTTAACTCTAAACCCAATTCTGTTTCTTCCTGATCGTCTAAATCATAATCGCTTTCTTCTTCCTCATTCCAGTCATCTCTCTTTTGTGCTTGCAATTCTGTTTCTTTCTGTTTCCACTCTTTGTTACGCTTCAATGTCATCTGTAATTTCAGATCTTCCTTCAAACGCATTAATTTAGCTCCAGGCTTGTTCAATTCAGAATTATCAGCATTAACGGGCACCTTATACGGGAGCACTTCTTTAATCGGAAGAGGACCATTCGGCGTATTTTGTAAATGTATCACAGTTACTTCAGATTTATTATCATTCTGTTTCTTCGAATTAGCATGTTTACAGAAAAATCTATCTAATAAGGTACTTACACCTTTTAAATCTTTTGCGTCTTCTGTTAGATCGATAATCATACCTGGCGAACCTCTTAATGTAATTTTCGAGTCAGATATTGTTGGTAAGATTTTTCTATTTGATAAAATTTCGTCTTCAAATTTTGGGAGCGGCAAACCTAGTACATGACTTTCAGACTTTCCACATTCGTCTAATGGAGAATTATCTTGAATTTTTGATTGAGTATCGTTAATTGACAATACTTCATTTGTTTCGACACACTTATCTTCATTTTCATTTTTTCTATCGTCAGAATTCGAATATATAACATTATCACTTTGATATGTTTTAATTATTTCTTTATTATTTATGCTATTAAAATGTGTTGCTTCTATAACTAGATTTTTATCTTTTTCATTAATTATCTCAGAATCAACTAAATGTATTTTTAATAATTGATTATCTGTCATAATTTTTAAGCTTTCCTCATTATTAATACAATCTTTCTTATTGAAAGAGGTTATAATAGTTTCAACTATTTCTTTAGTCACTTCTTGTTTATCGAGATTTACTTGAGAAGCGTCATTTAATCCATTTTCAAAACACGTATCAAATAATTTTCTTGATAAATTATTAAGTTTTGGAAGATTTTGCTTATATTCGTTTGTTATCTGGTGTAGCGATCCATCATCTGGAGAGCCGTTATTGTCTGTCGAGGAAGATAACTCGACAATTTGATGATCCGCTTTATACAAATGATCAAGATTTAAGTGATCATTTTGTACAATTACTTTTTCGTTATCTTGTAAATCTAGATTGCTCGCTTCGATCTTTTTAGAATCTTGAATACATGTACGATGGATATCTATCAAAGATGTTTTCTTCCTCTCATTTGTAATAAAAGAGTTTTCTGTATCTTTGTTAACACAGGACATAGATTGCTGCACACTGTCATCTTCTGAATCTGAGGATTTATAAAAGAGTTCCGCTTCTTTTTCTTTTTCCGCGAGAACCTGACTGTTTAAAATCAGATTTACTTTATATTTTTCAAATAATTTTATGAAATCTATATAGAAGATTCGACAACCTTCTATATAGAAAAATCTATATAGAAGGTGGGAGAAAATTTAAGAAATGATTATAAATAATAAAATAAGATAAAAATCAAGAATGTAAAACTGCGATTAAGGCTTCTGACTCCTCAGTCAAGAACTCCGATAGCGACATAGTATCGCGAAAAAAATTAGAACTAATCGGCGTGAAACATGACATGTTGACGATGAAATTTTATCTTACATATCATTTCGTTATTATTGTGAAAATGTGACTTGTCTCATATTTATAACATTCGTAAAAATGGGCTGCAAAACCATTTTTTTTAGTCATGAATCAACACTTAAATTATTATAGAAACTGTTTATGGTACCATCTATGCAGGAAAAAATAATTATCTATCCACCAAGTTCAGAGAAAGTTATAAAAAATCTTTTTTTATTAATTGCTGAAGTAATTATGTTTTTTAAACTTTAATTTATTAAAATAAAATTAATCCCGCACTTATGTGCTCAAAAAAAATTAGTAGTAATGTAAAGAGTATGAGATTTTGATTCGCATAATATACAGAGTGTCCGAAAATTCCCGGATCTATTAAATAATACTAGCCTGCAAAAATAGACATTTTCTTGCAAATGTAATAAGACGACGTGATTTTTAGATTTTTGCGTGCTGAACGTGAATTTGTCGGAATTTGGCTATCACGTTACAAGTTTGAGAAAAATAATATGAAAAAGGTAAAAAATTTTGAAGGTCTTTTGAGTTGTAGCACCCGCAGCAAAATGTTTTTTTAAATTCCGTTCACGCTATGTGAAAATATATTAACTTTTAGCTTTAAAATCTATTTTGTTTCTTCGTCGAAATCTTTCGTTTCCTTGATATAGTTAGAAGAAAAAATATTAGTTGTGCGCACATATCACTAATATAATTACTCAGTACGATGTCTCTTCAATGAGTACGAAAAGTTATTTCGGAGATATTTTTGTATACTAAATATGAAAACAATAGAATTTGGCTATCACATCACAAAAACAATGGTGTCAAGCAAAACAAGAACAATTATGATGTGTTTGATACCATTGTTTTTTTTTTATGTGATAGCCAAATTCTATTAATGTTTTCATATTTAGTATTCAAAAATACGTCCAAAATAACTATATAATAATTTTTTATCTCTTTTACCTTCTTATCATTTTTCTCAAAATTGTAACGTGATAGCCAAATTCTGACAATGGATTCGAGTTCAGTACACAAAAATCTATAAAAATCACGTAATCTTGTTACATCCGCAATAAAATTGTCTATTTTTGCAAGCTAATATTATTTAAGGAATCCAAGAATTTGTCGGACACGTTCTATATTACGTGAACCAAAATCTCATACTCTCTACATTTACTACTCACCTTTTTAAACACATAAATGCGCAATTAATTTTATTTTAATAGTATAAAGGTTAAAAAAAAACTCATGACTACTTCAGCAATCAATAATAAATCCTAATTTTTTATAACTTTCCCTAAACCTGGTAGACAAATAATTATTTTTTTCTGCTTTTAAAGAGTCCCATAAACAGTTTCTAATAAATAACTTAAATGTCAATTCAAGATCAAAAATGACCTCGGTTTAATATCCTTTCTTTGAATTTTATACATAAAAGCATATCTTTCACTCCTTTCAACAGTTGTCTGTGTGTTTTCCTGTCTAAATAGGCTTCACTTTACGTGCTTTTTATGAATACTTATTGACTGTTAGGTGGAAGGATAGTCAAGGACTATTTTTATTTAAAACGATCTCATTATTGTTTTATCCAAATCTTTTTTTTTTATCCAAATATTTTTTTTCTCTTTATTTACAAATGCTACGGTTGAAACTTCAGTTAAAACATGTGTTTTCCTGCCTGGCTTTACTTTACAGGCCATTTACAACTATTTAGTAATTGTCAGAGAAGAAAAAGATAATCGAAGCCCATTTTTAGAAGTATTTCAAAGCGATCTTATTATTCTGTTTTATCCATATTCTCTTTATTTATAAACACCACGGCTGAAACTTTTATTATTATTTTTCATTTATAACGGCACTTCAATATGACCACGCGAAGTCAGAAACCTTAAGACTATGCTTTTTAAATATAAATGTTTAAATATTTATGTAAAAAGTGTATAAAGTACATAAATATTTAGATGTTATGATTAAAAAATAAAATCTTAATCAAAATTTTTTGTTATTTGTTAATTTTGTAATTTTAAATATTTAAATATTTATGTGTCTAAAGAACATAAATATATAAATTTTATAATTAAAAAACAAAACTTTAATCGCAATTTTATAAGTTATAAAATATTTTTATCTATTATATTTATCTATCTTATTTATATATTCAAACATTTACCTTACTATCGCAGAGGACATCTTGAGTTTCGCAGCTGTCGAAGGTGCTTTCGGAAGAGCAGTTAATATTTTTCTTCTATTCAAGAATTCTTGTAACGTACGCTGTTTCGGCCTGTGATATGGTAATGAAATTTCTGTCTCTCTTAATAAACGTTGGTTCTCGCTGTATATCTGACGCATTGCTTCATCTTTAGCATTTCTTATAGAACCCTATATTATAAAGTTAAAACATTTACACACAAAAGATTTTATTCAAATCTAAAAATGTTATATTAATTGCCATAATATAGTAGCTACACATCAATATTGTCCAAAATTTATAATTGTAAACATTGACTCCATAATTGATATAAAAAGGGAAGCAATAATCATAAACGTCAATTTAATCCAGAATTGTAAATCTTGAACAGTATTATAGCTTGAAAAAATGTTCATAAATTATGGGAAAAAACGATTTTCTTCTGTTTTTTTCTTTGCAGCTCTTTTCCTTTTTTTCTTTTAAAAGACAATGTCATCATAATTAAACACATCTTCAAGTCTTTTTAGAGTTAATATTTAGAGTTAATATTTTAGAGTTAATATTCTAGTATGATACTATGT
This sequence comes from Solenopsis invicta, assembly GCF_016802725.1. Lineage (NCBI taxonomy): Eukaryota > Metazoa > Arthropoda > Insecta > Hymenoptera > Formicidae > Solenopsis > Solenopsis invicta. Next base: position 10,647,004 of record NC_052679.1, read on the forward strand.
AAAACATTATTATAATCTATTTTTAGGAAAAGAACAGAAAAAACCTATTTTTCCTCGATTTTCTGGGAAAACAAGAACTGCTTTAAAAAACATTACTCCTACTATTAAATTTGTATAGTTTTTTTAATTATTTTTATATCATATTTTTTTTAAAGAAATTTAAAAATAAAATTATATGTACCTTTCTCTTCTTAACCAATTTTTTTTTAGTATCCTTACTTTCAGTCGTTTCTTCAGATGCGATTAAAGTGTTGTTTTCAGTTTCTTCATTTTGGTTTTCTTCTTCTGATTCAGAGTCTATTAAAGCCCGATAGCTTTCAGCCTGTAACAAAGATAGTATATTTTAAACACTTATTAATCTTTTATATAAACCATATTATTAAATACTTCATATCTTTTATAATTCGTTCATTTTTAAGGATTAAATTTATATTATATTACCTCTCATTTTATTGTAATTCAACAAAAACATAGAATATGTAAAGAAAATAGATGTCTATAAAATGGATATATTTATTTTAATGTATTCATTAACTTATCACTTATAGTGTTCATAAAAAATAGAAATTTATTAGCAGTTATGGAAGCGACATTAAGGAAAGTTCATATTCCTGTTTCTATTATTGAAATTTTATTTGTATAATAAACTTTAATTTAAAATTACCTTATAAATTACCTTATAATTTAAAATAACTTTATAAATAGAATTAAGGCTCTAATAACTGTTAACGATGGTTTAATAAAATATCAGTAAAAAAGATTTATTTTTATAAAAATCAATATTCCATAAATATGTTACCATAAAAACTATTCTTATTAATTGAAAATGTCCCAAAAAAATAAACTACTTTTGGTATATAAAGATAAAAATAAGATAAAATTGTCAAAAAATCTATACATTTAATAATATGGCTAATGATTATACATTTTAAAATTTTAAAGTAACATGGTAATAACGTTTATATATACATAATAACGTTTCTTATAAACGTTATAAACAAAAGTTATATTTAAAGAGAAACAAATAATTGTAAAATTTTCAAAAAATACTACAACTTAAAGAGGTATGATCAATAAATCAAAATTAAATCTGTTTCAGAATTTTAGAACTCTTCGAGAACTATAGAATTCCATAGTCAAAAACAATTTTTTTTCGACACTTGAGGTGCAAAAAAATTAAACAATTTTTTAAAAATATTTAATGACCAGAACTATTGTTTATACTTATAGAGAACTCTAGAATTCTTCGAGAACTATAGAATTCCATAGTCGAAATTAATTTTTTCAAAACTTGAGGTGCCAAGTTGGCACCTCATATTATCATTTTTAATGTTATTTCGGCGGAACTATTGTTATAAACTATCAGGAACTCTGGAACTATTGAGTATATTGAATATATTAAAATTCAAAATGTCAAATCTCAATTCGCACCCATATACCATCAGTATGTGGTGAGATATACTATTTGTAAGTTAAATAAGTTCAATGATAGTTTAACATCAATTGACTGAAGATGGCCATAGTACAGTCAAAACGTTCCATATAAAAAAAGTTCATTATTCTTCTTTGAATAAAACTTGTTATCGTTACACCTAATTTTTTTTTCGTCCATTGACCTTTCATATTTCAATGTTTTTTTAAACATCAAAACAATTCAAAGTTAATTATTACAATACTTTTTAAATATAATTTTACTTTAAAAACAATACTATAAAAGATGATTTAAAAAATTGTTATAAATATATTAAATAAAAACTAAATTACTATAAGGCTCCAAGTGTAAGCAATAAGATATAAGGTAAACATCAAAATGTCATAGATCATTGTCTGTATGTACAGTGTCTAACATTTTAATAACAAAATTAATAATATGTATAAATAGTATGTAAAATCTTATTAACAATTCACATATCAAAAGCATTTAATTAATTTTATGTATTTGAAACCCTAATGATTTCATAGAAAATACATGTTAAAGTTTTAATAATTATGTTCGCAATAATATAAGTCAACTTATAACTTTTTCTGAGATCTGTATTGATCATACCTCATTAAAATAAAAATTCAACAATAAAGCTGTTCTTTTTATTTAAACTTTTGGCACAGATTCTCTTTCCTTTTTCTTTTCACGTTGGAGAGGAAAAACAGACTAAATAAAAAACAGCTAAAAAAACAGACTTAATAAAAATCATGTAACTTTTGTTCAAAATATTTAAAAAAAATCTCTTTATTTTTAAACAAATGTATGGTCTGTTACATCCTGTATGGTTACTTACAGTAGTGCTTATATTTTCATGAACCGTTTGAGGAAAATTATTATTCTTAGTTGTTTCCATATCTTCTGTTTTATTTTGTTTTTCTTCCTCCGATTCAGAATCTATTAAAGTCTGATAACTTTTAGCCTAATAATAAAGATAATACATATTAAATATTCTGTATATCTTTTATATGTCATTGAAAAATTATAAAACAATAATGAATATTTGTATATATTATAGAAAAATATTAGTATCAAATAAAAACTAAAACAGTCATAACAATCACTGTGTATAATAATCATTGTTATATGTATAAGCAAGATTATATTTCAATTTAAAATAACGAATAAGTTCGAGCCAGCAAAACAGCTAGGTTTGTTTGTTGAGCATAATTCTTAAAAGTATAAAAAAATTCTTCATTTTGTAGATAAAATATATAAGTACTAAATCATATTTAGTATAGTTCATATTACTAAAATTGTAATTTTTAACTTAAAATAATATTTAATAAGATTTTGTTTACATTAAAATAGTATTAGTTTAGTTATTCTTACATCTTGCAATTTGTGAATGAGAAAAATGTGTACAATGTAAAAAAAATTCTTAATATCTAAGAAAATTCTTTATTATGGTAAATAATATCTGTAGAACATTTTCATAATATTCCACAATTATTGAAATAATATACCATAAATATGATATAAAGCAAACATATAACATTCATACAATATTCCTATAATATTAAAACAAATATTATATTCTTGAAATATTTTAATATTTTGATTTTTAATAATATTCATATAATATTCGAAAAATACTGCAGAGCTTATAGAGTAAATTTTAACCATAGCATTAATATAAGAAAAACATGAGTAATGATCCAAGGTTAAAATTATAAAACAATACTTGTATATATCCCACGCTTAAATGTAAAACTTCAGAAACAAACTGAAATCAGTAAATTAAGAAAAAAAATCCCTTAGAGATTCGCTCATTCTTTGCTTTATTCTAGAGAAAATCGCAAAAAATGTTCTAATTCTACTCAATTTATTTTTAAAAAATTAGATTCGTTTACTTCCATCACTTACGTAAATTTCGTTGACTAAGACACCAGAAGCTTCGTTACTTTCCATTTTCTGGTTGGAACAGTTTTCTTCATTGGACGTAACGTTGCAAACAACGTGATTGAAGTTTTCTTCGATATTTCCCCCATCTTTTGGATCGTGCGCCACTTCGTCATTAAGCTGTCGAATATCTTTAAAGATATCCAATTCACCATGATTTCTCTCACTAAAATCTTTCTTGCTAGAGTAAATTTCTGTAAGATCAGCGATCGCCGAAGAATGAACATTCGCCATCACATCAAAAAACGTGAGATTTTCCCGGCGAAACCAAAATAAGAATTATATATAACGGAATAGAATCTATTCATACAGTTTCTTTTCCTAAACATACACACAGAAATATAAAATTATGAAGAAATACTCCCTATATTTAACCACTTTGTTTTGTCACTTCTGCTTCGTTCTATCACAACCTTATCACATCCAGTGATCCAGTCACATCCGACATTGTGTACGATTGTGTATTTACGCGCCTAAAAGCGAGAGGAGTCAGTGGTGCCATATTAGCGAAATTTTTCTCCATTTTTCCTCATCTTTTCGCGTTATGGGGAATTTCTGTGGAGAATTTGGGTGCTTTCCAGCTACGCCACTAGGCTTGTTTTCTGTTCCTGCACTAGACTGCACTGGAACGTTCCTTCTTGCTTTCGCTAACTTTGAAACATCTATCTATTTCATTTTAAGTGTACACTTATTTAGAGAGTTCAGGAACAGAAAACAAACGGACTGTGGCTGTGTTCCGATATTAACTGCCAGTACTGAAAATGTATAGTATATGTGACGTGAACTATAAATTTTCAGTACTGCCAGTAAAAACGGAACACAGCCTGTAAATCGACACTGGTTGTGTTCCGATATTAACTGCCAGTACTGAAAATGTATAGTATATGTGACGTGAACTATAAATTTTCAGTACTGCCAGTAAAAACGGAACACAGCCACTGGCTGCGTTCCGATATACACTGCAAGTACTGAAAATCTATAGTTCATGTTACGTATACTACAGATTTTCAGTACTGGCAGTGAATTTCGGAACGCAGCCACTGTAACACAGTGTCCACTAGTGTAAGATAGAGGCTATGGTCCACTTGACTCTACAAACGCTTCTAAGTATTTTTTGATTGGTCAATTTGTAAAATTCATTGTTCCGATTGGTTAATCAAACGCTTCGAAGCATTTGTAGCGTCAAGTGGACCGCAGCCAGAGTCCTATATAAAGAGAGAAGCGACATCAAACCCCCACCACAACCTTCAGTATCCAATTGAGTCCTCCACCGCCATTTTGGGACCGCTTTAACGTCATCAAACACCATTCGTATCATTAGGCTTGTTTTCTATTCCTGCACTAGACTGCACTGGAACGTTCCTTCTTGCTTTCGCTAACTTTGAAACATCTATCTATTTCATTTTAAGTGTACACTTATTTAGAGAGTTCAGGAACAGAAAACAAACGGATTCTGCAAACAGCTGTGGTCACAATATGGCTGCTCGCTTAGCCAATCAAGTATCAATCATTTTACCAATCAGAGCTTCGGACATCAATGTCGCTTCTCTCTTTATATAGGACTCTAGTGTAAGAGAGAAAATTTTAGTTGGCTCACTCACACTAATAGCGTTTTCGATTGGGATGCACTGGCTGCACTCAGTAGGCTTGTTTTCTATTCCTGCACTAGACTGCACTGGAACGTTCCTTCTTGTTTTCTAACTTTCAAATATATATCTATTTCACTTTAAGTGCACACTAATTCAGGGAGTCAGGAACAGAAAACAAACGGAGTGTCAGGCGCGTGTTCGATTAGCAGTGCCAATGCGCACTTGGCTAGTGTCACGTGTTCGTTTGAACTCACGACACTCGCATAGTGCGCACTCAGTGGCCTAGTTTACACCGAGCACTTAATATGCGTACTAACTCGTAACTTTCTATTAATTTATCTTAAGCCTGCCGCAGACGATACGTTTTTTCTTACTGGATTTCTAACTGGATTTTCTTACTTGCTACCGTACGGGCAATGGTACTGGCAGTGCTACTGGCCGTGACTTCACACGGTGCGAGTTTTTGTACTGGCTGAGCAACTGAAATTTGTTTCATAGAAGCGGCACGCTTAAATATGGATGAGATAGATGAGAAGGATGAAATTATTGCAACAATTGTACATTGTCGTAAAATTGCTATTGCATTATTTTTAATTATTGAAAAATTGCAACAACGAAATAAATATCGCCGACGTTTATGGAGTCGACAGTAAATACATTCTTTAATGCCTCACTTTTAATGTGTTTATTATGGTAATTTGGTGTGTTTATCGCATATAAACATGGTTCCTATTAGTAGGCCTCTATTAAACATAAAATACTTTTTTTGGACTATTTTGAAGTCTTTTCATTTTTGCACGACGTCATGTTTGCGAAGTGAATTCACGTTTGAACTTTGACAACACTTCGATAGTATAATCCGGTATAACCCAATATAACCTATACAGACTGCGTCCTGATTGGCTTTCACAATAAACCAGTACAGAATCACGTAAGAAAAATAGGACATGATCTATTACGAAAATCCAGTACGCGAGCCAGTAGCGTAGCCCGTAAGCTACCCATTTCCAGTACGGGAGCACGTAAGACTGCCAGTATAGGAGCACGTAAGCAATCCCGTAAGAAAAAACGTATCGTCTGCGGCAGGCTTTACTTTCGACGATGCGTGAATACATGATACATATATTTAATTATCTCGATTCATATTGTACCATCTTAATATACTATTTTTTTAATTTATTGCCGAAATTAAGATAATTTAATAGAAAATTACTAGTTAGTACGCGTATCAAGTACTCGGTGTAAACTAGGCCAGTGCGCACTGTGGCACGAGATATTTTGACAGTGCTAGTTCAGTCCACTGGATGCATGCAAGCATCAGTGCATTATTAGGTTGTGTTCCGATATTAACTGCCAGTACTGAAAATGTATAGTATATGTGACGTGAACTATAAATTTTCAGTACTGACAGTAAAAACGGAACACAGCCTTAATAAGCAATAACGAACGAAGTTTCAAATTTGAAAAAATGAGCAATCCGGATTTGGATCTTTTTATTATTTTGGAGACATTTTTGGAATCTTCTTCTAGTTCAAGCAAGGAAGAAGAAATAATTGCAATCTTCCAAGCTAGAAGAATGATTCCAAAAACTGTAAATTATGTAGCATGTGTGAAAAAAATGGATAATGACACCGTGTTATATCTTTTATACAGGTACATCGATTTTATACCTTTTTTAAAATATAATTAATTACTTGATGTAATACAATAGCATTTTTTTAATGATTATATACTATTTAATTACATATAATAAAAATCATTACTTACTGAGCACAAGATTACTTTTTCGAGGTTACTTTTTTCTTTTTCGCGTGATCTATTATAATTAACTTAAGTGACACTTGCACTAAAAATTTGGGCGTGTTCTTTTGCATTTGCACTATTCAGTGCAACTCGTGAAACTTGTCCAGTGTTGGCATGAACTGAGTGCGCACTGGTGCGCACTAACTTTTTCCCAATCGAAAACGCTATAATGGACACTGTGTTACACAAGTGTCGACTTGTGTCGTAGCTGGAAAGCACCCTTTATTTTTTTAAGCTACATTCTATATAAAGCTACATTCCGAAACATGCTCTCAGAGTAAAATTTTACTCGATATATTTACATTACGTGTAATAGGCTTTTTACAATAAGCTATTAGTTGGTATCATAAATCATAAGCCATTTGACCAATCACAGTCAAATATGAAGAAAATATTCGACTGTGATTGATCAATTCTTATGGCTTATGATTTATGATACCAACTAAAGCTATATCCACACAAACTTGCATAAGCCCATAAGCATGTGCATAAGAAAATGGACCAATCACGCGTTTAATATGAAGAACGCCATATTGCTGCATAGGACGTAAACATAGCGTACGCACATTGTCGAAAAATTTTTACCACCTATGTAGCCGCATAAGCATATGCATAATAAGGTTAACCAATCACGTGCTTAATATAAAGACTACAAAATTGCTGCACAACACATAAGCAGAACATGTGCATATGCAGAAAAATTTCATATTGTTGATATATTAATGTAAGTGAGGTTATGTTATAGGACGGCGCTTGATAAATCTTCGTATTACGATCGTATCAAATAAAAAATATTTATTTTGTAGTGATTTCATCTATTGAAAATACTCTCAAGATGGATTGTGAATTATCCAATGACAAAGAAAACATAAATGAGCAGGATTGTACATACGAATATTATGAAGAAGATGCTGATGTTGTTCTAATAGATCTCGTTAAAAACTTTCCCTTTCTTTATGATAAAAGTGCAACAGATTTGAAAAACGCAAAGAAGAAGGAACGTACATGGATGGAAATTTCTGAATATTTAAAGTTACCAAGTAATTTTTTATTATTTTTATAAATTATAAATTTTATATTTCATAAGTCATCAACTACATATTTTTCTCTTTACTTTTTTTACTTTGCTTTTATTAATATCTTTTTTATTGTTAATTACAGTTACGGATTGTCAAAATAGATGGCAAAGACTTAGAGAAAAATTTTCTCGCGAAAAGAAAAGAAGAGAACTAGAAATTGATTCATGTCAAGACGGTTCTTGTTGTACAACTGCAGTAGGGTTTGCATAATTGCATACAAATATACAGCAATCTTAGAGCAATTGAATATTTTAAGTGCAAGTGAACATTTTAAGTCAAAATGTTAAGTTTCATTGCATGGACAAAAGCATATAAGACTGATAATTTTTTTTTTTTTTTTTAGTTACTACATAATTTTGTCTGCGGATAATATTTAATTTGTTGTTTTTATGCTTTATAAGTTGCTGTGCACTAAAAGACTTATGTTAAACGTTTTGTTTATTTGAAGTTTTTTTAGTTTATTTTCTTTTTAATTTTATTTTCTATTACAAATAAAATAAGCATAAAATTTTTGTTTGCTTGAAAATAAACTTTTATTTATAACTTTAAGACGTATTAACGTGTTCTATGATAACAAATATTATTTTGTTCAAATGTATTAAAATTTTTACATTTCATTATAATCAAAACCAAAGTAAAAGTGATATTAATTTATATGCATTGTTGCCACTTGTTTTACATTAATTATATATGTAATTCAGCACATAGATATGTATATTTTTGTACTTTTGATACAGAAATAAAAAAGTAAAAATAGTACTGGATACAATATTTATTCGATCACATATAGCCATGAGTACTAAGCTAAAAGTCTTCTTATAATTAAAATATAAGCTCCCAGATTTTGGTGGTGCTTGTATCTGGATGTGCTTACCATCCATTGCACCAATTGTGTTTGGAAAATTCCACCGTTGCCAAAAGCCCGTGCTTATATTTTTCCACTCATTCAATGTTGGTGGATTAAGATATTCAGTACTAAGTACGTTTGAAATTATTTCGCATGTTTCCTTAACTACGGAATGAGCAGTTGATAATCCAATGCGATATGCTAATGCTATTGATGTCATTTGGTCACCTGTTGCAAGAAACCTATTTTCAAGAAAAAGGACTTTTTTATTATCTATCTATCTATCTATTTATATAAGTACCGTCTTCTGTCTGTCTGTCTGTCTGTCTATCTGACCGCGAACTACTTATTCGTTTTAGTGGACCAAATTTTTACTAAAAGTATATAAAATAGGGGTAGAATTTTCCGGGGAGTGCCATGATGTGTATAGTTTTTCGTAACCGATTTTTTGGAAACCGGTTTGGAAATTCTTAAAATTTCGAGAAATAATAAATATTAATTGACCAATTTTCTTGAAACCAGTGCCAAAATTTTTTTAATTTTTGGAAGATAAGTTCAATTTTTTATTAATGGATCAATTTTTTTGAAACTAGTGCTAAAATTGTTCTAATTTTTTGTTGATTTTGATGAAACTGGTACCAAAAGAATTTTATGGGGATGGCTACTATGGGGTTGGAAATTGGAGGTTTCATGGGGTTCTATTGATGCTCCTAATTAATGAGTGAGGAGGATTTAGGAAGAGGGGAATAGATTTTGAGCACGCGCAAAGCGCGGGTGAAAAATCTAGTAATTATATATAGAATATCAATAACAAGATTCAGAATTGAATTTATTTATACAATTACCTGAGTGTAATAATCAAACGCTGCTCTGGAGACAAGGCTCGCCAATTAGATTTTTTTAAATATGATACAATCTTGCTTAATAATAAATTAAAAGTATCTTCATTCATTCGTGTATATTTAAAAAACATATCTGAATCTTGTTTCAATTTTTGAAAGAGGTGGTCAAAATCTCCTTGATAAAATCTTAATGTATTAATTGGACGACACCACCATCTTCTCTTATGTTTTTTTAATAGACGATATCGACGACGTCTGTATAACATATAACTCAAACATGACAAAGCACATAATTCTTCAGCTTCCATATTTCAATTTTTAGATTTTTCAGAGGATATGTCGAGTAACACGGATTGCACAATATAATATTACAAATCCACGGAATATATATATGTCAATTTGATAATATTTATTCTACAATGACGATTGAACGTTTTTTTTACGACGCTGCATATGCGTACACATAACACATCGTTCAATAAGTCCCGAGACTAACCCAGAGATAACGCTAGTAGTACCAAGCTGGCCACGTTTCCCTAGAATGCGAACCTTCACATGAAACGTGTACAAATTTCACGTCGATCGGACCACAAACAGCTGAGTTATTGAGGTTAGAGCAAAGTCACTTTGTAATTTGTTTGAAAAATGGAAAAAAATTTAGTTTCGCGTGTTGATAAAGCATTGTTTTTTAATGGGTAAATTCCATCTAAATCAACGATTTGTCGTTGGTATGCTGAGTTTAAACGTGGTCGTACGGACACAAACGATGCGGAACGTTCGGGTAGGCCATTGGAAGCCGTTTACAAATTACAAAGTGACTTTGCTCTAACCTCAATAACTCAGCTGTTTGTGGTCCGATCGACGTGAAATTTGTACACGTTTCATGTGAAGGTTCGCATTCTAGGGAAACGTGGCCAGCTTGGTACTACTAGCGTTATCTCTGGGTTAGTCTCGGGACTTATTGAACGATGTGTTATAAAGATACATTTGTGTAGCACTTTTCTTATTAGATATGTGATTGGTTCATTTCTTTATGCATATGGTTATGCAGCTATGCAAACTTCGTCTGAATTGACCCTTATTATGCTTATGATTGTGCATATGCTTATGGGCTTATGCAAGTTTGTGTGGATATAGCTTAATAGCTTATTGTAGAAAGCCTATAAAGGGCCTCGCACATAAAATGCATAATAGAGCATAAACGTAGCATAAGGCCTCTGGACCAATAGGAATCTTATGTAAATCAATATGGCGACTTTATGCTGGATGCTCATTGGGCCATCGTTCTTATGTTGTGCTTATGTTATGTTATGCATTTCATGTGCATGGCCCTTTAAGGTTGGTTTATGCAGGCCATAACCGCTAACTTATGCCGGAATCTGTAAGAAATTGACTAATCATAATCGATTTACAGAAGAATAATCGACTATGATTGGTCTTTTTTTTACAGATTCCAGCATAAGCGGTTACGGCCTGCATAAACCAACTCTAAAGGGCCTCGCACATGAAATGCATAACATAACATAAGCACAACATAAGAATGATGGACCAATGAGCATCCAGCATAAAGTCGCCATATTGATTTATATAAAATTCCCATTGGTCCAGAGACCTTACGCTACGCTTATGTTCTGTTATGCATTTCATGTGCGAGGCCCTTATACCTGTTCTACAATAGCAGTAAACACAAGATCGTAAGGTTGTAACGTAAGAAATGAAAATTTTTCATTCGCTTACGAGCTCTTAAAACCACGCCTTACAACCTTACAGTCTTGTGTTGATGCTATTGTAGAACAGGCTTTAAGGCTATACACACATCTTCCATAACCGTAACCATAAGACGTACCGTAAGAATTAGCCAATCACAGTCGAGAATTAAGAAATAAGAATCTGAATTCTTGACTGTGATTGGCTAATTCTTACGGTACGTCTTATGGTTACGGTTATAAAAGGTGTGTTATAGCCTTTATTGTAGAAAACCTATAAAAACCGCAGCACAGACTTTTGCGTAGCTGCATAACCGTATGCATAAAGGACCTCGCACATGAAATGCATAACAGAGCATAAGCGTAGCATAAAGCTTTTGGACCAATAGGAATCTTATGTAAATCAATATGGCGACTTTATGCTGAATGCTCATTGGTTCATCGGTCTTATGTTGTGCTTATGTTATGTTATGCATTTCATGTGCAAGGGCCTTAGGAAAGTTGATTAGTCTTGTCCTATAGCTGCACAAGCATGTGCATAAAAAAATTGATTAGTCCATTAGCTCATGCATAAGAAAATAAACCAATCAATTTCTTAAAAATACAGATAAGAGTTGATTTACAATAGCCGTTACCATAAAAAATTCACCAATCATAGTCGACTATTCTTCTATAAATCGCCCATGATTTGCCATTTCTTTTGGTTATGGCTATTATAAACTAACTTTAAGGGTCTCTTTCACCAATCTCGGTTAAAGCTAAGAGATTAGACCATTAAAATTGACGAATCGCATTTGTTATTTCACTCAACAGGCAATGCTATTGGTCAATTCCAATGGACTAACCAATGGACTAACCAATTGGTTAGATTGGTAAATGAGGTCCTAACAGGGAATAACAGTAGGCAATAAATTTAAACCTATCAAAAGTCGCAAAAAATATCTGCAAACTAATCAAAAGTTGCGAAATCTATTACCTGTTGTTATTCCTTGTTCCTGTTGCCTATGCTTTTTATTATGCAATAAAGTTAAAAGCTTATAGCACCTGGGCATCGATTGTTTAACTAAAATATGATAAAAATGTGAATAGTGAACAGTTCATGTGATTTTGTAATTTTCACTATGGTAAAAATGGGTGCTTTCCAATTGCAATATCCCTAAATACTTTCGTGCACACGGCGACACAAGTTGCATTCTAATTGTCGTAATCGTCGACACAACACTACACATCTGTATTCAGCCTGAGGGCTACTAGTAGGATGTGTAAAGGTGCTATTACACGTGTCGTACGACAAATGTTTTAAACGTGTTGATTGGCTGCAGAATAGAACATTTCTCGAGTCTCTAGAAATTTTCTATCCTGCAGCCAATCAACACGCTTAAAAAATTTGTCGTGCGACACGTGTAAATCAGTCTAAGCTTATGTTTTTTAGTTCAATTAAATAGTTACTAATCGCGGTAGCTATAAATGAAATTAAAATGATGAAACACACCTATACAGCACAGAAAATTGCAGCAACATTGCAGCAATGTTGCAATGTTGCAGATTGCAATGTAATATTACGGAGACATTGCAGAAATATAAATTAACAATGTGCCTGCAACGTCTTATGGCATGTGCCAGTAATATTCCGGAAACATTGCAATATCATAATTTTTTAATATTTATATCAATAGACGAAATAGGTCCATATATGAAGAAACCTCGATTTACAGTCCAATGAACAAACAATATTTTTTAATTGTATTTTTAATAAAAATTTTTTTCATATTTAATTTAATTATTGTATTATATTGATATACTATTTTCTAATTACATTCTTATTTAAACAAATAACAGAAAAGTTATTCCAAATGTTATTCTGTATTTGCGAAATTAGTAAAAAAAAACTATAATTTTATATTTGTTTATATAAATACTGAGTTTTAATTATACATATTTCATTTTTTCGATAACGTATATTGACCTGATCTACCAATTATATACCCTAGTAGCAATTTTCTGCAAGACTGCTGTAAATCTTGTAGCAGATTCTTGAAAGATTCTGCCAACAGGACGTTATGATCTGCTTCCTCATTTTGTTCAATTCTTTTGAAAGATTCTGCAGTCAGATTCTTGCAAGAAACTTGCACATATCTCTGTTGGCAGATTCTTGCAAGAAACTTAAGTGTATCTGCTATAAATCTAGCAACAGTCTTTCAAGATATTTGCTACATACCCTAGTAGCAATTTTCTGCAAGACTGCTGTAAATCTTGCAGTAAATTCTTAAAGATTCTGCCAGTCAAATTCTTGCAAGAAATTTGTATATATATATCTGCTGCATGATTTGTAAAATTCTTTCATCAGAATATTTTAGTATAGTCTTAAAATGGATTAAAAACGGATTAAATTTTAATTAAACATCTTATTTATGTACAAGATTAAATAACAATACAAATTGTTATTTACATGTAAAAATATAAAATTTTATGTGGAACGGCGTTCCACATACACGTCATGTTTAAAAAAAAATAAGAGCGAGTATTCGTCTCGAGGTTACAATACAGAGCTCATAAAAATCTCGGTGGAGTATGAGCTGAGAAGTCGGCCTAGATATAACACCTGTGGCCGCACTTGACTCACGAGAAGATCTTCCGCGGCGTGACCACCTAGCGGTGGCAGCAGATCTTTCTGCTGCTGATTAAGCAGAATCTGTATATACAATATCTGCACAAGATCTGCGCGTCATTTCTGTTGTAAGAAACTTGCAGAAATCTGCAGATCATATTCGTGCAATATCTGTACAAGATCTGCGCGCTATTTTTGTTGTAAGAAACTTACAGAAATCTGCAGATCATATTTGTGCAATATTTGCACAAGATCTGCGCGCTAGTTCTATTAAAAGAATCTTATGTCATTCTGCTGAAGAACTTTGCTAGGCTGCTTATAGACTGTAGTTGCGGGAAGAATCTGCTTCAAGATAGCTCAATATCTGTACCAAGTCTCTGCAAGCAGTTCATATACAAGTACAGTGCACGAATATTGAAGCAGTCTGCTAGCAATCTGCCAGCATGGCTCTTTTGGGAATAATCTTCTGCACATCTGACTCAATTCTACTGCAATTAAATGCACGCAGATTCTGTCCTGCAGAAAATGCCAGAAAATGCTACTAGGGTACATATATAAGCATAAAGTTTTTACAAGTCATCATGAGGGATCAATTCGCAGCGATCACAGAAGTCAAGCAACGTTCACCAGAGTCGTGACCGCTTGGAAATTTCCGAAAAAAATTCGCGAAATTTTTTTTTGCAAAAAATGTTTTTTTAAAATGTTACACAAATATTGTTTTATTCATTGGAATTGTGTGGTGTAATAATATTTATGTAAATATTTTGGAAAAATGGGTTGTTTCAATGCAATATTTCAAAAAGCGGACATCTTAATGTTGCTGCAATCTTCCAACAATGTTGCAGCAATGTTTCGCAATCAAAATGCAATATTACAATGTTTTAATGAAATCATTCTGCAATGTTCTTGGAATCTTTCTATGCTGTATGGGCATTTTCTATCATTATCAGGAATAAGACATGGGCATAAATTTGAAAAATAATCCTAACTCTATTCAAAACTGTACACATTAACATACATTTTATTCCAATTGATCATGCACACCATTACATTCGACAAGAAATGTCTTGCCAAATAGTGAGATTTGAAAGGCAAATCCCGATAGCACACGAGACCGATAAACACCCCTCACAGCAGCCGATGCCTAAAGTTTTTCCGTTGGTTGAGTTAAATAAGTCAAGATGATTAATTGGTGGGCTATCGCACCGTGTGCTATCGGATCCCGTCCGAGATTGAGAAAAGAACCATAGCTGCTATATGCACACATGAGAGAGACAAAAATGCCAAACTTGCCACATAAAATATTATACGCATCAATTGAAAATAATTTTTTTTTTTGCAAAAAATGTTTTTTAAAATGTTACACAAATATTGTTTTGTTTATTGAAATTATGTGATGTAATAATATTTATGTGAATATTTTAAAAAAATGGGATGTTTCAATGCAATATTTCAAAAAGCGGACTTCTTAATGTTATTGCAATCTTCCAGCAATGTTACAGTAATGTTTCGCAAACAAAATGCAATATTACAATGTTTCAATGAAATCATTCTGCAATGTTCCTGCAATCTCTCTGTGCTGTATGGAAACCTAGTACGCTAACACCTGAGTTAATCGCACACTTGTGATATTGTTCACAAAAAATTATATTTAAAATGAAGTTGATTTAAACAGTAAAAAACTTGCGTGTTGTGTACCGCGCAAACATTCTCATTATTCTTTTGATTATTTGTCCAAATTTATTTGAAATTTCATTTGTCCTTACATATTTTTTATTTTTTATATATAGATTTTATTGTTATATGTCATATATTTTTTAAAATATATATTTTAAACTTAAAGCTAATGTTTTAATTTTTCTTCATATTTTAATTTTAATTTATAACTTACTCGAGTGTGATCACCCATATTTGTGTGATAATACGCTGAAATTTAAAAACACTGAGGAAGTATATACCATATGTATTATATAATAATTTAAGTGCTAAAATATATCTTGAAAAAGTTTCGAAATGATTAAAAGTAAAAATCCCTTATAATAATTGTTAGCTACACCCATACAGCACAGAAAATTGCAGCAACATTCTAGAAATGTTGCAATGTTGCAAATTGCAATTCAATATTACGGAGACATTGCAGAAACATAAATTAATAATATGCTTGCAATATCTCAGTAATATGACATTAATATTCCGGAAACATTACTATATTATAATTTTTTAGCTATAGAGAAATAGCAATAAAGAGCCAAAGCAGAAGATTTGGGTATAATAATATATTAATTTAACTCATCCATAATTATTCGCATTCAGCAAACTAAGATTGGGCAACGTTATTAAATTTTCCGCTGAATCTCTACATTGATTTATTAGTTCTGAAAGTAAGAGCCAATCACGACTGATACAAAGCAAGTTGGTCGATCCATTGGCGCGTCATTGTAATTGGTTAAAAATTGTAGTATAGTTTTTTTATTATATTACAGATTAGGAAGTTACATTATTTTAAAGTAATGTAACTTTCTTCAATAAAAATTTATAATTCTAAACAATATTTGTATATTAATACTCAAATAAATTTACACTTAAAAATGTTATCACAAAAATGTAATTTTTGCTAGTTAAATAACTAAGTAAATACGTTTGGAATTTTTTTAGATTCTTTTATATACATAAATATGAAAATGTAAAAGCAGACTTTTGTAATGCATAAAAGAATGAACCAAAGTTTTTTATTTCCCTCTCCAAGATAGAAGAATTTTGATTGGTTTATTCTCTTATGTGTTATGCATTATACAAGAGTGTGTGCTCCCGGCTTTACTCGAGAATTAATACACAGAACATTTTACATCAGAATATTCCACCAATGTTGCAACAACGTTGCAGCAAATGTTATTGCTGAAATGTTGTAATAATATTATAGTAAATGTTGGGATGTATCATTAAATAGCGTTTTATTATTTATACTAAATATATAACATTGTAATGTTGCTGCGACGTTTTAATGCAATATTTCAAAAAGCGGACATCTTAATGTAGCTGCAATCTTACAGCAATGTTTCGCAATCAATATGCAATATTACAATGTTTCAATGAAATCATCCTGTAATGTTTCTGCAATCTCTCTGTGCTGTATGGGCATGTATTGGTATATTATTAGCGCCATTAAAAAACGACGAATTACTAAACAAATAGTTCTATAAGCACCCTTATGGAAATGAACTATTGGAAAGCCAATAATCACTATTGACTTACAATAGTGATTATTCATTCTCTAATAATGATTATGTAGCATCTAATGATTGGATTATTCGCAATAATCATTTTCTAATAGTTTTTGAATGAGTGATTATTGATTTCATAATGAGATTATTTGCAATAATCATTCCCCAATAGTTCTTTTATGGAATGATTATTGATTTCATATAATCAGGTTATTTGGAATAATCACCAGTACACTACTTTTAATAGTTAATATATAAATGATTATTAGTCGACTATTCGGGAGGGTTCCGATAGCGCACATCCCGATAGCCCACCAACATCTTGACTTATCTAACCCAACCTACGGAAAATCTCTAGGCATCTGCCATTGTGAGTGGTTTGTGTGCTATCGGAATGTGCGCTATCGGGACCCGCCGTTATTTTACACGTAAAAACATTACGGTGCTCTCAAAAATCGAGCAATTTGCTTTGGTTTTGAGTCTCAAACATAGACTTTGTACTATGTCTATGGTCTCAAAGCTTTTTCGCGACGCTAGTCTTCGCGCCTTCGCGGCTTGCGCGGCTTCCACTAGGTGGCCATGCCGCAGGGGATTTTTTCGTGAGTCGAGTGCGGCCAGGGGTGCGCACGATTGGACACCGCACGATTGGACACCACCACTCACAGCGGCTGATACCTAGAGTTTTTCCGTTGGTTTGGTTAGATAAGTCAAGATGATTGGTTGGTGTCCAATCGTGCTGTGTCCAAAAGAATGTCACCCGTGCGGCCACAGGCATTATATCTAGACGCCACCGTGACCGTCTTTCTAAATCGCACTTCTTCAGTGAAACTTTTCGAAACTAATTGTTGTAACCTCGAGACGAATTTCGCTTCTTTTTTCAAATGTGATGTGTATGTGGTTCGCTATTCCACATAAAATTTTATATTTTTACATGTAAAAATAACAATTTGTATTGTTATTAAATCTTATACATAAATGTTTAATTCAGATTTAATCTTTATTTAATCTTTTTGAACAAAAAAAAATTTTTTTTTGGAAACTATAACTTATTATGTTTAATTATTGATTTATCAATACATATTTTATGTGACTATATAAATCGTAGTGACTATTGGGCTCAAATAATTTGTCAATAGTTCTGTGTAATAGTTTGTCCCAATAATTCGCGAAGAAACTATGAGGAATAATCCAATAGTTTTATTAATAGCTTTACTAATAGTTACAATAGTCCATTTCCGTAAGGGCAATTATTAGAATTTGTCACCTGGAAATAATAGAAAGAGCCTTATCCCAATCAGCACACAATATTTAAAAAATGTTTTTAAAAACATTTAAAAAACATTTTTTAAAATATTTATAAAAACGTTAAAAATAATAGGTTAAGTGTATTTTTTTTTCATTAAAAAAATGTTTATTTTAACGTTAAAAAAATGTTTTTAAATATTATAAAAATGTTTTTTAAACATTTAAAGAAAACGTTTATTAAATGTTGAAAAAATGTTTTTTTGAACGAAGCATAAATGAGCAAAACAAAATATTTAAAAAAAACATTTTAAAAACTTTTGTAATAAAAATTTTTTCAAAAACGTTAAAATTAACGAATTTATACCACTTTTTACATTAAACTATTTTTTTAATATTGAGATTTTTTTCTTAAGAATTTTTTGGGGAAATTTCCACGCGGTCACTTATCCAAGTTGCGACCCCGGTTGCTTGACCTCTCTGTGATCGCTGCAAACTGATCCTTTGTAATGATCTGTAAACACTTTGAGCTAATACATGTACATCTGATAGATCAGGTCAATATATGTTATCAAAAAAACGAAATATATATAATTAAAATATATTATTTATATAAAAATATATAATTAAGTTAATTTTTTACTGATTTTCATAGACGTTATTGAAACATTTTTTAAACAAATTTTAAAATCAATAATAATTAAAAAATAAATAGTTTAAATGTTAAATAAATAATAAATAAATATAATTTTATAGAAATAAAAAATAAGTAAAAAAATTAATAATAAATTAACATTAAATAAATATTAAATAAAATTTAAGAAATGCTTACTAAAAACATTTTTTCAATTAAATAATTCGTGAAAAATAAATACTTAAACAATATTAAATAAACGTTTAAAAAACGTTTATTTAAAAAAAATAAAATAAATATTAAATAAATATTTAAATTAAATTTACATACATTAAAATAATGTTCAATAAATATTAAATTAATGTTTTTGAAATTTTTGTTTTAAATAAAAAATTAATGTAAAATAAATATTAAATTAATGTTAAATTAATGTTTTTAAAAAAATGTTTTCTCAAATGAAAATTTAATGTAAAATAAATATTAAATTAATGTCGAATAAATGTTTAATTAATGTTTTTAAAAAATATTTTTTTTAATGAAAAATTAATGTGAAATAAATATTAAATTAATTTTAAATAAATGTTAAGTTTTTAAAAAATGTTTTTTTAAATTAAACTTAATGTGAAACGAATATTAAATTAATGTTTAATAAATGTTAAATTAATGTTTTAAAAAATGTTTTTTCAAATTTAAAATTAATGTGAAATAAATATTAAATAAACGTTAAATAAATATTTAATAAACATTTTCTCTAAATTATTATTTTAAATATTTAATTAATGTTGAATAAATATTTAATAAATATTTAATCAATATTTTTGTTATAATGAATTGTACAATGAAAAATTAATATTAAATAAATATTAAAAAAACATTTAAAAAATATTGTATACTAATTGGGATAATGTCCATAATAGCCGTAACACCCCTCTCTCCTCTATTAATAATTTTATATCTTTTCTAAATATTTTATACTTTGATTTTTCAATCATCGTTATTTTAAATTTAAAACTGTATAATTTAATTATTATAATAAAAATTATTATCGATTTACGAACAATGATGAAAGATACTTCCACATTCTATACACATTTTTTTATTTTTATTAAATATTTTAAATAAAATAAAAAATATTTATTTAAAAAGCATTAATTTTAAATTTTTTATCAATTTTCTCGCAGTCAGAATCTCGAATCTGAGCGATGAAAAATACTCCGTAAATTAATTTGCATCTTTTATTTTAAACAAATTACAATTATTAGGAAATTTTTAGTGATAAAAAGATGAATATACATATAGACATCAATTTTTACGTTGATGATTCTTCGAAACCACTTTCTCCTCATGCGTCACATGTTTCAACAGCTTGCGTCATTCATGTATTACCTCATAAATGATCCTTGAAAGTGTTTTGTAGCATTAATACTTTTATGTACTTTACAGAGCACAAATATTTTAAAAAAAATTTGAATCTTTAATCATTTTTAAATGTAAATGTGGTGTGGCGTTTTCATTGCAAAAAGTTTATATTAATGAATTAAAATAGTATATATGATTCGATAAATTTTATAAAGATCGATATTTTACAAAACAAATAAATTCTACAACATTTTGATGAGAATATAAATGAGAGAATTTAGTAATTACACACAGAATTTTATTGAGTTTCTGTCAACGTAATTCGTTATAATAATAAAGTGGGTCAAAGACTCGACCAGACTCGACAGTCCACGCATTCTAACTTGTAGTTATTATGGATAAAAGATTCTAGTGCTGCAACATAAGTGTAAAATACATCTCACACTTTACAAAAAAAAAACTTAAAAGATCTGCAATTCAAATAAAATTATAATTTTATTATTAATTTACTAATCGTATTCATCACTCTTGGAATTATATATATTTCATGTTGGAATTATGTAATTCGTCAAAATAAAGAAAATTTATACTAAATATTTTTCAGACATCTCTGACAATTTTCCTTAGAATTATTTACATAATTTTGCAAAATTTTTATATACATCCATCTTTTAAAAAAAATTTTTGAAAAGAGGTTTTTTGAGAAAAAATTTTTGGCACTAATTAAAACTCTTCAGATAATCAGAAAGTTTATATGTCTCTTAGAGAATTCTTTGTATGCGCGCACATACGTGTGTGTGTGTGCATGTATTTGTGCGTGTGTGTGTGTGTGCGTGTGTGTGTGTGCGTGTGTGCAATGGGTGCGTACATACATGCATTTGTGCGCATTCG
The DNA here is from genome assembly GCF_016802725.1 of Solenopsis invicta. Classification (NCBI taxonomy): domain Eukaryota; kingdom Metazoa; phylum Arthropoda; class Insecta; order Hymenoptera; family Formicidae; genus Solenopsis; species Solenopsis invicta. The sequence continues at coordinate 10,668,207 of NC_052679.1, forward strand.
TGCATTTGCATGTGCGTGTATGTGTCTATTCTAAAATATAATCAAAGTATGTTATACAACGACGCGGACTGTAATGTATCACATTGACTACAATTGTACTGTATCATTTTCGACTGTCAATTTTTGTACCTGTGCTACACAAACTTGATCCATATACAAACCATCGTATGTGATATGAAGTAATAATTTTACACTGACGATGATCCAAACCAGAAGATCGAAACGTTTGTAATAATAATTGCTTGTTAATTACATTAATTTTCACACGAACCTCTTGTGTTGGCTCTCACGGCATTAATCCATATTTTGATAATCAAAAAAATCTTAATTTATATTTTCTGAAAAAAATTGAGAAAAACTGAAGAAATTCCAAGTATTTCTTTTTATCTTTATAAATTTAAAATATGAAAAGTTATACTTAATATTATGATATTTTCACAATTTTTTTTTTAGCAGAGATTTATTCTACTTAATTATTCTACTTAATATTCTACTTAATATACACTGAAAAAGAAGAGTTTGACCAAATTTTTCAGCTTAATTAAATTTCTAGCTTTAGTTTAAATAATTATATCTCTAAAGGTGCTATAATAATATTTAATACTAAATAATATTTAATATTAATAAAAAATGGTTATGTCAACTCCTGCTAATAAATGAATATTATATAAAAAATAAATATTATTTGCTTCAATATTTTAAATTTTTGGAAATATTACAACTTTTAAATAAAATAATTATAAATTTATAAATATTTTATTTATAATAATTTATATTAACTTTCGAAAAAAATAATATTTGTAAAACATTTTCATTATATTTCACGGATATTGAAATAATATAGCATAAATATTATATAAAGCAGACATAACATATCAATATTCCTGTAATTTAAAAAATATATTCTCGGAATATTATTTTAATATTATGTTAATTTTTTATAATATTAGGAATTGTAGCGCTTATAGATATTTATTATATTAAATACATAAAATACTGAATTTAATTGAATAAATATATATTTTCATTTAAATAGAAAAGAAAGTTAATGGCTGTAAGCATTATGACTATTTCCATTATTCTTCTTCTTCGCTTGCTATACGCTTTTGTCAACACATAGGCGTTTTCTTCTGCATGTTTCCTTTATTAGGTGACTTATAAATTCTAAAAGGATTGTTTACGGAATCATTTGTCTACTAGCCTGTCTGTTATGTAATGCTATAAAATATACTGCGTATAATATTACAATAGCTGATTATTACGATATAAAGACATTTTTACTTTTCAACATTTCGAAACTTTTTCAAAGTACAATTTAATATTTTTTAAAATATTTATTTACATACTTCCTCGTTGTTCTTAAACTTGAGTGTATTATTATACAAATAAACATTTAAATGTTTTTTTTGTTCTTATGATGTTTTATTCGGCTACACACATTTTGAGTTATACAAAATTATTCAATAACATTTAATTATATATTTGAGAAAAATTTTTATATCGAAATATCTCTTCAATAAATCAATTGACATTCTAGAGGGCTGTGTTTCAAAATATTAGAGATGTTATTTTATACTTGTTATATAATGTTAAACAAGGATAAAATATCTCTAAAAAATTTCTGAACACAAGAAAATTCTAAAGCAGGAAAATTTGAAGCAATGGAAAATTAAAAATATATAATTTTGTAACAAAATACTGTGTTTTCTTAAACAAAACCAATTTTTATAATTTATTTTTGAAATCGCTATATTATTATCCTGTTTTCTTTTCCACTCATTATGCAGTGTCGTCAAATTTTTATCAATCACATTCTTAAGTATAATAAATATTTTATAACTTTAAGTTCTAAAATTTATTGAATATGATAAATGTAAAATTTTGATAAATGTAATCGTTCAAATCTTAATATAAAATATTAATTAGTAACAAAATAATTAAATAAAATGAATACCATATTATTATCTTTTCCTTTATATAAATTCTTGAACCTCAGTTTAAATATTTATATTATATATTAAAATGTGGAATAAAAAATACGTTAATTAAAAAAATTTAACCAGATTGAACACATTTAGGCAATCCTAATCAAAATATTTTATTTTAAAAATTTTACTGTGATAAATAAGATTAAAATATTATTAAATTTTATAAAAAAATGTTTTTAATTAATTCATTTTCAATGTCATTAGAAATTCAATACGTAAAAATTACAAAAAATTTAATAAAATTCAAAATAAAAACCAATAAACTGCAACAAAACTAAAAAAACAATAAATTTAAATAAAATAAAATAATTTATTTAGCAAATAATGAAAATGTTAGGAATGTAATCATAACAGAACAAATAATATTAAAAAATCTTAAATATTATAAACTTAAGGGGCAAACCTGGTTTAGTAAATCGAAAAATGAATGATTTTTAGGAACTTTTTTCTCAGCTAAAATAAAATCAATCTTTTCTAAATTTTAAGGACACTTTATTACAACTTTAAAGTGTATAAAAAAACATTTTTGATAAAATAATATTAAATTTTTGTTTACAAAATGGAAGCATGTTGGTAAGCACATTGCCGTTGTGATTTGTGTACACTCTAACGGTCTAATTTTTGTTTAAAACAACAAAACCAATTTTATACTTTATTTTTATGTCATTACTTTCCATATATACTAAAAAAATTAAAAAAAGAGCGAAAAATGGAAAATTTACACGACTTTGAAAAAAAATTTGCGATTTTTACAAAAAAAATTTTAACTTTTCTTGCAAAAAATTAGTATAATTTAAAATTTTTCAAAAACATTTTAGTACATATAGAAGAGACACTAATTATCTATAAAACAGGACCAGAAAATTCAATCGGATGATTAGATTTTTCTCGATTGTGTATACAAAGTCGGAAAATACGGTTTGGAGAAAAACGCATTTAAAGTTTTCGGAACACATAAAAGTATTACGTTCAACTCACGTTCAACTCACGACCTTTTCAAGGCTGTAACTCAAAAAAATACTTTGAATCTCGATCTAATATTTTAAAAAGATCTCAGATAGTGCTACTATTGATTAAGACAACTTGTGAAAAATCAATTTTTGTGACCCTATAAACCAGGTTCTCTCCTTAAACATTTGTAATTACAATAACTTTTAAATTTAAGTATTTATATTATTCAAGTATTTATATTATACAATAACTTTTTATATTTAAGTATTTATATTATAAATTATTAAAATATTTAAATAGAAAAACTTAATTAAAAACTTAACTTAATATTGTTTATTTTGTTTCTATATTACCTTATTAACAATTTCATTATTTGTTCTTATAATTTATAGGATTTATATATCTTAACATGTTTTAGTGTTAATAAATCTGTATAATTATATATTTTGCATTTCTTTTCATTCCACTTGTAACATTTTTAATAATTATTTTTCGAATTCATATTTGTACGTCACTGGATTATTAATATGATTTATATTGAAATATATTCAACAATATTTTAGTAATTTTTATTTCCCGATTCAGAATTGTAGCTTTCAAAGATTTTAACAATTTATTGTCATTAGGAAAGTTAACAACTTTTTTTCAGTGTAAATATAGACACATGAAATCGACTGTCGAAATGTTGGCGGAGCACAAATTTTTGAATTACACTGTATACTTGGCAATTGGAATGTTCGGAATGTATGCGACAAGGCCCCTCCGTCGATTCGACCTCCATCCTCCGCTCGACTATATAAAAGCTGGCCGCCGCTGATGGGCCGCTTTAGTTTTTCACTCTTGCCCGCAGAATCTTGTCAGCAAAAAGGAAAATTATTATTGTCCCATACTCCATCGATTTCTTTACGTATTGAACATCAGTCAATTTGCACGATGAAGGGATATTTTCTGGTTGTGTTAGTCTCACTAGTGGTTCTGGCCGTCGCTGATGAAAAATATACCAGAAAATACGACGACGTGAATGTGGACAAGATCCTCCAGAATAATCGCGTTCTCACCAATTACATTCGATGTCTGATGGACGAGGGACCTTGTACTGCCGAAGGCCGCGAGCTGAGAAGTAAGTAAGAATAAGAATGGAGAAATTAATAAGTCGAAAATACATGAGAACATCAACGAATTTAGGTCCTTCCCGATAAAAAATTATTTATATATAAATACGTAAACATGTATAATTATATGTAAAATATGTCCGTACATGTTTGTATTAATTTCTTTTATAAAATTTCTGTTTGGTAAAAGAGGTATAAGAAAAATAACAACAATAAGACAAAAGAGAGAGAAGACAAAAAATAATTAAAAAGATAATTTTCGCATTGTTTTTCTTAGAAAAAGTAATATTTAACGAAATGGGAAAAAATTGCCTTTATATAATTACATATATACATGTATATATACTTATATTATTATAATTATATATAGGCAATTTTTTTCATTTTTTCAAATATAACTTTTTGTAAAAAGAACAATGCAAAAATTATCCTTTTAATTATTTTTTTGTCTTCTCATTATTATTCTTTTACACCAAACAAATATTACAAAAGAAATTAATATGAATTTAATGGACATATGTAGTATATACTTATATATGTTCATATATAAACAATTTTTTATCGGAAATATATTTTTGCAAAAACGTTTTTATAGAAAAACAGAAATATTTTTAATATTTATCAACAATTAATTTATTTAAAATTGTACACGAATAATATATTATTGTTCTGATAAAATTGTAATTTTTTAAATCAAATTAGTAATATACAATACATTAGAAATTTAAATAAATTAAGTATTAATAAAATTAAAATTGAGTTTTTGTTTTTATTTTTTTCACTTGGAATAAACGTTTGCTCAAAATTATTTTCTCGCAATTAGAAAATACTTAAACGTACCGAACAAACGTAGTTGTAATTGTATAACTGTAATCATGGCAAAGAATTCGACATGTACTCTCTCTCCGTTACATAATTATCACAGTAAACTTTCTCGTGCGTTTTACATCCGGGCTTGCTTTTGAATTTACATAACCATTAATATGTAAAGTTTATATAAGTTTTAAAAAGTTTTATGATTTTTTTTATTATTATATCATATAAAATTGTATTTCTGTAAATTTTCATTATAATGTTCGCGAGCTTTTTAAATTTTATTATGTTTATGTAATAATATTAATTAAAATTATGTTTATATAAACTTAACAAAATAGAATGTAAAAATAGTTATATTTATATTCTTATAATATGTCAAATTAAATTTCCATAAATTTTGTTATTAAGTTTACATAACTTTAAAATGAATTTATATTATTAAGTTGCACTATAAAAATGAACGATCCAGAATTTTCATTAAATTAACCAGACAAATTTGATAACTTGTATTTTAGTTACTAGATAAATTTGATTCTAGATGTGACTATATATTTTATGATTATCTTGGTAAAGTTTTCATATTTTCAAAAATTTTTTTGTATTGTAAATTTATAAAAATTTCTTTAAAAATACCTTCAATTTCTTCAAGTAAAATTTTCTTCAAAAATTAGAAAATAAGGATAATCATACATACATGTATATACACTGCTCAAACAATTAGGGGATTCTTTTCAGCAAATTTTTGCCTATCTTTAAACTGTAATTATTTAATAAATAATTACCGTAAAAATAAATTTAGGTAAAAATTTTGTAGGTCAAACAATATATTAAGGTGCTTTAGTTCAAGTTTTTTCATCAAGACTATTCAAAAAGTACAGTTTGATACTAAAGACATATGGTCAGTTTTGAATAAGGATGTATTAATACATCCATGTCTAATTAGAAATACTACTGTCCAAAAAGTAAGACCAGTTTTCAATTTAAATCGTGCGAGTAAAACGCACATCATAAATATTTTTTTCTAAGTTAGCATTGTCACAGACATCTGTGGCAAATTTCATGTCAAAACATTCATTAGTTTTTGCTTTACGCTTGGTTTTGTACGACGCTAAAAGTGCATTCGGCGATTTTTACAATGTTTAATTATATTACGCAAAGAAGTTGCATTAAATTTTATTTGAGGAATGAACTTTCGGGTGTAGAAACGTTCAGGATGTTGCAGAAAGCCTTCAAGGACCATATTTTGTCAGAAAGAAATCTTGACAAGTGGTATAAACTTATAAACAGTTCAAAAAAGGTCAATCAAAAATCAAGATTATGTTGACAGTTTTCATCAATTATCGTGGTGTTATCCATTCAGAATTTCTTCCACCCAACCAAACCGTCAACAAAGAGTATTATTTAAGTGTTATGCGTCGTTTGCGTGAAGCTATTCGCAAAAAGAAACCAGAATTGTGGGCAGACAATTCTTGGTTTTTGCATCACAATAATGCACCTTCTCACACTGCACTCGTTCTTCGTGACTTTTTCATCAAAAATTCGATCCATATCGTTCCACAACCACCATATTTGCCTGATTTAGCACCGTGTGACTTCTGGCTATTTCTGAAATTCAAAAGACCACTGCGGGGAAATCGTTTTGAAACGATAGAAGAGATATAACGTGAATCGCTACGCGCTCTGAAAGTCATCCCGGAAGGAAACTTTAATTCTTGTTTCTGGAGGACTGAAAAATACGTTGGAATAAGTGTATTGTGTCAGGTGGGGATTACTTTAAAGACGACAAAATAGATTTAAAAAAATAAATAAATATTTTTTGAAATAAATAAAAACTGATCTTACTTTTTGGACACAGTAATATGTAAAATCACTCTTTCATCACTGTTGAATAAAAAATTGGCGAATATAATCATTGATCACCTTAAAGTACAAACTTTATTTTTTCAAATAAAAAAACAATTTTGTTCTACATCGATTATTTAGCTAAATAACGTTTTAAAGTTTTCATGATTTTAGCACGCTAACATTTATATAATCCAATGTGTATTACCCCAATGAGTAAAGCAATATTTTTTTAATATTTTAAAAAACATTTTCTGCAATAAAGAAAAATATTTTTAAAAACGTTAGAAATAATACAATTGATTTTTTTTTACATTAAAAAATATTTATTTTATTATTGTTAAAAATATTTTCTAACATTAAATAAAATAAAAGTAAATTCGTTCTGTTAACATTAAAAAAATGTTTATTTTAATAGACTGAAAAATATTTTTTTAACATTAAATAAAGTAAAAATAAAAATGTTGTTTAAAGCAAAACATAATTCGGAAATCTTTTTTTCATCTCTGTGAAGCTAGGTTCCTCGATATTAGAATTATACCTATATTAGAATTATATTCCTAATTTTTTTATGTGTGGAGATGCAACTTTGCAGAGGTCTTCTCAGAAAAGTTTTTTTTTATTTCCAAACCGTCACACATCCAAATCAAAACCTCTACCAAACATCGTTTTACTTCTGTGTAAAGAAATTGATACTTGATGATCCATAAATACTTTGTGTAAATACATATACCATCACTGACAGATCAGTTCAATAAACGTTGCTGAAAAGATCAAACGTACATAATTAAAGCATATTTTTTATACAAACATATATAAAATTATAACTTTTTTAATGATTTTTACAAATGCGGAATAGCATCTGGAATAACTTTTTCAAAGATGAGTTCTTGAAAGCGACGGCACTGAGCGCGACCGCGGCATGCGCGAGAAAGCGCTGATTGAGAGCGAAAGTGACAGAGATCGAATGAACGATCAGCTGATCGTTGAATAGAATATGAACTGGAGCAGGAATTAGCTGGTCGAGCAATTCAATCGTACATAGATTTAGGTATTTAAATTAATGGTCTTTAATGTCACTAAATTTAAATCTGGTTCTGCACACTGAAGTTTTAAGACTTGCTCTGTTTTGTCAATTTGGATTTAAAATTTTGTCACTCGGCGCGCGAGATCACTATGCCGCACTTCACAAATGTTTTAACTTGTTCCCTCGACGCTCCTGACACTTAATAAATTTCGCATTCGCGCGAGTTGTTTAGCTCAGATTATGGATGCGATGTTACTTGACTCTCGTCGCTCGCCGCGGTTACTCTGATCGCGCACCGTGATTTTCGGAAGAGCTAGCTCTGGATCAAACGTTGGGTGAGAGCACGAGTCGGGGAAAAGAATCGTTGCGGGAAACTTATTTATTGTCCGACGCCTCTCTGTCGTTTATTAAACAGCAACTGATTTGAACATAGAAGACCTTACCCCGGATAGGCAAATATTTTGGAGACTCACAACCACCAACTTTCTCTGATCTGTAAACTTAAAAAAAAAATGCTTATATATAGAAGATTAACGGGATTATTGTTTGAAACTGAAAAGATTGCCTGTTTCGAAATTTCTCGTGATTAACGGAATAAAATTATCACTTTGAAAAACGCGTATTGAACAGAAATTAATAAAATTAATATAATTGAAAATTACAAAATACATTCTGTTTAACGTGAACTGTCACGAATTGGCATTATTAACAATTAGTTTAGGATTTATTTTTATCGCAACTTGAATAATGTTATCTTTTTAACAATTTTACATTTTACGATGATGAATTTTCGATTAACATAAATTTAACGTGGCGAGATTTAACTGATCACAATTACAGTTCTGACCAACAACTATTATAGCGTTTTTCATTGGGAAAATTAGTGCGCACTGAGTGTGCACCCGCAGATAATTGGGCGTTTTCGTGGCACCATCATCGCGCGAACAGAAACGTCCAATTACCAGCGGCGAATGCACATTCAGTGCGCACTAGTTTTCCCAATAAAAAAATGATAAAAAACGCTATTATAAAAAGAAAAATGCCAATATAATACAATATGAAAAAAATTAAATATGAAAATTTTTCATTCTTTATATTTATCACTTTTATATTTATTATTTGCTCGTTATTGTCATACAATAATATCAATATTAAACGCCAGATACGAGCAAACTAAAGATGTAAATAATTGTTCTCCTTTTAGTATCTCGAAAGCGACGTCTACAATGGGGGCGTAGAATCGCAAGAACGATCGTAAACCCAAATAAAGTTTTAGTTAATACGAGATATACTATGTTTTCTTGTGATTGGTCAGTAGTAATGACGATAGTCTCTAGAACTGAAATTGAATCAACTCTGAACGACTACGACTACGACCGAAAATACAGAAATTTGCGATAGCTCCTGCGACTCTACGTCCCCATTGTAGACGCCGCTTTATTCAGACAGTCATTGCGAGACTAGTTTCTACCTAACTTGGTTTTTTCAATCGCTAATTCTAATTAATTAAGCACGTCGTTGATACATAATATTCATAACAAAAATAGATATAAAGTTACTTTTATGAAAGTCTTGCAAGAAGTAAGCTGTTCATGTTTACCATATAGAATTTTATAGAATATTACGTAGTGTTCTTTTAAATTTCCTAGTGGTAAATGTATAAAATCCATATAAGTAGTATGGCTTTTAGTTTCCAAGTTCCCATTTTTTTTTTCAAGCAAAGTCCAAATTTTATATATATATAAATTTTTTATTTAAAAGCAAAATCCGTACTTTGATTAACCATGCATTTAAACATTAAGGTTCTTGAGTAAGTGTTTAGAAACATCACTCAAGTGCACCTAGATATAATTTTATTCTTGTACCATTTTGTAAACAAGAATAAAATAATCGATATATCTGATGTTTCTGAATAAGCAGCCAGTTAGCTAAGAACTTCGCATTAACAGTGGTGGCATAGTATTGCGGAACGAAAACTAATAAACATGAAAAGTGATATGTTGACGATGAAATTTTGTCTTGTATGCAATTTCGTAATAAGCTTCATTGTGAAAATGTAGCTCGTATTTATCAAAAATCGGCCGCAAGTAAAATTATCTTTAAAATTTATACGTAGCATATTTTTCACTATGTCCGTGTGTCTTCCTGTCTGAATAGATTTCACTTCACATGCCTTTTACGACTATTTATTGTCAGTGAAGAAAAAGATAGTTGAAGTGTTATAAATTTTTATAAATTAGTGATAAGTGTTTCAAAGTAATCTCATTTTGTTTTATATAAATTCTTTTTATTTACAAATGGCAAAAAATTTTTACGTATTATTCCTCGCTTATGACGTCATGATTTCAATATGACCAGGGCGACTACTCAGGAGCCTTAAATTGAATAAAAACTGAACAAGCATTTTAAGTAAAGAATTTGCCCTGTAAAACCTTTTTAAATTTATTTTTATATTAATTAATCACTGAGTAATTACAATTTAAAGATAAGTAAAAATTTACTTAAAAAAAGATCCCTTAATTTTTGGAGCAATATATTGTGTGTGTGTGTGTGTGTGTGTGTACACATATATAAAATTAAAGGATCGTTTTCTTTAAGTAAATTTTAATTGTAATTGTATTACACACGCACACGCACACGCACACGCACACACGTATATTTGTATATGTATATACCTAGGCATATATATTTTAGAATTCACATATAAAAAACACTAGAAAAGGTAAATGTAGACTTTTAGCATTTTTCAAATATTTCAATACGTGTACAAATTTGAAAAAAATTCTGAAATTTATATATACCAATTCTAAAATATTATCTAAGGAATTCTAAGAGGAAAATTTTCATCTAAAAAAATGTTTCTATAAAACATTCTATAAAAGTTAATTTTTATCATGATAGCGATGTATTATTTGTATAATTAAAATCAAACAAATATTTTGTTTTTATAATATAATTGTTAATAATTTTACAACTTTAAATAGAAATTTGTAAAAATGTTCTGGCAAAAATATGCTTAATGCTACATAAAATATGCTTAATGTTACATAAAATATTTATAGAATATAATGTATTATATATATTAAATATATTTTGAAAAATTTAGTTCCAACTAGTAAATTTATCGATATCAAAATAATGACGTATACGTTTTTATTTGTAGAAACTGTGCCGGATGCCTTGTCGAGCGGTTGCGACAAATGCAACGATAAACAGAAAGCAATGACGGAAAAAGTGATAGATCATCTCAAAACAAAACGATCCAGGGATTGGGATCGTCTCGTCGCCAAATACGATCCAAATGGCGAATACAAAAAGCGCTACGAAAAATCGTAATTCCTTGAAAGTATTTTAATGAACATTTCTTTTTTATACGAAAAGCAATGAAAATCATTGTAAGATATAATTTGTTGAAATAATATAATATTGTGTTATGTTCATTATCAAAATTACAATTGATATTTATGAATAATACATGATCGATGACGCAATCGAATGGCATTAAGTCAGTATACAAAAGTTTGTTAAAGGTTTTATTTGATAAATCAGCAGTTTTTGCAATTTTATGCAAGTTATGTAATATGTCACTCACCGCTCATATCGTCATCATTTCTAAATAAAACAAAAAGATGCTATGTTACACAAGTGTTTGTAATAAATGTATTTGGCAATAAGTATACACACAGTTGTCGATCGTAAAATGAAGTTATAAACAGATATATCTGAAGAATATATCAAGTATGATTCTTTCTTCCAGCAATATATTTTTTCATTCAACACGTCTCTTCTTAACTAAAGAACCAAGCTGAAACACATAAATATCCATAGAATTTACATATATTCATATATAAAAAATAAATCTAACAAATGCGAAGATCCCCGATTCAAATATTTAAAAAATTATAAAACTTTGATAATATCTGAGAAAATATGCAGAATTGGGTCTTAAAAAAATTAAAAGTTAAATAATAAAGTTAAAAAATTAATAACTTATCTTAGTTAATTTTTAACTTCAACTAAATATTCTTGGACATTAACTTATTATATAAAATTTTCTTTCCCAAGTAATAAATTTACCTTTTATATTTTCCTATGAAAAAAATATATTCTCATATAAAAGATATTTGTCTTACAAACTTACTTTACAAATAAAATATGAAATTTATTTAATGATCCTTATCGTAATTATTTTGTTATGTAATCTAACTTCAAAAAGTTACAATATTCTAAATAATACTATAAATACTATTTAAAATTAACTTTCAACTTGAATCTTAATGCAATTTTTAACTGAGTTTTTTTTGTAACTTTTAACATAATCAATTTTTTTATTACACAAATTTTAACTTAATTTTGTTAAAAAATATATCGAAGATATGGAATAAATTATTTTTTTGTGCTACCTGAATTTATTCTCAAAGAATAAATTAGCTCCTTTTTAGTTTTTGTTTTGTTATTCATCAATGAAAAGAAATAGAACAATACTTTATAAAGAAAATTTAATTCTTTTAATGAGATTTGTCAATTATAAAATTTATTAAAACGTAATTGTTTAATAAAACAAAATAAAAAAATAGGTCAACTTTCAAAAATAATTTTAGTCTTTCAGAGTGAATTCAGGGAGTAAAAGAGATAATTTATTACATATTCTGTATTGCTAGTTTTATAATTTGTTGAATTTTCAAGTCGGGGACTTTCTTTCGTAAATAACATATGTATATATTTATTGTGTTCTAATAACGTACAAGATCTGAAATCGCAGGAAGATTATTAGTTTGGTCGGTAACAGTGGGTTCTTGTTCACGGTTTTCTTTTTGCGCAGTCGCCTTTTTCATGTTTCTGTGTTGTGGAAAAGTAGGCATAAGTTTTGGATCACAAGCTGCAAATATTGATATTAAATTAATTAGTTAAATTAATTAATTAATTAATAACTTAATTAATATTAAATGATAATATTAATTAAATAAATTTTAACTATTAGTTACATCGAAGGAACAAATAACAAAATTTTAATGATACTAACGTAAAGGAGCCTCTTTGAAGTAGCTGCTCTGCAAACATTCTTCAGCGGTTGCTCTTTTCTTTGGATCGTACATAAATAAGAAATTCAATAATCTAAGTCCTGCAGCGCTTAACCAGGGAAATCTTTGTTTCAAATTGTTATACGGTTGCTGTTTAAGGGTGAAATTCTGCAGCGCCGGCAACGAATTAAATTCTGGCCAGATAGCTTCACTGGGTGTACCCAATAAATCGACAATTAACTCTAATTGTGCAATTTCTGATCTGCCGGGCAATAAAGGTCTGTGTCCTAATAATTCTCCTAATAACAGAATAAGTAATCCTATTTTAAAATTGTCATTTAATTTGAAGCCTGTTTTCCATGCTTTTAATTGATTATAAATTTGCTAATTTAATAATTGTTTAATTAACATAAATATAATAATGATATAATTGGATTATTATAATTATTTAATTCAATAATTGTATAATTAGGTAATTATTATAAATATTTATTTAAATTCGTAACAAAAATCTGTGGAAAAAAGAAGGCGCGCGCTGTTATAACTTAGTACTATAAAAAATATATAATACACTCATAAATGTTATAAAACAAATTAATGTAACATGTTAATATAAGTTTCCTACAAAAATCAAACAAAAAAATGTATTTATTTTTTAACCCTTTCTTCATATCGTGGAGTCATTCATGTTCAAGAAAAATTTCCTACATCGCGTACACCAATACGTGCTGCATACGCCTGTACCTTGCCTAAAAAAAATTTCGTTGGTAGAAAAATACAGCGCCACAGTGGCATTTCTTAACGGGTTATTTCAATAGCTAGATCGGAGTGATAAATTCATAGTACACGACTGACCCCAGTCTATGGAGCGAAGGTGCTAAAATTAAAAGTAATTTTCATGTTTCTTATAATATTTTATTTTATCAATATATTTGTACGATATTTGTAGTTTTTAACTTATTAATAAAAGTATATGATTTTTATTTTATTATGTTTTGTTATTACAGAAATGTAGCATCATATATATATATATATATATATATATATATATATATATATATATTTTATATGTATATATATATATATATATGTATGTATGTATATATGTATGTATATATATATATGTATGTATATATATATGTATGTATATATATATATATATATATATATATATATATATATATATATATATATATATATATATGGTACTTGAGCCGAATAAGGCCCAGTACTAAATAAGGCCCACTTTTAAATTTACCATTTAAAAACTCGCTTTATGTTTGAAATATATGCTTAAAAGATATGTCATAGGAAGTAGATAAAAACTGAATAGGAAATTAATACCGCTGGCAACACGTTTATTCAGTGCAACGAAAACTTGTAACAAAGTGGATAAATCAGTCGTTTTAATAAAAATGTGTTGTAAATTTAATAAGTATACATTATTTTATAGTTTATTACAACGTAATTAATATTATTCAACTTTCTAATTATAGGAAAAAACAAATATGTATATCAATTTTTTGGAATAAATATAGTTTTTTCTAAATAATGTATTAAGAAATAAGGCTCACTTGTACATTAATTGTTATAGCCATTGTCATTTGTTTATTATGTATGTGGCTTGTAACAGAGAATAACGATTTTCAATGATGCTAACTTTCCATAAGCTAAAATTGCACTAAAATAGCGAGAATTTCTTATAGTTAAAATATTAATTATAAACAAAATTAAAAATAATTATGATGTTTTACTAGTATAATAGAGCTTAAAGGATTTCGTATCTGTGATTAATAAATTATTTTAACAGTGAGTTGAAAAATAATATTTAATTCCTTTATTTTCAATTTATTTTTAATTCGAGCCTTATTAAAAACACAAGAATTTAATAAGGTCCAATATCAGAGTTTAAAAACATTTTTTTTTTGTTTACTTAAAAATGTTTTATATAGAAGATAATTTTATTTTGGCGAGTGATTGAAATAAATATTTTATTCTCATTTAGTTTATTTCAATATTTTTGTAAATAAAATTTATAAAAAATAAAATAAAATAAGTTAAGTGGGCCTTATTCGGCTCAGGTACCTTGTGTGTGTGTGTGTGTGTGTGTGTGTGTGTGTGCGCGCGCGTGCGCGTGTGTATATATGTATATACACACAGGATGTCCGGAAACTAGGGAACCTACCGCTTTGAGAACATAGAGAAGATGAAAACGGACAAAAAAGTCTTGTTCCATTTTACAATATTCGCTATAATTATCGTGTTATAAAATAAAACGTCTGAGCCAATGTGCAGTGACGCCGCGCCATCGCTCCTAGCTCGTAGGCAACTGCGCGCGGCGGGACAGGTGACGCGTCGTTGTTTGAATTTGCACGGTGCGACGGTCTGAATTCACCTCACCACGTGTACATAGACTGCAAAAATCAAATGTGTTACTTTAACTAAAGCTTCTCCTTATACATTTGATAAATAACATATTTGATTTTTGCAGTGTATGTACACTGTGAAAAAAATTTTCATAGTTCAAGTAAATATGTTATTAGGACCATTCAAGCAAATTATGTACTTTACATAAATAAATATTACTTGTTTGTAGAAAATATTATTTCTTTAAAATATTATTTACTTCTTTGAAGTAATATTTATTTGTGTGAAGTAAATAATTTGCTTGAATGGTCCTAATAACATATTTACTTAAATCACAAAAATTTTTTTTACAGTGTACACGTGGTGAGACCTTTCCAAAACACTACAAGAAAGTTTATTTTCGTTGAGTACTTTCCGAGTTGCGAGACTTGAATCTACGGTGTACTGTAACTTTCAAGCGTCACAACTCGGAAAGTACTTAACAAAAATAAACTTTCTTGTAGTGTTTTGAAAAAGTCTCGAAATAAGCTACAAGAATATGCAATAAAAGATACAATATTAGAGTATCGGTAGTTCCCTAATTAAAGGGTATCAGTACTCCCCTAACATTCTATATTTTTTATTGCATTTTCTTGTAGTCAATTTTGAGAGCTTTCTAAAACACTATAAATAAGTTTATTTTTGTTAAGAACTTTTCAAGTTATGACGCTTGAAAGTTACAGTATACTGTAACTTTCAAGTCTCACAACTCGGAAAGTACTCAACAAAAATAAACTTTCTTGTAGTGTTTTGGAAAGATCTCGAGATAAACTACAAGAATATGTAAAAAAAAAGAAGGCAGTCCCATTTAAAAAATTGAAGGTGTCCTTCATGTGACTTTCAAACAACTATTCAAAGTCAAATTAATGACACCATCTTATGACCCCCTTGAAATCATACAACTCTTGTCTGAAATATTTTTGTTTACTGGGTTTAGTTTTCGAGATATTTGGCTGGATCATTTAAAATGGGACACCCTGTATGTATGTATGTGTGTGTGTGTGTGTGTGTGTGTGTGTGTGTGTGTGTGTGTGTGTGTGTGTGTGTGTGTGTGTGTGTGTGTGTGTGTGTGTGTGTGTGTGTGTGTGCGCGCGCGCGCGCGCTAATAAATACTTGCAATTAGTAATATGTAATTTGCGTGCAAATATTAAATGTTACAGAAGTGACATACTGCGGGGTCCTTATGTTTGCTGTGGCACATACGCGTACACACACGCGCGCGTACACACACGCGCGCGCGCGCGCGCGCGCGCACACACACACACACACACACACACACACACACACACACACACACACACACACACACACACACACACACACACACACACACACACACAAACACGCACATACAAACACACACACACAAAAAAAATCGTAGAGAAATTTTAGAAAAAGCATTCTGTACGCAAAATGTTGTAGTTCACGAACCTTTGCTTGAATTGTTAAAAAAAATTCTTTTGTCGAGCTGCAAAGTGTCAAAAATACGAAATTTTAAGGAACAAAACAAAGTGTGCTTTTTTACTGCATAAGACAAGAAAGTTAAAAGAACTTTAAAAATCTGTCGATTTAGCGTTAAAGTTGAAACTTCAAGCTTCAAAATGCTTTTTTTATTTTTTATCTGCAATGATTTTTTGCCGAGCTACAACCATTGGAAAATAGCCTATTTTTTAGTGTCTGGAAAGTGTTCCCCATTTTTTGTTGACGAGTGTATATGATGTAATGTGTGTATAAATTGGGTATATAAAATTATATTATGTACATGAGCCGCTTACATTACTAATATTACGACTATTCTTAAGACTTTACAACAGACGTTGCATAATATTTTTCAAAAAAGAATTATTTTAAAAAGTTATTTTTAAGCCAAAGAAATTATTTTAAAATTTATTTTTCTTTAAATAAATTTTATAAAGCATTCATAAAAGCTTGTTTTGTGACACTTTTTAGTGTGTAAGATCTGCAAAGAATCATTGATTTTTTTACATTTCAAAGTTATTAATATGTCACAATTCTTTCATTATTAATTGTTAGTATGTCATGACCCTCCTCTTATTTCAAACACATTACTTTTTCCCATTTTCAATAAATTGTAAATTACGTTTGTTCTATATACCTGATAAATTTTTATCTGTAGGGTGATTAATATAACTCTATGGTAACAAACTGATGTTTATAATTATGTCGCGTTAATATTTACCGAGTTATTTAAAAAAAAAAAAATAATATTCCATCACCCATTTTCTCCTTTAAATATAAAATTCCCACAAGAATAAAATAAGCCCACGTTTTTTTTTATTTTATTCGTTTAAATGGATCTTAAAAATATTAATCAAACCTTGTAACTTTGTTCTTAGATATAATATCTGAAGAAAAATTATCATATTTACACAATAAACAATTTGAAAATAAGAAACGTTTTTTTCATTTCTTGAAACATAGGGCCTGCGCACAATAGAGGAATGTTTGATATTAGGAATAGGAATTAAAATTTTAAGATAAGTTTCCTCAATAAATACTACAGATAAATAATAAGTTATGTTGTATCGTGTACGGCACATTTATGTCTTACGTTTTATTCGCATCAATTGCATTACATTTAATATTCATTGAGAAAACTAATACTTAACCTATACCCCTATAACGATTTCTGCAACTGCAAAGGTTGGTAACAGATTTTGGTCTGCATATGGTCCGCATACATTGGTATTTTTGCTACTGTTAGCAGATTTATACCAAACATACTACAACCTTGTTGGCAGAGTATATGACAAATTGGCGTTGAAAAGCAAGCAAATCTGTTAAAAGTTTTGACGACAAATTTATAAATATTAAACAAGTTTGTTATTGAAAAAATGTTAGCAATTTTCACGCAAAAATGCAATATTATCCCTTTGTCAAAATACACGACAGATTAGAAGTTGATAGCAGACAGATCTGTATGTATGATTGACAAATTGATGGCAGATAGTAAGCAAGCTTGCTATTACGAAAATGTCAGCATTTATTACACAAGAATGCAACATTAGTTGAGTTTCATAAAGCGCATAACATAATCCTTGTTGATCACCAAAAGTTAAACAAGGATAAAATATTACATTACGCACATCATGCTCTCTTTACGAAATTTGTCAAAACACTTATGCAACTAATTTGTTTATAAGTATAACAACTATAACAATTATAAAAGCGTTATATGTTTCTTTAGTAATTTTTTCCGGTGAATCAATTGGTGCAATCAGTTTTTCTCTACAGTCATTTTTAACAATTTGTTTATAACAATTAATTGCAAAATTGACTTTTGCAACGTACTCTTTACGTCAATAATGTTTTATTATGATACTAATCTACTTCTAATTGTTATTTTTTGACTGATCTGGCCATGGGCAGGAAAAGATTTTAATTATTTATATAGTTTATATTAAAAATATCTAAGGCTAAATAATCATAGGATTAGTGAGTATTCGCGCGATATTCAAAACGCAAGTTTCTTTCGGTTCAATTCAGCTTTACTTCGAATATAACTTTTTATTACGATATCACATGTGTACGATTAGCTCAGTGTTAGCGTGTTAAGTTGTTATTCCAAAATCTTAGGTTCGAATCACGCCGGAGCCGACATGCGTTTTCAAAAATTTATAAAATAATGCGTAATTGTAATAAGTGAATTAAAATGTTATATGTAAAACAGTGGATATAGATTAAGCTATAAAAATAATAAAATCTGTTAAAAGAAAAAATTAATTTTTTTGTTAGTCTTGGAAACATCAGATTTGATCTGTATTTAGTGTCATTCTATTAGCACGTTTGAAAACAGATTTGATTTGTATTTGGCATTATTTTGTCAACGCATTTGATAACAGATTTGGTTTGTGCTTGATGCCATTTTGTCATCACATTATAATTATCAAATTTGTTCTGGTATTGGTTTTAATTTGACTTCAGACATATATGTCAGATTTGGTTTACATTAGGCATCCTAATGCGGACACAGTAGGATACAGTTTTGGTACCAAATTCCACTGGAATTTGGTGCCAATTTGATATCCCTTTGCGTACAAAATGTTTGCTGGGTAATTCTTATTACTAATATCTTTATATTTCTCTATTATACACAGACCCTTAACTTTTTGGATTTGTCTGGTTTTTATAGGAAACCCTTTATAAACGTAATAAAAATATAAATATAAATAAAATAATGTAATAAGTTAAATTATAAATACAAATATTACAATTTATTATAAAATATTAATATATATTAATAATAAAAATCTTTTGAATATCTTATAAATCATAAAAAAGATAAATTATAATAATCTAAAAGTTTATTATTAAATTTAATAAAATAATAAAATACTCTATATTTAGCATTGATTTCTTACCCAATATACACCCAGCTGCCCACATATCGACTGAAGTAGTCTGTGTCTTGGCTTGCAATAACAATTCAGGTGCTCTGTACCACAGCGTCACAACTCTAGGAGTCATTGGCTTCAAAGGTAAACCGAACCACCTGGCCAATCCAAAATCAGCAATTTTCACACAACCCTTATCAGTCATAAGAAGATTCGAGACTTTCAAGTCTCTGTGAACAATAAAATTATGATGCAGATAACGTAGGCCCTTCAATACTTGCAACACTATGCATTTGACCTGACTTTCTGAAAATGGTGCCTGCATGTTGTCCAACAGGCTTGCTAAATCCTGTTCACAGTACTCCATTGCAAGAAATATACTTTCCAAACTTCTGCCTACTACCACTTCTCTCAAATGCACAATGTTCTCATGACGGCAAGACAGTAGGACTGAAATTTCCCTGAGACCACTCACTGGTAGCCCATCTTTCTCATGTTCCATTCTCACTTTCTTCAATGCAACAACTTTATCATTTTTTGTGTCTCTGGCTCGATACACAATCCCATAAGTACCCTCTCCAATGCGATTTAACTTTTCAAATTCAGAGACAAACCTGCATTTGCCAAGCTGCAAAATGTAATTAAAGTTTAACATTATGAGTGCTTTCCAATTGCTTAATATGCCTTGACACATACGTACACAAAAACGCACAAAGTGTAACGGTGTGCATGATTCAATTGGAACAAAATGTGTGCTAATGTGTACAGTTTCAAATAGAGTTAGGATTATTTTTCAAATTTATACCCATGTCTTATTCCTGATAATGATAAAAAGTGTGTTTGAATCACTTCGATTTCATTTATAGCTGCTGCAGTTAGTAACTATTTAATTGAACTTGAAACACAAGCTTACACATCCGACTAGTAGCTCTTGGGCTGAGTATGGATGTGTAGTGTTGTGTCGACGATTACGATAATTGGAATGCAACTTGTGTCACCGTGTGCACAAAAGTGTCTAGGAATATTGCAATTGGAAAGCACTCTATGTGTGCTTAAGAAAATTTCATAAATCTTTTAGAATATGAAAAAGAAAATAAATTTATTACTAAATTAATTATCAATTAACTAAAATAAAAGTAAATTAAATAGATAAGATTAAATATTAAATAGCTAATAAGTTAAATAACAATATTAAGGTTAAGTTTCAAATGTCCTTTCAGAGAAAAATTTTACTCAAAATATATAGTACACATAATGCATACAATATCATATCAAATAAAATTTTCCTCAAAGAGAACTTTTTAGAATGTAGTTCAAATCTATATTACGATATCTTGTTCTGGTATCTCCATAGCTTTGCCAGTTAAGAAGGATGTTAATACTCCTTTTCTCGTAATTGGAGCCGAGGGGTCGGGTCCCGAATCGGACACTGCTTTTTTATCGCTGTCATTACACTCCGCAGACTTTTTTTCTAAACTCTCTTCTAAAAAGCAGACATCTCATTAGTTTTTAACAATGATGAATGTAAACATTCATCGATTTATCTTATTTGTATTTAATCGATTTAAAAGTAAAAGCTGCATCCTTGTTATACTTACCCTTTGTCATTTTTCGCACTAAATTGTACGAAAAAAAGATCAATTGTTTAATATTCAAGGATTAAAAATAATAAAACAAGCTAATAAATATTGACAATGCCGGTAATATATGGTAATATATAGACGAGGGCACAAAGCAACGTATAAATGCGTTCCGATGTACTGTAGTATAGACTGCGTTCGGAAATACACACTGGTGTGTTCTAAGGCCACTACACACTAGCCGTTTGGAAAACACGAAGGTAGATTCCGGGGGTGTATTCCGAAAGTTCTATCGAAAATATCCTTTTTAATAATAAAGTTGGTTACACTGTAACAGTTACAGTGTAACTAACTACGGGCCAGTTTCACAACCATCGGTTAATTTAATCGGCTGATTATTCTATCGGAATTGACCAATTGTATTTGTCGTTAAGTAGAATTGACCAGAAATAGCCAATCACGGTTGACACTTAACCGGTCAGTTAAGTTAATCGGTAGTTGTGATACTGGCCCTACGCTGTGTTCCGTAATAAAAGTTGAGTTTGTGATTTCGGAACGCACCCAGTGTATGTTCTGTTGGCGAGCCGGAGGATTGCGGGGGATCCCCATTAGTAATGATAAAAAACGATAATATTCTCGCTTGGCTTTGAGCAGTTGCATTATTATTTGTACGTCTATTAAACAATTGAGTTAAAAGAGTTGTTGTTACATACGTGTAAATAGTACCGTGAGTTATTGAACTTCAGATTTGAGGTAATTATTAATATCCATATTAGTAATCAAAGTTAAAGTACGTATTTTATATACTTCGTCGTATCACTGCTGCGTAGTAAGATAATGACCTAGTTTATACCGAACACTTGATACACGTACTAATAATTTTCTATTAAATTATCTTAATTTCGGCAATGAATTTAAAAAATAGTATACTAAGCTGGTATAATATGAATCGAGATAATTAAATATATGTATCATATATATATATATATATATATATATACACATATACATATACATATATATATATATATATATATATATATACACGCATCGTCGAAAG
This sequence comes from Solenopsis invicta, assembly GCF_016802725.1. Classification (NCBI taxonomy): domain Eukaryota; kingdom Metazoa; phylum Arthropoda; class Insecta; order Hymenoptera; family Formicidae; genus Solenopsis; species Solenopsis invicta. The sequence continues at coordinate 10,690,365 of NC_052679.1, forward strand.
AAAGATAATTTAATAGAAAATTACGAGTTAGTACACGTATTAAGTGCTCGGTGTAAACTAGACCAGTATCACAATTTGCGAATTTATTGTATATACATGTACATATATTTTTATTGTATGTACATTTTTAACTTTTAGAGTAAATGGTATTTTTTATATCTATTATCAATGATCAAGTGTGTGATTGTCATAATGAATGCTATTTTTCCTATTTTTTAAAAATTGAAATTTATGAAACATTTTTCCACATCATAATGAATTTTGTAATTATTTTAATAAACATTGTTTATTTTACTTTTAATAAATCTAGAATATTAGTTTTAGTTATGAGCTATGTTTCAGATGATATAGACCCATGTATCCACTTCGTTAACTGTCTTAACTAGGATTATTCCTAAATTGTATATAAATTTTACACTACAATAATTTTATGATTAAATTAAATTTTAAGATTTACATGGATTATTTATATATTATTTATATTATGTTTACATGGATCTCTTTGATGTAGTTAATACAGTGTAAATTGTTATAAATAAATAGGTAACAGTACAAAAAAAGTAATTATAGATTATTAATATGATTTCAATATTGATAAAATAAAAATAATATTGAAAGTAAAAAAAATAAAATATAATTTTTATTACGAGACTACCAATAAAATTGGAATGATGTATACATTGTGATTATTAGTAGATTGTTTATATCGATAACTCACCAAATATAGTTTACATTTCATACATGCAATGTAGTTTATTAATAATAGATTAATAACACTTTACTATTAATAATCTAGATTATTAACACTTTACATGTAAATATATATGGTTTTAAATATATGGTTTTAAATATGCTTAACTGTGCATTTAAAATAAATTTATAAAAGAACAGTGAAATTTTATGAAAGAAGACAAAAAGAAATATAATATAAATTTTGCAACTAAGACTAATAGATTTTCTATTCTAACAATTTAATTTTGGAAATTAGAAACAGGTTTTCAAACATTTTATCATTAAATTTATAAATTTATTTTAAGGACATGGCTGACGAACAGGAGGAAGTCAGTATAAAGGCAAGACTTTCAAAATTACATTGTCCGTTTACGTGGGAAATATTGGACAGCACCGTAAAGTACTCTACGATACATTCTAAAAGTGATGAAAATATGGATCCGGATGAAACATATTATCCTTTAGAACGGTTATTAGTAGTTTTGTTTAAATGTTATCAAGCTGTATCAAGTGCAGACAGTATCGGAACACAAAAAATTGAACAAGCTGGAGAATTGTTAATACAAATTCAGCAAGAGTATGATTATAATATATAATATTTATGTTTTAATTTTAAAGTTTCCTAAGTTTTCCAACTTGAAAAATAGAGGAAAATTATGATTTTTTATTAATCTGCACACATGTGCACACATACTGCTCAAAAAATTATATTACTTTTTAGTAAATTTTTGCCCATTAAACTAATTACGCAGTGAATAATTAATATAAAAATAAAGTTTAAAAAAAGTTTTACAAGACTCACTGTATAAGATGCTTTTATTCAATTTTATTTAGTTTCATACTCAAAGCGGTCAGCTTTGAATAAGAAGGTATTTGAGATATCCAAAATATAGAAATTTGCAATTTTTTGCTAACAAAAAAATTGGCAATCACAATCATATCGATATCATTTCAAAGTACAGATTTAGCTCTTAAATAAACAAATCCAAATAACAAAATGCGCGCATAGTGAATTCACGGAGCGCGCATGCTGTGCAGATTATCCGCACGATGTGAGCTTACGGTATCTGATAGATGCGTCATCATATGAGAATCATATCGGTCGCACGCGTGCGGTACTCATGCGTGCGAGCGATATGCACCTCAAATGCGTTCTCCAAATAAGACTCATATTGCTCGCATACATGCATACGGCACTCAAAAATTCTAATCATTGCCCATTTTTTTCATGTTCAATCAGCACATATTTAAAAAATGTTTTTACAAACATTTTAAAAACTTTTGCAATAAAAGTTTTTCAAAAACGTTAAAATTAATGAATTTATGCCTCTTTTTACATTAAACAAATTTTTTTCTAATATTGAGGTTTTTTCTTAAGAATTATTTTTCCGAAATTTCCACGCGGTTACTCATCCAAGTTGCGACCTCGGTGAACGTTGCTTGGAATCTATGATCGCTGCGAATTGATCCCTTGTGATAATCTGTAAACACTTTGTGCTAATACGTGTACATCACTGATATATCAGGTCAATATATGTTATCGAAAAGACGAAATATACGGGTGTCCCAAAATTCCCGCATTTGGAGTACAAGACGTGATACTTTACGATAAAAGAAACAACTTTTTTCTTTAGCAAAATTGCGTGCGACAAGTAGTTTTTGCAGGAGAGCACATTAAAGTTAACGAATAAGCGTTCTTGACTCTGCGGCGCTCAGGGCCAGCGCGCGCGCTCCTCACTCACTTGTACCTAGTTGTTGGCTAGTGGTTGTAAGTAATGTCTTAAGATGCTGATACAATTCTGTTATAATTAGTTACATTTTAAGAATGTAGAATCAATGAATATCGGCCGTTAACTTCTTCCGTATTGCTTAAAATATGAAAAGTTAATAAATTAAATATTGATTTCATTCTTTACGTAAAAAATGAATAAAAAATTATCTAATTCCGGTTTTTTAAATCTTTATTTTCACCTGAAAATAAAGATTAAAAAAAAAAAAACATCACGTCTTGTACACTAAATGCGCGAATTTTGGGACCTGTATATAATTAAAGTATTTAAATATAATATATAATTATTTAAATTACATAAATTATTTGAATACCTATATAAATATATATAATTAAGTAATTTTTTTACTGATTTTTATAGATGTTATTAAAACATTTTTTAAACGAATTTTAAAATTAATAATAATTAAAAAATAAATAGTTTGAACGATAAATAATAAATAAACATAATTTTATAGAGATGAAAAATAAAGAAAATAATTAATATTAAATAAACATTAAATAAATATTAAATAAACATCTAAAAAATGCTTACTAAAATCATTTTTTCAATTAAACAATTTCTGAAAATAAATACTTAAATAATATTAAATAAAAGTTTAAAAAACGTTTATTTAAAAGAAAAGAAAATAAATATAAAATAAATATTAAATTAATATTTAATAAATGAACGTTTTTGAAACTGTTTCAAATGAAAAAATAAATATTAAATTAATGTTAAATTAATGTTTTTAAAAAATGTTTTTTTAAATGAAAAATTTATATATGAAATAAATATAAATAAACGTAAAATAAACGTTAAGTAAATATTTTTTCAAATCATTTTAAATATTTAATTAATGTTAAACGTTAAATTAATATTAAATAAATATTTTCTCTAAATAATTATTTTAAATATTTAATTAATGTTGGACTTTCGTTTCCGGTAGCGAAGATGATTGACGTGTGTGTGGAGAGTGCGATTGATAAGCAGGTGTTAGGGGATAAGGTGAGACGTGGTGGAGTGCAAGGAGGTGAAGGGAAAGGGAAGAGGCTGGTGGTGGAGGATGAATAAGGGTAAAGGGCGGGGGTAAGGGAATAGTGAGACACGAGTGATAGTAGGGTTGAGACGGGATTTGGAGGTTAGACGGGAGAGCAGGTATAGAGAGCAGAGAAGAAGCAGAAAAGAAGAAGGGTAGCGACATCGGGCGGTAGAAGTGAGAAGCATAGCAGGAGAGAGTAAGTGCAGTTGCGGGAAATTTTGAATTGGAGTAACTTTTGAGTAACCGATATATTATCTCAGTATATAATTTTGTATTTTTACATTTGCTACATTTATATAATGATTTTACAAATAAGTTAAAAATATTATTTTATATTTAAAAAGAGTTATATTTTCTAGTAAATATTTTCTAGAACTGCAAAAAATATATTACTTAATTTAAAAAATTTTTTTTATTTACATAAATATAAATAAATAAATAAATATTTCAAAAAAAAATTTTTTTTTTAACTTGATTGCAAGTAAACAAACTCTTGAATAGGGAAAGTTGGCAGATTAGAAGACGAGATGGAGGAAGGAAAGGAGGGAGAGAAGGAGAGGGAAAGGGAAGTAGAGGAGTGAAAAGGGGTGGAGAAGAGGAAGACTGAGCAAAGCAGAAGGTTTAATGAGGGATAGAGTATATAGTTTGTCGTTGATAGATGCGTTTAAGAGAGGAGAGAAAAGAAAGGCGATAGATGCATTACAGGCAGATATTTTTAAGAAAAGTATAAAGGTATTGAGGTCGCCGGAAAAGCGAGAAGAAGGGGGGTTAAGTGAGATATTAAGAGAGGTGAGGGAGGGTTTTAAATTAAAGCGGAATTAAGAGAGGTAAAGGAGGGGAAAGCAGAGATGAGGGAGTGGATGGAAGATATTAGGAAAAGATTAGCCAGTTTAGAGAAAAGAGTGGAAGAGATTGAGAAAGGTAGGGGGAGGGAGGAGAAAGAGGAAGGGGGTGAAGAAAGGAAGGAGGAGGAAAAGGCAGATAGAGAGAAGGAGAAAGGGAGAGATAAAGGAATTAGAAGAAAGGATGAAGAGAATAGAGTTAGAGGGGAGAAAAGAGGAAAAGGGAAGAGGAAGAAAAATATAATCATAAAAGGAGTGAAAGCAAAGGAGAAAGGGATAGAGGGTTTAAGAAAAGAGATAGAAAAGATAGTGGGGGCGACAGCGAAAGTGGAAGGGATAAGGAGTATAGAGAAGAAAGATAAGGAAGGAAGGGAAATGGTATGGGTAAGATTAGCGAGTGTAGGGGCAAAAATTGAAGTGATGAAAGGAAAAGCGAAGCTGAGGGAAAGAAGGAAGTGGGTAGTAGATGATCTGACAGAAAAGGACAGAAGGATAGAGTAGTGGATAAGGAAGGAAGCGGAAAGGATAAGGAGGGAAGGTAGGAAAGTAAGAGTAGGATATATGAAAATATGGATTAAGGAGAAATTATGGGTATGGGATGAGATTAAGGATGAGTTGAGAGAATGGCACGGAAAAGAAGTAAGAGAATGGAGGGAGGGGATAGAGGAGGGTAGAGGGGTGGAGAAAGTACTTATGTAACAAGGCAAATAAGAGGTATTTTTGATTAAATCGTGTCTAAAATTGAAAATTGATGTGTTTCATGATATATTTCGGAAAAACTCCTTTTTCTACAGCATTTTATAGTATTCCAACTTTAAACAAAGTATATGCGAGTAACATTCGCAAACCTGTTCGAACGTATTTTGTCCAGCTTTTTTATTTTACGTAAAATACAAAAAAGTTTCACTTACACACTATATGGGTCGCATTGACCCTAACAAAACTTTGCTGCCGTGCCGTTCGAATTCTAGTTGTCCAAAAATGTTGATCAACCATATCAATCGAAAGAGATTTCAAACTTTTTTTACGTCTTGGTCTAAACCTCCTATCTCATTCCGTCTTCACATAGCAAGCGTTCAAAATTTCATATGGGGTCTCTTAGACCCACTTACGTGTTTAAGGGTTAAATAAATATTTAATAAATGTTTAATAAATATTTTTTTATAATGAATTGTACAATGAGAAATTAATATTAAATAAATATTTAAAAAACATTTAAAAAATATTGTGTGCTGACTGAGATACTTTTAATGCATTGTATTATACATCAATGTTTTTTATTTTTTTTATGATTTACAATTAAAGATTAATAATATTATTATTTACAATTCCTAATAGCACAGGGACATCTACGGGACGTCTTAAAGACGACCTGTCGTGACGAGCGGGATATTCTGGGGACAAACTGTTATAGTCCCGAAACGTCCTGTGGACGTTCTGTGGACTACCAAATAAGCGCCTCATTTTTGCCTTCTGGACATCCTGTGGACATCGGGAGTCCTAAAGATGTCCATTTGCAATCCTCGGGATATACATACGCATTTCAAGACTATTTTAGGATATTTAAGAAATATCCGCATAAATATATTATATTTTTACACCACATAATTCCAATTGAGCAAAACAATATTTTAATAACATTTTAAAAAACATTTTTTGCAAAAAAAATTTGGGAATTTTTTCTCGAAAATTCCCAAGCGGTCACCCATCCAAGTCGCGACTCCGGTGAACGTTGCTTGACCTCCATGATCGCTGTGAATTGAATCCTTTGCAATGATCTGTGAACACTTTATGTTAATATGTGTATATAACTGATAGATTAAGTTTTATATTATTGAAAAGATGAAATATGTATAATTAAACCATATTATTTATATAAATATATATAAAATTATAGTTTTTTTACTGATTTTTACAAATGCGGATTAGTATTTGGAATAACTTTTCTGTTATTATGTTTAAATAAGAATGCAACTAAAAAATATGTCAATATAATACAATAATTAAATTAAGTACACAAAAATTTTCATTAAAAAAACATTTAAAAAATGCTTTTTGCTGCTCATTAGGATGTAGATTAAGGTTTCTTTATTCATAGATCTATTTTGTCCATTGATACCGTTGTAAAATTCTTTGATTAATATTTGTCCTTTTCTTGTCTGAATGTATAACCATTTATATTCTAGTATAATGTCCTATGTCCGTCTATTGTTCCGGAACATTCAGGACGAATTCAGGATTATCTCGAGAACGTCTTGTGCTATTAGGGATATCTTTAGTGAATTAACATTGAAAGCATTAAAAACATAAAAAGTACTTGAAAAAAATGCGCAATGATTGGAAGTTTATATAGTATTTTGTAAATTTGTTAATTTAATATAATATATGAGAGGGTCTTGTTTGATCACGTTACGATTGACCACAGCGTGCTCTCATCACATCGTGAGGGCAGCGTGATATGTTCTTGTGCGCACGGTGGGATTATCACGTTACTCTCACGCCGTGAAATGTTCCCATCACGCGTGATTGCAACATGCAAGTTTTTACGCGTACACGCGTGCGCCCATCACATTGTGAGGGCACTGTGATACACTTTTGCATGCACAACGTGATTGTCACGTCGTGAGAATAACGTCAACTCACGAATTGTTATCTGGTTTTTTTTTTTTTTTTTTTTTTTAGACCACTGGCATTTGCGTAATTTGATTTGCATTATGAGGAGGTTGCTCAATCAGATTTTGCACATTATATGTGTCTGTATCCATATAAATTTTTTTGTAAGAAGTGTTGTCTCTTTGTTGTATCATGTCGTGTAATTGTGATTTAATATTGATATATTTTTTTTATATTAATTTCAGAAATTTTATTCTAAAATTGACACAATGCTTCTTCCAATAGAGTTTTTTACTGGGAAAACTGGAAGGGTTCCGATAGCGCACATCCCGATAGCCCACCAACCAATCATCTTGATTTATCTAACCCAACCTACGGAAAATCTCTAGGCATCTGCCATTGTGAGTGGTTTGTGTGCTATCGGGATGTGCGCTATCGGGACCCGCCGGAGAAAACTAGTGCGTCCTGAGTATGCACTCGCCACTGGCAATTGGACGTTTTGGTTCGTGCAATGATAGTGCCAACGGAAACGCCAATTACGTGCAGCGAGTGCATATTCAGTGCGCACTAGTTTTCCCAAAATCCTATGAGTCTGCCATAATTGCGGAAGGGTTCCAGTTGCGCACAGACCCAATTTGACACCACCAATGATAGGCCGATGCCTAGAGTATTTCCGTTAGTTGGGTTAGATTAGATTACGTGATTGGTGGTGTCCAATCGGGTCTTTGTGCATCTGAGACCCTTCCATAGTTGCCAGTTGTCTTCGACGATTTCTTAAACGATATTTTACCATGAACGTTATTTCTTCTTTAACTTAATAATACATTTATGATACATAATAGAACATTGTTACATTATGAAACAAAGCACTGTGTCAACTTTGAAATGAAATTTTTTAATCTAATATAAAAGAATGCATCAGTGGTTGCGTTCAGCAGACTTAACAGTTGAGTGTTTGCTGTTATTGATGTTCTTCTAAATCTAAGAGTTTGATTAGATGATTTAAAAGAATACATCAACATGTTGAGTCTGTTTAACGTGGCCAATATGAGATCACGATTGCGCGAGGTACAGCGAAAAGATAGCAACACTTCTTACTAAAAGAAAAATTTCTATGTGTATATAGCAATTTTAGGAAAATAGTAACTGACTAGGCAAATAGCATTTGCCTGGTCAAATAGCTTAGAATTAAAAACACAAAATACCTGCTTTAAAAACCCAATAATTATACAATTTTTGTGTTTTTCAAGCAGGCACGTATTTAAAGTAGAGAATTAAAAACACAAAATGCCTGCTTTAAAAACAAAATTTATATAATTTATTCTAACCTAATCTAACTTAACCTAACCTAACTTAACCAGGCAAATGCTATTTGCCTAGTCAGTTACTATTTTCCTAAAATTGCTATTTGCTTGCGACATATACACATGTACACTTCATATATATATATATGTATATATAATGTGCAAATTCCAAGCCAACAATCTCCATATGGTGCAAATGCTGGTGATCAAATCATAAAAAAACAGGAGTTACTTTAAATTGCGATATCTTGCTAAATAATAAGAGTAGAATAATTTTTTTTTTATTTGAAACAAAGTTCGTATTTTGAAATATCGATGTGATTGAAATCGCCAATTTTTTTGTTAGACGAAAGACTGCAAATTTCAAGATTTCAAGATTTTGGATATTTTAATACATTCTTATTTATAGCTGATCACACCCTTGAGTATTAAACTGAATAAAAATTGAACAAAGGCATCTTATTGTAAAGTTTTCCCTGTAAAATCTTTGTTAAATTTATTTTTACTTATTTGCTGAGTAATTACCGTTTAAACTAGATAAAAATTTACTAAGAAAAAGTAATTTCCTAATTTTTTGAACAATGTGTGCATGTGTGTGTGTGTGTGTGTGTGTGTGTGTGTGTGTGTGTGTGTGTGTGTGTGTGTGTGTGTGTGTGTGTGTGTGTGTGTGTGTGTGTGTGTGTGTGTGTGTGTGTGTGTGTGTGTGTGTGTGTGTGTATACAGGGTGCGAGAAAAGTTCCGGGACGGCGAAATATCTCGAAAACTAAGCATTTTAGGAAAAAGTGTTTCAGACAAAAGTTGTAGGGTTTAAAAAGATCTATTTACTGATCTTATCAGCTTGACCTTGGATGGCGTCGCCAAGGTCAGATCGAAATTACATTAACTTTTTTAAATGGAACACCTAACTTTTTATTGCATATTGTAGCTTATCTCGAGACCTTTCCAAAACATTACAAGAAAGTTTATTTTCGTTGAGTACTTTCCGAGTTGTGAGGCTTGAAAGCTACAGTGTACTGTAGTGTGGGTCCAGCCACTCTTGCCTTAACTGGCCGGACACACGCCACACTTGCCTTAACTAGCCGGACACACGCCACACTTGCCTTAACTGGCCGGACCCACACGCCACTCTTGCCTTAACTGGCTGGACCCACACTACAGTACACTGTAGCTTTCAAGCCTCACAACTCGGAAAGTACTCAACGAAAATAAACTTTCTTGTAATGTTTTGGAAAGGTCTCGAGATAAGCTACAATATGCAATAAAAAGTTAGGTGTTCCATTTAAAAAAGTTAATGTAATTTCGATCTGACCTTGGCGACGCCATCCAAGGTCAAACTGATAAGATCAGTAAATAGATCTTTTTAAACCCTACAACTTTTGTCTGAAACACTTTTTCCTAAAATGCTTAGTTTTCGAGATATTTCGCCGTCCCGGAACTTTTCTCGCACCCTATATATATATATATATATATATATATATATATATATATATGCATGTCATTTATCAAAGAAGCATTGTCATCTACAAAAACACGAATAAAATTTGAACAATAAAAATGATAGTTCGTTATTTTAAAAAAGTATATTTGTGAAAAAGAATTATTTATAATTTAAATTTAGTAACAGAACGCCATATTTTTATTAATGTAACTTTATATTTAAAGAGAATTTGTATAATTTCAAAACATGTTATTTTCTTACATAGAAATGATACGATAAAACTTTATTTTTTAATTCCAAAATATTCTTCAAACTCCATTTTATTCTTATGAATATAGTTTTTAAAGTTATATTTTGTTTACAATTAAATTACTTAAAACTTTCTACACAAGTAAAAAAATATAAAAATACATAAATGTTACTTATAAAAACTATATTTATCATTGAAAATATATAAAAATGTGCGGTTTTTCCAAAAATTACTTTTATCTTAATTATGTAAATATATATCTTTGTATTAGTTAGAAAATTATAATAATAATACGTCTATAGTTTTTATGTAAATTTATCACAAGTAAATTTGAATAAGTTATTATATTTTTTTAACTTAAAGTTAAAGTTAATGGCTTACAAAATTATTTAGTTATGTTAAAAATTATATGAACAGAGCACTAATTATTAAATTCCATTAAGATTATTAGGACCTTAACTTAGTTTTCGCTCGAAAAAGACTGAGAAGAAGCATTTATTTGTACAAATTATTTCAATGAAAGTATTTTCCAACACAACTTTTTTCCATCTTTCTGGCAACTGAGCGATACCATCTCGATAAAACAATGTCGGTTTCGAAGCAATCTATTTGTCCACTTATTCTCGGACTTTTTCAACATTTCGAAAGCGTGTACCACTCAAGCCGTGCTGCATCGATCTGAACAAGTGGTAATCAGAAGACGCCATGTCTAGTGATTACGCTGGGTGAGGAAGAGTTTTCTATTCGAGCTGCGTCAGTGTTTTCTTGACGATTTTTCCAGTGTGTGGCCAAGCGTTATCGTGAAGGAGAATAACTTTGCGCCTGTTACTCGCTATTGCTGGTCTTTTTTGCAACAGCTCATCATTTAATTTGTTCAATTGACGTTTGTAGACATCGGCAGTAACAGTTTCGTTCTGTTTCAACAGCTCGTAGTACAGCACTCCTTGCTTATCCCATCAAATGTAAAGCATTATCTTATGACCATGGATGTTCCGTTTTGGCTGCAATATTGATGGTTGTCCTGGCTCTACCCATGATTTCTTGCGTTTGGAATTGTCGTAGTAGATCCACTTTTCATCGCTAGTCACAATATGCCACAGAAAACTCTTCTTTTTTTGCTTGGCAAGCAAGGAAACCGTGATATTGAAACGGTTGTGAATGCCACTTTCAGATAATTCATGTGGTACCCATTTTTCTTCCTTTTGGATCTTTCCTATGGCGTATAATCGTTTGAAAACAGCTGCTTCAGTAACTCCTAGCTCTTTTCCAAGATCTTCTAACGTTCGAGCTGAGTTTTCATGCAATAATGCCAGCAATTCATTGTCTTCGAATTTTTTTAGCTGTCCTGAGCTTGGTTTGTCATTGACATCAAAATCATTACTTTTGAATCGTCTATACCACTTTTTACATGTGGTATGCGATGGAGCTTGATCATCATAACCTTCTTCAAGTAATCGATGAACTTCTACTGCACTTTTTTTCAAATCAAAGTACAAAAGCACATGTCGAAAAAACACTTTATTGCTTTCCATTTTTCACAAAGCAAAAAAATTGTTTACGCAAATAATTGTGTATGCTATCGAGAAATATCAAAACTAAGAAAAAAGTATTAGATGCGTTAGTAATGACTACTAAAATAGAGACCTTATAATAAGAGACTGGTCATCAGCCAAATTTTGTCAAATTTCTGTGAGTGAGAAAAGAACATCTCACTATCTCGCTCTTTCACAAATGACAGAGTATACGTGATATGTTCAGTGTAATATGTATGTGTAAGTTTCTTTTACGCAGTGGTGCAGCGTGATTGAAGTTTAATATGGTGGATGTTCAGCTGAATTTTGCAGTAATTCCTCATCAAAAGGATACATCATGAAAGTATTCCCAAGAAACTCGAAACGTCATGCTAAATGGGCGAAAAATGTTGGACATTAAGATTGGACGCCTACAAATAATTCGTATCTTTGTGAGGTTAAGGAACATATTCGTTATAACAAAATCATTAGAAAATTAAAGATTGTATTAATAATTAAGAGAGAACATTATATATAAAAATTATTTTAACATATATTATTTAAATTCATATACAAAACAAATTTGTAGTATTTTTTATAATATTTATTGATAAATATTACGTATATTTAAAAGAAAAGAGTAATTACAGTTTGAATTTAAGCAGAAGATGACGAAAAATTTTGCTTCAATTTAAAGTGGCCCCTTGATGGCCAGTCTCCGATTATAGGATCTCTATACTAAAACTGTTTATATCGCCATCTAACATTTGCGAAACTAAGTTAAGGTTCTAATAAATTAAAAATTAATTTTGTGCATTTTTTATATTAAATTAGAAATAACTTTGTGAAGTTAGATTACTTAAAACTGTTATAACATGGAATATGAAATTTAATATTTTATTTGTTAATTAAGTTTATATGAAATAATAAAGAAATATTTCTATATAAAGAAATATTTTTTATCTGGAAATGTACTTTTTTACAATTTTTTTGTGTTTTACATGAATAAAGGTTTAAAAAAATTAATAAATTAAAGTTTGTGTATCAAAAATAATTAATTAAAGTTAAAAATTAAATTATTTAAAATTAACTTAAGTTAATGTGATTATAATTTTGTAACTTTGTTATTGAATTTTTTAACTATAGTTACTACTTAATCTTAAAATTTATTGATCTTTGTAATATTGTATAGAGAAGAATGTAACCTTGATTGATGTAACTCTATTTGCATTTTGTACAGTAACTTTGTAACAATTGATATTTTAAATTTAAAAATTTAATGATTTTAATGTAAAATATCGATTATTATAAAATTATTGTACAAAACTTTATTGTATAAATATTTTGATCATATTGTTCTCTTTAAACAAAGCTGTTTAACGAGAATTATATACAGGGGTTGGACAAAATAATATGAACATCTATTTTGACTCCAAAAAATAGGCGTAATTCAAGAAAGTAACTTTGTCAAAAATCGTAAAAAAATTTTTAAAACATTTTAAAGCTTGAAATTTCTAGTTTTGAAATTGATAAGTCATTAAACGATTTATAGATTGTTTACGAAGTTACACGGATTTAAATGGGGATACGTCAAATCTTAAAGTATTTTACAAACTTTGCAAAGCTCCACGACGCGAAATAAAAATTGCACGCAAATGCAATTTGCAGCAGTCGAAAGCGTAGATCTTTACCTTTAATTTTTGATGAGCGTTGTACGACTTTTTTTCACTAAGTTAGGCAACTCTGAAGCAAAAATGGCCTTTTTTTTCTTGAATTTCTTCCTTTACTTTCTAGTGTAAAAGAATCTTCGAGGAAAATCAACTTAAGTAATCAAAAGGTTTCGGTCTTTAAAATAGCTCTGAAAGATTTTATACTTTTTTTTTACGAAGTTCAAATATCGACTTTAGCAAAGTTTAAGTGAGCGTTCAACAGCAAAATTAAAAAATCACCTACAGTTACTCTCCAAAAAAATGTGTAACGTGATAAATCAACAAAAATGATAAGTCAAATGTTTTAAAACGCATTTTACAGCTTAATGTTTCTACATTTTGTTGTGCCCCGGTGATGGCTCCAGGGACGTCGGTAGGTATATCGGGATTCGCTTTTGCCCAAAGAGTTAGAACTCACGGGAAGGCAGCAGCTCAGACGGGTTGCCAATCAAGAAACACCTTTCTTGATGTAGTATAATGTAGATTTATTCTCAATACTTCTTCTTATACAGTGGTTGCTTACACTTAGATGCCCTGTTACTACGGGCTGCGGTGCGCGGTATCTTCTTATCGCTTCACGGCTCGACGTATTAGTTACGCACGGCCGTGATGTTGCTCTAGCGGTTGTTCGAATTATTCTCCACCGTTTCCCGATTCGGAGGCCCTTTTTATCCTCCACTATTGCTGACGCTAAATTGCAGGTCGGCTATATGCTGAATCGGCGGCGATGCGGCATCCGGCGAAAGACTATCTTGTCTTCCGTCGTTGTCGCGTTTTCTGCACGTCTTTCGGGAGGAAGTCTCGAAAGACGATCCGTTACTTTCGCGTTTAGCGAATATATGCATAGCAACGAAATCGCTTTTTGTTGCTATGCACTGGTGTTAGCTTAGGCTACAACACTCTTCCCCCGTTGGGAAAGAAAAACGAAGGGAAGGAGTTTTTCTGCATACCCCTCCCCCGTCGGAAAAGAAAACGGAGTTTCCAAAAAAAAAAAAAAAAAGGTTATTAAGTTAGAAACGTGCACTTCTGTTACGTTTGAAAATTGATTTTGGTTCATCGTTATCTTTTAATTCTATTGTTACACGTTTCTCGGAGTTACTCCGTTTCTTTTTCCTTATAACGTATATTATTAGGCTTATAACAATTATTGTGACTATTATCATGGTAGAGCCACTGGTTGCCATTGGATAAATAAAATGTTTTGATTGAAAATACGTATTATTATTTTTATTCATGTCATCATTCAATTCTTGTAACTCTGTTTGTAGATTTTTCAATTCTGAATGTTTTGTATTGATTTTCTGTATTTGTATCGCTTGAGATATATTTACATTATCTCTTGGTAGTGAGATATTGTACTCTGGTAGATATGATTCTATTCTCGTTTCATTCATTACTTTTGGTGATTTTAGTATTATTTCATGACTTATAATTTCACAATTATTTCTTAATTTTATTTTACCAGTATTTTCAATTTCTTGTTTTATTTGTCCGTGGTCTTTACAATTTATATTAATATATTGTTTCGTTGGCGATGAGTATAACCATGCATGTGGATTTTTTAGGGGTATCCACATGATGTTACTTGTTATGATTTGCTTTATCTCGCAATTTTCTTTTTGAATTTTATTTTCTATATATATGTTTACCTCACAAATTGGGTTGTTATTTATTTTTTGTATTTGGAAATTTTGTTTGCATAAATAATCAGTGTTAGTAAGTTTACACGCTTGTAGATCATTATGCGAAAGTGTTATGTACGCGCGTTGCTCGGAGCTTATCGCTATTAACGGATTCTTTATCTTGATGATCGTAGCTATATTTTCGCTTTCCGGTACAGGTAACGAAATTATATTTAATATTTTATATTTTGGATGTGATATTAATGGAAATTCTAATATCGAGAATATATTGTTAGTGTCGCAGTACGCGCTTATAGTTATTACTTTTTCTATCTCGAACCATTTATTTTTGTTAATGCGGAATGGGAAGTAGAGTCCTTCCGGCAATTGTAAGCTCGCTTCTTTTAGATTTTCTATTATATTTTTTATCGGTGCTAATCTGGGATGTAAGATCCCTTGTTTTATTGTGGTTAAATAATCTAGTGTATCTTTTATGTCGCGGTTTAAGTCTGCTACGATTGCGTTGATTGTGATAAAATGTTCGTGAATATTACTTTGACGTTCATTGGTTATTAGGTGTTCCCTTAGATTTTTTGTCGCGTTTGCGAGAAGATTTTCGTTTTTTTGTATTATTTCTTCCGTGTTATCCATATGAGCTATTGTTTGTTGCAGTATTTTAATTTGATTTTTTACTGCATGTTGTGCCTTTTGTTGTTCGTCATGTAATGCGGTTAATTGTTCGTTAATTATTTTTTCGTCGTTGGAATCCATTGTGCCAAATAAAGACTTGGCTATTGTGCCTATTCCGTCAACTAGGCCTCTTTTTCTTAATTCTGATGATTCGCACATGGAATTTATTTTTATTAGCTCTTTATTTATTTCTTCATAGTCATCTTTTGTAATCTCGTATAGGTTTTGACATGTATCTTTATTTGCGACTGCAAAAAAGTGGCACATACTTTTTGTTTTTTGTAGATATTGTCTCAATTGTTCCAATCGATTTGTTAACGATGTGGAATCTATTCGGATCACCATTTTCCATGTTGAGTCTAATTGGTGAAGGTTTCCTATTATCTCGAAATATATTCCTGGATGGTGGACAAATCTCTCTATTTCGTACGGTTGATTTTCTGTTCCTTTAGTTGGTGCGGTCTTTAGTTTCGTTCTCACGATGTTGGTCCACGCAATGCAACACCTGTAAGCATCAGGGTTTTTATTTCATGTTATCATCTCTCTTGATAATTATATTTTATTCAGCAAGATTTTATTCTCGGCTTTGACTATGTCGTTTTTGATTTTTTATTCGGCCGACAGTCTTTCCTTGACTGTTGGTGGTGTAATTAAATTAATCTAATTATGTATTTTTATTCGCCGATTTTTCCCTTTTGGGAGCATGAGGGCATATATCCTCTCCTTCCTGAGGATGACTTTGATTTCGAGGATCCCGGTCCGGTCCTCGTAATGGATTTTGTTGATGACGCTGATTTTGAGCGTCGATTTCGAGCGTTTTTTGGGGAGGATGGTAAGTTTTCTTTCGTTTTGTTATATTCCGTTTCTTTTCTTCCTCCTCGTATCTTCTGATGTCAGGTTTCTACACCTGGTGTCTCTTGACTTTGTAAACTCTTGCTGCCCTTTGCTCGTTAATTTTTTTCTCAGTCTTTATTTGACCGTCAGACTGTTCACGTGAAAAATGTATTTCTTAGTGCCGCCTGCTCCTGAAGAGGTGGCTCCTGAAGAGTCAGTGGCCACCGGCGATTTCGACGATCTCTACGAGATTGATCCGGAGCTTTTAGAGCTCCATTTTGGTGCCGAGATTCCGGAAGAAGGGGTCGAGATTCTGGAGGAGATGGAACTGGAGGAACCTCCTGTGAATGAGGAAATCGTCGCGGTGGGCGAGGTTTTTGATGAGGCCCTGGACGACCTCGTTGACCCCCGAGCCTTTGACGATTTTGATCTATTTATTCTTTCCGATGATGAGTGGGAGAATATTGCTGCCATTGATCCCTTCTTTGGTGATCCGGAATTTGCTGAGGAGCTTCCCGAGGAGGGGGAGCAGTAACATTCTTGTGGTTGTGTGTGTTTTCTTCCCCCCCCTTTTTTTTTTTTGTAGTTTCATATTTTTAGTGTTTAACGTAGTTAAGTGACTTTGGACTTTTATCTCGTTTTTGGATTTTATTTGGAGTCATTGGCTTATCCTCATGTTGGTGAGTTTTTATTTATTTCTTTTATTTTCTTTTATTTATTCTATTATTATCTATTATTGTATATTTATATTTTTATTTGTTATTGTCCTTTATTATTATTTTATTATATTCTTATTATCTATTTGAGCTCCTTTCGCGTATATATAATTATATTTATCTCTTCGTTACTCGTGTTTGTTAATGTTCGATAAATAATTTCAGTCTGTTCGCATGTACGCGTATTTCTTTTCGGCCCTTTTTTATCGTATAATTTACGTCACTGTGTTTTTTGATCACCGTGTACGGCCCTGTCCATTGAGAGTCGAGTTTCTTCGATCTTCCTCTTCGTAATGTTTCGTCAAATAATAGTACTTGGTCTCCTATTCGAAAATTTTCTTCATTGGTTTTCTTGTCGAATTGAAGTTTTGCTTTTTGTTTTTCGTTTTTTAATTTCTCCCTTGCCACTTGATTTGTGGCTCTTATTCGTTCTCGTATTTCTTGTGCATAATCGTCGTATGTATATCCTTGTTTCGGCGGTTTTGTCAACGCCGTAGGTATGGTTGCCTGGTATCCATATAATAATTCAAATGGCGTGAAACCTGTAGCTGTGTGGGGCGTGGTATTGTATGTGAACATCGCGTACGGTAACCACTCGTCCCAGTTTGTTTGATCTTCATTAATATAATGCCTTAGATATTCTGCTAAGGTTCTGTGCGATCGCTCTAATGCTCCATTCGTTTCTGGATGATAGGCGGTTGTCTGAATTTTCTCGATTTTTAGAAGTTTACACGTGTTCTTAAAAATTTCACTTGTAAAATTTGTACCCTGGTCTGTTAGGACTTTTTCGGGTATTCCGTGTTCCAGCACTATTTTTGTTACAAACTCTTTTGCTATTGTATTTGCCTCTTGATTTATTAGTGCAATTGCCTTGCTGAATTTTGTTAAATTATCTTGGAATGTTAGTGCGTATTTATGCCCGGATGTAGTGACTGTCAATGGTCCCACTATATCCAATGCACATTTCTCGAACGGCTTCTTAGCCGTATCCGTTATTACTAACGGCATTTTAGTTTTTTGCCTTAATTTATTTTTTTGGCAATATTCGCATTTCGCGATATATGTCTCTATATATTTTTTCATTCCGTGCCATTTATGCTTTAATTTAATTCGCTCAAGAGTTCTTTTTGCTCCCTGATGTCCTCCGAGGGGGGCATCGTGATATTCATATAATATTTTCTCCTTTTCATCTTCGGAGTAATTCGTTTGTTCTTCTTCATCTCCTTCGTTCTCTCCCTCTTCGTCGTCGTCATCTCTTATCAAGTTTATATGCTCGTCCGCTCGGATCGGATTTCGACTCAAAGCATCGGCGTTCTTATTTATTTTACCAGCCTTGTGAATTATTTCGTAATCGTACTCTTCTAATTTGAGTCGCCATCTGATCAATCGTGAACCCGGATCGTTTACATTGAATAGCCATATTAGTGGCTTGTGATCCGTGATAATTTTAAATTTTGTACCGTATACATATGGCCGGAAGTGTCTAACAGCCCAGACTATTGCTAATAATTCTTTTTCGGTCGTATTATAGTTCTGTTCGGCTTTTGTTAATACTCGGCTTGCATACGCGATCGGTTGATCTTGGCCTACGATACCTTGCGAGAGCACGGCTCCGACAGCGTAATCTGATGCGTCCGTCGTGACGATAAACTCCGCGTTGAAGTCTGGATACTTCAGCACGGGTGCCGTTATCAATTTATTTTTCAATGCATCAAATGCATTCTGTTGATCGTCCGTCCACTCGAATCTTTCCCCCTTTTTCGTTAATTTTGTGAGCGGCTTGGCGATTTTTGAAAAATTTTCTATAAATTTTCTGTAATATCCTGCCAAACCTATAAAAGCTTGAATTTCCTTTACTCGTCGAGGAGTAGGAAATTTACTCACAGCTTCGAGCTTGGATGGATCTGGTGAGATCCCCTTTTCTGTTATAATGTGTCCTAAGTATATTACTTCCTTCCTTAGAAATTCACATTTGTCAGGTTGTAACTTTAGATTATTCTTTCGTAGTCTTTTAAATACTTCAATTAATCGTTTATTGTGTTCTTCTAAACTCGGACCGTATATTACGATGTCATCGAGATATACTAGACATTTTAGTCCTTGTAACCCCGTTAGAATACTATTCATAAGACGTTGAAAGGTTGCAGGCGCATTCTTCAATCCGAACGGCATTCGATTAAATTCGTAGTGTCCGTATGCCGTGGAGAAGGCCGTTTTTTGTTTATCATTATCGGACATCGGGATTTGATGATATCCCGACGCCAAATCTAGCGTTGAAAAATATTTCGCATTGCCTAGCTGGTCTAAAATGTCAGTGATATTAGGTATTGGAAACGAATCTCCAATTGTTAAGTCGTTTAGTTTTCGAAAGTCGACTACGATACGTAATTTTGGTTTGCCTGACGCATCTAATTTTTTTGGGACTACGAGTAATGGCGCATTCCATTGACTCGTGCTCGGTTGGATTATTTCTTGATCTAGCATGTTTTTTATTTGCTTATTTACCTCGATTTTATGTTTTTCGGGTAATCGATAAGGTCTGACATTTACATTGGCTGTATCCGAGCGTGTTTTTATTTCGTGCGATACCTTTGAGGTGCACGTTAACCGTTCTCCTTCTAAGTGGAAGATATCGCTAAACTCTTCGCAAATGTTTAAGAGAGTTTTCTTCTCTTCTTTATTTAAATGGCTTATTCTTAAGAGGTTATTTATCTGTTCTTTCCTTGAAAGTTTTGGTACATTTCCATTCTCGATTTTATTTATTGATTTTTCGAGCGTATCTTCGTGTATTAATTCCTCGATTTTGACTTGTGGCGCTTGGATTTCTATTTCCTCCTCCGTAGTGTTTAATATACTCGCAGGACACGTGAACTCACTTGGTTCTACCAAGCAGCATCCGATATAAACTCCTGCTTTTAATTCTTCTGATTTGACTATACCAATTTTATTTTGGTTTGTTGACACTTGTACGATCGTTTCGCTTCGTGGTTTTAGTATTATCCTTCGATATGGAAATAAGCTGAAGCTCGTTGTGCCAATGGTCACTTTTCTTGATCCATAATCGCACGTCAAATTATTTCTCCTGACAAAGTCGGCCCCGAGTATTCCATCGTACTCTAGAGGTTCGTTATCTTTAATTACGTATACTGGGTGGCTTATTTTTCCATCTTGTACATGTATATGTATGTACGTCTTTCCAAGAGTAGTAATTGAATGGCCTGTTATCCCAGTTAGTTTTATTTTTTCATCTTGTATTATAGTCTCATCTTTTAATGTTTTCAATTTTATAATCGAGATTGTTGCCCCTGTGTCGAACAAGAAAGCAATTTGATTTCTTTGCGCCTCTCGTACCGGCAGGGATATCATATCCAACCCGGTATCTTCCCTCGGCGCGTGCCGCATGTGTGACACTCGATACGCGGCGGCGGTGCGCGGCGTTGTCTTAATCGTCTCTTCTCTCTCTTCTTCTTCGCTGCTTTGTGCGCCCGAGCTTTTTATTGCTCGTATTTTTTCTGTTTTATTATCCTTACCGTTCTGATAAGTTTTCGTTTCCTTTGTTGCGGTGCCTTTTTGATTGTTTAGCCACCAGCATTCCTTGCGGGTGTGCCCCTTCTTCTTGCAATGATTGCAATATTTTTCGAAAGTATTTATGTGAGAGCGATTTTCCGGTCTCGGTAATGAGAAGCGGTTTGCATAACGGCTACTACGGCAGTCTTGTCCGTAGTGCCCGGTTTTCCCGCATTTTTTGCATTGCGGTGTTCTATACGAGGGGATCCGTTTTTGGAACTCTGATTTATTCCTTGGATAAAAATTCGGATTGCGATTGCCTGGGCCTTTAACTTTTTCCTCGGCCGTTGCGCCGGTTATCGCTTCAGCCAGTGTCGGATATCGCTGTGCGCGTACGAGGAGCTTGATATCCTCGTGCAATCCGGTTTGATAATTATGGAGGGCTTGTTCTCTAATGCTTTCTAGAATGGCTCGTTGTTGTTCTTGAGTATGCTCCTTGCCCTCTTCCATTGATTCGTACAGATCCATTGCCAGTTTATCTACTCGGCGTCCGAAGTCTTGTGCGCTTTCTCCACTTTTTTGTTTTAGTGAGTTAAATTCGATTTGTAAATGCGCAGTGCTTCGTTTACTTAAATATTCATTTTCTAGCTCTCTTTTTAATTGTTCGTAACTTCTTATATCCCGTGTTTGGAAATCCGTCATTGCCTTTCCTTTAAATTTCGTGCATATCATGGCCTCAAGCAGTGAGTGCTCTTCTGCTGGGTGAATATTTTTCATAGCGTATGAGCTAGCATTTATAAATTCTTTTACGCGATCTCGGGAAGTTCCGTCTATATTTGGGATCATGTTTCGAGCGTCTTTTAACGTTAAGAAGTTAACCGTTGATCCTCTCTGATTTCTAATATCGTACACTGATCGGCCATAAGAAAGTTCGCGGGCGTGATCATGGAAACTCCTATTTTCTTGGTTCGGGTCCCTAGGTGGGGTACCGCGGGCTTCGGGTAAGGTTCCCGTGAAGGATACCCGAAGTTCCCTTATTTCACGTAACAATTCGTGTAAAAGGAGATTATCCGCGCCTGGCATATAACTAGCCCTTCTATTTTGTTCAGATTCATTGTTATGCCGACTTGTACTTGGTAAGTTTTGCGTTTCGTTATCTACCGTATTATTTGATAAATTGAACGACGGTCCGGCAGGAGAATTTGCCGTGGTGGCGCCGGTTTGGTGTGTCGTACCGTTTAATCCGTCTCTGTCCATATTTAAGAGACTAAAGTCGAGCGGGTTTATAGGGAACTCCCTTTCTGTTATCACGTTCTCCGTGTTGCTCGTTTTTATTTATTTATTTATTTGATCGCGGATCAATTTTAGCGCAGTTACCGCGATTTTTTATGAAGTTATTTGAGGGATCTAGCCTACCGTTACTGCTTACTAATTTATCGTGTCGGAAATTTACGGAAGTAATTCGACTTACAGTAGTAGCGCAGTGCTCGCTCGCATGTTGGTGTCGGGTTGCGCCTCCTCTGGTGTTATCTGCACGCTCCAGCTGGGCTCGCGTTCGTCGGCTCGCTGGTTGTTGCGGTAGGTCGGCGGTGATCTCAGGGATGGCCTGTTGTCTCGTTTCGGCTGACGGGACTGTGATCCTTCGCCCTGGTCCTTTATTTCGCCGGTTGTCCCTTGAAGTATTATGATTTCCTCGATGTTCTCGATTAATGGCAGGTGTCGTCCTTCTTTGTGCGATTTCCCTGGCGTTGTTTCTCAGCTGACGTCGATGCGACTTGCAGGATTACTCTCTTCCTGGCTTCTTCTGAGCGATATGTTAAGCGGAATCCCACCGCTGCCACCAATTTTACTGTTGTGCCCCGGTGATGGCTCCAGGGACGTCGGTAGGTATATCGGGATTCGCTTTTGCCCAAAGAGTTAGAACTCACGGGAAGGCAGCAGCTCAGACGGGTTGCCAATCAAGAAACACCTTTCTTGATGTAGTATAATGTAGATTTATTCTCAATACTTCTTCTTATACAGTGGTTGCTTACACTTAGATGCCCTGTTACTACGGGCTGCGGTGCGCGGTATCTTCTTATCGCTTCACGGCTCGACGTATTAGTTACGCACGGCCGTGATGTTGCTCTAGCGGTTGTTCGAATTATTCTCCACCGTTTCCCGATTCGGAGGCCCTTTTTATCCTCCACTATTGCTGACGCTAAATTGCAGGTCGGCTATATGCTGAATCGGCGGCGATGCGGCATCCGGCGAAAGACTATCTTGTCTTCCGTCGTTGTCGCGTTTTCTGCACGTCTTTCGGGAGGAAGTCTCGAAAGACGATCCGTTACTTTCGCGTTTAGCGAATATATGCATAGCAACGAAATCGCTTTTTGTTGCTATGCACTGGTGTTAGCTTAGGCTACAACAATTTTAATATTGGCTTTTACAATTTTAATATTGACTTTAAAAACGTATACTAATTTTTTACGGAGCTATACGGATAAAAATAAAGATGCGACAAAATTTATTATGTATTTTGCAAGTTTATTTGACGTGAATTAAAAAATTGCACACAAATGCGGTTTACATCATTCGAAAGTGTGAATCTTTACTTTTAAGTTGCATTTTTGTTGAGCGTTGTACGATTTTTATTTACTGAATTATACAATATTGAAGCAAAAGAGGCTATTTTTGCTTCAGTGTTGCCTAACTTAGAGAAAAAAAATTGTACAACGCCCATCAAAAACGCAAATTAAAGGTAAAGATCCACGTTTTCGAATACTGTAAACCGCATTTGCGTGCAATTTTTATTTTGCGTCGTGGAGCTTTGCAAAGTTTGTAAAATATTTTGAGATTTGATGCATTCCCATTTAAATCGCGTAACTTTCTAAACAATCTGTAAATCGTTTAATGACTTAGCAATTTCAAAACTAGAGATTTCAAGCTTTAAAATGTTTTTTAAAAAATTTTTTTACGATTATTTTTGACAAAGTTATACTCTCTTGAATTACGCCTATTTTTTGGAGTCAGAATGGGTGTTCATATTATTTTGTCCAATCCCTGTATAATAAAAAATTTTGAAAAAATTTAAGAATGCCTGTATTAATCAATAACTTATTCTTAAAATTTTATTAATTTTTAATGTGAAAAGAGAACTTTAATATACTGAGTGTCCTTAATCTATAATATTATTATGTAATTATAGGAAGGATTTTCAACAAATTATTAGAGCAATTGAACATGTGTTTTATGGTACAAAATGTTTCGTTTTATACGAAACTGATAACATGGATTATCTAGAAGAAATATTAAATAATATTATTAAAGTTGAAGACTTCACTAACGTCGAAACCGGCGCCTTATCTGGTTGTGAAAGTGTGATATGGTCTTGTCTAAATGATTTTGGCATAGACAAAGCAATTGATGCTGCCAAAAAAGCAGTGGAGAAAAATGAAGATTGCGCATTATGGCACTATATTCTTGCGAAGAATCTCAGACGTCAAAGGCGTTTAATAAACGTCTCGTCTAACGTGTCAAATAGTGAAAAAAAGCATTTTGAAATAGCATACGCTATGAGTAATAATCACATATTTGGAATGTATTATTTGCAAATGCGTATTGAATGTTTTCATAGATTCAGTAGAGCAAGCGATTATGTAATGAAAAAAAATGTTAATGAAAAAGAGGTAATGTGTTTAGCTAAAAAAATTTTAAAGACAAAACCTACTAACAAGAAAGTACTATTACGACTGGCTCTTATGTTTCTGCGTGCAACTTCGGATGAGAGAGTATCAGCAAAAGAGTGCCTTGATGCTCTAAAAGAAATGGTGCCAAATAATCCCACGTATTTGCATTATACTGCGATGTTATACGAGCAATGCGGAGATTATAAAGTGAATATAACAAAAGAATTACGTAATATAAATCTTATTTGTATACTATTTAAAGACAACATATATGTATACACGCGCGCGCGCCTACCCACACATATACACACGATGTTCGAAAAGTGTGGCTTTCAAACACCCTATATGTATGTGTGTGCGTACTTGTGTGTATATATACATATATTGTGTGCGTGTGCGTACGCGTGCATGTGTAAAAGGAAGAGTGAGTTAAATTGAACCTTTTTGCTTTCTATAAGGCGCAAATGAAATTTGATCATTAAATTAAAAATACTCTTGGAAATTAAAATATTTCTTGAAAGCATAACTCTAGCTTTAAAACGTTGTATTTTAAAGTTCTTAAAAGTTTCTTTTGTTGCAAAAATATGATTTTTTGAAGAAAAAGTGAATTTTTATTTATGGAAACAGGTTTCATTTTTGCTTAATGGTTTTTCCTTTATAATTTCACAATAAATCATTTTTCGACAATACCGATTGTTCTGTTACGTTTCTACGATTCTGAACTTTCAAAAAAATTGTTGAAAAATATTGATTGAAATCAAAGTTATAGCTCCTCAAAGTTGAAAAAGTTTTTTATACCGGAAAATGTGTTAACGTAATTTTCCAGATTGGTGTATATAACGGTTAAATTAATTACCTTTTAAAACTTTTACACGTTTTACACAGTAATGAACTACATGGTTTGTCCGGAAAATAATGATTTTTTCTCGACCGCCAGAAGCGTTGGGAGACGAATATGTCGGCTTGGGCGAGTGGTGGGTGATGTTGGCTAAACAGTAGACCGGAGTAAGCCGTCTCTGAGTTTGCGCAGAGTGTAGATCGCTATTTAAATAAGGTGCTGTTTCATTGATGCGTCACGCACCAAAATGCAACGTACACTTGAAGAACGGTACGCGATAAAGTTTTGTGTAAAACTCGGAAAATCGGACACAGAAACACTTGAAATGTTACGACAAGCCTACGTAAAAAAAGCTCTGTCCTCTGCTCAAATTTTCCGATGGCATAAGGCCTTTAAGGATGGACGCGGAAACGTCGAAGACGAACAACGTTCTGGACATCCCTTAACCCTTAAACACATAAGTGGGTCTGAGAGACCCCATATGAAGTTTTGCTTGTGAAGACAGAATAAGATAGGAGGTTTGAACCAGGATATAAAAAAGTTTGAAATCTCTTTTGATTGATATGGTTGATCAACTTTTTTGGTCAACTAGAATTCGAACGGCACGGCAGCTAAGTGTTGTGTTTTGTTAGGGTCAATGCGACCCATATAATGTGTGAATGAAATTTCTTTGTGAGTAATCTTATGTTAAAAAACTGGACAAAACACGTTCAAACAGGTCTGTCTGCGTATATTACTCTGTCTGCGTATGTTACTCTGTCTAAAGTTACAATACTATAGTGCCATGAAAAGGAGGACTTTTGCGTAGGATCCAAAATATATTATCAAATACATCAATTTTTAACTTTAAACACCTTGAGTTAATCAAAAATACCTAATATTTGCCTTGTTACGTAAGTATATTTTTCAATAGAAATGGCAGTGACATAATTTTTTTTTTTAAGTATGACTCTTTAAAACGCCATATTGTAAAGTCTTTAAAGTTTTTTGTTGCAAAGATATGATTTAAAAAAAAAATGGATTTTTAGACACCTAAAAATACTTCACATTCTCCTTGTTATATAATTCTACTTTATAAAAGAAATGACAATATCATATTTTTTTAAGTATGACTCTTTAGTTTAAAATGCCGTATTTGAAAGTCTTTGAAAGTTTTTTATTGCGAAAATGTGATTTTTTAAAGGAAAAGTGGATTTTTGAACAATTTTTAATTTTTGCTTAATGGTTTTTTTTATAATTTAATAAATCATTTTTTGGCAATATCGATTATGCAGTCACATAATGAGATTCTGAACTTTTATATGAAAAAATATTGTTGATTAGAATCAAAGTTATAACTTCTCAAAGTTGAAAAAGTTTTCCAGACCCGAAAATGTGTTTACGTATTTTACGGGATCGGTGTGTTTAAGGGTTAACGATGATATCGGACCAAAATGTACGAAAGAAATGTTGGACTCAAATCGACGTCTCAGTGTCATAATGATCGCCAATATTGTTAAATTGCCTAAAACAAATATGCATAAAATTATTTCTGAAAATCTGCATGAGAAAAATTTGTGCGAAATTTGTTCCCGAAGTTTTGACTGCTAATAAAAAAAAATGTGTGTCTTGTTTTTACGCAAACTGACTGATCGTTTGATAAGCGAACCCAATTTTCTTCGGCAAGTTATAACCGGTGATGAAACTTTGGTATTTAAGTACGGCCCAGAAACAAAAAGTCAAAGTTCCGAGTGCCACACTCCGGCTTTATAGCGACAAATAAAGACGCGAATGAGTAAGTCAAAAATACAAAAACATGCTCCCCTCCCCCCTTTTTTTCTGTAGAGGAATTGTTTACAGAAGTTTATACCGATCGAACAAACAGTAAACGCAGCATTTTACGTCCAGGTACTTGATTGTTTAAAAAAAATAAAAGAAATCCAGCACACTTGGATCCTTCACGACAACGCATCGAGCCGCACTGCGTTAACGATGAAGGAGTTTTCGCCTACGAATAACATTCCAACGTTTCCACAACCTACAACGCATACATGACCCAGTGCGACTTTTTTTTATTCCCATTTGTTTCCATTGGAAACATCCAAGCGGCTATGACGAAGATCTTGACAGTGTCTCCGTTGAAGAATTCCAGCACTGTTATGGACAGTGGCAGCAACGTTGGACGCAGTGTATAGACTCTTAAGGGGACTACTTTGAAAATTATTAAGTATATTTATATATAAGTGAACCTAATTTCAATAAAAGTATCTCTTCAGAATCATTCTTATTACTTTCCGGACAAACCATGTATTTTTGATTTTTAACATTTTTACACAAAAACTGAAAATACACATTCACAGTTTTCTATAGATGTTATTGTATAACAAAAAAAAACTGCCCACAAATTTGATTTTTTATAATGACTTTAAATTATAGATGGCAAACAAATCTGTTAAACCATATTCATTTAAATTCAAAAGGTTCTATTTGAGACTAAGGTTCGATATACTCCACTTTCCTTTATATAGGATCTTAAGAGAATCATTTTAAATTTCACGGCATTTTGTGCCTGTCATAAATGGAATTGTCATATTTGACAGTTGTTGAGTAAAAACTGCGGTTAATAACAATGGATCGATATTCGCTTGAACAACGCATAGAAATAGTGAAAACTGACTACAAACATGGTGAGAATTTTGCGGAGACAGTTTGTAAAGTCATGTCTCAATCGTAGAGAAGTATCTTCTCATCCAGCAATTGTGAATTTAATCGATAAATTTGAACGTCTCGGCCAGGTTAGTGATGTTAAGAACCTAACCCGTTTAAATTTATTGATTAAATTCAAAAATGCTGCACGAGAAGGTGCTTCTCTACGACTGAAACGGATTTTGCGAAGTGTCTCCGCGAAATTTTCACCATGTTTATAGTGAGTTTGCACTATTTCTCGGCCAGGTTAGTGATGTTAAGAACCCAACCCGTTTAAATTTATTCATTAAATTCAAAAATGCTGCACGAGAAGGTGCTTCTCTACGACTAAGATGAATTTTGCGAAGTGTTTCCGCAAAATTTTCACCATGTTTATAGTGAGTTTGCACTTTTTTTATGCGTTGCTCAAGCGAATATCGATCCATTGTTATTAACTGCGCAGTTTTTACTTGATAATTGTCAAATATGACAATTCCATCTATAATAGGTACAAAATGCTGCAAAGCTTAAAATAACACCTTTTAATAGAAGACCCAATATATCTTATAGAATTTAATATTGAGCTATTTTGTGTGCGTGCGTGCGTGCGTGCGTGCGTGCGTGCGTGCGTGCGTGCGTGCGTGCGTGCGTGCGTGCGTGCGTGCGTGCGTGCGTGCGTGCGTGCGTGCGTGCGTGCGTGCGTGCGTGCGTGCGTGCGTGCGTGCGTGCGTGCGTGCGTGCGTGCGTGCGTGCGTGCGTGCGTGCGTGCGTGCGTATAATTAAATTTTAAATTTTGTGTACGATTTCTATAACAATGAGAAAACAAGTGTAAATTGTATGATTTTGCTACTGACGCAAAATTTATGTTTTTTTATATTTAATTTAAATTTTTACATTTTAGTATAAACATTTAATTTGTTTTTAAAAATTAAAATTAAATTTTATAAATTTAAATATATTTATATTTATAAAATTTAATTGTAATGTTTAAAAGCAAATTTTAATTTCTCGAAGATATATTTTTTTACCATTCATGTATTATACTTATTTATTAATATCTCAGTAGTTCAATATTTCTAATATATCTTTTTTCTAGTTTATTTTAAAAATTACATATATTGCATTTTTTAGGAAGCTCTGCAGTATTTCAAGAAAGCTGCTGAATGTAATAACTTCGTGGCAGAGCTTTCTTATATACAATATGGTTGGGAAGTGGGAGAACTGGAACCAATTCCGCATCTTTTACGAATGTTAAAAAAATACGAGCAGTCGATTAAAGATCGACAAATAACTGTACTATTAGCGATTGCGGTAGCATATTATTCGCTACATAAAGATATACCAAATTCTTCGGAATTTTTTTTAAAAGCTCTTTCCGTGGATCCATTAAGCAAAAAGTTCGAGGTATTTAAAAATATAAAAGATATAAAAATTGAAACATACGTATATATGTTTTATAATTTATTATTGTTGTATTTAAACTATTTTAATATATTATTCATACATAGAGGATGTGACTAAAATAAGGTAATAAAGTTCGGATACGAGTTCCTTACATCAAAACATGAAAAAAGTTCATGTAAATATATATCCGCAAATCCATTGTTATAGAAATTAAGTCAAAATGTTCAAGTATTATACAAAGTAATACATGATCCTCTGATATCAATCCTCAAAATTTTTATTTGTGAGCACACTCAAAGTTCTTAGTTTATGAAGTTCCAACAAAGATACACTACGCTAACGCATCTTTGATTCTCGTAACATTTGTAATTGCCCCTCTATTTAAAAGAGTACGACAGTTCATGATCCGACGTGTGCAAGCGTGTATTGAATCAAATAGAAAACATTTTGAATATTTGTTCTAATTAAAAATTGAAAATAAATAATATTGCATAATAATAAATATTACTTTTTTACTTTTCCTTGTTAATAAATATTTTGAGCTGTATCTCAATTTGCAGACATGATTTCAACTTTTTTTTATATTTTAATATAGAAATCTCGTTCTCGAAGTTTGTTACCTTTTATTAGTTACAACCTGTATATTTATATAGCCAATAAAAATTAATTATACAATTAGAAGTATTGTAGCTCAATAAATGTTGTACATGTGTGCGTGCGCGCGAAATACGTAGACTAGTTTAAATACTCACAAGGGTAGGACGCGGTGACCTGAGATTTCAATCCCGGATCTTATGATTGTAAAGCAAGCACCTAACTCACGGAGCCAACTGCACTGGTTGAAAGGAAAGTTACCGGGAAAGCTCATACGGCGCGCCGCGGTATAGCCAATTTTCACAAATTTATTACTCCGAAACCAAGGCCTATTCAATCAAACGCCGGGAGACGTAAACTTTTTTTTCATCTCTAGAATAATTAAAAAAATTGAGATAGAAATCCCAGGGTAAGTCACCGCGTCCTCCCCTTGTCAATAATAATCAATAAATTTAATATAAAATGTTGAAATTATTGAAATTACTTTTTTTTTCTAGGTTTATTATAAGTGCTTCGACTTTAAATCCTTGAGTATTTCATCGTTTTTAAATAATGAGTTTTGTCCTCTTCTGGAGAAAAAATATTCAAGAACACTTAAAAAAACGTGTGAGGAAATAAAAAAGCTTCTGCATGTAAAGGATGTAAATAATTTATTGGGAGAATTGTGTAACTTATCTGTAGATATCACAGAAAAAGATTCTAACTTAAACATTAATTAGAATTACAGAAATGTTTTTAAGAAGTTATTGCTATTTAAAACGTTTTAATTTCATATTTTGTGACATATTGTTTTAAATATTTTTATTCTTTATTTTATTTCATATTAATTTTATACCAGTTATCTAATTAATTTAAAATACAAATAGATTACAACTTGTGTATATCAACCCAATGAATAATAAACAATATTTATAAAAGTTGATTTCACGTGTATTAATTTTTTAAACATTTTAAAAATGATATATAAACATTTAAACAACATTTGATACATGATTTTTTTTAATATTGAAATTTTTTTAACGCATCATGGTCAAAGTTAATTTATATTAATGTTGTATAAATCTTGAATTAGGCACATTTAAAAACGCGAGATATCGCGATGCGTTCAAATTTCGATGTTTTACATCCTAAGAAGCGTCATTATTATTATTATCGTCGTCAAGCGAATCTTGTCCAGTACATGTTTCCGACACAGAGTGGCGCTCGTTAGTCGTTCTTGTGGGGACTGGCAAGTTCCCCCACTACTTATCTAGTAAGTTTGTGGTCTAAGGAAGCCCAAGGTCCGTGGATTGGCGTTGGAGGGGAAGGAAGGTCGTTGCATCCACTTCAACGATGTGGAACAAAAATGGCGGCGGCCATACTTTTACTGCACACTCGCTCACTCACACAACTAATAGCTGTAGTACCTACGTACACTAACACTGACTCGCTGTCTCGAAAATGGCGGCTATGCAACGACCTTCCTTCCCCTCCAACGCCAATCCATGGACCTTGAGGAAGCCGAGCACATTCGTTGTCGCCTTGTGATGCTCGCTTATTTAAGTTTGTCGTTGTGACACACACACGCTCGTCAGCTCTCGCATAGTTAACACGCTTTTTCGCGTCCGCGAATTCTAAGTATTAAGTTGCGTCATTCTGTATAACAGTACCCTTAATAAATTTGTATTGTTACATTAAAATTTGCGTACTCATTAGTCGAACTATTTAATTCTCGTGGGCCTTTGCCTACATTCTATGCGTTCTATACAAAATGAATTGTCTCATAAAAGAGAATACCTTTTGTAAGAGGCTCAGAAACATTATTAAATATCAGGTTACACAACGAGATTACATTTTATTAAATTACAATTAAAGGAGGCTAAATATACACCTAGGAGGCTAAAAAAATGACAATTTTCTGGAATTTTTTTTTTTGGAAACTGTTGGAGTTACCGAATTGGAGTTTTGTTTTAATGCAAAATAAACATTTTGAAGAAACTTCATGATTTTTTTTATTAAGAAATTGCGTAAAATGACATATAGTGTCGTGAAGAGACAGTCTTGAAAAAATCTCCCAAAACGGTGCCAGGTGTACATATCTTCGTCAAAAATCAACTGGAACAAAAAATGTTTGTGGAATATTAAAATATATAATATCTTGCGGAGCCGATTTCAAAAATATGAATTTTTGACAAAATGGCGGGCGTTTAAACTTAATGTTGCAATTTTTAAGACAAAATTCGTTTATTCCCTCGCTCACCCCCCCCCAAAAAAAACTATGAGTTCTAAAAAAACCCCCTTCGATACGCGATAGATAATCGTGTGTAAAATAGTCAGGATAAATTTCAAGCAAATCATTTTAATGGTTGTCGAGATATTTCTGGTACCAGTTTGAAAAATGTTGTTTCGAGAAAAACGCGTTTGAATATTCAATATATGTTTTTGTTAATAAAACATGAAATTTTTTTAACTTACACAGAATCATCAATTCCAGGCCTATAATACAAGTCTTCTGTAGTAGATGCGATGCACATATCGTCTAATTTTTGTTGTCGGCGACGTATTCGCTTTTTTTTCATCTGTTTCTGCGCGCGTACTTCGGCTTGCGCTATACGGCGATCATCTTTGCGCGCAGCATATTGGTGTGCATTCGATCCGAGAGAAATGCCTATAATGCTCATTATTCGTAATATTGAAGTTACACCATTGTTGAATATGCAAGCAGCTACGTAATGCAGCAATTTCTACTGTAATAGCATTGAGGCTGTTTTCCAAATTATATTGTTAAAACTTTTATTGCTATTCTGAGTATAGCTACCAACACAGCACTTTAATAATGCGTCTTTACTAAGGTATTAGACACGAAACCGAAGGGGTTCAACCATGATGGCGCGCGGCGCGGTGCGACGCGCCAATGTGCTACCAGGGCTGTAACTTCATTTTTCGGAATTTTGATTTTGAATTTTCACCAGACATTTTCGAAATATTAAACATTATAATTATGTAATAATCAAAAAATCGATTTTTTTTACCTTTCTAGGCGTATATGCCCCCTTAACATTTATTTTGTAAAACAGCGAGCATATACAGGGTGTTAATTAATGGTTGTATACACCTTTTACCATAAGAGGTGACTTACGACTTTACTCCATATAAATTACATGGAGTGTAGTCTGTAAGTCATGGTTAAGGCGCGCTCTTATGGTAAAAGGTGTATACAACCATGTGTACACATTAATGAACACTCTATATTTAATATCATGTATTATTATTTTAGTTTAGTAAAGTCTATATACATTGTAAAAATTACACTTAACTTTATTTAACAAACAGGATTCAAAATGTACTTGCCTTGTTAATCCAGTTACAAATTTTTGAAACTAGAGAGAACACGCAGCGTTCAGGCCTCTAAGACTCAACTTGTAAAATTAAACGTACAATAGGTATTAGAATCATCTTTATATTTTTATTCAATCATTTGACATTTGACATCAAAAGTCAATTCATTCAAAATGTACATTTACATTAACGCTAGAGTTAAAAAATTATGACTTAGAGGCAGGGTATCAATCATATAACTTTTTGGACGGAATCCGATAACGTACGGTGCGATAGCCCACATCCAGATAACACGTCAAATTTAAAATAATTCCCGATAACCCACGTCTCTTTAGCACACGTCTCGATAAGTCACGAAGTAGAATACGCAGCTGCTCGACACACGGAGTAAAATGTACACCTGCCTGATAACGTACGAAGTAAAATGCGCACATACTCGAAAATATATGTCCCGATAACCCACGTCTTTCTAGCACACGTCTCGATAATGCCCCTAGGTCGATAATGCAGGCAACACGCAGTGCGGCGAATTCAGACAACGACTTTCCTACCGCGCGCCATTGCTTACGAGCTAAGCGTGATGGCGCGGCGTCACCGCACATTGGCTCAGACGTTTTATTTTATAACTCAATAATTATAGCAAATATCGCAAAATAGTTTAGGACATTTTTGTCTATTTTTATTTCCTTTATGTTCTCAAAGTGGTAGGTTCCTCATTTCTCGGACACTCTGTATACTTTCTAGTTGCATTCTTATATTTGAACATAACAGAAAAGTTATTCTAGGTGCTATTCCGCATTTGTAAAAATAGTAAAACTATTATTTTATATATGTTTATATAAATATGTTTTAAATTTCATCTTTTCGATAACGTGTATTGACTTGATCTATCAGTTATATGCGGGCAGATCCCATTTGGACATAGCACTGATTGGACACCACCACTAACAGCGGTTGATGCCTAAAGTTTTTCCGTTGGTTGGGTTAGATAAGTCAAGATGATTGGTTGGTATCCAATCGAGCTGTGTCCAAATGGATGTCACACATTATATACACCTATCAGCACAAAGTGTTCACAGTTCATCGCGAGAGATCAGTTTGCAGCAGTCGTAAAGGTTAAGCATTTTTCACCAGGGTCACGACTTGGGTAACCGCTTAGGAATATCCGAACAAAATTTCCTAGAATTTTTATTGCGAAAAATGTTTTGAGCAGTAGTACTGAATGCACTCAATTAAATACATATGAGAAATACATGAAATACACGTCTTTTTTTCGTCTAGTGCATACGTTTATTAGACATTTTGTAGACGTCTAATAGATACGTCTGTTAGACTTGAGATCTAAAAAATAACATTTCGACAATTATCTAGATGCGTTTATAGACTTACTTCAAACGGTCGAATATACGTCTATTAGATGTCTATCTGATCTCGCGTTTTTTCCTGGGAAAGGATAAAATTCTTAAAAAATATAAAAAATAGGAAGAATGTTATAAAATACAAGTTTATTTATTAAAGTTGAGTTTTGTGATTATCAAAGTATATTGCGTGTCTGCGGAGATTTTTAATATATTTAACATTTTTAATACATTTCTTCCTATCAAACAATATTATGGATTACATTATTGTATTTATATTAATGCAAATCGTTCCTATATTTTAAGTACCATATAGTAAACATTACAGATAATTATAACAGCTATTCTATGCAACTTTTGCACAGATCGAAGAACTGTATAAATACCATATTATGTAAGTTATGTAAAAAAATTAAAAATATCTTTTATATTTTCCCAATACCAGTCGTCATGTTTTTAGAAGAATAAAGAAATTAAAAATCTACGATTAAATAATCTTGATTCTCTTTCTTCTCATTCTTCAATACTTAAATATTCCAACTTCGGCAAACCAGGTTCAAGTTCTGTAAAATATATTAAAGTTAACTCAGAAGCTTTGCAAAGGGTTAACGTTACTATTTAATAAATTCATTTAATATAAAAGTAATGTTAATATATTACAATAATTATACATACATAATTTATATTGTATTATACATATTTATTATATTATATTCTTACTGAAAGGCTCCCGTTTGGACACAGCACCGATTGGACACCACCACTCATAGCGGCCGATGCATAGAGTTTTTCCGTTAGGTCGGTTAGGTTAGGTTAGATAATTCAGGCTTTAGAAGCCTCTTGGTCGAGGGCACTCGAGTCGAGGTGAAGTCCCAGATGAAGTATCTGGGACTGATTCTCGACTCGAAGTGGGGATTCCAACCCCACTTTGAGTGGATGGCCGCCAGATTGGGCGCCGCTGTCTCCAGTTTCAGCCGGCTAATGCTTAACCTGCGCGGTCCATCCGAGAGGGTACGCCGCCTCTACATGGGGGTGGTGCGGTCAATAGCGATGTATGGAGCACCCGTATGGTGTGGGGCTCTGGTGGCCAACAATAACATAAGGTTGCTCCAAAGGGAGCAACATAAGATGGCCATGTAGCAATTACTTATTGTATAAATCACTAGATTTATATTTGATTGAGAGAAATTTATTGAGACATGTAAACTATTTGACAAGCTGAATAATAATAATAAAGAAGTAAATGTTTATAATAACAGATGTTTAGTGTGTTGCTAAATAATAAAAGATAGTTGAATATGTTTACAAGGAAAATCGATAACAAGTGTAGAAAGTGTAAGTGTAAGTGAAAGAGTGTAAGAACGCCACAGTACTCCTCCCAAAGCGACGACTACGTTGCGAAATGAACTTTTTTTTTAGCTGGGTAAGTTCTTAAAAGTCTTGAAACAGGAACGGAAATAGAAGCGGGAACATCCAAACTGGTTGCAGGTTCCGTAGACGAAGAGCAAGGTGAGGAAGTAGAAACTGCAGAGAAGTCTTCTCTAGGAAGGAAAGCTGGTTTAAGTCGTTCTGTAGAAATATTGACAATTTTACCTGAAACGTTTATAGAGAACAAATAATCAGAAATGCGTTTGACAACAAGAAATGGTCCAGTATAAGGAGGTTGAAGAGATTTCTTGACAGCATCATCACGAATCCAAACATGAGTACAATCAAAGAGATTTTTATGTACAAAAGGAGATTTCTTGATGTGATGACTGGTTGGTGAAGATCTGACATTTTTCATATGAATTCTGTGTTTTTCTAAAAAGATTTCAAGATCTGCAGGAAAATCCTCTTCAATAAAAAATTCTCTAGGAATCCGAAGAGTGGTTCCATAGAGTAATTCCGCAGGTGAAGCTTTTAAATCTTCTTTAACATGAACGAAGACCAAGAAGAACAGAAGGAAGAGAGTCTAACTAATTCTTCGTCTGATAACACATAATGGCAGTCTTGACAGTCCTATGCCACCTTTCCAAAATGCCATTTGAAGCAGGATGATAAGCAGAAGTTCTTTTCCTGTCACAACCAATCAAATTGGTTAAAGCCTTGAAAAGAGATGCTTCGAACTGCAATCCTTGATCCGTGGTGATAGTTAAGGGAGAACCGTATCTAGCTACCCAATGAGTGTAAAAAGCGGTAGAAACAGTATCAGCAGAGATTTCCTTAAGAGGGATAGCTTCAGGCCAACGTGAAAAACGGTCAATAATCGTAAGGCAATAACGAAAATTTTGACAAGATAGAAGAGGACCAATCAAGTTTAAATGGACATGTTGAAAACGTTGATCAGGAATTACGATTTTAACAGGAACATTCTTCGTGTGTCTTGAAATCTTAGAGCGTTGACAAGGTAGACACGTACGAGTCCATTCTTTAATGTCCTTTTTT
This sequence comes from Solenopsis invicta, assembly GCF_016802725.1. Taxonomy (NCBI): domain Eukaryota; kingdom Metazoa; phylum Arthropoda; class Insecta; order Hymenoptera; family Formicidae; genus Solenopsis; species Solenopsis invicta. The sequence continues at coordinate 10,727,215 of NC_052679.1, forward strand.
AAAGATGGCCAAATAAATTTTTGTAAAAGTTGTTTAGCTGTTGATCTTCCACTGGGATGAACAACATCGAAAATTCTCTTGCGGTTTAGGCACATAAGGACGAATTAGTTCAGAAGAACAATCACAATAAATAGGAGAAGTTGAGCCAGTAAGAATAAGTTTCCTTAATTGAAGAGAAGAGTTCGAAGAAAGTAAGTCTTGAAGTTCTTCATCTTCTTTTTGAAAATCAGCCAACTCATCAAGAGATACTATAATTGGCATTGAGACTGATTCAATTCTTGAAAGAGCATCGGCTACAGAATTTAACTTGCCTGAAATATAAACAATATCAGAAGAAAATTGGGCTATAAAATCCAATTGTTTGATCTGCCTAGGAGATGCTTTATCAAGTTTTTGACGGAAAGCGTAAATCAAAGGCTTGTGATCTGTTCTAATAATCAGTTGACGTCCTTCAAGTAAATATTTAAAGTGCTTGATAGCTAAATAAACACTAAGACGTTCTCTATCGTAAGTGCTATAATTCTTCTGAGTTTGATCAAGTTTTTTAGAAAAGAATGCAATAGGTTTATTAACATTATCGATGGTTTGTTCTAGAGATGCTCCAACAGCAAAATTAGAGGCATCACAAGTTAAAATCAAAGGAACGTAAGGTGCAGGATGAGAAAGAGTAGTAACTCGAAGAAGTTCTTTGCAATTTTGAAAGGCTACTTCAGATTCATTATTCCAAAGGATAACTCTTCTATCTCTCTTGCGACTATCCTTTAAAAATTCAGTAAGTAAAGCTTGATGTTCGGCTGCATTTTTAAGACAACGACGATAATAATTGATAATGCCAATAAATCTACGCATATCATGAATTGTCTTAGGTTTAGGATAATCAAATAGATTTTACTTTTTCTGTTGTAGGTCTAATACCTTGATTTGAAACTAAGTATCCGAGGAAAGAAAGTTCTTTTTGTCCAAAAAGACATTTGGATATGTTAATTGACATTCCGGCTTGTGATAAACGATTAAAAATAATGCGCAAATGGGCAATATGTTCTTGTTCATTTTTGGAAGCTATAAGAATGTCAAGATAGCAAAAAGCAAAATCTAAATCACTGAGAAGTGAATTCATTAATCTTTGGAAAGTTTGAGCCGCGTTACGAAGACCAAAAGGCATGACCAAAAATTCAAAAAGTCCAAAAGGTGTGGTAACGGTGGTCTTGTGAATATCCTCTTTGGCGACGGGTACTTGATAGTACGCTTTTACTAAGTCAATCTTGGAGAAGATATTCTTACCGTAAAGTCCAGAAGTAAAATCTTGAATATGAGGCAGTGGGTAACGATCAGAAACAGTGACCGAATTTAACGCACGGTAATCACCACAAAGTCTCCAAACATTTTCCGATTTGGGAACCATATGTAGAGAAGCTGCCCAAGTACTACTCGAAGGTCAAATTCCTACACTACAAATTCCTTGTTCCATCATGAACTTAAATTCCTCCTTGGCGAACTTGAGTTTTTCCGGAGAAAGTCTTCTGGGAACTGAAAATTTAGGAGATCCTTCCGTGATTATATGATGTTCGATTCAATGAGACTTCACCGAAGAAAGAGGAGCAAATCGAATAAGTCCAGGAAATTCTGCTAAAATCCTGTGATAAGGAGAGTCGGGAGACGTAGTACATATAGATAATTGTAAAACTTCTTGGATCTTTCCAAAATGTTTAAGGCCAGTAACAGAGTCGATCAAACGTTTGTTTTTAATATCAACTAGGAGATTAAAATGTCGAGGAAATCAGCACCTAAAATGGGACGTTGAATATCCGCGATGCAAAATTTCCAACGGAAATTTCTCCTGAGGACAAGATCCAAAGAAAGAGTTTTAGAACCATAAGTATGAATTTGAGTACCATTAGCAGCAAAAAATTTAAAATTAGTTGATAAACTTTAAACAAAACTGTCTTAGGAACTAAGGAAATATCAGCGCCAGTATAAACAAGAAAATGTAAATTAGAAGATTTGCCAAAAATTACGAGGCGGTGACAAGGTAAACCGTTGTAAGCAGCCTCAATCTTCAACGGCGCTTCTAGTTTTCCTGAGAGTCAGTAAAAGTTTTTGACATCGTACAAGGAATGGTACATTTCTTTGCTTTATCACCAAATTTTTTATGATAAAAACAAATTGACTGATCTTTAGAATTAGGTTTTTTATTTCGTGAATTTGATCTAAATTTTGATTTGCTTCTAGATCGGCTAAAAGATCTGCCACGACGACGAGAAACTTCAAGCGTAGCAATTCTTCGTTCCAAATCAGAAAAATCCGATTGTTTAGAGGTTGATTGCGTATTAACTTCCGTGATTTGAAAACCAGTATCACGTTCAACAATTTTATCCGCAAGTTCCGAGAGCTTGACTAAAGGTACGTTTTCAACAACAGCAAGAGTCGCTTGAACTCTATATGGTAAGCGTTGTAGCCAAATCGAATGTAAAATATTATCTGCTAAAGAACCACCAGATAATTGACGGATTTCACGTAAGAGTTCTGAAGGTTTCTTGTCATTTAACTCAATACCGGCTAATAATTGTCTCAAACGTTTTTCTTTCGAATCCGTGAAGCGGTGAATGAGTGCTTTCTTTAATTGATTATATTTATCAATTTTAAGCGGATTTTCAACAATTTCCGAAATCGCGACTAAAGCTTGTTCATCGAGATGACGTATAACGGAACTATATTTAATATCTTCGGAACGGATACGGTAAATTTACTCTCAATCTGAGCAAACCACAGCTTAGGTTGCTTATGCCAAAAGGTTGGAAGTTTCAACAGGCGAAATTCATTAGAATGGATCTGAGTGGACTCTCCCGATGATTGATGTTCAATACCAGAAGGTAAATTTAAAATTTCCATTCCGACTTGTTGTTGAAGACTCACAGTTGACGCTGAAGTTGAAGTAGTCGAAGTCGACGGAGTTGACTCAGATTTAACAGGAGTTCTATCCACAGGCATCTTATTAATGGTTTGATGCTTCCAGAGAAGAACCAAGACAATCCAGGAATCAAAATTCGAAGATTCTTGTTGACACCAAATAGCACTTCAGAAATCAAATTTCCCGCGTCAAAAGATATTTCAGCACACACCGTTATCACGTCGGGGTCACCAAAAATGTAGCGATTACTTATTGTATAAATCACTAGATTTATATTTGATTGAGAAAAATTTATTGAGACATGTAAACTATTTGACAAGCTGAATAATAATAATAAAGAAGTAAATGTTTATAACAACAGATGTTTAGTGTGTTGCTAAGTAATAAAAGATAGTTGAATATGTTTACAAGGAAAATCGATAACAAGTGTAGAAAGTGTAAATGTAAGTGAAAGAGTGTAAGAACGCCACAGCCATCAGGGTCTTGCGCGCGTACCGCACCATCTCCTGGGAGGTGGTGTGTTTGTTGGCGGGTTCGCCTCCGTGGGCTTACGTGGCGTGTTCCCTTGCGGACACCCACGAGTGGAAGGAGGAGCTTGCCCGCGGGGGCGAGCCTGCCACACAGCAAATGCTGGAGGCTCGGCGGAATGAAGCCCGCCGAGAGGTCGAGCACTGGCAGGGACCCCTGCCCCACGCCAGGGCTGGTTTGAGGGTGGTCGAGGCCATTAGTCCCGTTCTCAGGGAATGGGTGAGCAGGGGGCACGGGTGTCTCTCGTTCCACGTGACGCAGGTCCTCTCCGCATGGGTGCTTCGGAGAGTACCTGCACGAGAAGGTTGGACGGGAGGCCATCACAAAGTGCCACCACTGCCCAGAGGCGAGGGACACGGCGCAACATACCTTAGAGGTATGCCCGGCCTGGGCTGTCGAGCGCCGTGCTCTCGCCGACAGAATAGGGGCCGGTCTCGACCTCCCCACGGTGGTGGAGCGGATGCTTGCTAGTGCCGACGAATGGGCGGCGGTGGCCTTCTTCTGCGACACTGTCATGTCGCAGAAGGAGGCGGCAGAGCGGGCGCAGGAGGAAGCTCCCGATGCGCCGCCAGAGAGAAGGCGAAGGGGGGGGGGGAAGGCGCAGAAGGTTCCTGCAACATCAGCAGGGACTTCTTGCTCCCCCTAAATGATAAAAAATGCAGGCAGTGGGTAGGGAGAGGGTGAGTTCTGTCGCCCTCTCCCTGCCCGCATTCAGAGATCGCCGGTGTCCTGGCGGCGACGGATCTGTTGCCGCTAGGGACAATCCACTGGCGTGGCTACATTTCTCTCCTTCCCCCTTCCTCAGGGAAGGGTGAAGGGGGGATGGCCGGGAAGGAACAGTGGGGAGGGGGGACTCACAGCGCCGGCTAGACCGGACAAAGAGCCCTACCCTCTCCACTGTTGAGGAGGTACGCCTCGGGCGGAATCAGCGGCGGGGTAGTTGCCCGGCTGACCCGTCTCGGGGCTTGGGATGCGGGAGTGCATACCTAGGGCCCTCTTCTAGGGGGTCCGACGCATACCCGGTATCCCGGTTCGGGCGGCTGGGGCACGACTTCGGTCGAGCTCTGGCCGCTAACTCCGGAGGGGGGTTCCTGCTCTCGGGCGGGAACCTGTTTGGGCTAGGACGGATCGCGGTGCATGCTTAGTTCGATCCCGTGATCCGTTCCGAGCCCAGACGCCGGAAAAAGTTGGGTTTTAGTGAGTATGCTGGCTACTAGCTAGGTCGTCTCACATACCCCGCGTTCCTGTCCCCATAGGACCGGGGACCCATAAAGGCGTTTTCCAACTATTAAAAAAAAAAAATAAATAAAAGGTTAGATAATTCAAGATGATTGGCTGGAGTCCAATCGAGCTGTGTCCAAACGGGTGTCACCCATTCTTACTATATATTTTACTAAAAACTTTTTACTGTTAAAATTATTGTATTGCTAAATCAACAAACTTATTATGAGATATATCGGACTTTCAATTTTGTCGTTGCAAAAAAAATTTTTCTAAATTAAAAATTAATTTAAGGTTATAATAGTACTCTACAGCTTTGCTTAAGTCTACTTCGACCATGACTTGACGAAGATCATCTTATTTAGCTGTATATATGTCATACAAGACGTTTTATTACGACTATGAATTCATGACTAATAAGATAGTCTTAAAATAAGCAGGAAAAAAGGAAAAGAATTAAACAAAATGTAAAAGTAAAGAAGGAAGAAAGTAAGAGGAAAAAAGCATGTTATAAAGTTCAAAGGAGGAAGAACAGAAAAAAGCGAATATAGTGAATGAAAAATAAATCAATTTTTTAATATCCAATTGAATCGGGCATACCTTGATTATTGGTACCAGCATTACCAGTTGCACTTTTTTTAGAATCTATGAAAAAAATTTCATTAAAATAACAAAGTTTGAGGCAAAAGAAATAAGACTGATTAAAAAAAAGATATTGGATTGCAGAGAAAACTGCAACTTTTAAATTTAAATGACCCCAAATATCTTTAAAATAGAATATCTTTAAAATAGAAAAATAAATAAACAATAAGATTGATCATTTGATGAGTCGTACTTAAGCAACTCATTACATAATTGTGTCTTATTTTCTTGAAGTAGCAGGAAACATTTGTGTTTATGTGTTTTACAATTACTTGATTTATATTTAGTACAGTAAATGCTGTCTTAATGACAAAATTTAATTAAGATTGGAGTTAATGAAGGACTCTTGAAATTTCAAATAATTAAATCTCGTCAAAAAGTCCAATGAGAGTCAGCGAGGGTATAAGTGCGACTGATGATGATGAGAGTCTGTATATATTGCGCTGAAGATGACTCAAAATGAGTCGAAACGTCCGTAGTTATTGTAATTTGAAATGAAAGTAACACGTTGAAATTGTTTGTTGACAAGAAATAAACATTTGCGCACTTATACTTGCGCTGACTCTTATTAGCCTTTTTGACGAGATTTAATTATTTAAAATTTAATTAAATTACATTTAATTTCGTATATGTTAACATAATCTAATAAAAATCAGTCATTACTCTTATGGTAAATCTCATATCATAATGTAATAAAAATTTAATAGAGTATATAAAACATTATATATATGTGTACTATACATATATATATATATATATATATATATATATATATATATATATATATATATTACTCATACCTCTGAGATAAAGAATCAGTCTGGCAACAGTACCCAAGTATTCTTCCTATAAGAAAAAAAAAATAGTAATGTTGAAACGCTTGCCTAAAACAATATATAAAATGATATAATATAATCTACGCGATAACAACCTATTACATGATAACTCGGAGATAAACTTTTAAGAAGGGATTTTAGTCTAAAAAGCGATGTTTATAATAAGTTTCATTGTTTCTTTAAAGAAAAACTATTGAATATAGAAATGTAAAGTTTTGAATACATATTTACTCATATTTAGACGATATGTATAAACTTTTCTAGGTTCAATTTAGTTTTAATGTTCAATATTCGCGAAACTGCGCAATCAGCACACAATATTTTTTAAATGTTTTTTTAATATTTAATATTAATTTTTCATTGTACAATTCATTATAACAAAAAAATTTATTAAACATTTATTAAATACTTAAAATAATGATTTAGAAAAAAAATTTATTGAATGTTTATTTAACATTAATTAAGTATTTAAAATAATGATTTAGAAAAATATTTAACTTTTATTTAACGTTTATTTAATATTTATTTTACATTAATTTTCCATTTAAAAAAAACATTTTTTAAAAACATTAATTTAACATTTATTAAACATTAATTTAATATTTTACATTAATTTTTCATTTAAAAAAACTTTTTAAAAACATTAATTTAACATTTGTTGAACATTAATTTAATATTTATTTCACATTAATTTTTTATTTGAAAAAACATTTTTTAAAGACATTAATTTAACATAAAATAAAATAGAATAATAGAAAGCTAACGAGTCGCGTAGGTTATTATACGCCAAGAAACGAACAAGACAATTAAGTTTACGAGATTCAAACGTTTCGACTCTTTAATTATTGGTCATCTTCAGTGAAATATAAAATAATCTATAAACAATAAGCTTGTGTTACAAATTCCGCAGTTAGGATATAATTAAAAGAACATATGTGTAAAAATATACCAAAAATTATAAGTCAAAAAACTCTGCGCTATCCGCTTATTAAAATGAGACGCTTTATTCCGTAGTGGCCTTGTGGAACGTGCTAAAAAGATAGAATTCTTGGAACAGTTGATAGCAACACAGACTGCAAGTTAAGGAAAATGCAACCGGTCACATTAAGATAACAAAAAAATATTTTTTTTAATTAAAAAGAGTAATAATATAAGCAATAAGTCGAAAATTTAAAAAGTTGTAAAGAAGGACGTAACAAATAAATAAAATAAAACCGTGATAAATTAAAAAAATGATAATGTAAGCTGTACAAGTCAATAATTATAAAATTGTAAAGAAGTAAAAAATTAACAAAAGATTAACAAACCTAAAAGTTTCAAAAATTATATCACAGATACTTGAGGAAGGATGTTGACGAAATGCTTAGAGACGAATATCAGGGAACATATAAGAGAGAATTGTCGAAATGGTTAGATAAGGATAGGAGAAGGGAGGGATACAGACTCTAAGAGGGGAAATACGTTCGAGAATGGGAAGATATGCCTCTGAGAGGAGTTCGGTATCGCTTTGCTTGTTGAGTCCGTTTTGTTGTTTCTTAATAAATAACATTTCAGGTATAGATCTTTTCCCATACAGCACAAAAAATTGCAGCAATGTTGCAATGTTGCAGATTGCAATGTAATATTACGGAGACATTGCAGAAACATAAATTAACAATATGCTTGCAACGTCTCATGGCACATGCCAGTAATATTCCGGAAATATTGCAATATCATAATTTTTTAATATTTATATCAATAGACGAAATGGGCCCATACATGAAGAAACCTTGATCTACAGCCCAATGAACAAACAATATTTCTTAATTGTATTTTTAATAAAAATTTTTTTATGTTTAATTTAATTATTATATTATATTGATATATATTTTTTAATTACATTTTTATTTAAACAAATAACAAAAAAGTTATTCCAAATGCTATTCTGTATTTGCGAAATTAGTAAAAAAAAAACTATAATTTTATATTTGTTTATATAAATACTGAGCTTTAATTATACATATTTCATTTTTTTCAATAACGTATATTGACCTGATCTACCAGTTATATACACATATCAGCATAAAGTGTTCACAGGTCATCATGAGGAATCAATTCGCAGCGATGGAATCACGGAGGTCAAGCAACGTTCACCGAAGTCGCAACTTGGATGGGTGACCGCTTGGAAATTTCGAAAAAATATTCCCAAGATTTTTTTTACAAAAAATGTTTTTTAAAATGTTACACAAATATTGTTTTGTTCATTGGAATGATGTGGTGTAATAATATTTATGTGAATATTTTGGAAAAATGTTTCAATGCAATATTTCAAAAAGCGGACATCTTAATGTTGCTGCAATCTTCCAACTATGTTGCAGCAATGTTTCGCAATCAAATTGCAATATTACAATGTTTCAATGAAATCATTCTGCAATGTTCCTGGAATCTCTCTGTGCTCTATGGGTTTACATACAAAGATTCTTTGTCTAAAATTTTAACATTTTTTAAATCAAAATCATGATTATTTCCCATACGATGTATGAACATAACAGAAGAGGAGCTGGCCTTCTTAATATCTGCTTTATATTCTGAGACTCTCGTTTTTAATTGTCGTTTTGGCTCTCCCAAATTCATAACTACGGGGAAAGATCATATCAATCGTCTGTTCTGTAACAATGTAATTTATAAAATCAATTGTAAGGATTGTAACTCATCTTATGTGGAACAGACAACATCCTTTGTCAAGTGTCTGTGATATAACTTTTGGAACTCTTAGGTTTGTTAATCTTTTGTTATTTTTTTTACTTCTTTACAATTTTATAATTATTGACTTATATAGCTTACCTTATTATCTTTTTAATTTATAACGGTTTTATTTTATTTTATTTATTTGTTACGTCCTTTACAACTTTTTAAATTTTTGACTTATTGCTTATATTATTACTTTTTTTAATTAAAAAAATATTTTTTTGTTATCTTATTGTGACCGGTTGCATTTTCCTTAACTTGCAGTCTGTGTTGCTATCAACTGTTCCAAGAATTCTATCTTTTTAGCACGTTCCACGAGGCCACTACGGAATGCAGCGTCTCATTTTAATAAGTGGATAGCGCAGAGTTTTTTGAATTATAATTTTTAGTATATTTTTACACATATGTTCTTTTAATTATATCCTAACTGCGAAATTTGTAACACAAGCTTATTGTTTATAGATTATTTTGTATTTCACTAAGGATGACCAATAATTAAAAAGTCGAAACGTTTGAATCTCGTAAACTTAATTGTCTTGTTTGGTTTTTGGCACATAACAACCTACGCGGCTTGTCAGCTCTCTATTATTCTCTTTTATTTTGTATTTATTATATGAGCCTAACTATATTTATTTATTTTATTAAATTAACATTTATTGAACATTAATTTAATATTTATTTTACATTAATTTTTCATTTAAAAACAGTTTTTTGAAAACATCAATTTAACATTTATTTAATATTTATTTTACATTAATTTTTCATTTAAAACAACAATTTCAAAAACAATAATTTAACATTTATTGAACATTAATTTAATATTTACTTAATATTTATTTTTTTTTTTAAATAAACGTTTTTAAACATTTATTTAATATTGTTTAAGTATTTATTTTTCATGAATCATTTAATTAAAAAAATGATTTTAGTACGCATTTTTTAAATGTTTATTTAATATTTATTTAATGTTTATTTAATATTAATTTTTTTACTTATTTTTCATCTCTATAAAATTATGTTTATTTATTATTTATTTAATATTTAAGCTCTTTATTTTTCAATTATTATTGATTTTAAAATTCGCTTAAAAAATGTTTTAATAACATCTATGAAAATCAGTAAAAAATTTACTTAATTATATATATTTATATAAATAATATACTTTAATTATATATATTTCGTCTTTTTGATAACATATATTGACCTGATCTATCAGTGACGTACATGTATTAGCGCAAAGTGTTTATAGATCTTCACGAGAGATCAGTTCGCAGCGATCATAGAAGTCAAGCAACGTTCACCGAAGGGTGACCGCATGGAAATTCCCGAGAAAAAAATTCTTAAAAAAAACTTCATTAAAAAAAAATTTGTCTAATGTAAAAAGGGGCATAAATCCACTAATTTTAACGTTTTTGAAAAATTTTTTTATTGCAAAAGTTTAAAATGTTTTTTTTTGTTTTTTATTGTTTTGCTCATTTATGCTTTGTAAAAAGTTTTTATAATATAACATATAAAAAAACATTTTTGTAACGTTAAAATAAATATTCTTTTAATGGAAAAAAGGCACTTAACCCATTATTTTTAACATTTTTATAAATGTTTTTTAAATGTTTTTAAAAACATATTTTAAATATTGTGTGCTGATTAGATGCCCTCCTTAACAGATGCTCCTCAATGATAGACATGAAGGATTAAGGCTAACAAAATTTTTCATATACATAAATATTATGTAATTGAATAAAAGTTGTTAAGATTTAACAAAATGACAACATAGTAAGCATCAAAGTTTTATTTTTACCAAAAGTTCTCTTTTTACTCAATAAGAAAACATAAAGAATATAACTTCGCCCATTTTCAGAAAAATTTTAGGCCATCCGCGTCTAATTGTCAATTATATATAATTTCGTAGATAATAATGGTTTAGTATTTAATTGTAAGAAACAATAAATTTAGATCCTCAAACTCCTGTCGAAAGTAGTTCTATATTTATCTTACGTTATCTTCATTTTGTTCTATATAATGTTTCGTATTTTCAATCACCTAAAGATTTTTTAGGAAGAATTCACACCTTGACAGAAAAGCTGTTTGCAAACCGAGCTATATTCACTTGAGTTTGACAGAACGAGTGGATGATTTCGCTCGAGAACGGAATGAGCGTGCGACATACCTTAGATTTAGCTTTTTGAAAGACATGATTCTCCATTTCAATGCTATTCTTTGATGTACACATACCAGACTCTTTTATCTCTTCATCACTGTCAATAAAATGTTTACAATTGGATATTAAATAAAATATTGGAATTATTTCTTTTCATTGCACTATCCATATGTTATAAAACAGCAAAAAGGAAAAAAACAAAAAATTTTTAGAAAAATTATACAAAAAAATAAAAAATAAACATTAAGAAAAAGGATCACACATACATACACAAATAATGTACCACTTTATGTCAAACAAAATAAAAATATATAAATAATAATAAACAAAACCCAAAAGATAAATCTATGTAAAAGTTTGTTATTCTTTAAATGATAAACTTTTATTGATATCAATTGATATAAGTTTGAACAATATTTTTGTTTCACAAGAATGATGGTAAACAGATTCGACTTACATCTTCGCGACTACGCTCTGTCGAAAGTGCGACGTTTTCCAATGCGAATCATCTGCGGCCATAATGTCAATTATTGTAAGTGTGAATAAATAAGACCCGATAAAAGTATACACAAGAGAAGTATACATCGAGAATACACAAGAGTAATATGCACTGCAGTTGAAGTCACATCAAAAGCAGTTCAGTTTAGTTGAATTTTGGTTTGACTAGTTTTCGTCTCTTGTATTTCACAGGGACGATACTATCTCTTAACACTGGTAACACTTAATACTATCTCTTAACACTTAGATTACAAAATCAAACTTGGAATACAATGGCAATTGATTGTATCAATATCTTATCTAGACAAAACAGATTCCAACACGGTTTCGTTCTCCACGAAGTTCGAAGTTCAGTCAAGTTAGTACTCGTCTCTCAAACGGATTGTAGAAATAATATGACCATACTACAAAGGCATACTACAAAGTGTGAAATACAAAGTCTTGATATGTAAATGAAATCAAATTTATAACTAAAACACAAATAATTGCCGATTGTGATGCATTTAAAAATATTTCCGATAAAGGGGACAGAGCGGACTTTGTTTTCCGCGAACGCTTCACACCAAACACAAGGACCATGAAATCTAACACTGCCGACAGCACAAGAAATTTTATTACGATAAAAAAATGCTGATAGTACTGATAGTGTATGTACACGCACCGGCAGAAATGGTGTCTCTCCGCGTTGACGCTCGGCTGCCGAACACACGCGAGCTAAGTACGCGAGGCGCGCACGTACATGTTTCGCGGCAGCGCGGCGGAGGTCGGGGTGCCGGCAGAAAGTAGTGGGAGTCGTTTTAATAGCGCATCTTCCTTGCTAGACTCTGGGTCGAGAGAGAAGACACGAATCAAGGTGCTCAAGAAACTAGGCAGAAATGGTGTCTTTTGCGCCTATACGGCTGATATACAAGATACCACGGTTGGTCGCGCGCTGTTTTAATTTTTAATTGCATAAAGAAATTTACTCGGATACGAAGATTTTTTTGAAAAATAATGTAAATAGAAATACAATTTTTAATAATAAATTAAAATTATTTTATCACGACAATACAGCTTCAATTCTTGGGACTATTTATGTCGAGACATAATTTTAATTAATTAATGAAATTTGTAAATTTCTTTAAACAATTACTTATTAAAATATTCTATATTAGAAAATAATTTTAATTCGATAAATTTATAAAAATGTTAACATTATGTAGCAAGCCAGTTCACTTTGTAATTGGCGTAAAACAATATTCTGAGAGAGGACCCAAATGAACGTCTGATTCTGATTTTTCTTAAAGAATCTTTCTTCTCGTCTAGCGAGAAGAATGTGGGACATTCGGAAAAGTGACAGACTTCTTCATATTTTGACGTTACTGTACGAAATTTAAGAAAAATCAGAATTAGACATTTATTCGGATCCTCTCTCAGAGTATTGTTTTACACCAATTACAAAATAAACTGGCTTGCTACATAATGTTAACATTTTTATAAATTTATTAAATTAAAATTATTTTCTAATACAGATTATTTTAATAAGTAATTGTTTAAAGAGGTTTACAAGTTTCATTAATTAATTAAAATTATGTCTTGACATAAAGTAACAGTCTCAAGAATTGAAGCTGTATTGCCGTGATGACATAATTTTAATTTATTATTAAAACTCGTAATTCTATTTACATTATTTTTCAAACGAATCTTCGAATCCGAGTAAACTAAAAGTTTAAATTAACAACACAAATTCATTGTTATTCATCTAAAGTTGAAGTTAAGTTTTTTATATTATATTTATTCAGTTTGAAATACATAGCTGACTATTGCATATACAACTTAAAAAATTATTTAAAAAAAGAAAGTATTAACTTAGGAAAAGTTTTTATTTCTTAAGTTAATATTTAAATTAAATATAATGAGATTAACTTCATTTTAATAGTATTTTAAAGTTCAAAATAGAATACATACATACTAAAAACACAAGTTAAACATGCAAACAATAAAAGTCATTATTAATCATCATTAATGTATTACATACCTTTGGTCGTTCTAAATAAATTAAAATTCCTAATAAAATTTCAACTTCTTACGCTGCCCTAAAGATCGCAATCACAATTGAAATAATTGCATAAATCTTAGATTAGCAGATGTTATCACAGAGAAGTTTACTATGTAAACTTCTTTGAAATAACTGATATAATGATATCAGTTTTTTGTGTTTGTTTTTCTGAAATATTTTGTATATTTAATACACATGTGTATTAAAATATTTTTGTATCTTATTATTAAATACTGTGATTTGTAAAAATCACGGTATATAATATATGTATATACATAATATATACATATCAACATATTAACATATGTATGTACTTGTATGTATAATTTATTACCAACATAAAATGTATTTAATGTATTTCCTTTCATTCTTTTTTACTTTGCGTCTTGCATTACATCATTAGTAATAAGTAAATGTATGATTTTACAATTTCGTAGCATGATCACATTAATCTTTTATTTGTCCTGTGATAACATCTGCTAATCTAAGATTTATGCAATTATTTCAATTGTGATTGCGATCTTTATAACATGCTTAATAACAAAAATACCAACATTAAGTAGAATTTTATGATTTTAAAGAAATTCGTATTTCTGTAAACATGCGTTCTACGTTGAAAATAGATATATAGGTTATATTTTACAAACCAAGAGAGGGGTACGCTCTTTCTAACTTCTTACGTCTTTTTTCTCTATTTTTATATTTTAAAGAAAATACAAATTTAATTTCTAGCTGATGTTGCTTCCCATTTTTTCCCCTTCATGAGAATCACCTTGACGTGGTGAAGGGGCTCAGCTATTTAAGCTGCTAAGATTCTCATGTACGAGTATGATGCAAACATAATTTAATTCGCATGTGTGTATATCAGTTTTATGACGAATTATGTAAATTATTACAATTAAATGAATATTATTACAATTAAATCGTAACTATATTAATTTCAATTTGTGCATCATACACGTGCCGTGTGTTTGTGTGTATGTGTGTGTGCTGTGTGTGACACAAAGAATTTTTTTTTAAAGATGAATGTAAAAGAATATTTTCTATATATATTTTATTGCATGTTAACATGTACTTTATACTTTGTATACAAGGTGCGTATACTAATGGTGTGTATACTATGTGTATACTAATGATAATGAGCGAGTATAAATAAAAACATGCATATTTATAATTGCAAATTCAAGATGAATTGTAACTTTACTTTTAAAAAGAAAAAAAGAAACATTTTTGAAGAGAAAGAGATTAAAATTATGTAAAAATAAACGTTACAATAAAAAATAAATATATGTAGAAAGGAACTTATTTATTTATTTTTATTTCTAACACTTTTAGCTCTATACTTAGATATCTATTTGTACTTATATCTATTCTGTATTCTGTATTCTGTATTCTATATTCTATTTTATTCTATACGCTTATGTACAACCTACACCTTACATCCTATCTTTTATTCTATAATTTTATGTAAAGTACAACGTAATAAAATAAATATTATATTTTTAAAATTGCTTGCCGAAAACCTGGCAAACTTGTACGTGTATAATGCTCGCGAGTCAAAGCACTTGTCCGTCGCCGCGGTAGCGTGACGGAAAGTAAACAAAAAAGCATAGAGCTTCCAATTCAGGCACGTTAGCGTCTATCCTTTTTCGTTTACTCTCTGTCTTGCTGTATCGTGATTATGAAGAGATGACACTGGATTCTGGCCACATACACACACACACACACACGCGCGCGCGCGCGCGCGTGTGTATACATATGATTATAATAAAAATAATTTTTTAATTACATTACATATTGTACACTGCGGGTACTGACAAGGAGAGACCACGCGGTGATCAAAGCCAAGGTCCGTGGATTGGCGTTGGAGGGGAAGGAAGGTCGTTGCATCCACTTCAACGATGTGGAACGAAAATGGCGGCGGCCATACTTTTACTGCACACTCGCTCACTCACACAACTAATAGCTGTAGTACCTTACTATCTACGTACATACACTAACACTGACTCGCTGTCTCGAAAATGGCGGCTATGCAACGACCTTCCTTCCCCTCCAACGCCAATCCACGGACCTTGATCAAAGCTGATGATTTTTCACCTGTCGTCGTAGGAAAAGATTGACAAAATACGTCATCACTTGGACGACGAAGTCAATGAATTTTTTTTTTTCAAATCAAAATGTGCAACTTTACATAAAATAATTGTAAAAATCACACGGGTTTATATATATTTGTTATCATTTGCCTTAAAAAAACATTTCCAAAAAATTACTGCGTATATCATATAAATAAAATTAAATATTTTTACATATGTGAAAATGTAAAACTTATGAATAATTTGTTCAAAGTGAAATTATTCGTGATATTCTTACGTTTCTAGATGTAAACATTTTTACATAGTTTTATCTTAAATAGACAGCAATTCACAGAAAAAGAATTTTTAAAGCAATGGATACCTAAAGGAAAATGTATAAGTTTTTTTAAATGGAAAAAAAAAAAAAAATATATATATATATATATAATGTATAAACTTGTTTGATTCATTATGATTACAATTATTTTGTGTAAGAATTGTACGCATATGCCATTATAACAAAATATAAGACATGTATAAAAAGTGGGCGCTTTCTGGCCTCTCTACGTTCCTGTCCAGAAATCGTCCGAAATCCTCTGAATTTTACGGCCAAAACGTGGAAAACGAGATGGGCGAGAGGGGAGTGGAGAGGAAGGTATCCGTAGAGATAACATCGCCGCTCGCTCCGTGTTTGCCACCATGATGCTTTCTCT
This sequence comes from Solenopsis invicta, assembly GCF_016802725.1. Classification (NCBI taxonomy): domain Eukaryota; kingdom Metazoa; phylum Arthropoda; class Insecta; order Hymenoptera; family Formicidae; genus Solenopsis; species Solenopsis invicta. The sequence continues at coordinate 10,743,556 of NC_052679.1, forward strand.
CTCGAACCGATGGTCTAAACAGACGACGGACAGAGACCGATTGTCCGTCTTTATCTAACTAACGCATCTCTCACTCCTGCACATAGCACGGAGGAGAACCGTAATATCGACATAGCGCTGCTAAGAACCACGAAAACGTGGACATTACCGACGTGGAAAATGGACCTTGGCTACGTAGTTCAAGGTCCATTTTTCGTGAATCACAGAGGCCCTCTCAAAATAAAGTCGCACCTAAAATCGAAGCATGACCGCTCTCAGGTTCCTCTCTGCCTAGAGTCCTATATAAAGAGAGAAGTGACATCAAACCCCCACCACAACCTTCAATATCCAATTGAGTGGCTCCACCGCCATTTTGGGACCGCTCTAACGTCATCAAACACCATTCGTATCATTCTGCAACAGCTGTGTTCACAATATGGCTGCTCGCTTAGCCAATCAAGTATCAATCAGATTACCAATTAGAGCTTCGGACATCGATGTCGCTTCTCTCTTTATATAGGACTCTATTACAGCCTAAAAGAGCCAACTAGCAGTCCATATTTATATAAGGCTTGTTTTCTATTCCTGCACTAGACTGCACTGGAACGTTCCTTCTTGCTTTTATTAACTTTCAAATATATATCTATTTTATTTTAAGTGCACACTAATTCAGGGAGTTCAGGAACAGAAAACAAACAGATAGTCAAAAATGTTGCTGCCCTTTTTGAATTAATTTCTTCGTCGTCTCTCTCTTTCTCACGGTTGAATATATATTTATTTCATCTCGAGTGCAAAAATTTTTGGGGATTTCAAGCAACTCGAACAAACCTATTGACGTCGCAATGCAAAATCTGCACATTTTTGCCAGCCAATCACAGAGTCTGTTAAATGATCCCCCTTGACGATTCTCTCTCCTAGGCTGAGTTCAGATTCCTCACCCGGTGCCGCTGATGCGCCGATTTGCAGCACACCGCTGCCAGAAAGAACAGCACTCGCTAGCATCCGTTAGCACTTTCTCCCCACTTATCGGCCTGCGTCGAGCAGCCGAGGCGCCGAGTGGGGACCATGGTGGAAGGGATAGCATGGTATGTGCAGTTTGGCTAAACCACGCCCACTTTTGCTCTGCAAGGGCTACAATGTACCAGACAGTCAACTGTGAAAAGTAAAATTATTTAGTGTCAGCCTGTTGGTATGCTGGATCTACCTTCTTTGTTTCACACATGTTAGTTTCTCTTTCTACCCTTGTATGTATATTTCCATGGCTCGATTTACATATATCAGAAGGAAGGTGTGATTTGCATGTAAGTGATATTTTTTAATATTTTACAATTGAACAAGTTTGTTGTTATATTAAAATTAAATATTAAATTGGAAAGGCTTAACAATAAGACAAGCAAATATAGTTATTTTCGCTCAGTTAAATTCTGAGCGTCCTCATTATTGTATAGATTTTTAGCAATAAAAAGTAAATAGATAAAAAATAAATAAGTAAATAAATAAATAAATAAAAAATAAAAAGACAATAAAATTAAACCTAAAAAACATAAAAATATAATAATACGAAAAGTCTTGTAGTCATGAAAAAAAAAATATATGTATTAACAATAGACGCCATAAAGCAGAGATGGATGGGGCGCGTATATAGCGATATAGATATTTTTAGTTTATTTCTGAAAAATGTGTCAAACTATAACTTTACCATGTTTGAATTTGTTGTTAAATATGCTATAAGTTTTGATATAAAATAAATGTTAAGTTTTTCAGAAATTTAGAAGAGAAGGAGAATTTCGAGAAAAATGACATTTAAAAAAAATCTAAACAAAGTGTTATAAAATACATAGAAATATATAAAACTTTTATTTGAAACTTTTTTTTATATTTTTTACCATTTCGACGGTTTTACTTCAGAAATTAAAAAATCAATTTATTTCAAGAGCGTGTTTTATCCTCTTGACAATCATGTGGGCCCGTTGTAATACATATAAAAATACGTGGCCCATATTTTTATCTGTATTGCAACATATTAAAGGCTTGTCAATTTCTTGCAAACTCTTACGCTGTTTCCTAGGGTTGGTCCCAATAGCACACATCCCGATAGCACACAAACCACTCACAATGGTAGATGCCTAGAGATTTTCCGTAGGTTGGGTTAGATAAGTCAATATGATTGGTTGGTGGGCTATCGGGATGTGCGCTATCGGCACCCACCCGTTTCCTATTTCTTTCACACGTGTCTCGTGATGAAGAGGAAATGGAGGAAACTAACCTAATGAACCGAATCTTCGGTCAAAAATTAGTGTAACACTTCACGTGCATAACTGTTCCCGATAGAAAGAGAAGCAGATACTTGAATAAGTGCATGAAACAAGGATAGATAACTCAGCATACCAACAGGGTAGGCTGACGCTAAATAATTTTGCTTTTCACAGTTGGCTGTCTTATTAACTATAACCCACCGATAGACGAAGAGGGCAAATTTTTAGAAAGAGACACGCGCGAACTGCACACACCATGGGCTGCGTTCAGATTCCCCACCCGAGTGCACCCAGGCACCTAAAGAGCGTTCAGATTCCTTTAGAGTGCCCCTACCGGACATTAGGTGGGTCGTTCACTTTATCACTCTGTCTATCCCGAGAGAGTGGAAAAACCACATTGGTCCTTGAGCCGGGCGAAACGGGTGGGTGACGTAAAGGTGCGTTCCAAAATGTATCGCTATAAAAATTTCTATATATTTGTGATAAAGCTCGTATATTTAAAACAAATTTAAAATAAAAAAATAAATTTAATTTAAAATATTATAGTAAATAAAAATTAAAATATATAAATATAATAAAGAAAAACGTTAATAACCAAGTAAAGTTTAAACGTTTTGTTTATTATTCTGTTTATGTAATTACAGATTAATAAATATTAATCTTTTATTCTATTAATGTAAGGTTTCTTGGTCTACAGTCTCACAAAACCGTTATATAAATATTTATATTTGAGGTTAGTATGTTAAAGATTTTTAGTATTATTAAATATTTTCTGATACTAATAAAATATACTGTTTGTTTTCTGTTCCTGAACTCCAATAATTAGTGTGCACTTAAAGTGAAATAGATATATATTTGAAAGTTAGTGAAAACAAGAAGGAACGTTCCAGTGCAGTCTAGTGCAGGAATAGAAAACAAGCCTATACATATAATAGATGATATGCGCAATATATATCTTCATCTAATTTGTTAAAATAAAAATTTATTTTCATTGTTTAAATTGATTCGTCCTATTCTACTAACATTTAATTTTCATCTACTTTAGCTATATTGATAAAAATATTCATAGTAAAATATTTATGTATTATCTTTATCGTTTATCTTAATTTATTATGTAATTTATTCTGAATCTGAGATATTTATGTTACTATTTCTCAGCGTTATTTGCTAAACACACCCAATGTTTGAGAGTGCGTTCAGATTCCATAAACCACTAGGGAGCTTTTCATTAGCTCCGCCCATTTACCCAGTCACCCAGAGATCACTCACCGGGTGGAGAATCTGAACGCAGCCATGGCTGTGTTCCGTTTTTACTGGCAGTGCAGTAAATGTGACGTCATGACAGTACACTGTCACAACTGTTCCAATATTACTGCATTACTGCCAGCACTGCTATAGCATCGTATTTCGGAACAGCATAGTAGCCATATTGCACTGTAGCTACCTCACCTTGGAAGCTGCAGTAGTCACAGTGGCAATATGGCTACCATTCATGACGTCATTGATGTTACTAGATGCTGTCGCAGTGCGCTGCGTACCAATAACGGAACGGATTTTTCACCACTGCCAGTACTGGCAGTTATATCGGAACACGGCCTATGTAGAAAGTGGTGACTTCTCAGTTTAGAAAATTTCCCCATGGACAGAATCAAATTCCATGGGGTCGATCATGAAACTTTTTCCCTAAGGCGGAAACGTGAAAAGTGAAAAATTTCTTCATTAACTTCAATGGTAAAAATGTTCACTTTTCACGTTTCAGCCCTAGGGAAAAAGTTTCATGATTGACCCCCATGGGTGTACTCTAGATAGAATAGGTTTGTTCGAGTTGCTTGAAATCCCCAAAAATTTTTGCACTCGAGATGAGATAAATATATATTCGATCGTAAGAAAGAGAGAGACAATAAAGAAATTAATTCAAAAAGGGCAGTAACACGAACAGGCCTAATGATGTCTTGGGTTGTGTTCCGATATTGGCTGTGTTCCGTTTTTACTGGCAGTACTGAAAATTTATAGTTCATGTCACCTATACTATACATTTTCAGTACTGGCAGTTAATATCGGAACACAGCCATAAACTGCCAGTACTGAAAATGTATAGTATATGTGACGTGAACTATAAATTTTCAGTACTGCCAGTAAAAACGGAACACAGCCTTGGTGCACCCTGGTGGGGAATCTGGTGGGGGCCTAGTCTCGAAAAATATCGCATACGAAAATACTAGGGAACTCTATAATATTTGTAACGTATACTATAGCATTTTCGTATATTTTCGTATGCGATATTTTTCGAGAATAGGCCCCCTGAGGGTCGATTATGAAACTTTTTCTCTAGGGCGGAAACGTGAAAAGTGAAAATCTTTACCATTGAAGTTATGCCTCGTGCCCACAGGACGCGGCAAGGCTTGCCGCGAGGCGGAAATTACATCCAGGCGAACGAGACGTTGATTGGCTATCGAAATATTCCTCAGCCAACTTCTGCCGCGCGGCAAGCCTTGCCGCATCCTGTGGGCACGAGGCATTAATGCAAAAATTTTTCATTTTTCACGTTTCCGCCTTAGGGAAAAAGTTTCATGATCGACCCCCTGAACGCAGCCATAGAGGTTCTCTAATAGGCACCTATCAGCGGCTTTTTTCGCTCCATGAAATGACACTTTTATTTTTATAGGATCGATCTTTGGTTTCAAGAATCGATTTATTGGCTTAATCGAATCTTCGATTCTTCCATTTCTACACCCAGAGACGCGCGTCTATGAATGTGAAATTCAAACGTCAAGACACGATCGTTGCCGATATGCGAGTGAGGATATACGACAAGGAAAAATGTATCTACGAGCGCGAGATCGTCCGGTCTGACGGAAAAAACGACCTAGAAATATTGATGCAGAATCTGCGAGACGTGCAGTCGGATGTCAACGATTTTTTAACCACGTTAATTCAACGGCAAGATCCGTCCGTTGATGGTACGCAAAGCATAATTATATTTATGCGTAAATAATTTTCTCCCTCCCTTGCAATCTACAATTTGATTTTTACAATTTGCACAATAGCAGCGAATCGATTAATTCCCTCGGATACTGAATCAGACTGCATCGAGGATGAAACTGAGGAAGAAGAGAAGGAAGACGAGACGCGGACCAATTCCAAGAAATGCAAGCTGTCGACTTGAGTCGTGTACATTCCATTAATAGAAGAATAGAAAAGATATTTATTGGTCCTCTTGAGGTTATATTTTATTTACACTTCGCCGCAACTTAACCTGAACCTGAACTTAACTTAGCTATGTCTTTCTTAGTTTGCACCAGTAGATTAACAATAAATTTAGTTTAACTTACTATCTTTTTCTAATTCTTATAACTAGGTAAGAATAAAAGATAAATCGAGTTTAAAGTTAATCAACATTGGTGCAAATGGACCTTAACCTTAACCTTAACCTAAACCTCGCTCCACTTTTTCGCTTATATTCCGTTAATAAATATTGCACCGGTGCTTCGACGGAATATTTGAATGCCATTTTGCGAGTATCATTGTCATTTCCATCTACGTCGTGTTCAAACACGCGGGACATTTTCATATTGGATATATTGTGCGTAGCTGTAGTGATAAGTTTCCAGAACGTGATAACGCGCTTCCACCGCGTGAGAACGCGATTGCCGTTGATCGACGGCAACGAACGTGGACAGCGCGCGTACAACCTAAAGCCGAGGCTTCGAGAATACGACCTGGTAATTTGCCGTTGCGAGCTTCAGATGGATTGTTTTTATCAAGGACGGGCCACCCGGTTTTCGGGTTCGGCACCGAGAATGGCGTTCATAACCTAACGAGAAGCATTTACGCGATTCTTTTTCGTCAATTTATACAAAAGACATCTTTATAGGATATTTAAGAACATTTATATGTTCCGAGGATATCCTTTGGATAAAATGTGCTGTGTGGAACTATCATTTATTGGTTTTATTTGTGTGTCTGCGGTAGATAATATCAATTTGATTTATTTAGCAATGAAGATGGGATGTAAACGAAAAAAAATAAGCAGTTGACGGTTGTTTTAACAGATTTCCTCGTTTTCTGAGGACAGTCTTAGGATTGATCTTTGTATCCTTGAGGGGGGCAAAGTTTATCCCTGGCATGTTTCTCCTAAGTAAATGCCTTCAAATTTACATGTCATATCTGTTTAAGTTTTGATTATATTTGAATTGTTAGCACACTCTAATTGAAAATTTGCTAACATCTGCTAGCATCAATTGAAATCAATAACCTCAACTGAAAATTTTTTAAAGTTGTTCCACATTGTGGAACGCTTCAAAATTTCAGTATAATTATAGCATGATTTGGATATAATTAAAGTTGAAACAAAATTGTACATTTTTTATGAATATCTTTATTGAAATTGATTAAAATTCAGCAATAACATTCAATAAACTAAATTGTCTATTGTCAAAATATTTACTTTCACTTGGGAGCTCAATTTTAGAGGCTCGGTTTTGAGAAATTTTTTTTGGAAATAAAATTTTATTATTTCAAAATGTATATACTCTTGTCAAACAAAAATAAAGCATCACATAATACTACGCCTCTCAGTCTATGATTATATATAGTTTGTTACTTACAAGAAATATAAAATTTCTAAATAATATTTACTTAGCGGTGATGCCATGTATTACTTGCAGTTAAACAACTTCCATGATTTTCAATATCTGCATATTTTTATCAATTTTGCAACATTTTGATACACTTATAAAATTTAATAACTTACAAATAATGTTATGAAAATTTTAATAATATAAAAATTTCAATACACTTCCAAAGAAATATCAAATTCTTAGAACAATTTGGCTGATAATCATTTTTAACAAAAATGTCAAAAAAGTTTCCATAAATTTTCAAAAAAATTTAAACCAATTTTCAGATAAATTTTTAAATAAATTTCTAGGCAAAATTTCAGCTCAGTTTCAGTAATTTTTCATTATTTTTGTTGAAAAAAATCACTTTCATTGATTTTTAATTGCAGCAAAATTTCAGTAAAATTTTCCTTCAATGACAAGAACAATATCTTTATAATTTTTTCAACATGATGCTCCATACAGCACAAATGTTGAATTAAAATTTCAGAAATATTGAATTACAATATTGTAAATGTGGTATTATTTCAAAATATTGATTCAATGTTGAAAAGACATTGTAAAAATGTCTAATGTCCATTAAATTAATATCCATTGAATATCTTGCAGATATTGAAATTCAATATTCAGAAATATTGTTTAATATTGATTCAACATTTATTTAATGTATATGCAATATGTGGATTTCATACACACACACGCACACGCATTATAATGGCCTAGTTTACACCGAGCACTTGATACGCGTACTAACTCGTAACTTTCTATTAATTTATCTTACTGTCGACAATGCGTGTATATATAATACATATATTTAATTATCTTGATTCATATTGTACCAACTTAATATACTATTTTTTAAATTTATTGCTGAAATTAAGATAATTTAATAGAAAATTACTAGTTAGTACGCGTATCAAGTGCTCGGTGTAAACAAGGTCAATGTGTCTATTATCACAGGCCCATACCTCAAGTAGATTAATAAGTCATAACAATGTCAAAATGACACAAAAATAAATCGTAATTCATCCAAAAATTAAATTTTAATTGTTTTGGATCATTTTGATGTCATTTTGATTTCATGAAGACGTTTTGTATATTTACTTTCATATATTTACTACGACCGGTATACATAGTGTGCATTCTGTTTCACGCATGATTCATCACTTATTCTTATTGTTTACTGAATATTAAACAAGGATAAATAATGCATTATGCATGAAATGGAATGCTCCCATAATCGATTCTTATATTTTAGACCGTCTTAAGTACTGTTATCAATCAATCACAAAATTGTATTAGTATAAGCACACAAAATTTTGTAGAATTGTTGCACATGAAATGTGAAAGGTTGAAAATTTTCCGCAACTGTCGGTATGAGTAATTTTTGTCATCATAGGGTATCTATGATTATTTGTTCAAATTTCGTTAATAATTCATTACAATTTTCATTAAAATTTTCTTCCGTTTTCATTAAATAGTATTAATTTTTCACTAAAATTTTATTACATTTTATTAAATTAATTTTCATTAAAATGTTATTTATTTTTTATTAAACATAAAAAATATTTCAATAATATAATTAAAATTTTATCAAATTTAATGAAGCATTAAATTTATTTCATCAAAATTTCATAAAATTTTTTTTATTAAAGTTCACAATTGAGTTAAATTATTCTTTTTTCTTTTTTTTCAAGAGAGGAAACATGTCTACTATGTTGTCGAACGAGGCTCAACTGCGCTATATGATAGAATGGTTTCGTGAGTGGTCCGAGATGCAGCGGAGCGATTTTCTGGGCATACTGCTGGAGAACTGCGGTCCCGTGGGACTTGTGAATGGACTGGTAGCTGGTATGGAGAAGTTGGGCTGTGAAGGATCCGATAGGCCTCCGAGCTTGTTCCAGTGTCGCGTCAAGCTTTTTCGAGAGTGGAGCAGCAATTGGTCGCAGTGCGAGAAAGATTCTTTGTTAGCAGCTATTAAGAATACGGATAGTAAGTTCGCCGAAATGTACGAGGAAAGATTATTGTCACTGACGGAAGACAAGCAGTAACGAGTGAGCATTTTACGCTTTACGACTTATAAATTCTAGATAGATATAGTTACTCCTAGCTTTTTTAATTTAATATAAATGTAGAGAGAGCATTTTTATATTTATATATAATATTTATTTACTTATAAATGAACTATTTAATTTAAAAGTGTCATAAATAAAATTGTGATGTTAATCTTATATAAAGTTGTTCCCATAACATAATTAGAGCCACTGCATCAGTAACTGAATAATCACTAGTAAAGGATTGTGTGTGAAAAAAGGTATTAATATAATAAAATTTCAAAATTAATAAATTGCAAACTAATTGATATTTTTTAGATTCAACTTTCATACAGATTAAAATATAATTCTTTATTTGAAAATGTAATTATATTAAATTGATTTTATTTGTTCATCGACTCGTGCAATGACTCTACATTCTTTTTGTATCAAAATTTAGTTTATGCCACTTTTAACGTGAAAAAATTCTTTTTAATTTCTGTGGAAATCGTGAAGGATTTAAAAAAAAGTTCATCATTGTGTGAAATGGATTTATATTTTGCAGCTATATGATACATCAACTTAATAAAAAGCTTTAGACAAGCTGATGAAAAATGAAAAATTGTACAAATGCTTGCGAAATTGTAATTATTGAAATTTGTTTCTTATTGTACACATTCCTCTGTTTTTGCATTTCATATTCTTTATATTTAAACATTGTCATTATAGTCAGGTTTCATCTTATTAATTACAGTTACTAGACTTCGTATGCATATACAAATATAACGTAAACGGCTACAAAAATAAGACAATGTGAATTAGGGATTATTTTAGATTTAAGAGAAGCGCATGTAACTAGTTTTCTAAAAAGAATTAGAGAATATTGTATGATTTTTACTTGTTATTATTAACGATTATATAGAATTTATAATAACTTTTAATAAAATGAGAGCGAGGCAGCTCTACAACAGAAAAATGTGGCATTTAAAATCCCAGGTCGAGCATATTTTTCATAAATTTAACTCTAATTTTGAGATGAAAGACTATTTTTTTTAGATTAATAAAGCAGAATGGTTGACTTATCATTTCAAGATAATATGTTATATTCTAAGTTAACAGTAACGCACAATAACTGTCTTGTGTCTAAAATCTCAAATTAAAAAACCGTTCTGTTTGTGGTTGATGACAAACCGCTGTTAGTAACACAAATATTAGAGGAAGGAAGGAAGTGTTGGAATACCATTGTGTTTTTTTTTAATAACTCAGTAAATTTTAATGCGACATAATTCTTATCAACCCTAATTTGTTAGCCATAAAGTTCTATCAGTTATTCTATGAGTACAAATTTGATATATGGAACAAACATAATTTATAATTTACTGAAAAGTGAAAAAAGAATGTTTGTGAGATAGCAAGGAGATCGTGAAATACTAACGACTAATGTTGTGAAATACTAATAACTAATGTTATAAAAGCACTTTTAATTATAAAAACATCACAAATTAATGATCCTTCGTATATCTATACCTACTAATAAGTGCCACAAAACAAAACTTTATGAATACTTTAATAAAATATATTTTATTAAAAAAAAAAAAATTTTTTTTTATAATTTCTTTGGCTTAATAAATAATTTAAAAAATTTTTTAAAATAATGTCTTTGCTGTTAGTAAGCATTTTGAGTCCAATAGAAAGTCACAAGAGCAGTCTTCTGCTCACGACCATTTCATAACCCCTTTCACTACATGATGTAATTCTATTATATGAATTCATACACACATTACGGTACATATTAAATTTAATTATTTTATTCGAAAGCTATATTCAAAACTTTTAAGTTAAACTAAAGTTAAAAAATTAATATTTAACATGCTTTTCAAAATTATATAAAGGTATATACTTGTAAAAATCGTTACTATTTCTAAAACTTACATTCTTCTTTTATAAAAAAAGCTTTGAACACTAATGACCAGTAACCATCCTATAATATCTATAATAGACTGTAACGAAGTAATTTTAACGATTGCTCTTAGAATTCAATGCGAATTATACAAGATCTCATGGTATATCCACATATCACGTATCTCACGACCTCCATCTTTCCTCTAATAATTTTATTTTTAGATACAAAGTATTCGGTAACATATTGGAGAATATTTAACAAATAATTGTAGCTGATAAAATAAGACAAAAGTCAAGACTAACAAACTTGCGATTAAGACTTTGTTTTTTAATGATGAATATTTGAAATCACATATTTTAGGCATTTTTTACAAAAATTTAAATATTTAGAATTATAAGATCAAGAATAACGAAATTTCTTTTGGTAGAAATATTGTTTGTAATTATAATGTCTAAATATTCATATACTTTAGGCACTTTTTACGTAAATATTTAAACATTTATAATTGAAAAACAAAGTCTTAATCGCAATTCTATTGTTCTTGATTTTGGTCTTTTCTAGAATTATTCTATAAATTTCCTCCTACTTGTCCCAAACATCTTGTATATTACAAAAGTATCAGTATGTAATAAATAATATTATCTTGAAATTACAAGTAACTTTGGCCTTTGACTACGGCCTTTATTCTAGATTATAAAAAAAATTTAGCTTTATATTTCTTTATCTGTGTGTAAAATATACAAGTATATAATATGTATAAACATAGAAACGGAAACCATTGTAATCGATAAAAAACTTTATTACAATAAATACATTCCTTAAATAGGATTTATAATATACATTTCAGTTATATCTTGTCTTCTTTATCTACTCCAGTCCTCAAATGATACGGAATATTAAAAAAGATATTACACTCAAACTGATAGTGATCATCAAATTGAATAATAAATTAGATAAATAATAGATATATTTTTTAATTTTGTCTTAATGTTTTTATATGTAAAACAGGATTGATAAAAATCATGTTTAAATAAAATTTTTTTTAGTACATGTTTAAAACATGATTTTATGAATCTCAATATAAAATGACGAAATACATATGTGTATGTGTGTATGCAGTTATTTTATGGCTTTTCGCCGTCTTCCTGCTCTTAATCATCACTCTTGTCTGTCCAATGTATTTTGTTCCTTCAATTCTCACCAAGGCTTGTTGTATTCCTTCATTTTATGATTTCCATGGTCTGCCAGATTTTTGTTTTCCAGGATATGTCCAATAAAACAGGAGCTAACGTTTTTAGGAGGTATCTAAATTATTTTAACTTTTGTTTTTGAAAATGAAATATTTTATAAAATATTTTATACGTCCACAATATTTAATTGACATATTGTTCAACATAAATAAATATTTATGATTTATCTTAACCCTTAAACATGTAAGTGGTTCTGAGAGACCCCATATGAAGTTTCGAACGCTTCCTGTGTAAAGACGGAATGAAATAGGAGGTTCGGATCAAGACGTAAAAAAAGTTTGAAATCTCCTTTTTCGATTGATATGGTTGATAAACTTTTTTGGTCAACTAGAATTTGAACGGCACGGCAGCAAAGTTTTGTTAGGGTCAATGCGAACCATATAGTGTGTAAGTGAAACTTTTTTTGTGAATATTTTACATAAAAAAGCTGGACAAAATACATTCGAACAGGTCGATTCGCGCATGTTACTCGCATATACTCTGTCTTGGAATACTCTAGAATGCTCTAGAAAAGAGTTTTTCCGAAATATATCATGAAACACATCAATTTTCAATTTTAGAAACGATTTAATTAAAAATACCTCATATTCGCCTTGTTACATAAGTACATTTTTTAATAGAAATGACAATGATATAATTTTTTTTTTTTTTTGAAAGTATGAATCTGTAGCTTTAAAACGCCATATAGTAAAGTCCTTAAAAATTTTTTGTTGCAAAGATGATTTTTTTTTTTTAATGGATTTTTAGATGCCCAAAAATACCCCATATTCTCCTTACATAATTATACTTTTTAAAAGGAATGATTTTGCCAAATTTTATTTTGAAAGTGTGACTCTTTAGCTTTAAAACGCCGTATTTGAAAGTCCTTAAAAATTTTTTGTTGCGAAGATATGATTTTTTGAAGGAAAAGTGAATTTTTGACCAATTTCTCATTTTTGCTTAATGGTTTTTGCCTTTATAACTTCACAATAAATTATTTTTTCAATGTCGATTGTGCAGTCACACTCCTGAGATTCTGAACTTTTATTAAAAAAAAAAAAAAAAAAAAAAAAAAAAAATATATATATATATATATATATAGAAAAATATTAATTATAATCAAAATTATAGCTTCTCAAAGTTGAAAAAGTCCCAGACCCAAAAATGTGTTTCTGTATTTTACAGGATCGGTGTGTTTAAGGGTTAATATATACACACACACACACACACACACACATAATCAAAAGAGAGAAAAGGATTTATATATTTCAAAATCAATAATTTCATGAAAAAAATATAATAGGTCATTTATATCATCAAAATTATTCTTATTTCTGACAGATTAACTGTCCCTGTTTTATATTGATTAGATATTGTACCTAGCAAGTGTTTGGGCTTTTAAATCTTGAGATTTCTTTTTGGACACCTTGTTTACATAATTTTAGTATTCTTTTTTTGCCAGAAAGATCCTTAAGAATCTTTCGGTTCTTGTTGTAGCCACTTCAAACATATCGCTTTAATTGCACTTTGACCGAGTCTGTCTGACTCTTTAAAGATTTTCCGTATATCTTGTGCCCTCGAATGCTTAACAGCAAGTAAATATGCAGCCTTCAATTGTTTACTCTCTATGTATGCATTTATCTGGAAAAGAATATATAGTATATTACAAAATATATTAATATTACATTAGAATTTTTTTTACATACGTAACCTTTAAACTGTAATATTCCATAAAATTATACTTTTGGTAAATAGAGATTTGATAGATCGTTATCTTGTTTATTTTATAAATAAAAATATAACAAAAAATAATATTTACAATTATTCTGAAAATTCTTGTAAATAGAGGAGGCGGAGAAAGATGTTTTAATGTGAGGATTAGCAAAAAATCTTATGTATAAGGTGTCTCTAAAGTCTGTAGAACATTATTCGCTATATTTCGGAAATGGTTCAAAATTATGAAAAAAAAAACGCGAAATACGTGTTTGATCATTTCAAGGTGCTATTTTTTTAAGGGGTTATGGAGATTGCCTCATTTAAAGGATGTCCTAAGAAACTCAAATATTTGAAATGAAACCTGCCATATTGTAATATATCATTTAAAAGAGTATGAAAAAAGAAAATTTTTAGTCTAAAGAGGTTAATATAATGACTTGTTCGAGAGTTATCTAGAATTAAAATTCGAAAAAGGCCAATTTTCAAAAAAATTGTTATTCTTATTCCAAAAATGTTTTAAATCTTAAAAGAATCCTAAGAAAGATGAACCATAAAAATTTTCCTAATATTAAAATATAATATTATACTAATAAATAAGAATGAAAATGTGTAAATAAGACGTAAATGAAGAAATACATAAATATTTAATACTGTGATAAAAATGCAAACGGTAAATTTCGGTCTGTGGAACCGCTACAATTTTTCAATCATCCCGTATTACATGTTCCCAACGAATGACAACGAAGCCACTGCAGTGTTTGATAGGAACAGAACGCATATGTACTATGTGTTTAGAGGGCTTCTTGTTGATGTCAAAGAAGTCATTGACAAGCAAAGGAGAATGTTGAATGAAAGCCATTTTTGGTAAAAGCAATAGGTAAGTTATTTATTAGAAACTGTTTATGGGACTCTCTAAAAGCAGAAAAAATAATAATTTGTCGCAAATTGAACAAGAATGCCTCAAGTTCAATGAACTGCGCGCCGAATTAATTTTCAGTCATAACACAATTCTAAATTAAACGAGATTAAGCAATATCACGTATTATTAAATATTAACCCTTTTTCCCCCTGAAAAAAGGGTTAATATTTAATAATACGTGATATTGCTTAATCTCGTTCAATTTAGAATTGTGTTATGACTGAAAATTAATTCGGCGCGCAGTTCATTGAACTTGAGGAAAGTATATAAAATCACATAGACAATACAAGCACGAAGACCTAGCTACGACTGTAGTAGGCATTCTTGTTCAATTTGTGTTGATACAGCAACGGTTAAAATATCTCTGTATTACTATAATAATTTGTAGATCAGATCCAGAGAAAGTTACAAAAATCGGAATTTATTATTGATTGCTGAAGTAGTCATATGAATGTTTTTTAAGTTTTATACTATTAAAATAAAATAAATTGTGTATTTATGTCAAAAAGGTAAATAGTAAAAGTAGAGAGTATAAGATTTTGGTTTGCATAATATACAGGATGTCTGAAAATTCCAATACTAGCCTGCGGAAATAGACAATTTTATCGCGGCTGTAATAAAACGACGTAATTTTTATACATTTTTGCATACTGAACACGAATCCGTTGTCGGAATTTAGCTATCACGTTACAATTTTGAGAAATGATATTAAAGAGTTAAAAAAAACAATTTTGAAGGTTTTTATGATGCTGTAGCACTCGCAGCAAAATGTTTTTCTAAATTCCGTTTACGCAACGTAAAGGTATGAACTTTTAGCTTTAAAATCCATTTTGTTTCATTTCGCTGAGATTTTTCGTTTCTTAGGTTTCTTAGATATAGTTGGAAGAAAAAATATTAGTGTTCGCGTGTATTACCAATATAATTGCGTGGTACAATGTTTCTCCAATGAGTACAAATAGTTATTTCGGACGTATTTTTGAATACTAAATATGAAAACATTAATAGAATTTGACTATCACATCACAAAAACAACGGAACATTATAATTGTTCTTCGCTACAGTGGTACTCCAACAGCTCCAAAACAGCATCAGGCGTAGCAGGATTAGCGGACCCAACTGCCACATATCGATCTCTATGGGTGATGCGCCTTTTATTTTTCACATAAAAGTATACGCCATTAACTCCTGCACCATAATCAACCGGGATAAAGGTATGAAAAGCGCAACTATTGATATCTTAACAGACAGCCGAGCAGCGTTAAGGACTCTTACGGCTCACACGTGTAGCTATGTCCTGGTCTAGGAATGTATCACCAACCCCAAGCAATTGGCCAGGGACAATCAGGTCACACTCTGATGGATCCCGGGACACGAGGGCATTAGAGGTAATGTGGTGGCAGATGAACTCGTAAAGAAAGGGGCGCGCTTAAAACTAAAAGTTCATACCTTCACGTGGAGTAAACGGAATTTAGAAAAATATTTTGCTGTGGGTGCTATAATATCATGAAAACCTACAAAATCATTGTTTTTTTTACCTCTTTGATATAATTTTTCTCAAAATTATAACATGATGGCCAAATTCCGGATTCGTGTTCAGCATGCAAAAATCTATAAAAATCATGTCGTCTTATTACATCTGCAATAAAATTCTATTTCACAAGCTAGTATTATTTAAAGGATCCGGGAATTTTCCTTGTATATTAGGCGAATCAAAATCTCATATTTTCTACGTTTACTACTCATCTTTTTGAGCATATAAATGCACAATTTATTTTATTTTAATAGTATAAAACTTAAAAAAATACTCATATGACTACTTCAGCAATCAATAATATATTCCGATTATTTTTTGTAATTTTCCCTGGATTTGATGGACAAATAATTATTGTTTTCTGCTTTTAAAAGGTCCTGTAAACAATTTCTAATAAATAACTTAGATGTCGTGCCTAGGCGAAAAATCGCCTTCGTTTAACATCTTCCCTTATCGGTCTATAAGACTGATGTTACAGTTTAAAGATTAAAGGAATTTTTTTTTATGTAACATAAATACTTGATAAAATTTTTGAGAATAGATTTATAATTAGTAGGCACTTCTGAATTTTTTGATTGTAACGTTTTCTTCAAAATCTTTCTAAAATAGCATTAAATCTTATGCAAGAGAGTTTTAAGTAATCGAGTAATTTAATTGTAAACAAAATAAATTTTTAAAAACTATTCATAAGAAAAGAGTTTAAAGAATATTTTCTAATTACAAATTGAAATTTTATTATTTTAGTGTAAAAATATGAATTTTTTATAAATTATATGATTTTCTTAAATATTACATTAGTGAAAATGTGGCAATGTCGCTCGTTACTACAATTAAATTATTATAATAAACAATTTCTTTTTGATTTTTTTATTATACATTAATATTTGTCAATGAAAATAAAATATTTTGAATTAACAAATTATAGTTTGTATTACTTAAATCTCTGCAACTACCTTCGAATTTGTTTTTAAGCTAGAGAACTTCCTTAGTATGATAGTTTATGTGTTTGTGTCCATATTTTGGTATATATAATAAAAAGTAAAGTCTTATCTAATCTTACTCTGAGTTCTGTGTCGATTATTAATCTGACTAAAGTATCTATATGGTTCTTGAGCGTTGGATTCTGTTCGCTGTACGAATGAGTTAACAATAATTTGACACAATGCGCCAAAACATGATCAGAAATAACGTGGGCACTGGGCGTTCCAGAGCTGCGGCAACACTTGATCAATTGTTCGATTGCAGCTACGTCATTTCTTAAAGCCAATACATGGCCAGCTAAAGAATACACCTTTTGTTGTGGAAGATTATAATCTGTGAAATTAATATATTAACGAAATATTAATTCATTTAGCAACATATATTATTATAAAATTGCATTTCAGTTATATGTATATGTATAATTATTATATTTTATTTTTCTAAAAAAAAACAATCACATCACCTTGGTAAGTATTTTTTAAATATTTTAAAGAATTTTTTATAATTTTTAATTATGACGACTTCTAAAAAAAATATTTTAAGTTTTTTCCATATTCTTCAAAATTTATAAAATGTGATATCTTAAAAAATATCAAATTTCTCACATATGATTAAAAAAAAAAATGTAGACATTTCTTATATTTTTAGGGAGTAAGATAGGGTATTTCTGTATCGTGCGATTCAAATGCAGGAGTCACAATGAAGTATATGCCTTGTAAGCGCTACAATATTATTTAACATTAAATAATATTAAAAAAAAATAAATTTCTATAATATATTAAATTTTATTATAAAATTTGAGCGGTAAACGAGGTCGAGTCGAGCAATTTTCAGATTTAATCAATAATAAATTAAATTTATGATATATCTAAGAAACAAATTTAATACATAAATTTACTACATAAATATGTTTCGGACTTGTCCTTCAGTATGTTACAATTTTGAATGTGTCGTTTACATAAATATAATGATTTTAGTCTGAAAATGTAGAGTGATGACCCGAGTACATAATTAAACTGTCAATAGTAGAAAAACAGTCAAACTAAGTAGTGTCTCGATCTTACTAGCAGTCATCTTTCTAAGTCTATTCAGTCGAGATCAGACCGCCGGTGTGTTAAGATCATATACAATGTTATCGTGCTGCTTCAACTCTGTTCAATATCCTTATAGTCTCACTGAATTAATAATGTAATCTGATGACACAATAGGCTTGAAAAGATGACTGCTAGTAAAATCGAGACACTGCTTAGTGTGTTTTTCTACCATTAATTATGTACTCGGGTCATCACTCCACGCTTTCAGACTAAAATCATTATATTTATGTAAGCGACACATTTAAAATTGTAACATATTGAAGAAGGACAAGTAAGACCGAAACATGTTTATATAGTAAATTTATGTATTAAATTTGTTTCTTAAATACATCATAAGTTTAATTTATTATTGATTAGATCTCAAAATTGATCGATTCGACCTTGTTTACTCTTTTTATACGAATACATAATATTATATGGAAAGAGCAAAGTGAAGTTTGAAAAGATGAATCGACAATTATTTCAGAAAAGACAATTGTGAAAAAGGTAAGACCATATAATATATTGGGTGTACAACTTAATTCGGTCCGTTTTTTTGCTTGAAAAACGCATTTATGATAAAATAACGCATGAACAATAAAATAAATTAATACCTTATTCAAAGTATTGTCCATCGCTAGCCACTACTTTTTCTCATCTTTCTAGATGAGAAAATCATTTTTCTCATCAATTTATGGATTCTAGCGCGGAAGAAGCGTTTATCTTTTGAAGCTAAGAATAAATCGAGCCAATTTTTGATACCCTGTTCTGAAGTGAAGCGTATTCCAATCAAAGCGTACTGCATCGATCGAAACAATGGTCGGAAGGGGCAAGATCTGGGCTATAAGGCGGGTGAACCAAAACTTTCTATCCGCTATTTTCCAAATAGTTTTTAACCGGAACAGCAACATGAGGTCGAGCGTTGTCATGGTGAAAGATTATGGACTCGTGTCTGGTCGCATATTCTGGACGTTTTTCGGCTATAGCTCGCTTTAAACGATCAATTTTTGCCTGTAAAAGTCTCCCGTGATGATTTTACCAGGTTTTAGCAGCTCATAGTGGATCACACCCTTCTGATCCCACCAAATACAGAGCATTACCTTGGCACCATGGATATTCGACTTCGGCGTTGATGTTTCCGGTTGACCGAGCTTTACATACAATTTTTTGCGTTTCGGATTGTCGTAGTGAATCCATTTTTCGTCTCCGGTAATAATTCGATGCAGAAAAGACTTCTTTTTGTACCGTTCAAGCAATATTTCGGACATGTAAAATTGTCGTTTGATATCTTTCGATTTCAATTCGTATGGGACCCAATTTCCTTGCTTTTGGATGTATCCCGCAGCTTTGAGTCGTTTCGAAATAGCTTGTTGAATAACTTCCAATGTTTTTGCGAGCTCTTCTTGCGCTTGACACAAATCTTGATCGAGTAATGTTTCTAATTCTTCATCTTCAAACTTTTTCGGTTGACCAGAACGCTCTTTGTCTTCAACACTAAAATCACCACTTTTAAATCGTCGAAACCATTCTCTGCAAGATTTATCCAATGGTGCAGATTCACCGTACACTCCCACAAGCATTCGATGCGCTTCAGCTGCACTTTTCTTCCAATTGAAACAAAAAATCAAAACTTCCCGCAAATGGTGCTTGTTTGGAACAAAGCTCGACATTTTCAACGCACTAAAAATTAAACTTGTTGTGCAAAACTCAAAGGCTTGTAAACAATGTTTGATTAACAGATGTTGACATTTCAGCAAAAATCAGCTGTCAACCATTTACAGCACCTAGAGCCATTTTTTGAAAACGGACTGAACTAAGTTGTACACCCAATATTTAAAATCATACAACAAATACTAACCTTGCATTATTCTGAAAGCTATGCCAAATCCTTCTCCAATATCACGACCGCATAATATAGCTAAAACGGCCAAGTGTATTTTCTGCTGTTGATTACCGAATAAGGTGGGCAACTGAAGTGTCTGAGAATTATCGCTGTCAATATCCGGAAAGAGATTTAAAAATTCAGCTGAGGCTCTCCCTTCCTTTTCGCTGTTTGCCAGGAATTTAACAATTTCCGTCTGTCTACATATAGTGTTTATATGTCTGTCTATTTCCGAGGGTTCCATTTCCATCGCTACAGTATTTTGACCGCTGTGATCACCCTGATAAGAAATTTTTAATGGAATTTTACTAATAATTATAATTAAAGAAAGAAAAAATGGTTAGGTAGCTTATACAATTTAAATTGTATAAGCCTGCATATAACAATTTTTGGAATTGCCGATATAAAAGTATGGTCAAAATTGTTAAATATATTGTTTGAACAATAATTGTTTGAAAAATTTGATTTTAATAAAATCTAATTGCATCATTAAATTATACAAGAAAAATACATATAAATACTGCATTTTTTCCACCATCCTATTTGTAAAATAATGATTGTTTATATGTGACATATTACATATTATATTTGATAATTTTGACCATAGATTTATAATCAACAAATCATGTAGATGATTATAAACATAAGCGGACCATTATTATATTTCTTTTTTTAAATCTTTTAATACAACACGTATGTTTTATAGATTTTAGATTGCTGAAAACAAATTCGTAAAAAAAATTATTCTATTTTGGCTCAAAAGTACTGAAAAATGCTATTTTTAGTATTTTTAAGTCTTATTTTCTGTGAAATGTGATAGAGCAATTTCATTATTTTTGGATTTGTTTTCAGCGACAAAAAATCTGTAAAAATCATTTTGTCTAAATTGTGGTCTAAAATTCGTGTCACACAGTTTAACAATTATTTAAGAGTTTTATATGTGTTGATATTAATTTTTCTTAGATTTTAATCTTTCTTGATAAATTAAAATTTTTTAAAGATTATTATTAGATCCAACTTAAAAACTCAACAAAGCTTCAGCAAAGAAAACGACTTGCCATTTCAAGGGCCAAAATCAGCTCATTTTAAGCATCCTTTCAATGATATTTTGTTGAATTTTATATTTTGAAACAATTTAATCAGTAATTTTACTAAAGTTTCATAAAAAAATTATTACAATTATTTTTAATAAAACTTTCTCATTCTTTAATTAAATAGAGGAGAAGAGAGTAATATGGCATTCATTTTCATTTTATTGAATACCTTTGTTTATAATTAATATTTTCTATTGAAACTTGAACGATTACATTCGTCAGAATGTTGTTTGACAGATTCCAGATTCAAAGAGTAATAAAATATATATTATTTAGGACGTGATTTATAAAAATCTACTGCACTGCATAATCGATGAAAAAAAAGTGGTTGTAATACGGCTATGCATAAAAATAATTTTAAAAAATTAGTTTAATTTAAGGCTCCTGAGTACTCGCCGCAGCCATATTGAAGTCATGACGTCAGGAGCGAGAAATTGCGTAAAATGACACGTAATTTTGTCAAACATGCCATTTGTAAATAAAGCCAATTTGGATAAAACAGATTAATCAGATGGCTTTAAAACACTTCTAAATATGGGTCACGACTATCCTTTTTTCGCTTAGCAGTCAGTAAAAAGTACGTAAAGTGACGCCTATTCAGACAGGAAAACATACGGATAGCTATTGAAAGAAGTGAAAAATACTTTTATGTATAAAATTCAAAGAAACTTTATTCGTGGTCTATTTTTACGAATTTGGTAAATACGAGACAAGTCATATTTTCACAATGAAACACATAATAACAAAATGACATGCACAATAACATTTCATCGTCAGTCTGTCATGTTTCACGTGTATTAGTACTAATTTTGTCCGCGACGGAATGTCGCTACCGTTAACGCGGAGTTCTCGACTGAAAAGTCAGGAGCCTTAAAAGAAACACCGTACCTTGTAACAAAATTATATATTTTTAATTTTCCATTGTTTAAAATTTTCCTGCATTCAGAAGCTTTAGAAATACCAAAAATTCATTAAAAATATCATTTTATCCCTGTTTAACATTAAACAAGCATAAAATGATGGTTCTAATGTTTCTAAACACCGCTCTTTAGAATGACAATCGATTTATCAAAGAAATATTTCGATATAAAAATTTCTTAAAAAACCATATTAACAAATTTCTATGTTATTGTTTTAACTTTATATAACTCGAAATGTATACGACCGAATAAAAAGTGAAATAACAAAAAAATATTTGAGTGTATGTACTTTCGCGTGATAATATACTTAAGTTTAAGAATATTGAGGAAGTGTATGTAATTAAAGGTGAAAGTGTACCTTGAAAAAGTTTAGAAGTGCTCAAAAGTAAAAATGCCTTACAACAAATGTCAGTCAGTATAGGTATATGAGCATTATTAAAAAACGGCGGGCTACTAAACGAATAACTCCATGAGCAATTGTTAGAATACGTCACCTAATAACGGAAATAATAGGGGTAGTCAACAGTAGTACCCTCTTCTCCTCTACAATTAATAATTTTTCTTTGAATTTATACTGAATTCTTATTAAAATATCATCTTTTTTTTTTATTAAATGCAAACCATAATCTTTTCAGCAAAATAAAATTGAAATTTCATCGAATTTAATAAAACATCAAGCTCATCAAAATTTCATTAAAATTTTTGTACCAGAACAGAGTTCTTTCTTCTCTTAGTGAAGCTCTCCAGTTGTAGTTCTGACTCTAAGTGCTTTTGAGCATCTTGCAATAAATGCGCCCTGTTGTGTAAGTCTGAATAGGTGTTCGCCTCATCAGTGTAGAAACGAATACACGTCATCGATGCTCTCACGCAATCCCGCATAAAAAGCTGTATCTGATACAAAATATGCCAATATTGCTTCCTTTCCATGAAGAGGCACACCGATATTAGGTATTTCCTCCAAACAACTAAGGTGGGATCTCTTGCCTTCATCGCGTCATGAAGTTTCTCGACGTACCCGTTCCTCAAACAGTATAAATAGACTCCGTTAAGAAATAAATCGCGCTCTATGTCGTTGTCCAAAATGTATGCCACACACTTGTCGAACTCTTTGTACCTCAGGAAGAATTGTAAAAGAGAGGTATAACTTCCGTACGCTAGCAGATAATACAGACTCTCCTGATAGTAAATCGTCTGATTGGCGGGCATTAAATATTTAACATTGAACTGATTCTGGCTCACGGCTTTCAAGCTGTTGAGCGTTTGCAGAATTTCCTGTGCTGCATCGGACTTAGGTTGTGGGTTTGGATGCTGCGTGCGGGACCGATGTATACTCAGGATATCTAATATCTGCAGGATCTCCGTCAACAGTGGTGGATCCTTCAGCGGTCGACACTTGGAGTACTCGCTTCTTTTCAAATAACTGCCTTTGCATGCCTTTTTCTCCATCGTTTCCATTGACTCTTCTCTAGAGTTTTCGACCGGACTTTCCTTAGGGCAGGACAGTACGACCCAATCGTCGATATCCTCGTGCACAATCTTGTCGAGGCAGTGATGAAACTTCTCCTTCGCTTGATCCAAGTATCCCACCTTCAGACAGGCCTTTCCCCACGCGGCCCACACGCCCTGTGTGTCGAGTCCCGCCTTCGTGCTAACGTCTAACGCTAATGTCCAACGTTCCTTCTCAGTGAGAAGATCACGCAATTTCCTCAGCGTGTGTTCGTCCAAGTCATCTGTTGGTATAAGTGCTACGCAGTCGGAATGGACCAGAGTCGCAAGTAGATCCACCTGCGATAGGAATCGGTCGCAGTGAGCGAGACCAGTGTTAAAACCGAATTTCGCGCATTTCATTTTGGCAGCAACTAGCAGAGAACGTATCATCTTGATAATCACTGCGTAGTCAACTTCGGGATTTATCCTGCCATTAACGGGCTGAAGCAATTGCTTCATCTCATCACAACGATCCAGTAGGAAACTGTACGGTAAAAGAAATGAGTCCATAAACAATCGTAAACCGAAGCAAAGTATCTTAAATTAATTTGAACGTCACATTTAATAATGATCAAATATCTTAAAAAACTGTAAAAATCTTATTGCAAAAAATATTTAAAATATTAAAAAACAAAATTAAAAACTAAAAATAATACTAGCTTTTAATTGCAAAATGTTCTTTAAACTTCATTTTTTCTAATGAATAGTTTTCTAAAATTTGTATATTTTATTTGCGATTAAATTACAACTCTTCTTTTCAAAAGATTCAATGGTATTTTAGAAAATTATTAAAGAAATATTTAATTAAAGCAAATGATCAAAAAATTTGTAAAAAATTCAAGAATATATATATATATATATATATATATATATATATATAAATCATAAACTTACTGTCAACATTTCATTAGGTTTTTATATTATATAAAAAAATCGAGAAAACATTTTTTATAAAATAAACTTCTTTTGATATTTTGATAATTCTTAATTATATCCTTTCTGCTAAGAAATTTTAGAAATTACCTAGTGTATATTTTAGGATCAAAATGCAAATTAAGAATAGCAAGACACAGAGAAATATTCGGTGCATGTTCGAATGAGAACTCTTCTCTTATAGTATGATTGTGCCTCTCATCTTTTGTTAATCGCCAATAATCAAATAGCTCACTGCTGGACGTCGATGGAATATTTTGCGCCGCGCGTATCTGCAATACTGTTTGACGTTTGCAATCATCGCACACGCGTACTAATACGGAACTGGGATAACCAGCAACTTGCATGCGATGCTGAGAACACACGGCGCAAACAACGCGACCACATCGTCGACAGTGATGTCGTCTGTTAAACATCGAAAATATCACAGTCTTGCAGCAACCACATTCTTTTGCCTGTTAAACAAACAATTTTGTAAAATTTATGTAAATTTTATAACTAGAAGACATATATGCATTCCTTCATTTTGGACAATTTTATACATATACAAATGCACAAACACACGCTCATAAAATATTGTCCAAAATTAAAGTGACCTTCATGAGGTTTTATCTGTTACTCGTTATCCGTTAAAAAGTTATAATCATAAAAAGATTGTAAAAATTATTTCTATAATTTACATAATATAGGAAATTTTAATGAAAAAAATAGCCAATATATATTGAACCTGTATATACAGGGTGTCCCAGAAAGGGTGAGGAACGAGCCGCTTTGAGGACGAAAGGCAATGAAAAGGAATAAAAAAGTCTTATATCATTTTGCGATATTCACTATAATTATCGAGTTATAAAATAAAACGTCTGAGCCAATGTACAATGACGTCGCGCCATCGCGCCTATCTCGGTGGCGGTGACGCGCGGTGAAGGAGGTAATATTTCGCTATCTGAAATGGCATGGCGCGAGACGATATGAATTTGCAGTACCGCGCGTCCACTGCAAAATCAATATGTTATTTTAGCTAAAGAACGAAGTTGTTTTACAAAAAAATAATGCAATTTGCAAAATCTAACTACACATTTCTTTTATGAAATCATGCAACATTTAAAGATTCAAAAATTATTAAAACATATGCAATCGCTGAAACTCTTCTTAAAATATGAGCATTGAACAGTCTGCTAGAACTACTGAAAACTGTCGTTAGAACTGCGATAAATTGTAATCAGCATAATACTATTTATCCGAGTGTTATCATGTTTAATATGAAAAGTTTAAAAAAATGGTAATAATTTAATTTTTTTCTTGAAATTACACATAATCGTGAGATTTGAATAGTATTAATTAGAACTGTTGTTCGAAGGGATAATCTTTACTATGTTCTTATACTTTAGAGTAGAGGGAGAGGTGTTATGCTACATTCGCAAAGTTAACTACATTATTTAACTTTTGGTTATTCGCTATAAAAAATGCTATAAATATTACGAAGAACGAAATACTTAATAATTGTGATCGGGAGTGTATAACGTTGACGCGAGCCTTGGTGCGGTGCGACGATATGAGGAAGCGGCGGTGCCAAACTATCTTTCACCTCGCCGCGCGTCACTCACCGTCGTTTACAGTCGGACCGCGATGAGCGGTTCTACGACTCAGACGGACAACCGCTTGTCTCTCCGCGCGCTCCCCAGATAGAACACAAAGTTCATAATGATATCATCAGGATATCATCATAACTTTATTTTTTATTTAAAAGTCACCGATAAGCAATGACGCAAAAATGATTTAAAAATGAAAAAGAAATTATACACTATTTATAGACAAAATCATTCTTTATAGTTTCCAAAATACTTATATTGTTTTAATATAATGTTAAAACAATGTAAACAATAGAAAATACAATTATAAATGA
The DNA here is from genome assembly GCF_016802725.1 of Solenopsis invicta. NCBI lineage: Eukaryota > Metazoa > Arthropoda > Insecta > Hymenoptera > Formicidae > Solenopsis > Solenopsis invicta. The sequence continues at coordinate 10,770,014 of NC_052679.1, forward strand.
AAATTAAAATATGTGACTTTATTATGATCGCTGGATGAGATATGACACCGTCATTATGTTCCTATAGTGTTTTGCTTATTATAGGTTAATGTGTTTCTACAGGGTGTCCCAGACTAATGTATAAAAATTATCACGATGAGGTAGAAGGGATCGAGATAAATGAAAAAGTTTAATACCATTTTGCGATATTTGCAATAATTTTTGAGTAATAAAATATTAAGGTCAGGCGAATAAGAGCGCGCGGAGAGACAAGCGGTCGCTCGTCTGAGCCGTAGGACCGCCCACTGCGGCTCGATTGTAGGCGACGGTAAGTGGCGCGCGGCGAGAGAAAGGATAGCTTGGCACCGCATCGTGTCGAGCCGGGCGGTCTTACGGCTCAGGCGACCAACCGTTTGCCTCTCCACGCGCTCTTATTCGGCTGACTTTAATATTTTATTACACGAAAATTATTGCAAATATCGCAAACTATTATTAGACTTTTTGATTTATCTTGATCCCTTTTACCTTATCGTAGTAATCTTTATACATTGGTCTGGGACACCCTGTATATGAGAATGTTGATTTCAAAATACATACAGTTATGAATGTGGAATACCTCATTTAAATTTTATAGTTGGTGAATGTAGATAATTCAGCCGAATCAATGTGTAAGGCCCCACGCGAACAAGTGAGTGCTGGCGCCACCGCTAGGCGGCTACACCGCGGGGGATCTTCTCATGAGTCGAGTGCGGTCACAAGCGTTATATCTAGGCGCCACCGCGACCAACTCACCAACTCACACTTTAGTGAGTCTTAATTAAGAGCTGTTTAATATAACCTTGAGACGAATACTCGCTCTTATTTTTTTCAAATGTGACGTTTATGTAGAACGGTGTTCCACATAAAATTTTACATTTGTATAACATGCCGTCAATATGCTGTTAAACGCGCAGACAGCAAATCGATGGCAACAGTTGCTGCTATCATACGTATCCCTACCGCAAATTTACTTTAGAACATTATATAATAGAAAAAATGTCTATAGTTTTCGTACGTTCATTATCTTATTAAAAATTATAAAAATTGTTATAAGAAGAACCCCATTCCGTACATGCAATGCCTGATTCAAAAAACACATTCAGAACTATAGATATTTTTTCTACAGTGTTCTAAAGTAAATTTGCGACAGGGATAAAATTGTGATTCCTTTATTACGATTTCCTTTAGTACGTAGTTAAAAAATCACTTAAAAATCATTTCTATATCAAGAATTCATCACAAAATCATCATAAAAAGTGTATCAAATGACGTCATGGTGATTTTTCCATGAAATGACTTATATTTGCTGTCATCGTGATTTTATTATGATTTCGTGTTCTACCTGGGTCTTATTCGTTTGATTTTAATATTTTATAACTCAAAAATTATTGCGAATATCGCAAAATAGTATAGAACTTTTTGGTTTATCTCGATTCCTTTTACCACATTGTGACAATCTTCTGGGACACTGTACATACTAAAAAAAATTTATATATACAGGGTCTGACAATTAATGATAAATTTCTCGCATGTAGGTAGAATAGATCAAACTGAGTCGAAAAGTCCTGTACCATTTTGCGATCCTCGCAATAGTTAACAAAATATAAATTAATAAAAATTCCGAATTAGTCCTGTCTATCGCCAAATCCAAGCGCGTGATCGAGATTGCTAAGCGCGCAGGGCGTGGAGTTTACTGCTTTACGCGGGCCGCGTTACGCGACGTTCCTGCGTAGCCGTTGGTAATCTCAATCGCGCGCTTTAATTTGACGGTGGTCGGGATTAATTCAAAATTTTTATTAATTTATAACTCGTTAACTATTGCGAGGATCGCAAAGTGGTGCACAATTTTTCAACTCAGTTTGGTCCATTCTACCTACCTGCAAGAGATTTATCATTAACCCGGCGAGTATGTGGTAAAGAAAGATTACTTTGAGTATGTGGCAAGGTGTGACATATTTCAACACAATAGTGAAATCTGTGAAATTTTATTTACCCCAGAATCACGTCAAATAACTGCAATATATTATAAAAAGGGATAATATAAGAAACAATTTCAATAAAAAGCAAATAATATTAAGCTCTAGCTACTCAAAGTTGCTAAAATGTCGCAATAAAAAATAAAAAATATACCAATGAAAAGAACAGGTGGAGTATGTCACACCCCGCCACGGACTCGCCGGGTTAATTGTCAGACACCCTGTATATAAATTATTTAAAAAGCAAAAAAATCATTAAAAAATGCTTGATTATTATTTTACATGTGTATCTTTTAATTCAGTAGTAATGAATTGTTATAAATGCTTTTTTAATTACCCTATCATTTGGGATCCATTCCTCTTTCGTGGGCACATTAACAGGCATAACAAATTCGTTATTTTCCACTTCAAGATTAGATTGAGATATGTTTTTGGCTTTATTTTCAATACCATCACGTTGGAGCGACACGCGAAAGTCTAGTGATTTTTTGGCATAAAACCTTATAACTTTGTCAAAATTATTAAAACCTATATCAGGATGTTCCAAATTCTCTTGCAGTGCGTTTAAAATCATTTGGATATTTTCAAATTTACAATTCATTAATAATTGCTCCAACATCAATAATGGTTCTTTTATCAAATGAACGTATAATGCTCTGTCTTTGTTTTCCAATATCTTCAGAATTTCCAATCCCACCAAGGTTTTCCGATACTTCGGACGCTCCGCCGTTTTGCAGTGTTCCAATAAATAGTCGGCGATAAACTGCAAAGCGCTGGTAGATTCTAATTGCTTAAGAACTCCTTTACATATCTTTAGCGATTGGCTCAATGGTAATGCTTGAAGAAACTGAAATATTTATTATTAAACCATTGATAAGTAAGTGTTTTCAAATAATAAGTGTTTTCAAAGATAAAATTTGGTAAAAATTTTTCTTAAAAGTTTTTATATAATTTGTCAAAATTTTTAAAAATTGCTGTATGATTTTATAATTTTTAATAAAAATTTTCTCAGATTTTTTAATTTATGAATTAGTTATATTAGTCATATTCCTTTATATACATATATTACAAAATGTTGAATTTGTACTTTTTAATACAAATCTTAATTTTTGTATCTGTCAAATCATCAGAAAACAGAAATCTGAGTTATTTTTTGAGCCTTTTGGTACTTTAAAATATGCTTTTTTATCAAGATTTTTTTGTTTTCCTCTATTATGAGTTATAAAGAAAGAAAGTTCCTCTAAAGAAAGTTATAAATTTTTCAAGCAACTACAATAAAATAATGTTTTTCTTAGATCAATAAATAATATATTTTAACACACAATTTTGGTACTTATTATGATTCTATACTCTGATACTTCATTGACAAAAACCAAACAGCTCGGACATAAATTCGTCCACTTCGCGCAGGTTCCCTTTTCTATTTGGATAGGCCCGTATAGGCTCGTATGCCAGCGAGTTTAAGCATATGGCATCAGAACATATCGTTATAATTATTTATTCACAAAATAATACCGTCGAACAAATTGATTCCATATTTTTGAAAGAAGTTTAATGATGAATAAAAATGAATAATTTGTTTACATCATATTGGAGGTTATAAATTAATTTAAAAATTTAAAGTGTCCTTTTTAGTGTGAGTTCACTACAAGACAATTTTTGGATTCTTTAAATATTTAAAGTGTTTTCTTAGTATTTTTTAATTTATGAAGTTTTCTTTTAAGCTTTGAAGCTTTTAAAAAGTCCCATAAATAGTTTCCAATAAATAACTTAAGTATCGGTTCAGGGTGAAAAATTGCCTATTTCTAACATCCTCCTTTAATAAATTGTATAAATAATCAGAAGTAAACTTTTTGATAATCTAAGCCCAGACTCTAACATGTATTTTGTATACAGTACTAGATAGTATACTTCGTTCTCTTCACTATACTGTCCATATGCGCAGATCGATTCGATTTCTCTCAGTGAATAGAGTATAAAGTACGTTTGAATAGACATCCCAGTAAACAAAAATGAATTTAAATGGAAAATTTGTGATCTATTTTAATTCATTTGAATGCATTTTGGAATAAAGAATAGTAATTGCGTCATTTCAATCCTATGTCATAGATTAAAATGGATTGCGTTACTTACGAACATTTCTTTTAAATTGAAAGAATAAGAATAATTTCATTTCAATTCTATTTCATGGATTAAAATAGATTGCCTGATCCACATAACTTTTTTATTCATTATTCTTTTTTTAAAAGAATAGCCCGTAGTTTTAATTCCACTTCATAGCTTAAAATAGATGCAAGGAATGCTTAAATTTTAAATAGATTAAAATAAATTTAAAAATATCAAGAATTTTGATTCGGTAATGATCACTCAAATCCATTTTTATCTATTTCTGTTTACGGGAATATTTTTCAATTTATTTACGATTGATTGCAAAAAATTAATCATGCAATAATTTTCTCAAACATTATGATGAAAAGATTGGCAAAAGAGTACCTCAGACGCAATGCGATAATCAAGTATACGAAAAATAAGTATGTAATACTTAAGATGAATGGACTTTTCAACAAATAAAAATGAAATAGATAAAAATATTGAAATAGATAAAAATAAATTTATTTTGATATTTTGGAATTCGCGTTTAAGATTTTTCACATCCATTTGAATCAAAAAATAATATAAGTAATAGGGACATGAATCTATCTGAATTCGAAATGATAAATACGCATTTCGTATCTCAATCCATTTGAATTCAAAAATACTCTGAGATTCTAAAACACGAACTCAGATAAATTAAAATAAAATGCAATTCTCAATCCATTTGGATTTATTTTTATTTGGAAGTCTTCAACAAATTTAAAATATAAAAAATATTATAAAGAGATATTATAAAATTTGTTTTCATCAAGGCGGTTAATAACTGATCTTTACAAACAATTCTTGCATACCTTTAAAGCTTGCTTGAAACCTTGTTGCTCATTCTTTAAAAGACCTGTCAGAATATCCTGGATCACAGGAGTTTGCATTTCTAGGGAAAACGCTTGACATTCTAGCCACTCCAGACACAATTTGTACTGTTCTGCATCGATTAAGGATTTCATAATCTCAAACGGATTGATCTTCTCCGTGCAGTATACTATGTCGTACCACGTGCTGTTAGACCTACTCATGCAGTAGGGGATCATCTTGTGAAAGATCATTATTCTACACAGGACGCCATTCATCCGATGTCTGCAATGCGTTGGCAATTTGTGACTATGATCGTGCTGCAACGCGTGACTTAACGCGTGTTCACATAGGATCATAGGCCACTTGCTGATGTTGTGCAATATCGTTTGTGCCAGTACATGTATATCATTAATCTGGTACAAATACTGCAACATTCGCGTGATAGATAGAACACCCAGATTGGAGAGAGTATGGCTCAGAATTAAATCCTTGAAGCGCTGCAGCTCCGTGTTGCATTTCACGACGCTGTCATCCAACGCATTTAGTATTTCCAAGGAAATATGCCAACTGTGATCTATCTTGAGCTCGAAATAGTGCCACAATTCGTGCAAGGGCATGCTGTCATGAACAGCGGCGAGGGTTCGATTATTGTTATACAGAACCTTCAGCTTGTCGACCCACGGGGAGTTTAACAAGTTCTCGAGACACGCAATACGTTCCAGATTATCAAAATTGTTTTCCAAGATGGTTGGATTCTCGTTGTGCATCCTTTGTACGAGATAAGAGAGGAACCAACAGTGTCTCTCCAGATATTGCAGTAAACTGGATCTCAGCGTCTGAGTCTGCCAGACGGATGTCTGCGCGACATTCGCGGTTGCAACGCTAGATACACTATGTTTGGAATACTTTAGTATCACTTCGTACGTATAACTGGGCGTCGTGTATTCCACATCTACATTTTCGTTGAATTCTTCAAAACCGACTATTGGAGGCAAACTTCTGTTGGTGTTTGTCACGCCAACATCAATATTTCGTGAAAATGTGTCTTGATACCTTTTCACGAGATCAGGTAGGTCGATCTTTTGTCTTAGTCCTACGAGCTTGTTGTCAGGCGATATTGCTGAGTAGTATGCGATGTAATCGCGAGCCGCATCGTCCAATGCATCATTTAACGTCTGCGCCTCGTACACCTACAATATTCAGCGTATTGATCATATCAATTTGCATATCGTGACAAATAATTAACAGAAGATGGGAACTTTGGTCAAATTCAAGAAGAACTTTACAAATTTATTTCAAGGAAAAGAATAAATGGACAAACAGTATAAGCGTCATTTTACTGTAATCATTGAATGAATTTTTCCATTTTATTAAATTTATTCTGTTCAAGTTTTTATAAATGTCTCTAAAGTATGTTACCCAACCCAAAAATTTCAAATGGGACTCCCATACAGTAGTATTATATAACGTTTGAAAGGGCATAAACAAGAAAATTTTTGTTTAACGCAGAGATTCAGGAGTCAACATATTTATTTAGGGTAAAATTTTGAAAAAAAAAAAAAAAAAAAATCAATTTTTAAAAATTTTTACTTCTGTTTGGAAAATTCTAAAAAAAAAAAAATTGAGATATAAAAGTATTCATCTTTTTAAAGTCTTTCCATTGTAGGCAGATAAGACCGCACAATGTCGCACAATATAAAAGATATTTAAAAAATTTTTGAAGCGTTAGACATAACAAGATAAATATTCTATAAGAATTTAAGACACATTAACCTTTAAATACAGCAATCTTGTAAAATACGGAAACACATTTTCGGATCTGGGAGACTTTTTCAACTTTGAAAAGCTATAACTTTGATTATAAGCAATATTTTTCTACAATTTTTTTAAAATGAAAGTTCAGAATCTCAGAAGTGTGACTGCACAATCGACATTGCCAAAAAATAATTAATTGTGAAATTATAAAAGAAAAACCATTAAGCAAAAATGAGATTTTGGTCAAAAATCCACTTTTCCTTCAAAAAATCATATCTTCGCAACAAAAAACTATTAAGGACTTTCAAATACGGCATTTTAAAGCTAAAGATTCGTTCTTAAATTAAAAAAAAAAAAAAAAAAAAAAATTAAAAATAAAAACATTGTCATTTCTATTAAAAAATGTACTTATGTAACAAAGCGAGTATAAGGTATTTTTGATTAAATCGTGTCTAAAATTGAAAATTGATGTGTTTCATGATATATTTCGGAAAATCTCCCTTTTCTACAGCATTTTATAGTATTCCATCTTTAGACAGATATATGCGAGTAACATCCAGGAATCGACCTGTTCAAACGAATTTTGTCCAGCTTTTTTATGTAAAATACTCACAAAAAAAGTTAAACTTACTATATGGGTCGGATTAACCCTAACAAAACTTTACTGCCGTGTCGTTCGAATTCTAGTTGACCAAAAAAGTTGATCAATCATATCAATCGAAAGAGCAGATTTCAAACTTTTTTTACGTCTTGGTCCGAACTTCCTATCTCATTCCGTCTTCACACAGCAAGCATTCGAAACTTCATATGGAGTCTCTCAGACCCACTTACGTGTTTAAGAGTTAACGTGCAGATAAAGCAAAGATTGCAAATTATAAAACACATTGTCACATTGTTACATTATGCCAACTTTGCTAGTGATGCTCGATTACATCTCCATGGCAATTTTTCATGGTTTGTTGAAAGTTGAGTTTTTCCAAAAAAGTTAAAGATAATTATAAACTATCACATAAATAAACTATAATTATAAATACAAACAATTATATAAGTAATAAGCCCAACAATAAGTAACACTAGAAATGCAATATAAAACAGTGGAAATAAAAATATAGCTAAAGTGCATATTCGAACTTCGAAATAAAAATCATAGAGACGTAAATATCCACTCAAAAGATTAATTAAAAGACTATGCAGATATTTAACATAGATCCATTGTTTTAATTACATCAGTCTTACATCATTTAACATTTTACCTCTATTTTCGTTATTGTTTCACTAGCATGTTATTGCTTTATATTGTTAATCTTCACGCCTTACGTACAAATATTTTTGTATTATTACGTTTGATATACTGATCGACTTTAAACAAATGTTTTAATTTAACCATATAATTCAATATACGCGATTAAAGACTGCAATTAAATTGAAACTAGTACCACTATTTATTGTACAGCATATTAATTTGTAATATAAAGATTTAACTACTTTAACATTCATACTTTTATTCATTTTTTTTACCTTTAGATTATTTTTCATTTATTTTATTTTGTTATTTTAATTATTTAAAATAAGTTTTTAAAAATAGAATTATTTCGATGCCAATTCTATCAAGTCCGGTTTTGTCAAGTTTTCTTCTTTCAGCGGCCGGTAAGCACATGGAAGGGGCTCGCAAAGGCCGAGTCGGACATGGTGTCTGTACATACATGTAAAAACATGCGAACGTATTGATGAGAATTCCGCGACGGTTGGTATCAAAATACATAATAGCAAATAAATAAACATGGAGCCGAACAAAAAGAAACCGCGGACCTATGAAAATCGCTATAAACCTTTTTAAATAATACAAATATTTATAACATTAGTTATATAGTGATAAATAATTTCGTAAGTATTTAAAGAAAGAGCCGCTGAAACTCAACTACGGTACTCAGCGCGTCGCTTCAACATCGCGCGATTGGACACCGATTTTATCAGGTTCCAGCCTACCGACTTGACAGAATCGGCATCGCACTGTATACCACTACATTGGATTTTCAATAACCAATTTAGAATTTTAATTTTAAATGGATACGTGGAATTTTAATGGAAAAACGTTAACTTACACGAATTTCAGGCGTGCCATAAAACTCGTTGGCCATAGCAAAGATAATTTTCGGATTCTGCATGAGATCCAAATCCTGCCACGCTAATTCGTTGAGTTCTTCCACTCGCGTGAACAGTTTAAGATCGTTTGCGAGACTGCCCAATAACTTCGATCGAAGTGCGGAGAGGCTCACCAGGCCCAGATCACCGATCATGTAGCCAATCGATGTCAAGGAAATCGCATGCCTTAAACTTTCGAGCGGTGGATTCTTGGACCACACATCCAGATTTGTGTGAAGAAACATAATGTTCCAAACATTTAGAAAAAACGTCAGCGTTTCATCTCCCACGGATAATTCGCCGAGATCAAGATTAGCAAGGTTTGACGTCTTACTTAAAATCATTCGTACATCTGCATGATCGGAAATGCTTCTCAAATATAAGTTATCCAGATGAAACCGTCCCGAACCGACATTCCGCAGAACCTGTAGCAGCTCTGTCAATATTTCCGAGACACATTGATTTGGTCCTTTAATCATGACATTTTTTATATTCTGTAAAGATAATATTCCTAGCATTGTACTACATATTCCCAGCAAACATCAAATATAACATGATGTAATAAATATAACATTATAACATATATATGTGTTACATCTATATCCTATTCACTGAGAAAAAACTTCAAGGTCGCACAAATGGCCAACATAGTGGCAAAGGTGTAGCGCGCTACCCAGTACTACATAAATACAGCATATTTGGGTCCAAGCCAGGAAAATTAAGCAGGTAAAACAATCTTTACATTTTAATTAAATCAAAATCGTGACAATATTTTTAAATTACACACTTCTTTCAAAAATATTGAACCAAACCGTTTGATATTATTTTCTGAAACAATATTCACAACAATATGTTTTGATATCACCCGCTCTAACATTACGAGTCTATACGAGCTTTAGCGAGTGTAGAAAGGGATTTCCCAACTGTTTTGTGGACGAAGTCTGCGCGAAATGGACGAGTTTTCGTCCGACGTGTAGAGTTTTTTTTCAGTAAATAGGGTACATATTATATAGCATTGCATCTATGTTATATTTAGTGTTTGCTGGATCGTTTCCTGGTGAAAAAAATTTTTGTAATGTCTTATAATATTTTTGAAAATTTTTCAGATTTTAAATTTATAAATTTTTGAAAAAATATTTTGAGATAATCCTTCAGTCACATAATAAAAAAATTTTATCAAATTTTGGAAATAGTTTACAATTATCGTACAGCTTGTCTCACAAGAGCATATACATCACATCTGCAAGTTCAACAAACAGAAATGGATTTAAAATATTTAAAATGGATAGAAATGGATTCAAAAAATCAAGAATTTAGATTTGGGAATGATCACATAAATCCATTTTTATCCAATTAAAGTTTAAAAATTCTTTGAAACTATTTTAATCCATGAAGTAAAATTGAAATTATGGGATTCTATTTTTTTCAATCCAAAAAAGTTATGTGAGCCATATAATTCATAAAATGGGATTGAAATGAAATGATTTTTATTTTTTTAATCTAAAGAGGTTTTCGTAAGTCATCGAATCCATTTTAATCGGAAACCCGGACCGAAATAAAATTTCGGTCCGGTTATGGTTATGGACCAAATTTATACCCAATTTTTGGTTTCAGTTTAGATTCTGGTTTTTTTTATCGATAATAAAGGACTTGTAACCATAATTGTGGATTTCGTTTTTTTTTTCGGTTATGGTTCTGGTAATAATCTATTGTAAAATTTATAATATATAAAAATAATAATACAAGTATAAATTGCGTATTATAAAAAATTTATGTTTATTAAAAGTTGTTATACAAATAATAAAAAATTTATAAATTATTAGAATGGAAGGTTTGAGATCTTTCAAGATCATGTTTTTTTTTTGCTGTTTTATCTCAGCAACTTGCAGCGTTGTCAGTGGTCGTTTTTTTAAATAGTTTTCTATAAAATAGCAATCTTACGCAAATTATAATAAAAGCAAAGAAATAAAAAAGTAACCCTCCGTGGATACTCTGTAATATCGTTATTTAATTAGGAACCTGGAACTAGATATCTACGGTTTTAAAAATTCAATTAAGATTTTTAAACTTTTTTAATGCTATAAAAGAACCGAAAAAATTAAAATATAATTTTTAAAGCTTTAAAAATTTTAGTTTTACTATTATAAAGATCTCATTGTTTGTATTTATTTTATGTTTAGAAATTGGAGAAAAAATTTCTTTTTAAAATCAACTACGTATATACAAAGCGTTAAAAATATGAATGTAAGATTACAAAAAACTTTATAGAAATTCGATTAGCTCTGACCAGTAATTGATCCTCCAGGATTCATTGATATTTATTCTTATCGAGGATAACACAAATTTTAATCCTGAGAATAGCCTTTCAACGCTCACTTGCGTAACTGATCATTGATTTGTACATACAATTCTGGTCATACTTTTTTTCGCAATTTTCATAATTAATTATATAGTGATATTTAATAACATTAAAAAAAACCGAATCAAAAATTGGACCAAAAAACAGTACTTTTTACTGTAAAAATGTTTTCGGTCCGGTTACAATTCCAGTCCATTAGTCTGCACAATATTTCGATTTCGGTTTCAATCCGTCTGAAATAACAGTTATGATTCGGTTATCGGTTTCGGTCCGGTCCGGAACCCTGATTTTAATCCATGACATAAAATTAAAATGACTTAATTGTTGTATTTTAATCCGAAATGTATTCAAATGAATTATAATGTATTACAAATTTTCAATCCATTTCCGTTTACTGGGAGGTTTATAAAGTATATTTTAATTTATATAAAAATTTGATAAATTTTGTAAAAAATATAAAGTTATATAAAAATTGTAAAATTTACATAGAAATTCTCAAAAATTACATAAAAAATTCTAAAAAAAATATTTACCAAAAAAACAGCTTACAAAATAGTAAGGAAAAAAACTTGTGTAATCTAAAATCAAAAACAGCTTTTTATTATATTTTAGTAAAAAAAGTTCTCATAATATCTTCTATTTTTGAGTTTTCTTCAGTTAAAATTTATAAAAATTTCTAACAAAAAAATCTTAAATTACTGAGCGAGAAGTTTTCTGTGGAAATTATAGAATAAAAAATCTTAGAATATTTTAAAATTTATAGATATAAATATAAACAAAAACGTTTTTAACAACTTTTTAAAAATATTCCAATTCGTACAAAAAAGAAAAAATTTCAAAACGTTATAAAGTTATACGGAATATATACAATCTATAATTCTTCAGAATTTCTATATAAATTTGATATTTGATAGATATAACATTTTTGAAAATATTTAAATTTTAAATTCATAAAGATTTTCTACAAAAATACCATGAATTTTTTCAGTTATACTTTTCCTTTAGAATTTATAAAATGTTAGAATATTTCAGAATTCATAAATATAAAGAATTCTAATAAAGATGTAAAATTTTTCTTAGCTGAAATATTTTAGTCCATATAAAAAAATCTAAAATCTAAAAAATGTTCTAAATAGTTGTAAAATTATATAAAAATTTTGAAAAAAGATCTAAAAATTATATAAAATCTAAAAAATTAGTGCACATTAAGAATTCTAAGAAAAAATTTCACCAAAATTAAGAATAAAAGTTGCATATTTTATGAATTTGTACCGATTCATCTTGATTTTGATTCAGTATAATGCATTCAGAGTCCTTGATGCTACTGCAGTTTCGTATATTATAACAGGAAATACTTGGACACGCGTTTACAAGAATGCTGTATATTAAATTCACTTGCAAACTAGAAGCAACTTCTTCGAGCTTATCTGGCTCTGTATTCAAATCGAACATCTGATATCCAAAATAATGATGTAGCGACGTCTTCAATAAATCGGACACTGTCTGTACGTTAGTATCGTCTAGAAACAAAATAGTAACATATTAATATAATCAGGTTAATGAATAAATGCAGCATTGGGTAAATTAATTTAATTTTTAAAATCAAATTAAATAAAAATTAATGGCTTATACAATTAATTTAGTTACGTTAAAAGTTGCACGAATAAAAAATTCAATTAAAAGTTGCATTAAAATTAAATTAATTTAAATTAAAAGTTAATTTTGAAAAAACTGTATTTATACCAAATTTTAAAATTAGATTGCTCTAGATAACAAAACAATTACGACATGGATTATCAAATTTAATATTTTATTTGTAAATTCAATTTGTATGAAATAATAACAATTATTTATAGTGGGTGAGTGCAAAAGTGTCTGATTCCAATAGATGTCATTAGAAAAGTTGTAGCGTCATTGATTATTATGTGTGTACAACTACACTATTTTCGTCCATTTTCGACCTACTTCCGCTAAAATTTATTTTCGTGTAATACATACAACATCTAATTCGACTTTTTTCAACTGTTTTTTCCTTCTTCCATTTATTTCTTTTAACACTTTGACAGAAATATTTTCTCCTGAACACTACACAATTGTTTCTTTTTACATATTACCTATACTTTCTATTCGAAAATAAATTTTAGTAGACGTAGATTGGAAGTAGAAAGAAATGATATAGGATACGAATGAACTAAAATATTTGGAAAAAATCACATTTCTCGATCAAAAGTAGAAGAAATTAATATTTTACTTTTATCTACAACTGATTTTGTGGAAACGTGTAGTAGATTGGAAGGAAATAAAAATTTCATTTTTGTTTCCATTCACTTCCACCATCTGACCAGAAATATCACATCCATCGTATTCTTTTGACCCTGCATCGAATTACCTTGTTTCGATCATTGCAAAACGATTTAAATGCGAAAAAATTCGTGTTTAGAAACCAAACTTCTCTCTTAAACGTAAAACCGAAGTTTTTTTATAATCGAGATATTCATATGCATATCAGAACATTGAAAAAAGATTGTAGAAAACGGCGCGGTGATTACATCCTGTAGTAACAATCTCCCGCAAAACTGCTGTAATTCTTGCAGCAGACTTTAATAGATACCGCCAGCAAAATATTATGATCTGCTACCTCATTTTACTCAAATCTCCCAAAAGATTATGCAGGCAAATTCTGCTGAAAGAATCTTATACTTAAAAGACTGTTTCCAGACTGCAGTTATCGGAAGAATCTACTTCAAGATAGCTCGATTTTTGTAGCAAGTATGTATCTGCAAACAGTTTATTTGCGTGTACAATGCACGAATATTATAGCAGACTGTTGACAGATTGGAGTATTAAGAATATTGTTTTGTACATCCGATTCAATTCTGTTGCAATTAACCGTACACAGATTCTATGCGGAGTCATTAATTAGTAAAAAAATTTTATACATTAAATTATTATTTAAGTTTTGCTGAGAAATTGAGTACGAATTTTTGCACTCACTCAATACATGGAAATTTTTAAATGTTGTTTTTATGTAAGAGTGTGCTTTTTTCTTTTATAGAGGAGAAAAGAGTAATATAGCACCCACTTTCATTCTATTAAATAACTTTGCTTATAATTAATATTTTCTATTGAAACTTGAACGATTACATTCGTCAGAGTGATGATTGACAGATTCTAGACTCAATGTAATGAAATATTTATTATTTAGAACGTAATTTATAAAAATCTACTCCATAATGGATGGAAGATAAAAAAGTGGTTGTAATATGGCTATCCATAAAAATAATTATAAAAAATTGGTTTAATTAAAAAAAAAACACAGTAACTTGTTGCAAAATTATATATTTTTAATTTTCCATTATTTAGAATTTTCCTGCGTTCAGAAGCTTTAGAAGTATCATTAGAAATTTCATTAAAAATAACATTGTATCCCTGTTTAACATTAAACAACAAGCACAAAATGATGTCTCTAATGTTTTTAAACACGCTCTTTAGAATGATAATCAACTTATCAAAGAAATATTTCAATATAAAAATTTCGCTTAAAAAAACCATATTAACAAAATTCCATGTTACTGTTTTAACTTTGTATAACTTGAAATGTATACGGCCGAATAAAAAGTTAAATAACAAAAAAAACATTCGAGTGTATAGTATGTACCTTCGTGTGATAATACACTCAAGTTTAAGAATAATGAGGAAGTGTATGTAAAGGTTCAAAATGTACCTTGAAAAAATTTAGAAGTGCTCAAAAGTAAAAATGCCTTATAACAATTGTCAGTCATTATGTATTGGTATATTAGCATCACTACAAAACGACGAGCTATTAAACAAATAACTCCATAAGCAATTGTTAGAATACGTCATCTAATAACGGAAATAATAGGGGTAGCCATATTGTCGACAGTAGCCATAATACCTCTTCTCCTCTATTATTAATTTTTAACTTATGAAAAAAAGCTTTTAATAAATTAAAATTTGTTTTAAAAATAATTTAAAGTTAAAAATCAGTTCATTTAAAATTAATTAAATATAGAAAACATCGATCCATATGTGAAAACACAACTACGAATATTAAACAAAAAACCTTATTTTTAAAATCATCATTAAGTCATGGCTAGATCTTAGTGCTAATAGATCTTAATGCTGATGCTTCATTCACATACGCTTCTTAGTAAAAATTTTTCTTTGTTGTTGTGAAGAATATTACCACAAAGGTCGAATTGGTTAAAATACCAGCACCAGAAAATCAGAAGTTCTCAGTTTCGACCTTTGGCTGAAGTGTTATTTTTCGTAACAAATTCTTTACAGTTTTTTAGGGGAAAAGGGTTCTCACATTCAGGTTGCTGGTTAGCATCAGTTATGTTAAATTAATTTTCAATTTAACCATAACGTGATATTACTAATTTTTGTTTAATTTAGAATTGTTTCATGATCGAAAAATTTATTTGGCCCGCAGTTTAGTAAACTTGAAAAGGTTTATAAAATCATACAATAAATATAATACAGCACTAAGATCTAGCTTATATGATTAAAGCACTTCGTTTATATTGTAAAATTAATTACATAAAGTTAACAGTTATTAACTTTTAACTTTATTATTTAATTTTTAAAAATATTTAATAAGTTCTTATTTAACCCTGTGAGAATTAAGATAAACAAACAAAAGAATTTATTAATACCTGGAATAATAGTGGATATAAGCCGCAAATAAGAGTAGATGCTGCGAAGATATTTTTCGCTATTAAAAATATTAGATATTCTTTCTATTGTTTTTAATCCTGTAACATAATTATTGTTGCAAGATTGCGCATCTGTAATCCCTGTTCTTTCAAAGTTGTGTAATGTGTCATAATTATCCTCGAAATCATGCCAAACGGCATCGTTCTCTTTCCATTCTTTTACATGCAACGGAATTCTGGCGTCACATAGTATAGCAGCCACAGAAGAATCATTTCTATTCTCATAAAACAATTGATAAATCCTTAAAAAAAAATTTGCGTGTGCTGTGCTGTCAAATGTTTCGCAGAGTTTAAGATACTTCATCGCTACGTCGCACAAGTTACTTGAGATTTGATATGTTTGGCTTATAGTCAAACTTAAATCCAACACACTAAAAGTTAATATCTCGTTGCTATGTAAAAATTTCGTGTCCAACATTCGTAAATGTGTTTGTTGAGACGCCAGAAATGTTTCGAGTTGATTGATGTATTTAGAGGACTGTACGCCTTCTTGCGCAGCAAATTTTATGGTCTGCAAACATATTGTAACATCTGATACTTATATTATTTAAATTAAGATTCTTATTCCAGGCTAAATTGGGTAAGTAAATATTTTTTTATAAATAAAATAAAATAAAAGTTAATGGCTTATAAAATTAATTTAGTTACGTTAAAAGTTGTAGAAACCAAAAAAACTAATTTAATTAAAAATTGTATTAAAGTTAAAATAGCGTCATTTAAATTAAAATTAATTTTAGTTAATTTTTAAAAGCATTATTTACTAATTAAAACGTAACAATTTTTAAAAATTTGATTATTCTAAATAATAAAACAATTACAATATAGATAATATAAATTTAATATTTTATATATTAATTAAATTTATAAAATAAAAAAAGATGTGAAGAAATGTCTATATCTTTTCTAGAAATCGTGAATTACTTTTGTTAAATTAGAGAATATTATTTTAAAAAATTAAATTATTTAAAATAATAATTACAATATATCGTTAAATAGATTTAATATTTCTTTTCTAAATTAAATTTACATGAAACAATAAAAAAAATTTATTTTAATAATAAAAATAAGAGAAATGTTTTAAACATCAGAATGTATTTTTTCTCTTATTCTACACAGATAAATTTTTAACATAAAAAAGTTAATAATATGTGTTTTAAAAACTACTCATGTTAAAAGTTATTTGAAGTTAACTGACAATAAGTTAATTTAAAAATTGATAACTTTTTAACATTATTATTTAAATTTAAATTTTAACTAGTTACTTGCACAATAATGGTAAGATTTAACGATAAGATTAAAAAAAATATATATATTTACCTCTAGTGTGGAAGTTGTTGAGCCTTCTTTAGAGGAATTTGCTGCATCTAAGATATGAACATGCTTACATATATTCCGTTTAAATTTGTAGAGCGCCTCCGAAAATCGAATCTCGCCATCTAATTGTGTGTTTTCCATGTGGAACATCTGAGGAGTAAAATATATTTCTAAATAATATTAGAAAAAGCTTATAAAAATGTTAAGTCAAAAAGCGGCTATGTTTCTGTTAATTCAGATTCATATCTTGCAAGCAATTTCTCAGACAGTTGAGTATTTGACACAAACTGCTTATATTCTATAATTCAAATTATATCTTACTAAATAAAATAATTTAAATGAATAAATGCATTTATTTATTACTATAACAATTGAAATAACGCATTATTTAATCACTTATTCATTATTTAATTAGTAATTAATATTTAGTCATTAATTGTTAATAATTAACGCATAAAAATAATTATTCGTTATAGATTAATACAAGGGATACAAGAGTCTTTGAAATTGCGTTGGACGACGTAAATTACGATGAGGAAAGCGAAAATGAAATGATTCAATCAGTGGATCTTGCGGATTTAAAACCTCTTGCGGAAGATGAGAGCAGATACGAACCGTTGCATTCTCACGTGAAGTATTACAACGAACATAATGCCGAGAGCAAAAAACAGTATTCGGATATATTACTCTCCTTGCAACCACACACAAAAGAAATGTTTAATTTGGAAGAAAAAGATAAATTTGTTGCTGGTTTTAAGCATAATTTGGATAAGGTAAATGTCTTATTAAAAGATAAAAAGTCGAATATTTTCTTTATATATATATATATATAATTCAACAATAATCTGGAATCAATAAGGCCTAATAACGAGGAAACAACAAAATTATTTCAAATTAATATATGTATGTATTTAATAAATTCAAGCCAAATTAACAATAGTGACTTTCTATATAAACAAGAAACCGATATATATAGAAATATTTATTAAATTAAGAATAATTACTTTTAACGTGTCCGTCGGTTTCGAGCTATACAGATCCTTCTTCAGCAATAAATAAGTGACATAAACAAAAACTAATTTGATAATATAACAGCATCTTTGAAACAAACTGATATTGGTGCGACATCTCTTATTTATTACGCAAATAAACCAAAAAATCGAAACATAGAGCCAATATCTAAAATAAGAATAACACGCACATAAATAAATGTAATAAATAATAAATAGTTCTTTATGTCCATAAGAAAATTGTAAAATTAATATAGATAAATGTCGAATATTGAAAGAAGTTAAATGATAACAATTGTGTTGATAAAAGTTATAAATATCTTAATGTATATTCTTCGTTAGTAGACGAAAACCAGTAAAAGTCGTAGAGGTAGTCAAATATAGTTGCGTTAGTTGTTCTTGATGTCAAATTGATATTATAATTAGAACATATTAAATCCAAAGGAGACATTAAGATAAATTATCAATATGTTAAAATTTGAGATCGCAAAGATTAGGAAAAATGACATGTCAATTCTAAATAAGAATCACGAGGTTTCTATGAGCCTATTTCTATAAAAATATTATAAAAATATTATAAATATTAATTAAATATAGATTTCTATTTAACACTTTCTGTTTGACACACACAGATCAAATTTTAGGTTTATAGCTATCATATTGTTCTTTTAACTTCTTAAAAAAAGCGATATAAAAATAGTAAACCAATATTGCTCTTTATATCTTTATCTTTTATCTTGTACCTTTGCTTTTTATATATAAACAAAAATATTTCATGCTCGCATATGAAACAATAATTACTAAATAAAATACATTTATTTTAATTTGATATTCATTTTTTATTAATATTGATTTTTTCTGTGTATATTTTTGAATCAGTATTTCCCTAAAACGGCAAAACAGATAATTGCTGTATCATCAATTAATCATACTAATAAGAACAAGAAAAGCATGCAGACTTCTGCAAGACTACAAAATTACAGAAAGAATAGAGCAAACGTAGCCACAGGTATAAATCATAATAGACCTATAAAATTATATCAGACTAATAAATAGAGAGAAGAAATAAAAGGAATATTCTTCTAATATCAAACAAACAGTCAAAAGTGTAAAAAGCATTAGAGTAAAACGCAAAGAGAATCATTACGAGACAACAATGAACAAGAAGACAGATTTTTCCCAAGTGATGAAAAATAGAAATGTCACAACTGACAAGACAGAAACGACGGAATACTTTATGAAAACTCAGCGGACGCAATATGATTTGTACGAATACAAAGAAACTATGAATAAAGATATAAAAGATACTTTGGATCAGATTTTAATCTTGGAAAAAGGCGTTACTTCTCCAATAGATAACGAAAGCTCTTACAATGAATCATACGATTACGAGAGATTCAAAATGGAATACGAACATCAATTGGAATATGACATAAAGGAAGGGAAGGTGTTAAATTACACCGAGACGGAAGAATCGAATAACACACCGAAAAAAGTGTTGAAAAGAATAATGAATTTAAAACAACCCGAGAACTGTACGAAGGAGGAACTCAGCCAAATTGGAATTAAAGCGATAGAGTGCCTTTTGTACGATTATCAGCGCATGAAGGATATAACAACTGCGAAAGTAGTTCTTTCGAGGACGTGGTTGGTTTTACGAATATGGATCTTCATTTATATTTGCTTGGCGATTCTCTGCTGGTGTCAACGAGGTAATTTTAGCTATTCTTGCATTACATCTTTTCTGAAGAAAAAAATAATATATAGAGATTTCATATTGAAAATTACACACTATATTGCACTGTTGGACATTAATCGATTAATTTGTCAACTAAAATAATTGACTATAAATTTAAAAAGTACATAATTATGATTAATATAATCAATTAATAAATTATAAAAACAAATTGATAAAGGGCTAATAAAAGTCAGGACGTTGATGTTGATGCACATAATTCTGAGTTTATTTTAATATAATTTAAAAAGTTTGAACGTTTCGATCCTGTTTCGGGTTATTCTCAATAAAAAATAGGTCGTAAACAGAAGGCCTCCACTTCACATAGCGTAGTCGTTGTTGTTGGAAAGTCACAATCGGGTGGTTATCCGAGTGAAATTGAAAATTCTAAAAGTTGATGACCAACCACCAAATATACAATACAAGGATTAACAATCTGCAATGTTTTTTGTACTTACAACATGAAGCAAGGAACGGATACAGGGTACAAACGCAAGAATAAATTCATAAATAGATACATAATTAACATTGTCAGTGACACTGTGAAATAAAACTCTCTTAGAAGCATTGTACAAATACTTCTCGTTTGTGTCACAGTCAGAGCAATATTGCTTTCCGTTAGTAAGCAATGCCGGCGATGGGATCAAACGATTAAAAATAAATATTCAAATAATGAGTCACAAAATTAAAGTCTTTCGAGGATACAAATGTAGGCCTAGTGTAAATATTTCGTGTCGGATTGTCTATTTAGCCCATTGTTTTGGCACTTAATATGTAGCATTTCAGGCGAAGACACACACATATGGAGTTTAATTAGTACCATAAATCCACATAAGATAAAGAACACAAGAAGCACGTAAGATAAAGTACGAATACCGAACCGGTTATTACGGAGCACAGGATAAATAGTGACTATTTCAATTGAGACAATGTTCTAATTTTAGATAAAGAACCTTTCTGGGGAAAACGCCTGATTTCTGAAATGCTACATATTAAGAGCCAAAACAATGGACTAAATAGACAATCCGACACGGAATATTTACACCATACCTACACTTGTATCCTTAAAAGATTTCAATTCTGTGACTCATTATTTGTATATTTATTTTCAACCGTTTGATCCCATCGCCGGCATTGCTTACTAACGGAAAGCAGTATTGCTCTGACTGTGACACAGACGAGAAGTATTTGTACAACGTTTCTAAGAGAGTTTTATTTCACAGTGTCACTGACAATGTTAATTGTGTATCTATTTACGAATTTATTCTTGCGCTTGTACCATGTATCCGTTCCTTGCTTCACATTGTAAGTACAAAAAAACATCGCAGATTATTAATCCTTGTAATGTATATTTGGTGGTTGGTCATCACCCTTTAGAATTTTCAATTTCACTCGGATGACCACCCAATTGTGACTTTCCAACGACAACACTACGTGAAGTGGAGACTTTCTGTTTACGACTGTTTTCTATTTTTCGCTGAGGATAACCCGAAACGGGGTCAAAACGTTCAAACTTTTTAAATTAAATTAAAATAAACTCAGAATTACATGCACCAACATCAGTGTCCTGACTCTCATTAGCTCTTTATCAATTTATTTAATTTTCGAAAGTCCTTCTAATTATTGTAATTATTAAATTATAAAAAATTTTGTATAATTAAGTTTTCGCTTAAAGCAATCAACTAAAAATTAATGGTAAGCATAATCACGATTGATTTAATCAATTATTGAAATAACTTAATATCTTTTAATTGAAAAAATAATCATTAATTATTAATTTTAATTATTTAAAAAATTATATTTACAATTTTTACGAAACAAAATGATTATGACCTTAATGTTTTTGTTATATAGAAAATATAGTTTTAAAAGCTCGGGAAAAAAACCGTTTTTTTTTTTCAATTTTTCCGCGGATTTTTTCGGTTTTTTTCCCAAGGATAGAAAAATTCAAAAAGTATCAGTTTTACGACATGATTTTTTAACTTTAGTTCACCATACTTATTTTCGAATCCGTAGTTTGCCATACTTCGTGAGATAGCTCAATTTTCCGTCTTATTACTTTCATACTAATTAAAGTTTTTAAGCTTGTATTATAAAAATTAAAAGTCTGTAGTCTAAATTTAATGTTTATAAGATAATAGCAGGTCGAGAAAATAATTTAAATTTAAAGTAATTACATTTATAACAAAATATGTAGGAAAAAATAAACTATAAAACGAGACTACACTTCAGGAGTTCATTAACCTGGAATATAGAGAACTAAAGTTAGAAATCTGTGTTAATGAGAAATAACTACAGAATAGTCCATACAAAATTAGATTAATGTTAGTCTCTGTCTTTAAGTTTTTCTCAGACAGCATAAGAGAAAGAACGTTGGCTCTATGAGCTTGTGCGAGCAGTCGGTAAGCCATCTTTTGTAATCTCTTATGGTAAAATCTCTTATGGTAAAATTTCTTATGGTAATTGGAAAAATTATGATTCACATGTCTAAAGCTAATGCTGAGTTCATTTTATATGTATATATCTTCACAATAACCGCTTGTGCAGAGAATATGTACAAAGTGCAGTTATACATTTAAACTCTATTATGTTACTACTGGAAATTTAGACTATGTTCTACAATAAAAATAGAAGAAGAAATAAAAATTTTAACAAAAAAATAAGATTACATAAACTTCCAAGATCATATTAATGTGATGAAAGACATTAACAATTAAGTAACGTGTCATTTATATAGTAAAAGCAGCAATTTTTTGCAAAAAAGCAATTTTTCCGAAAAAAAACCGGGAATTTTTCCGGTTTTTTTCCGGCGATTTGAAAAAAGCGGTTTTTTTAAAACTATAATAGAAAAAATAGTTAAATCAAAATATTCAGTCAATAAATTATTTTATTTAATATATTAATTAGTGCTCTTCAGCTATCAATCAATGCTGTAAATTAGACTAAAATAAACGATTAATAATTAACAATAAATTTTTATTCAACAGTATTTTCAATCAATCGAATTATCGCAATTTATTTTAATCAACGCATTTTTAATAAAAAATTTAATTATTTTATTTAAATTATTTCAATGCACTAAAAATTTTAATCGTTCATTATAATCAATAACTAATTTTTAGTCATAAAAATTAATAGATAAATTAATTAAATTTTACCTAACATTAATTTTAGGATGGTGTTGCTGTTGTTTCCGTTGTAAATTTTGCTTTCCGCGAAAAAGGATTATACTTGTTAAACAATATTATACAATGAATCCACCTGGCGTTTTCATGAAGGATTTCAAAAAGAAGAAAGATGTGAAGAAAGAGGAACCTATTAGATATGGAGCTACTAAATATGAATACGATGCCTACAAGACTCTTGAAACTGCAATAAGAAATATATGAATGTTAATGCATTTGCGTTTTATCTGCTAACGGGTTTATACATACCATGGTAGGAAATAGAAATGTGATTTTAAAATATGCTTTGTTGTAAAAGATAGTTATTTGTGTCTATATTAAGAATTCCTAGCCCAAAACTTCGAACACTTCTGAATTTTTTCAAAAATTAACAATAAATAAAACTTTTGAAATCATTGGATCGATTAATTACTTGATGAAAAAATAAATCTCAGGGAGAAAAGAAAAAAAAAAATAAGTACCGCAGTGTTCCAGAACCAATAAATACAGTTCAGATTATGTAATGCATTTTCTTCATTTCAAACAGTAGCGTTAATTAATATTCGAGAATTTCAAATTCGCATTAATATATTAGAATTATTAAATGTATAAATAAATAATCCGCTATTTTTTTATAAAATTCAGTATTTATTGTCAATACCTACTAAATTTTAATTCAGTGCTGAACGTAATTTTTGTTATTTTTCAATATTTTCCATTATGATTCAGGCAAGTTATGGATTCCAGATTGATAAAAAAATTTAGTAATTTTGTGTAAATAATTCACGTCTTTTTACTTTTTCAATGTTTCTAAAATTTTTTTGTTAAACAAAGTATACTACACCAAACAAAATAAATAATAATCCATGGATCTATATCCAATGAATATATCGAATATGATAAAATATTTCAATCAAGTTGCAATAGTGTGTCTTTGTTCAATTTTGTCATACAAGGCCAAAAATTGTCATGCAGCAATTTGATTGGGAGACGACCTTTTCTTATCTCATCGTCAGTTATACATTAGATACATTTGAATGAGATGCTTCACCTTGACATATTCTCGTTGAATATAGCGCCCTTATATATATATATGTTTTGTTCGATGCAACACGCTTTCTAATAAAAAATTTATAAAAGTCAAAGTAAAAAAGTAGTTTGGTGAATTCATCACAAGACCAAACTTTTATTGAGCTGGAATTCATCATTTGCCTAAAACATGAAGAAAAGTATTGAAAAATAATAGAGATTACTTTCGTGATTAAACTATATCGGTATGTTTCGATAATATTGAATTTAAAAAAATAGTAGATTATTTATTTGTACATTTAATAAATTACATTTATATATATTAAAAGTTTTAATCCTATTATTATATTATAATAACTTAACTTTTTTTACCTTTTCCTAAAATCTATTATCCTTTCAAATAGTTCATTGATCCAATAACATAAAAATTTCTTTGCTATTAATTCTTGAAAAAAAAACTAAGGGGTACTTGAAGTTAAAATTTGGAATTTTAAAATAGGGATGAAAAACTATCTTTTGAAATAAATCACATTTAAAAAAGACCATTTCTACTTACAACCTTCTCTTTGTGAAGAAAAAGCTATTTTAACTTGACTTAATTCAATTAAATTTTTTCAGTTGAAGTATTTAGTTTAAATATTTAAAAAATATAAACATATCAACTATCAAAATACATAAAATTCTATGACCTTTAGTTCATACATATTTTTATTTTTTATATTTATACTTAACTTAATTTTTTTAAACAAGAATCGCCTTCAACGATTGTAGCTGGATCACCCAAATAAATATAAACACTAAGATCTAGCTATAACCGTTAAAGGCGTTCTTGTTTAATTTGTGTTGTCACATTATCAGTCGAATATTTCTCTATTCTAATTTTTTTGTTTGTATATACTTAACTTAGTTTATGTTAATGTTTATACATTTAAGTTAACCCTCCGTGTATTAACTCATATTGACCCCAACGATTTTACCCATTTTCTCGAATCTATCTCAAATTCGGACATGTAACAAAAAAAATAAAACAAAAAACGTTTTTGATTATACAATTTTACAATCGTATTTCTAAATGTTGAATGTATCAGAGCTTTTTAGAAAACAAACCCTTTGAAAAACAACACCGTTTATCCATGACCCACGAAGTCTGACTAATGTCTATTTTCATCAATGTAGATTAACTTTGATCTTGACTTAACTTATTCTGTATCTTTTTCTAATTTTTAAACTAGAAAAAGATAAAGGCTAAGTTAAACCGAGATTAAAGACAATTAAAGATGATTTACGTTAATAAAAATAGATGCAACAGTGAAAAATAGGGTAATCTGCAAAATGTTAAATGTATAAATATTCAAACTGAAGAAATTTAATTAAAATTTAATTAAAAAATTTAATCAAGTTAACATTTTTTCGCAGAGTATAATTCAGAACAAATTAAATTCAGATGTTTATTGACTTATTTATTAGTCAAATTTTATTGACTAGTAGTCGCTTTTGATAGAAGTAGTAAAAATATTTTCCTGGACGTACAAGTGAATGTTTATATTTATGAATAGTAAACATGCTCACATTCAATTAATTATAATTATATTTAATGTTATAATTATATCCAATTTTAATTTGATGTTACTTGTTTGTGCAAGCATTTCAACTATCAAAATGTTTCTTCAATGTAAAATAAATCTCATTTTAATTTCTACAGAAAAAGAAAATATAAAAAATTATTACACAAATTAGAAGTTTACAATTAACTGATGGAAAGGTTAAAGGAACAGTCATACCAGAATCTCAGTGCTTAATATTTCTTATGTGATTTTATATACTTTTTTCTAATCAAATACAATTTTTAAGTTGCATCAGAAAAGTAATATCACAATTGATAATTTAATAATATTGATGCTAATATGCATAATTTATCATATTATTATTAATAAGCTTAATTCAAACTTACAAGAGTGTAGATTTTTTGTGAGAAATCCTTTCAGCTTTAGAATGAGCCCAGAAAGAAGTTGCTATCTTTACTTTTGGCAGATATGAGTTTTTGAAAAAACAAAACATAAATGTTCTATCGAAAAGATTAAGATTCTTGCTATGACCGTTTCTTAGCCTTTCTCTTTATTTAATTATATTATACACGTTAAGATCTTATTTCAATTAAAAGTTCATACTTTTTGGAAAAAATGGTTTGCATTATTTACATAAAGTGATTACCTCAATTACTTCTCGTGCTTTCTGAAAATCGCCCTTCCACAAACAGTGCAAGATCAGACTTTCCCTCGAAGCCAACATTAAACTGATCAAAGACAGTCTGTTTCTCGTTGAATTATAATCTGATGCTGCCGCGGTGTGCCTGGAGTGTTTTCTGCGTTTACTACCGCCCAACAAACTGGACTCCGAGCTGCTGTCAGATTTAACTTTAGTCTCGTCCGAGGTGTTGTCTCCCTTATAAAAAAACGTGTCTCCCTTGCGATGCAAAATTGCTCGGTTGATGCTTGGTTTTTGAAAGACTGAAAATTCCAATTTATTTATAACGGAGGAATTGTCAAACTCGTCCGACGGAGCACCAACATCTTCAACGAAATGAGGTCCCAAATAAAATTTCAGTCTCCAACGAGTGTCCGTTAATGCCAACGTAAGAGTGGACACGTTTTCGCGAAGTCGTTGCGTCTCTTCGCATTCAGGCACTTCATATAATTCATCAATCTCCTCTTTTGTAATCGAAGTACTCTTCCATAAATAATACAGCATATCTCTCACAGCGTAATTATTAGCTATGAAGCCCGATCTCTCATATTCCATTGAACTATGAGTATTGCAGTCGTTATCTTTAGAATTGGGATTCGTAACGTTGAGATCATCATAACGTAAAAATAATAAGGAAAAAATGCTCTCTATCGTCTCTATCCTTAATGATAGTGGGAACAAAGATGACAAGTGTGATACCATTCTAGTAAAATATTTAGTAATCTGTCTGTATTCCGTATTATAAGATTCACATAAAAAAATAGCTTTCAAGGCGCTTATTGTGCAGCAATACGCTTGAAAACTTGCGGATTGAGTCGGAGTGGTCTCTTCCAGTAGATCTTGAATGTCGCCGTGATCTTGATCGTGAATATTTGTCGTGAATTTCAAGACAAAAAGTACATTGTGTTTTTGCAAAAGGGACAAAATTTGTTTCACAGATGCTATCTGTTCGATTGCATCAAACTGCAAATTTTTAGATTCTTTGGTATCTAATTTCACATTTGTTAAGTGTCTCTTCTTCCACTGTAAAATATATACTACAATTCTAATGTGGTTTTTTAAGAGCGTGTATAATCCATTTAAGTCATAATCGTTGCATAGATCAAGATAACATTTCTCCAAGAGGAAATCGATAGATTCGCAGATAGCAATACCATTGTTGTAGCTTTCACTGGTGTTAAATATTTCTTGCGGACATTCGCTTAGTGCTTTAAATAATAACACTGGATATAATCTCTTTAATAAGTCGCATGATAATAGTAATTCGACTTCGCTGTATTTTCCTTTTGTTGTTAAAATGTAACATATGTCCTGTAACATACACAAATTCCGATAGTAATAAATATGTACCCTGCCTGCATAAAACAAAATAAATACATCATTGTGACGTGCTAACTCGTCGTAGGTCATCGTAGCGACGTCTTAAATAGTTTGAAATGTAAATGAGATGTCGCTATCATGTAACTAACAGCTAAATTTCTAGTGATAGAAATGGTCGATCAATTTCAAGAAGTTAAGATTGGTTTTTACTGTATTATATACATAAAATATTTACCAAGCAAAAGATATATTCGGTTTAAACATGATTAATTAAATTCGATTAAAACATGATTAATTAAATAATTAAAATATTCAAATTATTTAGTTACATCTTATTGTAAGTAAATTCAAATGTATAGTATATTGAATAATTAAGCAAAATTAAAATTACTTTATCGTTAAAAATTATATTTTATTACAATCTTATTTAGCTCGTTTTACGATTTTAACTTTTTTTTTACTTTTTTAAAACACATTTTTTTTTTATAATTTCCAGAATATTTATAAATATTTATGATAAATGTTTTATGCTATCTAAATAAAAGAAAGTTTAAAGTTTGAAACTTACCAAAATATCATTCAACCAATGTGACTTTCTCACACTTGTTCTTTTAAGTAACTCCCATTTACATAGAAAAATTTCAGAGTCTTCTGTTAATTTAAATATACCTTCACTTATTTTATATGCCATGAGTAAACTAGTGGCGCTTTCAAAACACGCGTGTGTCTTATCCCAAAGCGAAACCCATTCATATAACAGTTTCTCATTTTTCCTCGAGTATAATGCAAGTTCAATATCCTTAATATAATGCGATTTCGAAAGAGTAGGACAAACTGTCTTTAGAAATTCAATTTCCGCATTCGCATCTATATTTATTTTTGACAAAAGTTGTAGAGCCGTTCGTAAAAAATTGTCACAAATAGCTGAATCAATTTCAGAAGGCGAATTATTTGTTGCGTAGTTTGAGTACCAGCTTCTCCCAGCTGGAATGCGGTCTAGACACAACTTCAGAGTAGAAAAATAAATATTCTGTAGATAACTAATAATATCGTGTTCATTTAAAACCACAGATAATTTGTTTATAATCCAGCATACGATTTCTGTATCAATAAATATGTTATCCTTTAGAAGTGTAAGGATCCGCTGAAATATAATACTTGAAGTATATTTTGCACTAGATTCCGTGCTAGTTCCCTGAAAAAATTCTAACAATTCCTGGAAAATAATATTTTTATTTTTAGAAATGAAAATAATACAATGTTGCAAAATATAAATTATGCTAACTAATTTAGATTTAAGCCCAATTTAAGATTTAAGAGATTTTGAATAAAGAGCTTTGAAATAAGCCAACAAAGTTATGGGAGAAATAAAGAGTATTTTGAAAAAAACCTCAATTAATACTATAAAAAAACTATAAAGTCTTGTTTAGAATATCTTTTTAAAATTTCGCATTATTTTTTTTGATAATTTTCTTGAAATTAAAGCTTTACACATTTGAGTTGATTTATTACTTAAAGAAGTTATCCAACAAACAAAAATAAATTGAAATAAACGGATAGTAATGAATTCATTTTCAAATTCGTCCTTTACATTTTTCGAGTCCATTTAAATTCAATATAATATAACATAGATATGATAACATCCGAATTCAACATAATGAATAGTTCATTTCGTATTTCAATTTATTTGAGTCCATTTAAATCCAAAAATACTCTAGAACTCTAAAGCGCAAACTCGGATAAATTAAAATAAGTTGCAATTTTTAATTTATCAGAATTTATTTTTATTTGCTAGGGTATCCAATCTTTTGATAAATATTTACTATACGGGAAGCGATAATCTTAATTTCTTGACATATACATATTATGACACCTAAGAGACTTTTAGAACATTTTAGCCGTCGCTCGTCACATCTCAGAAAATGAATCAAAAATATTAGAAATAAATTTATTTCGACATTTTTGAATTTGCGCTTCAGATTTTTCGAATCCATCTAAATCCAAAAATAATATAATATAGATATAAATATATTCAAATTCAACATGATGAATAGCTTATTTCAATTCATTTGAATAAAAAAATAATATAATAAAGATATGAATCCATCCGAATTTAAAATGATGAGTAGCGCAATTCGTATTTCAATCCACTTGAGTCCATTCAAATCCTACAATACTCCAAGATTTTAAAGCGCGAACTCAAATAAATTAAAATAGATTGAAACTTTTAATTCAATTTTCTGAGTCGTTAAAAAGTTATTAATCATCAAAGATTAAATATTATACTTAATACATTATAAGTAATTCGTTTTCATTTGAATTTCCTTAATATATCGATATGAGCAAACAGAAGTAGATTGAAATAGATAGAAATAGATTCGTGTAGTTATTGCCAAATCCAAATTTTTGATTTTTTGAATTTATTTCAATCCAATTAAAGTTTAAAAATATTTTGAATCCATTTTAATCTACAAAGTAGGATTGAAACTATGGAATTTACATTTTTTCAATTCAAAAGAAGTTTTTGCGGGCACACACTCCATTTTAATTGAATAGAATTAAAATGGCTATTTCAATAAAAAAAGGATTCGAGTTTTAAATGTTTTTGTCCATAATATGGGTTTGAAAGAAGGTATTATTTGTTTCAAACAAAATAAAACAAAGGTCAAGGCTCTTATAAATAAATTAAAATTAGGAATTAATGAGCTCAAGAGCCACACAGGATGTCAGACGCAAATAAATAAATCACAGCATAAATTCAATGTCAAGCAAACGTTTCAACCTTTAATGACGGTCTTCTTCAGTACAGATTTACAAGTCTATAAAACAACAAATTGATCGCATTAATTAAGATATGAATTTATCGAAATAAATAAATAAAGATCAAAAATAAAAAATAAAAACAAGTTACCGAATAAATAGAGATTGTGCAAAACCGCGATTACGTCTTATTATATTAAGACGTTGAAAGAAGATGTACATCTTAATTAGTGCGATCAATTTGTTGTTTTATAGACTTGTAAATCTCTACTAAAGAAAACCATCATTAAAGGTCAAAATGTTTGCTTGACATTGGATTTATGCTGTGATTTATTTATTTGCGTCTGACATCCTGCGTAGTTCTTGAGCTCATTATTTCCTAATTTTGTATTATTTGTTTCAATCAAAACAAAATTCGCATGTCATAAATCTATTTTAATTCGTAACACAGGATTGAATTAAAATCAGTCTTATCTCATCGTCAGTAAAAAATTTTTCATGTATAATGATTGCACATAATTTTATGTAGTCATTATATGTATATAATCGTACACAATCGTACATAATTATGTACGATAATATAATATTGTATATAATTATATGTATATAAAAATCATGCATAATTATATATAATTATATATAACTATATACATTATAATTTTAAATTAATTAATTATATATTAATTATAAATTTTTTCTTTATTTTAAAGAAAAATTTTTAAATAATAAGTTATTATTTTTATTACCTAAGTTTTAGTCATTATTTTGAAGATGACAATGTCAAAAGCTTCTTTATTAAAAAATATACATGAATAACGATCACATAATGTTATTTCATTTTTCTTAAACTAGAAAACCTTTTTAAATTTCAAATTGGGACGATATAAAAATATGTTCCTTAAATTTGTGTATTTAACATATTGCAAGAAAAATCAAATTAGTTTTGCATTTAAGAAAAATACCTTGTATAAACAGTCTGGTATATTGCCACACAGCTCTATTGCACTTTTCATTTGTATGCAGTCGAACTGTGCTTGAATATTGCACTGTATATCACAATCGACGCTAGACGACTTGCTGTTTATAAGTTTCCATAGCAATACATAGGCGATCCATTGATATTGTTCCTCATTTGGAGAATATCTATAAACACATATTTGTAAAATATAAAAATAATTTCTATACATTTCTATAATTAATTTACACAAATATAATAATTAATTCTATTTAGGATTAATTATCCTCCTTATAGAAAATGCAATAAAAGATATAATGTTAGAGTATCGGTAGTTCCCAAATTAAAGGGTATCGGTACTTCCCTAATATTCTAATTTTTTATTGCATTCTTTTGTAGTCAATTTCGAGAGCTTTTCAAAACAATATAAATAAGTTAATTTTTGTTAAGTACTTTCTGAGTTATGACGCTTGAAAGTTACAGTAAACTGTAACTTTCAAGCCTCACAATTCGGAAAGTACTTAAAAAAATAAACTTGTTTATAGTGTTTTGGGAAGCTCTTGACATCAGCTATTAGATTCTGGAATCAAAAATAGACTGTCCCATTTAAAAAAATTAATGTGATTTTGATGTGACCTTGGCGACACCATCCAAGGTCAAACTGACAAGATCAATAAATAGATCTTTTGAAACCTTACAACTTTTAAAGTAGAAAGATATTTGACGTTATTAAAACAACACAACTTGAATGCCTTCTACGGTCGCAACTAGATCTTCATGCTAATTTTTATTTATGATTTTATATACCTTCCTCAAATTCAATAAACTGCGCGCCAAATTGTTTTTTCAGTCATAACACAGCTCTACATTGAACAAAATTAAGTAATATCACGTACTATTAAAATTGAAATTAATATTAACCCTTTACTCCCTGAAAAACTGTAAAAAATTTATTGCAAAAAATATCACCTCAGCCAGGGTTCTCAAATTTGGGACCTCCCGAATCTTCGGTACGGGTGTCTTAGCCAACTCGACTACTGAAGCTGTAATGATATTTCTTGCAATAATCGACTATGCCCAGTCAGAAATAGTTCCTCAAAACAATATCGTTTAGACATCGTTAAGATCGATTCGAAACTTACGTCGAAATTATAACATTTTCGAGTAAACAAAAATTGCGTATGTAAAGAGTATAACGGAAGTTTCATACATTTTTTAATATTTCTGGAATGTATATGTAATAATCTTATATTCTAGAAAAATTTGTTTAAAAATCGAATCGATATCGATTCGACATCGATTCGACAATGCAATGATGCAAAAAGAAAATTAACTAATTGCATTTCTAGTTTTTCATCGTTCATTTTTATTATTTATTACATGAAAGAAAAGTAAAATGATTTTCGCATGTAATGATTAATAGAATCAACGTCATTCGACATCGATTTAAACAATAATTTTATTAGTTATCTGAAATTTTTTTTAGAATTTTTATATAAATTGGAACACTTTAGAAATATTGCGAAATCCATATTTTTCTCCGAATTTTTCATATATGTGTATTTTTAAATATTCTAAAGTTTACATTAAAAAATCTTAGAACTATTCTAAAAAATATGTTATACAGAAAATCAGAAAAATTCCAAGAAAAGTTTTTATCGGAGTATATAAATTTGTCTCAGATTTTTAAATATAATTTTCAAAATTTTTAGGTATTTTTTAGTCATTTCCAGAATTTTTCAAAATTTCTGTAATATTTTATAGTTTTTAGAAAATTTATTAGTTTTTTAATAGAATATTAGAATATTTCAGAATTTATGCATACATAAAAAATTTAAAGAAAAAACTTAATTAGTTAATTAGTTAATATTTTTGAAAAATGTTCTGTAATTTGTATAAAAAGTATATCTCAGACAAATTTTTATCAGCAATAGAGCTAATGATGTCTTTCTTTTCAAACCGATTTTTCTAGTTTTATCTTTTTTGTATACCAAAGTTATTACATGCGTTTATAAACTATATATTTTTCTTTCATTTTCTTCGTTTATTTTGAAATAGAATTGTTGCAACATAAAATACCTTCTGTGTTTGATCAAATTAACCAAAGCATGTGTACTCCGATTAGATAATCTTAATCAAATAATCGATTTTTAATAAAGCGATAAAAATAAAGCAATTTTTGAAAAAATAAATTTAATCAAAAGTGTTATTATCTTAAATACACAAAAATAAAAAAAAAATTACCTTTAACAATAATCCTAATTCGAACCAATATCGAAACAATCTCAATTTTTCAATTATTCTAGTCAGAAATAATTCTTTAAAAAGAAAAAATTAATTATTTTTTCGTGTTTGACGGGATGTTCTCGGAAAATATCAAAATAGCTCCTCAAAACGATATCGTTTCAATGTCAAATGAAATCGAAAATTACTCGAAATTGGAGTCAAAAATCCATCAAAATTAATAAAAATTTCGAAAATTTTCGACTTGCATTTTCGACATCGAAACAACATCGTTTCGAGGAACTATTTCTGACTGGGTAAGTTAGAACGCTTTTCGAGACAGCGTGATTTCAAAATAGAGAGATATTTATCCTGAATTTGAGGAAAGTATACAATAAAATCACACAAATAAAAACAAACAGATCTAGCTGCGACCGTAGAAGGCATTCAAGTTGTATTGCCTACAACTTTATCTGAAACATTTTCTTGTAAAATGCAAGGGAACGGAAATATTTAGAAATTTCCACACTTTTTGTACTCTCTGTATATCGCGATAGATATATTATATTTAAAAAATCACCTTCAGGTTATTGACTAACTTGACTTTGCAAACAACCAATATTTGAACTAAGTTATTTTTGTTTTAAAGTTATAAATTTTTGAAAATATGCATTTCTTTGATTTTATTAACTGTAATTAATTATAATATAAAAAAATTTAATTAACAAGCATATTTTTTTAGAAATGTTCTAATATGTAAGAACTGCTCAAAATAATTTTTTATACTTGTAATGAAAATTAGTTCTAACATGAATAATCCAATCATGTATGCAGACTTAAAATAACATGTAGATAGAGGGTTTATATAAATTATTCAATTTATCTCAGCAACAATATTAATAAAATTATGCTCGTTAAATGTATTTTTAAGCGAAACGACAAGTGACAGAGAAAAGTGTCACTCTACTCTGTGAGGCGATATTAATAGTTAAAATTAATGATTATTCAGATTAGAAAACCTTACAAATAGCACAATTAATCCTTTTGAATTCAAAAGAAATTTACTTTCTTGAATTCTTATTGAATTTGTGTAATCTATTCCAAATAAACTAAAAAAAGAATTTCTCTCCAATAGTTAAAAAAGTATATTTTTTTTACTTCTTTTGATATTTAACAAAGTTGCATAATAGTTTAAATAAAAATTGCAAATAATATAGTTTTCATACATTAGTAGTGATGACAGTAGTAATGGTATTGGTAGTAGTAGTAGTATTGTAGTGGACGGGATCATACAGTTCCCAACGTCACCAAAATTTTTGCAATTTCTGTGTGACTACCCACTATTTTACGAGGCTGGTTTTAAATATAAATCAAGCCCAACACTTTCTTCCAGGCTACATAGCCTGTACATTAATAATAAAGTATGTGTATTTAAGTATCGATCATTGACAATTTACCACCTAGCTTTCAATTACATTTATTTCAACAACTTTTAAAGTTTTTAGGCTATTGAATACAAATTTGATGTCAAAGTTGATAAATTTAAAATAGTGGATTCAATATAACAAATGTCAAAACTGAAAAATCTCCAGATTGTTGCAAAAAATGTAGAAGTCTTTCATGGTAATACGATTCCGCCATCAAAATTGACAAATTCAAAATAAAGAATAAAAATTAAATTATATTGTTGAAATAAATGTAATTGAAAGTTAGTTGGTAAATTGTCGATCAAATTCGCAGCTTTCCGCAATTTACTCTATATTTAACCATGAATATCTTATTAAGCCAACAACAAAAATTCCATTTGAAGATTGGAAATCCTAATTACATATTTAATTTTGATTTCAGTCGAACTTCTTCAACACATCACATTTCGTAGTTATAATGTGACAAAATACATAACATTTCTTTGCAACTTTAATTGTAAATTTCTCAAAATTGTGATGTGATAGAGCAATTTGGACAGCGGATTCGTATTCAGTAACAAAAATACTATAGAAAACGGCTGGTTTCGTTCCAGGTTTACTTTTTGTGCTACTGTGTTATTGACAATTAAGTTGACTAGTATTATATTATAGTCCTATATAAGACAAGCGTGACCAGTGTGACGAGTACTAATTGGTTCTGTTAATTTTTCTTTGATAAATATCGTTTTTATGAGAATGCACATACAGTATACATGCGTAAATTAGTAATACAACTTAACACGTTCTCAAATAATATTAAAACATTCACAATAAACAGTCATTTTCTTTTAGGTAATTCATATTATTTTATCACGTTCTTCTTTATATTTAAAACTTGGTTAATATTAATAATGAATTATGTTGTCATCTAATATACAAAAAAAATTATTCATCTATCTGATTAAGATTAAAATTATGAACATAAAAAATTAAAATTTTTTTTTAATATGTGTGTCTTGCTGTTTTGCATCGTTTAACACTTTATACGTCTCATTTAAACAATTAGATGAATTATTAATGACTAAGATAAAAAGAAATTGTTATTACGTTTTTCGATGTAAACTGATAAAATTTCATGAACTGAAAAAGTATTATTAGTATGTAAGACAAAATGAATGTCAAACGTGATGAATTTCACATGTCTTTATTAATAAAGCAATTTTTTACATTTAACGTTACATAATAACTAATCCAGCGGATAAACCAAATAAAATAGTTCGTGATCAGATCGACTACATATTAATAAATAATCGATATAAAAACGCTATTAAATCAACACAAAACTATCCTGGTTTTGATATATCTCATGAGTATATGATAGACATCATACACTCATACTAGAAAGGATTAAGATAAAACTAAAAAAAATCACGAAAAAATATAAATGAATGAATATATATATATATATATATATATATATAAAATATATATACATACATATATATATATATATATAATATATATATATATAATATATATGTAGGGTGTTCCCACGTTTTACCATAGGAGCACACATTTATTATTTCTAATATAATAATACGCTAGAAATACATATCCGTCGGTAAATATTGGGTACTCCTATGGTAAAAAATGGGTACAACCATTAAGGAACACCTTATATATATATATATATATATATATATATATATAAAGGTGTCCCATTTTAAAAAAACGCACCTCGATAATTCTTCAATGAAACATTTTCAGTAAAAATGTTTCAGACAAAAGTTGCATGGTTTCAAGGGAGTCATAAGATGATGTCATTAATTTGATCTTGAATAGTTGCTTGAAGATCACGTAAAAGACATCTTCAATTTTTTAAATAAGACTGCCTACTTTTTATTACATTTTCTTGTAACTTATCTCAAGACCTTTCCAAAACATTACAAGAAAGTTTATTTTTGTTAAGTACTTTCCGAGTTGTGAGCTACGGTGTACTGTAATTTCAAGCGTCATAACTCGGAAAGTCCTTAACAAAAATAAACTTATTTATAGTGTTTTGGACACTTCCGCTTTTGGTTGATTAGGCGTAAGTTGACAACATAATTGAGTGAAGGTGCGAAGTGCAATTGTGAGAGATGGAGTAGAGTGGTGAGAGCGAGTGTGTGAGAGGAGCTAGAGGACGGGACGAGGGGAGTGGAGGAGTGAAGGGAGAGAGGGGCTGAAGGGGTTAAGGTAATAGGGAAGGAAGGAAAGTCGGGCGATAGTGAGGTTAGGAGTTAAGTTAGGAGTTAGGTAAGAAGGAAGTGAGACAGAAAGTCTAGGGAATTTATCGAGGAGAGGCCTTGGGCATAGAGTATAGAGAATGGAGAGAGTGGATAACGTGGTAAATACGGAGCGTGACGAAGCACAGATCGTGAAGTGTGCGATGGAAAACATAAAGGGGAGAGTGAGAAGAGAGAGATTAGGGAGCGCTGGGGATATACAGGAGCATATGAAGAGGAAAAGAGAGTGGCTAGGTAGAGACTCATTAGGAGACAAGGAGAAAGCAGAGATATTTAAAAGGAGTAATCAGACGGTCAGATCACCGCAAGGAAGAGGGGGGGTTAGAGAAAGAAATAAAAGAGTTATTTGCCAATTTGAGAAAGGAATTAAAGTTAGAGGTGAGAGAAGGTTTGGAGGGGGTAAAGGAGGAAATAAGGAGGACAGGGGAAGGGCAGAAGGAGACGCTAAAAAAAGAAGTGGAGAAGATGACAGAGGAATTGAGGGTCAGAGAGGAGTGGGTGGAAGAAAGAAAGAGGGGAGTTGGTAGAGAGAATTGGGAAGTTAGAAAAAGAGTTAGAGGATGTTAAGGAAGGGAATTTGGAGAGAGGGGCGAAGTGGGATAAGAGAAATGAGGAAAGGAGAGAGGGGAGGGGTGGGGAGGCGGAGGAAAAGGAATGGAAAGAAAGAGTAAGGAAGCTAGATAGAAGATGGGAGAGTAAAGAGAGAAAGAGCAGGAGAAAAAACGTGATAGTAAAAGGTTGGAAGGGAGGGGAGAGATAAAAGGTGAATTAGAGGAGCTGTTTAGTGGGCTAGGATTAAGAAGCAGGGCTAAGGTGGAGAGGATAAGAAGAATAGAAAAGGGCAGGAAAGAAGGTGAATGTATGTTAGTAGTGACAGTAGAAAAAGAAGAAATAAAGAGAGAGATTTTGGAAAATAAATGGAAAATAAAGGGGGAAAGTGAAATTTGGATAGATGAAGACCTGATATAGGAAAAAAGAAGAACGAGATGGAGGCTGAGAAGGATAGCAGTTAGTGAGGAATTAAAAGGAAGAAGAGTAAGAGTGGGTAAGAGGAGGATTTGGATAGAGGGGATATGGTGGAGGAATAAAGAGAAAGAGGAATTGAGGGATGGGAGAGGGAGAAAATGGGATGGAGATAAGGAAAGGGGAACGGGGTTAAGCAGGCAGGGAGAAGGAGGAAGAAGTGAGGAGGAGGGAAAGAGACAAAGGCAGGGGGAATAATTGGGAGAGGGAAATGGGAGTTGCAGAGACAGATAAAGAGAATACGGAGATGGAAAGGAAGAAAGGAAAGAGGGGAAGAGAGGAGAAAGAGAGAAGAGAAAGGAGGAGGGAGAGGGGAAACGGGCAGTAGGATAGAGGGAGGAAAGGATGAAGGAGTTAGTATAGCCTTATGGAATGTAGCAGGTCTGAGGAATAAAGATAAGGAGTTTTGGAAAGGAGTAGAATGGTGGGAAGTGATGGTATTGATAGAAACATGGATAGAGGAAAAAGGATGGAAATATATTGAAGGGAAGTTACCGAAAGGATATGAGTGGAAGGTACAGTGGGCGAAGAGGAAGAATAAGAAAGAAAGAGCTATAAGGGGTATGATGCTAGGAATTAGGAGGAAGTCAGTGGAAGGGGGTAAAGATGACCGAGGGGAAAGAGAGGAGATCATAAAGGGGGAGATTAAGTATGGGAGGGGGCGATTAAGAGTAGTAGGAGTGTTTGCAAATCAGGATTTAGGAGAAAAGTTAGAAGGCCTGAGAGGATGGATGGAAGAAAAAGAGGAAGGGATAAGAACAATATGTGAGGGGAGATTTTAATGCTAGGACGGGGGAGGAGGGAGGGAAACTAAATGAAGATGAGTGGGGGGAGGAGGAGAAAGGAAGTCAATGGATAAGAAGGTGAATAAAGAGGAAAGAAAGTTGATAGAGTTTATAAGAGAGAGGAGATGGTGGATTTTAAACGGGAGAATAAGCGGGGATAAGGAGGGTAACTGGACATATTCAGGGGGTAGAGGGGAATCAGTAATTGATGTTATTTTAATAAATGAAGATGTGGAGGAGGAGATAGAAAGCTTAAAGGTAGGGGATCAAATAAATTCGGATCATCACCCAGTGGTAGTAAGATTAAAAAGGGAGAAGGAAAGAAAAAATAGAAAGGAAGAAAGTGCAAGTTAGGACATAGAGGAAGATGGGATGAAGAGGGTAGAGAGCGGTTCAAGAGGGAGCTGGGAAGGATAGAGGTAAAAGAGGAAGGGGTGCAAGAAGAAATAAAAGATGTAGGAAGGAGAATAAGAGAGACGTTGGAAAGAATAGAGGAGGAGGAAAGAATGGTGGAGAAGGGGGAGAGGTTGGTGGGATGAGGAATGCAGGGAGAAGAAGAGAAAGGTTAAAAGGACACTAAGAGAGTGAAGGAAGGGGCGGAGATAGGGGCAGAAATATAGGAAAAAAAGGAGGGAATATAAGGAGATATACGAGAAGAAAAGAGAGGAGAACAGGAGATGGGAAAGAGAGGCGGAGAAGGCAAGATCGGTGGGGCAAGTGTGGACGATAGTAAATAGAGAAAGGAAGAAATGGAAGGAGATAGACAGAGAGATAAAAATAAAGGAATGAAAAAAATACTTTAAGAGACTAATGGGAGGAACAGAGAGGGGAGTGTTGGGGGGGGGGAGGAAGAGAGGAGAGGCTATAGGAAGAGAGTGAGTTGGATAGAGAGGGAACAGTTAAAGTTTTGAGAAAAATAAAGGAGGAAAAGGCGATAGAGATGGATGGGGTGTCGGGAGAGGCTTGGAAATATGGAGGAGAGGAGATAAACGAATGGATTTGGAAGATGTGCAATAAGATTTGGAGGGGTGAAAGATGGCCAAAGGATTGGAATGAAGGGGTGTTAG
Source organism: Solenopsis invicta (assembly GCF_016802725.1). NCBI lineage: Eukaryota > Metazoa > Arthropoda > Insecta > Hymenoptera > Formicidae > Solenopsis > Solenopsis invicta. The sequence goes on from NC_052679.1 coordinate 10,810,269, forward strand.
TGCCAATATTGAAGAGGGGGAAGGATAAAGTAGTGGGGGACTATAGAGGGGTGACGATTATGCCGACAATGTATAAGATTTATACAGCGGCATTGGCAGAAAGACTAAGGGAGGAAGTGGAGAGAAAAGAGTTGATCCCACCGAATCAAACGGGGTTCAGAAAGGGGATGGGGACACTGGATAATATATACATTTTAAATTATTTGGTGAATAGGCAGATAGAAAGAAAGAGAAGAAAAATGGTGGCAGTATTTGTTGACTTGAGAGCGGCGTTTGATTCGGTGGACAGGGAAATTCTGCTAAAAGCAATGAAAAAGAGAAGGGTAAGAGAGGAATTAGTGGAGAGGGTGACAGAGGTCTTGAGGGAAACGAGGAACAGGGTAAGAGTGAGTAGAGAAGTGGGGGAAGGTTTCTGGACTGCAAGGGGAGTAAGACAGGGGTGCCCACTAAGTCCCATCTTATTCAACTTGCTAGTAGCGGACTTAGAGGAGGAGATGGAAAGAGTGAAATGGGGAGGGGTAAGTTAGGGGAAGTTAGGGTATACATTGTCGTATGCGGATGACGTGGTGTTACTGGCGGAGGGGGAGGGAGAAATGAAAAGTATGTTAGAGCGGTTGAAAAGGTTTATGGATAGGAAAGGTTTGGAAGTAAATGTTGAGAAGACAAAAGTGTTGAAGTTCAGGGAGGAGAGTGGTAGGATGAGTAAGGCGGAATGGAGATGGAAAGGAAAAAGGATAGAGAAAGTGAAAGAATATAAATATTTGGGGTACATGTTTCAAAGGAATGGGGAGCAGGAAGCACAGATAAGAGACAGGGTAGCAAAGGCGGCAGCGGTTATGGGACAGGTGTGAGGTATTGGAAAGAGATTTGGGAGGGACTGGAAAAGGAGAGTATGGCTGTTCGATACCTTAGTGTGGATGGTAATAGGGTACAGAGTGGAAATCTGGGGATGGAAGGAAAGGGAGGGGGTAGAGAGATTATATAAAAGGTATTTGAGATGAGTGTTGGGTGTAGAGGGAAGAACGCCAGGGTATTTGGTGAGAGAAGAAACGCAAAGAGAGAAGTTGAGAGGTAGAGCAAGGAAGAGAGTTTGGGGGTTTGAAGAGAGATTGGAGGGAGGAGGGAAAGCTTGTTAGCAAGGATGTGTTTGGAAGAGTTAAAGGAAAGGATGAAAAAGAGAAAGGAAGGATCAAAGTAGGAGAGGGAAAAGTTTTTTTAGGGAGAGAGGAGTGAAAGCACTGGATTGGAAGAGGAGGAGGGCAGAAGGGATGGACTTTGAGGAGATAGAAAGAAGGGATAGAGAAAACCAAAGAGAGGAAAGGTGGGAAAAGATTAGGAACGGGAGGTTTAGCAGATGGTACGGAAGAGTAAAAGGAGAGGATATTCCAAGATATCTAGAAATGGACTGGGGGGAGAGTAGGTGGAAGAGATTAGTGAGGCTGGGGAATAAAATGTTAGAAGGAAGATATTGGGAAGAGGAGGATAAAAAGTTGTGCAGGTTGTGCAGGTTATGAGGGGGTCACTTGGAATCCTGGGAACACGTGTGGGAAGAGTGCAGGGCATGGAGAGAGGGAAGGGAGAAAACATGGCAGGAGGCGTGTGAAAGGATTTTAGGAGAGGAGGGAGAGGGGGAGGGATGGCTGAGAGAGATGGAAAAGGAGAGAATTGGAGGGAGGGGGAAGAGGGGGGATGGGGCGAGGGGAGGATGTGGGAGGTATGGGAGGGAGAAGGAGGGTATGAATGAGACAAGTGTCAGAGAGGGAGTGAGTGAGGAGTAAAAGAGCAAAGGTTGTAAACGGAAGCAGAAGTCCCTAGGGTTGCGGTAATGAGAGAGAGAGAGAGAGAGAGAGAGAGAGAGAGAGAGAGAGAGAGAGAGAGAGAGAGAGAGAAAGGCATTAGGTATAAGCGAGCGTAGCGAGAGTAATGGCGCGACAGGCAGGGCATGCATGCGAGGCGGTACTGTGTAAGATGTACTGTAAGTATAAGATTAGAGTAAGAGTAGGTTAAGTTAGATGTAAGTTGACTTGTAAGTATATGTAACCCCAAGGGGATCATATTACTACTACTACTACAATGTTTTGGAAAGCTCTCAAAATCGACTACAAAAAAATGCAATAAAAAATATAGAGTGTTAGGAAAGTACTGATAGCCTTTAATTAAAGAACTACCAATACTCTAACATTGTATCTTTTATTGCATATTCTTGTAACTTATTTCAAGACTTTTCCAAAACATTACAAAAAAGTTTATTTTTGTTAAATATTTGCCGAGTTGTGATACTTGAAAGTTACAGTACACTATAGTTTTCAAGCCTCACAACTTGAAAAATACTCAACGAAAATAAACTTGTAGTTGACAGTAATTTGACAATTTGACAGTAAAAAATAAAAATGTTATTAAAAAAAAACAAATTAGTGACAGTTTATATAGTTAGACCTTTCTCGGTCATGTTATGATATTGTTATTATATAATTAAAGTTGAAATCAATAAAATTCAATTATTCTAAGTCTGATGACTCATAATATTTTACTAATTTAACATTTCTAGGACCAGATTTGGTTGACCAATTACCAGTGCTACAATCAAGTTGCAATCCGACGTAAAGTCCGATTTAGACAAAAGTCTTTTCAAACTTTGGAACAACTTTTACAATAAACCGCAAAAAAGATCACAAAATAATTTATATTTTTTAATTCTACAATCTTTAATTATTTTAAATCAATTATCTTTCAAATTTTCAACACCTTTTAAATAATGATTTACAAGGATTTTCTTTTTTAACAAAATTTTCGCACGATGGCTGAAAATACATATTCGCGTCTATTCTGTGAATGATATAACAGAGAACTATCAAACTGCTATCACATGTTCGTGTCTTATAAGGACTTTACATTATAAATGGCAAGAAAATTGGCTTAACCGTATTCATTTAAATTAAAAAGGTCCGATTTGGAACACGGTCCGATTTATGCCACTCTCCCCTATAATAATGATTTTCCTCGGTGATATTCTTCACGAGGAATATTCTTTCGCATTTCGGGAATCATTTTATCATGCGAGATGGATAGCTAAAGCTATTTATAGCTTAAAAATATTTTTATTCCGTGATGAATTCAAATTAACTGCGAAAGATATGCCATTTCTGACATTTATTTATTTTTAGCACTTATGTTCAAGCTTGATTTCGTGCGCCTATTGCTGTTGAACCACTGAATCACAATTTGCACTTTTTAAAAAGTTTGTTCGTTACCAAACCATTGATTTTACCATATTTTGCGCTGCTTTGAAAATGTATGTTAATCACTTATGGTATTTAACTTATGAAACTGTTGCCCTTACGTTCTTTGATCAAAACATACAAAAAAGAAAATAATTGAAGCTACAAATCTAGAACAAATATCGACGAATAAAAGTGTTAAGGGCGTAGTTATAAAAGCACACAATTTTCCTGACTTAGAAAAAGACATCGGAAACTTCATAACTGAGAAAATAACTGTCTTATTTGACAGATTCAATATAAGTCGGGATTTTATGCATACTAATCCGTCAACATGGTCGGAAAAAGAAATCTTTAAAAAAAGGTTTTCAAATTGTAATCAAATTGAAATTAGTTAATACAGCGGAAAGACTCGTTAAGTCAAAAAAAAAAAAAAAAAAAACTACAATAAATTAATTACTAAAAACAAAAATCAAAAACAGCATTTATTACAAGTTGTACAATATTATTGCCACCGCTTCTCAGATTCGAGAAAAGAAACTTTATTACAATAATTATTATATAAATGTTGGCTAAAAAATGTATTTTTGAAATAAACCTTTAATTTTTATTCTTCTTTTGGTTCTAAATATACTATTATCTTTTCAGCCCATTTTTCTGTACTAAAACAATAAATGCATACCTATTTTTTTAATTATTAAGAGGATGCTAAATCAATGGAAATTGCCGGATGCATTACAGAATAATTTAATTTTCGAATTAGTTTAACAGATCACAAAATCCTTTTGTAAAATAAAAGTACGCACTAAAAAAAATTGAATAAGAGAGATGTTACGAGAAAATCAAAAAAAGTTAAAAATTTATTTATTTTCAGCTCGTAGATCTGTTCTCAAAATTAACTTTAGTTTTTTTACTGATGTTCTGTAACTCGTATGTATGAAATGAAAACTTCTGCAAGTGCGGAAAATTCTAACGAACAACTGATCAAGTGCCATTCCGATCAAAAGCTAAACAAAAAAGTTTAATTATTGAACAGCTATACGCGTATAAATTTGACTTAGCGCATGTAAATAATAACAAGCAAAGCAGGAATTGTGTCCAACATAATTGACAAAGAGCACTAGTCTGGTTGCCTGGTATTAGCGCTATTCCCCTTATCCTTCACCTCGCGGGTGACCGCGTGCTACTCGACTCTTACTCGAAAAATAATCTGTAGTACCGATGTCGAAGAAGTTTAGCTTTAGATTTAGTATCCTCTTAAGGCGATGCTGGACCGGTCTCTATACGTGCTTATTTTCGGACACTTAATTAGCTTTACAGATCTCAAAATCTTTTTACACAATTAAAGTAGTGACAAAAACACACCCCGCTGACTATAATTTAATACAGAAAACAATAGTTGATTAAAAAATTATAGTTTAATTATCGGCTTCTACAGCCGACTTGTGACAACATGTGCCCATATAAGTTTTAGACATTGTGTGTTTGAAATAAGTAGCTAAAGCAGAGTATGAATTAAATGAATGAACAATACGGCGCTCGCAGAATAATCCTAAAAGCTTTAGTATAAGAGATATTAATATTTGAAAATTGTTTATATAATTTTCACATGTATTGGTGCGAAGAGCAGAAATTGTGTGCATGGTTGTTCAGAGATCTTGTATTAGAGGCGCTAAAGTCAAAAGAACAATGACAAATGAGTACGTTTGACAAAGAGCGTTAGCCTATTCCCCTTACTCTTCATCTCAAGCGCGACCCACAGTCAAAGAAAAATCTGCAACAATCTGCAGTATCAACATCGAGTGAGTTACATTGTCAGTCCAGCATCGCCTTAACAATTCATTTACTTGTTTAAAAAAGATGTATAAAGTCTCCAAAGTTTAGAAGAGCAAAATACACAAATTAAGACTCTTGGTGACTCAGCCGAGAATCCCGCGTTGACGGTAGACATTCCGTCACAGAAAAAATTAGAACTAATAGGTGTAAAACGTGACAGATTGATGATGAAATGTTGTCGTGCATGTCATCTTAATTAAAATTTCGGGGAGTAAAAAAGGATAAAATTTTAAATTAAAAGTTCCTTTTTCAAATTTGGCTCAGATCATTATTTACTAAGTTATTAATAACGATATTAAAGTTAATCAATCAGATTGCACCTAGTCTGAGTACGTAAAAACGTAGCATACCATCGGGCTCCTCGCGCTTACTGTACATTCTTTCTATTAACATTTCATTCTAACTTTTCATTTTAATAAATAAATTAATTAATTAATAAATGGGTTAATAAATATAATTCTTAATTTAAATTTATTGAAAATTGTAACAATAACAGTTAAGGCTTATTAAGTTTTAAAATCAGCAAATAGTTCAATAAAGCACAATGATATAATTATTATTGCGCCGCGGTCCATTTACATCTTGATATCACTATTTTATTATTTGACTTCTCCATTCCTCTTCTATTTTACTATCATTTTATATAGTTTCCGTTACCACTTGCAAAAGGACACAAATTAGGTGTGGTGACAATTGGTCGAAAACAATTGATCGAAAACAATTTGTCGAAAACCAATTCATCAAACGGACAATTGATCGAAAGACAATTCGTCGAAAGAAAATTAGTCGAAAGAACAATTGGTCAAAGGAACAATTGGTTGAAAGGACAATTGGCCAAAAATACTATCTATTGAAATTAATAATTATCTAAAACGATCATATACATATTTTACCTAACTTCAATACTTTAGTCGTTATAGTAGAAAAATTGTTTTAAAATAAGTTTTTTTTTAAATAAAATTTCGGAAAAGCTACAGCAGCCAAAAATTAAATGATTGTGCAGTTTTCCTATGTATTTTTGGCTCCTGAAAACGAATTTCGGTAAACCTTTGGAAAAGCGTCCTCCTCGCAAAAATGAATAAAAATATTCAATTTTTATGTATTTTTGCCTCCAATACGAATATGCAATTTAAAAATGGCGGTCGAAAGCGGAAATACTGCAAAATCGCAAAAAACTCCCGAGAAACCCAGATAGTAAAGAGAACGCGTGGGCGGGGTAGAAACTCCGCCCCTCCCCCTGCACCACCTCTTTTTATTTTTCCTAACCTAACCCAACCCTATTTTAGTTGTAATTTGGCCAAGAATATCCAATTGACGTTGCGATATTAGATTTGAAATTATGGCCAAATTGCGATAATTGGTTCTAGATAATTATCAATTTTGACAGATTGTATTTTCGACCAATTGTTCTTTCGATCAATTGTCCGTTCGATGAATTGCTTTTCGATGAAATGTTTTCGATCAACTGACCGGATACCCAAAAATTAGCCATATCAAGACGTAGGAGTGTTCTAAGACAAATTACCGTTATGACATTGCATTGAAAATGACTCAACAGAGAAGTCGAAACGTTTACGATTGCTGTTTTGTAAATTATATTGAAGTTTTTTGTAATGAGAATTATTTAATTACATCTAATAAAATCTCGTACGTATATCTAACGCGGCTTAATTATATTATTATTGTGTTCTATTGAATCATTCGTTGATTTTAAATTTATTGATTTACACATTTATTGATCTACGCATTTATTAATTTATTCACTTCAAAATTTCGGTATTTCAGTAAAAAAAATGGAAAAAACAGTTATCATCGATTTTAATCCAGTTGGCTAGAAAACAAAATAGTAATCCATTTCAATTCGAAATATATAGGGTGTGCCAGAATTAGCAGATGTGCAAGGGTATCTTCACTAATGTGCTATATGCCATTCCTGAGCGCGCGAATTTTAGGCGCTACAGTTGGACAATTTTAAAAATTTAAAATTGGAAAAGTATTATAGCCTCGACATTTTTGTATTAGGATTTTCGACTTGGAATATTCCGAAGAATTCACTCATAAAAGGACCTTTATTAATTCTGGAACACCCAATATATATCGTTTAATTATTTAATAAATAATATTTTAATAGTTAAATGTCATATTTTTATAAAATAATTTCAGTTTCATATGCATCGTAAAATAGTGGATTAAAATGGATTACAACAGAGGTTTAATTCCAAATATACAGGGTGTCAGAAAAAAAGATCACATATTTTGATAGCAAGTAGTACTTGCTATCAAAATATGTGACCTTTTTTTTCTGACACCCTGATCAAAACAAAAAGAAAACAAAAAGAAATAATTAACATGGGTCCTGAAACTAATATCTTCAAAGATACAAGCTATTTTATTATTTGAGCTCTTTGTCATTTTCTTATTAGTCGGGTCATCTTTAGAATGTAATGAACAAAGGAGTAGGGAAGAGTGGGGTACAATGGGGATATCTTTTTTCTAAGTGCCTTAAAAAATAAAAAATAAACAAAAAGAGATAAAAAAATAATTTTTATATTAATATAAAATGTAATCATTAATCTTCTATAAAAAAAAACTGAAATAAAGAAACTAAATGTATGTACATATGATAACAAAATAAAAACTCCTTTTTTTACAAAAAATAAACAATTTTAATGCTGACTGAGACGATTAATCTCGTACTGACGAACTCTCGTATAGCAACAGTAGTAAACACTCTTTTGTTTACTAGGGCTGCTCACATTCGTCAAGGGCTACGTTTGACTTGTAGTATCTACTGCAAATGTAAATATCAGGAGACATTCCAAGATGACACGATTAATAAGAAAATGACAAAGAGCTCGAATAACAAAATAGCTTGTATCTTTGAAGATATTAGTTTTAGGACCCATGTTAATTAGACCTTTTCTTTTTGTTTTGATCAATACTACTTGCTATCAAAATATGTGACCTTTTTTTCTGACACCCTGTATAATTGTAGAATGATGGATAAAAATAGATTATATGAGACTATTTCAGTTTTACACGCATAATCGTAATATATTATTTTAATGCAAATTACAACCCCGTGCATGCACAACTCGATTCTTTTAAATTTGATTTTATTAAAATCAAAATAAAAAAACTTCTTATTTTCTTTCCAAGGGCAAACCAGTTTATTTTAACAATAATTGACTTACATTTATACTTATAAATGTATGTGCTTGTTAATGTATTCAGATCATTTAATGCAAATTAGAATAAATTTCTTTACAATACCATTACATTGCTGATACATTGTATAATATTAATAATTTTGTTACAATGGATTAAATTGTAAATATATTTCAACAGCATTCACACTAATTATATTTCATCTATATTTTGATCTATATTTTCTAATATTAAAAATGATTAAAAACTGCCAAAGATTCAAATGGATACTTATCTATTCATCCACTTCAGATTAACAAAAATATGAATTATAAAAAAATTTGGATTAAAATTAATCATTGTATGATATATTATAAACATTTACAATTAGTTGAATTATCTTTCAATCCAGGCAATGGATTACATCTATTAAAATGGATCACAGTGGATTAAAATAGGTTTTTATCCAAATTAATCAGTTCTAATTGCCCTTTTTTAATAGTGGTTTGTAATTTCAAATATCACACATTTTTAATTATGACACACAACCAATGTGTTCATGCCAATTTCGTTGATATAACAAGTATCCCAATCTAAATAATAGTCAACTGTAAGGATTAATATCTCCTTTTTGCGGAGCAGAGCTTTTCTCTGCTCTACTCTTTTGTTTCGTACTAAAATATATTATTATAATATTAGTACTAAAATAGCTAAACTAATGAAGTAAATTTTTACTTACCTTAAACTTTCGATTACAGTTTTCAATTCTGTTAAATCGACACAGCAATTGTAATGAAATTCTTTCAAGAACTTGCTATCATTGCTTGTGTTGAAAATATTTAGAGACGTGTACCATAACCGAGATGAAATGCAATTGTTCAACTCTAGCACTCTTATCTGTTTCGACATTATTGTATTTAAAAGCGTACGTCACAATTAAACTTAATAATTAGATTTATATTATTTCTCTTTTTCTTCTCGATTGTACATCAGCATTGTAGTCTGTAAAATTCGATGCACTCTTTACTGTACCGTGCTTGCAAAATGCAAGAGAAAAAAGGTCAACATGATAAACATCGTACATTATCATAAAAACAGAAAGCGTTATCGGTCAAACCTTTTCTTACATATAAATATAACCTATATTCTGTTTTATGCCATGTTGTACAAGAGAGGAACCTGTGAGAACGACCACGCCGGCTTTTTTTCCATAAAGCCTAGTGCAGACTAAATGCAGCAAGCGGCAAGTGTCAAGCAGCAGACTATTGGTTGCTGCTTACCCAAAATTCAATAGGATTGGATTTTGGTCTAGTAACAGCCAATCAACGAAATCTGCTGCTTAACGCTTGTTGCGTGCAGTGGTGCAGTCTGCATTAGGTTCATAGGTTATTTAGGCTTTATACAGTGAATAGTAGTGTCGCTTCTATAGGTTATATATCGTATTTGAAGCATGTGTACGCAATTTAAAAATAATAAGTTATTAACCAGTTAACGATTTTGTATTGTGTTTATAGTGCTGCTGACATTACCCGTAATTCGTCAAGGTACAAAAATATTAGTAATTATATAAGTGCAAAGAATTCAATATTCAACAGTTTCTAACCTTTTGTTTTTCATTAGGGATTACGCATCAGTCATTATTTGCGAGTATTTAGCATTAATTAACAGTTTTGTGTCTCAAATAACATTTTCCAAATTTGTTTGTATGAATGAAAAACTTCCAAACGGATTATTTCATTATTTCAAACGGAAATATACCAAAAAGCGTCCATTTGAACGTGCATCGGAAGATCTAATAAATGATTGCTTTGTTCTTTCAAAGTTGTGTTAGATACAAGATAATGCCTTTCTAATGAAATTTAAAATTTATTTTTTAAAAAACAGATTTAATGTTTGAAATAATTTCCATTATTTTCTATGATTTTGGATATGGTTAAGATGATGCTGCAAATGTTTTGAAGCAATTGTTGATTGGTCAATTTGTAAAATTCTTTGTTTTGATTAATTAAATGCATTTACAATGTCTGATTGATTGCAGCCTTTGTTGCATCTTTCAAACAAAATGATGAATATGATGAATACTCTTCCAAAAAATGTGGCGATTTCAATTCAATGAAATTTTCAAGACTTTATGAACTTTTCTCATTGTCTTAAAATGTGCATCAGCCTGATCAGCTGGGTAGTGATGGGCCAAATGATTATTTTTAGTATTGAATTATAACAATTACTATTATTTTAAAATAACTGGTTATTTGAACAGTTATGCAGTTAAAAGATTGTTAATATTTAACCATACTATAGGTTTGTTCACGTTGCTTAAAATCCCTAAAAATTCTTGCATGTGAAATGAGATATGTAGGATTTGAGTGTAGGAAAGGTAAACAACAAAGATGCTTAATGCGTAAGGTGTAAGCAATGCAAACAGAACTTATAATTTACAATAATTTATTGATGTTAGGAAACACTTTAACTAATTATGAATAATTAATCTACAAATTTTTAAAGTGTATTAATTAACAGCAAGAGACATTCTCCAGACTTTAAAAATTTATCCTATGGCCAATCAACACATGTAAAAAATTTGTTGTGTGAAAATTTAATATTAACCTTATTGTGCTTGTGAAATTGTAATTTGATGAAAATAACAATAATAAAATAATTTAAAAAAAAATGTAATTAAAAAAATTAAAAAAATTTTTTTGATCACTGTTATAAAGTACTGTTTAAGCCATTCAACTTTTATTTAGAACATTTTTTTTTATTTCTTATAATTTTGATGATATTTGCTTTTAAAGAAAAATATTGATTTTCTTCAAATGTGCATTTTATACATAAAAATGAAAACAGGCTTGTATAAAAAAATATGTGTCCTTTATTTTCATCCATACTATAACATATTAAAGGCTTGTCAAAATCAGAGAATGACACTTTCATACCTTTCCTTGTCAGTAGCAGATAACAAAATAACATCTATCACTATAGTCAAGTGATGTTGAGATGATCGAAACAAATAATATTTTATCTAAATACCTCGTCAAAAAGCAAAGTGTGGCATAAACAAGTTGAAACTTACAAGGGGAGCACCAGACACTGTCCCTTCCGATTTCGTTGAACTTTATACATGTTATAAACCTATCCTCCCACTAATTCATCTTAAAGTAATAGGACCCGCCTCTCAAGCATTCACGAGAAAAACGCGTTTAAAGATTTACTTGTGCGTAATGTACCATGTAGTAAGAACAGATTGACACCTAAGCAGCGTAGCCTAGTCAGTAAGGCGCCTAACTACAATGCTGCATATTACTGGTTCAAATCTTACTTTTTCCATTTTTTTTTTTTAATTTCCTCGCAACGTACTATTGTGTGTGGTGTATGTTTTTAAATATTTAGCCTTCTTGTTAGATCTAGTACTTGGTGTAGTATTCTATTTTTTGAAAAATTGTGTTTAAATGAAATAATAGCTGGTCAAAATTAATATAACAATTTTTTAATATATATTTTACTTGTTTTGGCTGTAATAAAAACTAAATTGTAAAAAATTCTATATTAATTACACTAGTGTATAGAGAAAATGTAAAATTAATTAGATGAACCATCTTCGACAGATTGCAGTCACGTTTTGAAAACATAAAACAACTAGTGCGTTACATAATTTTTTATATACAGGCTCATTGAAAAGTATCGGAATTGATTATTTTGGAAACTAAGTATTTTAGAAAAAAGCGTTTCAGATAAAAGTTGTAGGGTTTCAAAAAATCTATTTACTAATCTTATCAGTTTGACTTTAGATGACGTTACTAAGGATCAAAATCACATTAATTTTTTTAAATAGAACATTATTTCTGATTTCAGAATCTAATAGCTGATATGAAGAGTTTTCCAAAATCCTACAAGAAAGTTTATTTTCATTGAGGATTTTCCGAGTTGTGAGGCTTTAAAATTACAGCGTACTGTAACTTTCAAGCGTAATAACTCGGAAAGTACTTAACGAAAATAAACTTATTTATAGTGTTTTGAAAAGTTCTTGAAATTGACTATAAGAAATAAAAGATATAACGTTAGAGTACTGGTAGTTTCCTAATTAAACGGTATCCGTACTACCCTAATATTCTATATTTTTTATAGCATTTTCTTGTAGTCGATTTCGAAAACTTTTCAAAACACTATAAATAAGTTTATTTTTGTACTTTCCGAGTTATGACGCTTGAAAGTTACAGTACACTGTAAGGGTGGTGACTGGCTTCGAAGGCTTCGATATTCGAACTTTGAAGCTTCAAAGATTGGAAACTTTGGTATTAAAATCTTTGAAGTTTGAAATTAACTTTAAAGCTTCGAAGGTACTTCAAATTTTGAAGCTTTGAAGTTCAAAATTAACTTCGAAGCTTTGAAGTTCAAAATTAACTTCGAAGCTTCGAAGTTTCGAAAAATACGTTTGTGCCCCGCGAACTGAGATATTACTGTTGACGAATATTCATTACCGTAAACACGAATTCTTAACTGCTGGTAACATTGTTTTGCCACAATGGAACTGTCTTGTTTTTAAAAATATTTCGACAAATGTTTTTATTTTTTAAAATAAGTTTTTATTAGAGTAAAGCCATGTATATTCATTAGATATAGTTTCAATAAATAAATATTTTTGCGTTTATTTTATTTCTTAAAAAATATTTTTTTACCATTCTCGAATCTTCTTTCAATGTTACGGTGCGATTGAAAACAAGATGAAATATATATTTTTTTAAATATATGTTATAATGCAAGTTTTTAAAACATGCTATAATATATTGTAATTGTATTAATCTTTTAATTTGCACAAACGTATTATTCGAAACTTTGAAGCTTTGAAGTTAACTTTGAAGCTTCGAAAACGCCTTAAGCTTCGAAAGATTGAAGTTAACTTCAAAGCTTTGAATTCTTTTGAAGCTTTGAATCTTCGAAGTAAGTCAAAAGTAACAGCCTTAGTACACTGTAACTTTCAAGTCCCACAACTCGGAAAGTACTCAACGAAAATAAACTTTCTTTTGAAAAGCTCTTGACACCAGCTATTAGATTTTGGAATCAAAAATAGGGTGTTTCGTTTAAAAAAGTTAATGTGATTTTGACATGATCTTGACGATGTCATCCAAGGTCAAACTGATAAGATCAGTAAATAGATCTTTTGGAACCCTACTTTGGAACTTTTATTTGAAACACTTTTCTAAAATGCTTAGTCTTCAAAATCAAAGGATCCAATACTTTTCGATGACTCTGTATATTTTATAATACTTCAGACATATATGTAGATAGCCAAGAAGGGGGACTTGATTTACAAGTCAAAACTACCACATTTATCCGACCATTCCTTAGTGATACCTATTCATATCTATGTATTTGAGCCTAAAATCAAAACTTCAGACTTTTGTGTCTTTACCTTTTTTTCTTTTTATACATCTCTATACATCTTTATTTTTACTATATTATTACATAATTTTATACAATTTATCTTTATTACTTTTTTTATTATTTTTTTCAAATTTTTTCTTTTATTTTCTTAACTATTATATCTCTTATAGTCTTATTTCAATTTTTTTACAATTTTATCTCTACCTTCCAGCGAGAAATGATAATGGAATCGATATCGAATCGACATTAAAATGATGTTTTCGATGTCGAATCGATAACGATTCGATGTTGATTTTATTATCATTTTTCGCTGGGACATCTTACTTCTGTATTTATTGTAAATATTAAATTTTTACTACTACTACAATTACTACTACTACTTTCTCTTAAATCTACTTTCTCTTTGCCTTGTACCCTTTTTTCCCCTCTTTCTTCTTTAATTTTTTTTTTTTCTATCTGAATTTTACTTTACATGATCTATTTGTAATAAAATTGAAGATAGAATTCTACTTATAATTTTGTATTAGATTATATATAGAATATTTGTTTGTTTTACATGGTTGAGTCATTAAAAAATATGACATGATTAAGAAATATATATTGTTACTCTCAGTATAGACGGTCGGGCTTGCGAACAACTGACTTGCAATATGTCCGATGTCGATATTTGATTTACGATCAATTATCGTCAACTATTGTCTTTCTGTCACAAATTTTGTGTTTCACGTTGTGTTAATAAAATCGTTACTTTTTATAAGCCAGCTCCTTTTATTGACGAGTGCGGAAGTCGCGAATGTGAATCCGTGAGAGCGTGAGCGCGAGTTTTCTTACGTACGTAACATTTTAGGGGCTCGTCCGAGATCGAGCGGACGAGCGGAACGATCGAGCCATTTGTGTGGAGAAACGTAATGACTTCGGCGGCTACGGCGTATTTGTCAATGGGGCGGCTGAGGAATAAAGCACTCGAGTGATTTCCTGAGGATGTGGAGTTGCGTGGGATTCAGGAGGAATTGCTGAAACTACGGGAAAAAAGCGAACTACGGCAGGAGCGAGAGACAGAGCCAGTCTTGGCTGAGCTGCGACAGAGAGACGAAGTGCAGCTTCTACAGGAATGCATTATCCAGTTAACTGCCCTCTCCCCTTCAGATTGTTGTCCCGACAATCAAACGGCAAACAGCTTTTTTATTCTTTAAAATTTCTCACTTAGTAATCTTCCTAAAGAATTCTCTTCGACGCTGACTCTTCTTTCTTGAAATCTTTGGACAAGGGGGGATTAGTTTTCTGAAGACCTAACGCCATTAAGGCTCCTTAAGTCTTTGCCTCGGCATTTGTCCTATAGCCCACGGAAAAACCTCGGATCAAAAAGAACCGGGGCGAGGTGGTCTTTTTTAGGAAAGAAGTTAAATTCCACTAGAGACGATTTTCCTCCCGCACCAAGAATGTTGTCACACATGCACTTTTAAATTGAAACAAATTAAAACATCCATTTTGAAAAATAAAATTCCGCATGAAAATAATTTTTTTCTAGTTCTAATATTTTTGTTCTCTACATTCTAAGCAGAATTTCAAAATAAAACCTCCTTGCACATAACTCTAATTCAATGCATCTACGACAAGAATCTTTACTTATTTGTGCCAAAAATAAAAATTTTTTTATGCAATAGAAGCACGTTTTTCGCCTCCTTCCAGGAACATGGGAGTAAATGGACAATTTTTTGTGAACAACATATCCGTAAGGTGCGCACTTTTGTCAAGAAACTGTGATCATTTCTTGAAGCATGCGCTGAATGTTAGGTCGAATGTATGAACGAAGGCAGTACACTGAGTTCTCATAACCTGTAACCGGTACAGGTAGTGGGGTCGAACGCCACGCATCGAAGTGGCCTGTAAAAATTGTGCGTTTTCAAGCAGATGAGGATGAATAACAAAGAAATGGAAGAATTAATGCAGTGCACGCCGTCGGAACTTGCTGAATTGCCCAACAGTGCACGCGTTGACACTTTGCCAAAAGTCTCACGCAAGAAATACGACGCGGCGTACTCGGCGTTTACCAAGTATAAAAAGCTGCACAAAAGGACGGCGACAACGCAAAATGTGTTGTGCGGATATTTCAAAGAGTTGAGTAATAGTTGTAAGTAAAGGAGTGGGAACGTTTCGCGAACGCGGCGCGTGGCGCGCGGAGTAACGCGTGATCGCGGAAAGGTTAGCCGGGTGCACGCACGTGCTTGGCTTACGCACGGTGGTCGGGTGTTTGGACCGGAGTGTTGCCGTGCAGTGGAGAAATGTATTGTTACAAATTTTAGAGTTGAGCAACATCAGAAATAGTGATTTTATTAGAAATAGTTTTGTTTGAGTTGCCCCCCGAGCCCCCCCCCCCCCTGACCTTTGCGCGCCTCTCACGCGTAGCTACGCCTTGTACTGAAAACATCGTTCTCAGTCGAGAACGGCAAAACTCGGCTCTGGGGTACATAACGTATTTCCTTAGCCATGTAGAAAGAAATTTTCTATTTCATCTTCTTGAGCAAGGATTTTCAGGAAACACAACGTCCTTCTGCTCCACCCCGAGCCGTTACCGAAGTTGTCCGTAGCGATCACAATCAAAACGACGACTTCCTATTCTAACCTGGGTTCCTGCGACAGGTTACCGAGTCTTCTGCGATCCAGACCAATTCCTTCTTGCTTTAACCTGGGCTCCTATCACGGATTACCGAGCGTCGTCCTCAGCAATCATAATCAACACGACGACTTTTTGTTCTACTCAGGCCTTCTGCCACGGCTTACTGAGCATCGCCCGTAGCGATCACAATCAAAACGACGACTTCCTACTCCGGGCTCCTGCTACGGGTTACGGAGCATCGTTCGCTGCAATCCCAATTCTACGCCTTTCTAGAAAGTCCAAAAGAATTAAAAGACTGACTCCTCTCCGCTGAAGGAAAAACCTAACACTGACCGAAGAAATTCCAAAAGCTCCCTCTCAGTTTCCGAGAAAACGTTTCTCTGAACCTGTTTTCTAAGGTGAGGACTCTCGGGAAAACACAATGTTTTCATGCCCTACCTCGGACTCCTGCCATGGGTTACCAAGCGTTGCTCACGCCATTCCCAATCCAACGCCCTCCAGGAAAAAAAAGGAAACCTCAAATCGTCTCCCCTCCCTTTTCTGAGAAGAAATCTTAATATCGAAAAAAAATTAAAATCTTAAACCGAAACTCTCTATTTTTTTATCTACTTCAAAACTTAAACCAAAACTCTTTTTCCCCTAGATTACATCTCAGAAAATTAAAAATTTTAAGAGAAAACGATACGCCATGCGTCAACTAAAATAGTAAAAATTAATAGAAGATATAAGCGTAAAATGCGCTTGACAAGAACTCTTTCAACCACAGACG
Organism: Solenopsis invicta; assembly: GCF_016802725.1. NCBI lineage: Eukaryota > Metazoa > Arthropoda > Insecta > Hymenoptera > Formicidae > Solenopsis > Solenopsis invicta. The sequence continues at coordinate 10,827,238 of NC_052679.1, forward strand.
CGCCCTCTCCACAAAAAAAATCGTGCTCTCTGAATCCCAAACTGACCAATAAGACGCAAAAGTAACGCAGACGCAATGCGTCTCGAACATCCGACGCAAAATGCCTCGCGTCAAAGGAAATATTTTTTGGGGAACTTAGCTGGATAATGGGTTCCTGTAGACACTGCACAAAATGTTACGTACGTAAGAAAACTCGCGCTCACGCTCTCGCAGACTCACACTCGTAACTCCCGCACTCGTCAATAAAGGGAGCTAGCTTTTAAAAAGTAAGGATTTTATTGACACAACGTGAAACACCAAAATTATGACGGAAAGACGACAACGATAGTTGACTAATCATCAATCAAATATCGATATTGCAAGTCAGCTGTTCGCAAGCTCGATCGTCCACATCAGGCGTAACAATATTAAGAAATACATATAAATATAATAAAAATGTATCATGGAAAATTTATTCCCAGATAGCACATTGACGTCAAATTGATGTCAAGTAACAATTTTGGTGTCATTTTGGTATCAAAACAACAACAAAGACGGCAATGTGCTATCTGAGTTAATAATACATCAATTTTAATATCTATAATTGTAGTAGTATTTATTCATAGAAATAAACTTCATAAACGTAAAAGAAACATTTGAGCCGATATTCATAGTTGATTCTTACTTCAAGACCGTCTGAAGTAATGTCTTAAGAGGATGCTAAATTAACGGAAATTAGTTTTTTTTAATCTCCGAATTCGCTTGACGAATTGGCTTCACAAAATCCTTTTGTGGAATGAACGTACGTAACAAAAAAGTGCGAGAGATTTTACGAGAAGATAAAAAAAATTAAAAATTCATTTATTTTTGGCTTGTGGACGTGCCAGTTGAGGTTAACTTTTATCATTTATTGACATTCTGTAGCTTTTATGTATGAAATGCAAACTTCCCTACGTGCAGAAAACTCTTAACGAATAACACTGACTGTCATTCCAATCAAAAGCCTAACAAAAAAGTTTGGTTTTTAAACAGTTATACGTGTACACCCAAGGACTTTGATTCTGTCCATGGGAAAATTTTCCAAACTGAGAAGTCGCTATCTTTCTACATACTTCTACATACTACTACAGTTCATGATTAACGTAACGACCAATAAGCTCTAGTCGTTTCATTAATCATGAACTGCGAGTATGTAGAAAGTGGTGACTTCTCAGTTTGGAAAATTTCTCCATGGACAGAATCAAAGTCTTTGGGTGTACAAATGTCGCTTAGCACACGTAAACGATAGCAATCAGAGCAGTAATTTTTTCAACAGTAGTTAATAGGTCTTTTCGTAGATGGCGCTATAATCGAAGAACAAAGACAGATGATTCACGAATGCGTTAGATAAAGAGCACTAGCCTGGTGTAGAGACCCTATAATAAGAGACTGGCCATCAGGGGAGCCACTTTTGATTGGAGCAGAATGTTACGTCAACTCCCGCTTAAATTCAAACTGTAATTACTTTTTTTTTTTAATATACGTAATATTTATCAATAAAGATTATAAAAAATACTACAAATTTGTCTTGTATATTAATTTAAATAATATATGTTGAAATAATTTTTATATTTAATGTTCTCTCTTAATTATTAATACAATCTTTAATTTTATGATTTTGTTATAACGAATATGTTACTTAAACTCACAAAGATACGAATTATTTGTAGGCGTCCAATCTTTACGTCTATTTTTCGCCAATTAATCATGACGTTTTGAGTTTTTTGGGAACACTTTCATGATGTATCCTTTTGATGAGGAGTTATTGCAAAATTCAGCTGAACATCCACCATATTAAACTTCAATCACGCTGCACTGCTACGTAAAGGACACTTACACATACATATTACACTGAACAAATCACATATACTCTGTCATTTGTGAAAGAGCGAGATAGTGAGATGCTCCTTTCTCACTCGCAGGAATTTGATGAAATCTGATAACCAGTCTCTTATTATAGGGTCTCTAGTCTGGTGCTATTCTCCCTACTCTTCGCTTCGCGCGCGACCACATGCTCTAGACTCTCAAAAAATAATCTGCCGTACCGACGTCGAGGAAGTTCAGCTTTAGGTTTGGCATCTTCTTAAGACATTACTTAAGATCTTGAAATAAGAATCGACTATGCTCAGCAAAAAATTCCACATTTGGCTGATTTTCAGTTTAAAGTTTTCCTCTCACCTCACTGTTTCCCGCGCGATTGACATTTGAACTGCATGTAGGGTTGGTGAGATAAAGAAAATAACGCTAATTAAAAATTTATCGAAATATGCATTTTTTGCTAAGCCCTATTTTATGCCATTTACATTTTACAGGTATTGTACACTGTGCATATTCCATGTCTTGTTCACATGTATTCTGTATAAAATTATAAACAGAATCTTGTTGCAAATTATAGATTGTGTGATTAGTGAGGTTAAATCTTATATTTTCTCTATAATCTGTTTTTATTTCCTCCTAATCTACAAACTATTCTTTTACTTTTTCATATTTTTTAATATAGTATTCTAAATAATCTTTTCTTATTTCGTAAAATTTACAAATCCGGTGCCTCTCTTCTAATCAATATTGGTTAGTCTGTTCTAAGTTTTCATATCTTAATTGAATTAATGTCTTTGCTAATTTTTTAATAAAATGTAAATATTAAATGGAACCAAATATAAACTTTATAATGTAAGAAACAAGACTTAGTGAATATTTGTTATATTGATAATTGTTATCAGGTTAATTTAGTAATTTGTAGACACAATAAACTTTAATTAAACATAGTAATTTCAATATATGAAAATCATTTAAATGCTTTGACTTTGTTTTGCCTATCATTTAATGTGTGTTTTTGCATTCGTGCGGTTGTAAGGTTTTACAAAGATGATTGGTTTATTCTATTTAGATCAATTAAAATTAGGAAATAATGAGCTCAAGAGCCACGCAGGATGTCACACGCAAATAAATAAATCACAGCATAAATCCAATGTCAAGCAAACATTTTGACCTTTAATGACTGTCTTCCTCAGTATAGATTTCTATAAAATTAGATTTCTATAAATTCATTCTATAAAACAACAAATTAATCGCACTAATTAAGATATGAACTTATCGAAATAAACAAATAAAGATCAAAAATAAAAACAAATTACCGAACAAATAGAGATTGTGCGAAACCGCGATGTACATCTTCTTTCAACGTTTTAACATAATAACATAATAAACGACCTCACAGAGCGTGTGCAAAGACAAGAGCTTCGTAAAAACAACATGAATTGGTTGCTAATAAATAAATAAATAAGAAAGTAATATTAAAATGATGACTTTTAAACTTGTAACAGACAACAATACAAATTAAATAGTTAAAAAAAATAAACGGAAAATAAATAAAAATAAAAATAAATATGAAATAAAAGAAAGCTGTACAAGTCATAAGATATGAAATTGTAAAAAAACATTATAAAAAAAAATTATGCAAAATTAAAAAAGAAAAAAGAAATAAAACAAAGCAAAAAATTATATACAAAATACCTTTAAGCACTAAAACTCGTGTCACAGCATTGTGAGATAGGATTACATCTCGGTGAGAATGGATACAAATAATAAGGACCGAAACGAGATAGCCTCGATGGCCCCTACGAAAGGAATAGAAGGAAAAGGGATGACGAACCTAAAATTTATGCTGTGATTTATTTATTTGCGTCTGACATCCTGCGTGACTCTTGAGCTTATTATTTCTTAATTTTAATTTATTTATAAGAGCCTTAATCTTTATTTGCTACTCAGATAAGTTTAGAATCAAGACATTAATTACTTGAACAAAATTGTGTTTGATGAGATATATGATTAATTGTGTGAATTTATCATTTAATGTTTCAATCTTCAATGAATATTATTATTTCTTACAACCATTAAATGTATGTTTCCTTAAAGATAAATATAAATGTCATATTTGTGTTCTAAATGTGATCTAATTATTTTAATGAATAATTAATTTAGATCTAGTAAAATTTTATGAACCTTTACCAATACTACATGTATTATTGTAAATATTATACAGGATGTACCAAAACGATTGCATCTGAAGTATACCATGAGATAGAGGATATGAATCCAAGTCGAAAAGTTCTGAGTCATTTTTTGATTTGAACTTTCTGTTAGATGTTATACGATGCTAAGTTAGCGAATCAACACCCGTCTATACAAGAAAAGCAGGGACGGACAATAGACGGGCGCGCGGGCAAAACGGAGCTGACAAATTATACCGCGAGAGAACAACGATGAGCAGCGAAATGGTTGTACACACGCGCGCGCGCATACGCACACGCTTAAACACGCACGCGCACACACACACACACACACATGCACGCACGCATCCCCTCCTCTCTCCCTTCCTCCCCCCTTTCCCTTTCCCTCCCTTCCGACCCCTCTCTTTCCCCTTTCCACCCCCTTTCTCTTCCTTTCCCCCTTTTCTATTCTTCCCTCTCTCCCTCTTCCTCCTCTCTCTCCCTTCCCTCCTTTCCCTCCTTTCCCTCCCTCTCTCTCTTTCCCCCCTTCTCTCTTTTTCTCTCTCGCTCTTGCTCTCTCTCTCTCTCTCTCTCTCTCTCTCTCTCTCCTCCTCCTTATTTAAAAAAATTTTAAACATCCTAAAATGTACAACTATAATAAAATCCAATAAATTCTTTGGGATGAGAGGGATGGGGGGGGATATAGTAGGGAGTAATATGGAAGGTCTGATTAAGAGGGAGAGAGAGATGCAGAGGGAGGAAAGATGGGAGAGAATAATGAAGACGAAGGGTAATAGGGAGTATAAATGGATTAAGGGGGAGGGAATTCCGGGGTATTTAAAGGGTGGGGAGAGAGTAGGTGGAAAAGGGTGACAAGATTTAGGTTAGGGAACGGGATGAGGGGTAACAGACACTGGGAGGAGGATGAGCGTAAGAGGTGCAGGATGTGTGAACGTATGAATGAAACGTGGGAGCATGTGTGGGAGGAATGTGTGAGTTGGGGGAATGGGAAGGGATGGCAGGAGATGAGGGGGATTGTGCTGGGGGGAGGGAGGATGGGGAGGGAGAAGAATGGTTGAGGAGGTTAGAAGTATGGAAGGGTGGGAATGGACGTGAGGAGAGGGGGGGGAAGAATGGGTGGATGAAGATTTGAATGAGTGAGTGGAAGAGGGGATGATTGAAAAGGACTTAAAAAGAACACCGGAAGCGGAGGTCCCGATAGGTTAGGTAGGACTGCGGCGTGTATGTGTGTAAACAGTAGGAGAGATAGGATAGATTTAAAAAAAAGTGTAGATTGCGGCGTCCTAGTTTGTAAGCTAAGTAAGTTAGTCGGTAAGGAATAATTGTACGGACTTGTACGGAGATGTAACCCTAAGGAGAGGCAATAAATTATCTATCTAATAAAATCCAATGAACGTTCCGGCGTTTTTGTAATAATTTATTAATTTAATGTGAATTGATTAATTGTTTATTTCATTACAGTTACAATAAATGTTCGAAGTGTGCTTTTCCTTCTTCGATACACATTCTTGCTCTTCGTGCATTTTGTATACATATGAATGTTTGTTTACAAGAAGCGGTATGTTCAACATTTATAATTCTCATTATTAAAGCTATAAAAATACATTTGTCAGCCGAGAAAGTTCCTTCCAAGATCGATATTTCATAAATGTTTGATCTGGATTGTTGGGAGATCAAATCGTATTTTAAGACAATTTATTAATCAAATTGAAATTAATCTATTTTTTTTCTTGTTTTTTTTCTGATATATTTTTTATTATGTCTTTTAACGTCTCTCCAAATTTGAAATTTTTTTCCTTACAAAATTAGATTGCCTTCTTTGATACTTCAAAAATGTTTATTTAATCGAAATAGAAGAAGAAAGATTAAATTGTCTTGAATCAAATATCAATGTTTGTAATAAATGTTTTAGTGCAAGCAACTATTTAATGATGAAGATACTTATTGTTAGTGAAGTGAGTTTTAATAACTTTGTGGCATGCTCTATCTCCGGATTACAACCCATGCGAGTTTTTTCTTTGGGGAACAATAAAGGAAAAAATATTTATGCACACCAACATCGAGACAGTTGACGAGATGACGGAATTAATATTCCGCACTATTGAAAGAATTGATAATGATCAAGTTCGAAGAGTTACGCAAAATGCACAAAAAAGAGCAAGAATGTGTATCGAAGTAAGAAGAGCACACTTCGAACATTTATTGTAACTGTAATGAAATAAAAAATTAATTCACATTAAATTGATAAATTATTACAAAAACGCCGAAACGTTTATTTTATTATAGTTATGCATTTTAGAATGTTTAAGATTTTTTTTAAACAAGATGGAAAGAGAGAAGTGCGTGCGTGCGTGCGTGCATGTGCGTGCGCGTGTATATGTATACAGCCGTTTTGCTGCTTATTGTTGTTCTCCCGCCGCGTAATTTTTCAGCTCCGCTCCGCACGCTCGCCTGTTTATTATCCGTCCCTGCTTTTCTTGTATAGACAAGCGTTGATTCGCTAACTTTAACATTGTATAACATCTAACAGAAGGTTCAGATCGAAAAATGATTTAGAACTTTTCGACTTAGACTTATGTCTTCTATCTCATGGTATACTTCAGGTGCGATTGTTTTGTTACTTATATGCATTAAACATTACCATTATGCTCACTGCTATTTTGTAAAGTTGTGTCGTTTATTTTGTCAAAGTATCTAGTATTGTGAATTTATTTGCAAACTGCGAAAGAGTAGAAAAATCTGGAAAATATTTATTTTTAAAATTCGGTTCTTAAGTCTATTTTTGGTAACATTGTTAATCGATAGAATACATTTAAATTTGTTTGTAACTTTTTTATTTTTGCAATATACTTTATATTTATAAAGTTATATCAATTTTAAAACATTGTTGGGCGTCTGATCATTTAAACGCTCCGGAATTACCCGAAAATATCTGAACTCGAAGATGATGTCACGATGTTGTTGCCGAAAGCGCATAGTATGGTTGTATTCAGTACAGCTGTATGCTCGATTTTTATTTAATTTAGGCTGTGCGTGTTATAAACATGACTAATTATTGATGGTGTTTTGTGCCATTGTGCAAAAATATTACGAAAAGTGCACCCGCTAAAGTATTTGTGACAGTACTACGCGAAGAAGTAATAAGATAGTTCAGTGTGGTTTCAATTGCCTCGACGTCCGGATGAACCAACAAAATTGAATTATTTTTGTTGTGAGGATTATTTTGTTGTAAATATTCAATATCAAACTATTATTTCCATTAGTATCTATATTTCTAAAGTTTTGAGGCTAGGTTATGAGAATAGTATCTAAAAATGACATTTACAAATAATTCTTTAGTTGATATTTTCTAACTAAAAGATGACATGGAAAATTATATTTGTTTCTCTTCAATGGGTGGACCTATAAAAATGAAATCTGGAGTTATGCCACATATTTTTTCCTGTCAACTCGATAGAGAACGAACTGCAAATTATTTCCTTTACCTTACTGAGAAACGAAAACGTAAAGTAGAGGTTACTGATATTTTGGCTGCAAGATGCTCTTTGTCTGATGATAGAAATAAATAAACTTACATTAATTACATTGCAGCTTTTGTATTCCTAACTTCAGCAGCGTTGAATTTGTCTCTTTCCTTAATAAACTCACAAACCATAAATGCGTCTGTTTTAGCCAAATTTTTTCAGTCAGCTTTAATAAAACCTAATTTTAAAATATTTGCCATATTTGAAGCTACTTTTTGCTTATAATATGGTAATAATAATTGTGCAAAACTATCACGCAGCAGAAGGCTTGAAGCGCGCGGAAAGGAACAACATCGTGACGTCACACCAATAGCGTTGCGTTTTCATCCATTTGAATTTCTATGAATATTTGAACTTTATTATTAAGTAAATATAAACAAATTAACTAATTTTATTTTAATAAATCGTTATCATAGTACCTATATTTTGATAAAATAATTAAATTTTCCAATTTAAAAATTTATTTACGAACCCAATTAACATGCCAAATTAATTTGTACAGATAACAATATGCTTCAGTTTGACACGGATCTAAACGATAAATCTGAAACATTTTTAAGTGGCTATTCTATTATATTTGTTTTAACATATTTGGTTTATCTGTCAAAAATCTTAAAAAAGGAATATTAATTAGAGTTTTTATACAAAAATGTTGATTTAACATTTCTGAAACGTTGAATTATAATATTGTGAATCAATGTTTTGAAATAGATAGATTCAACGTTGAAAAAATATTGGAAAAATGTTTAATGTTGAATTAATGTTTGTTAAATATCTTTTAGACATTCCAATCCAACATTTAGAAACATTTTGTTCAATATTGATTCAACATTTATTTAATGTAGATTTTATATACATTTATGTACATTGTATTGTTAAAAATATTAAATGATATAAATATAAAAAATGGAAGGACTCGAAAATTAATAGAACTGAAAGAGGGGCTAATGAGAGTCAAGACGCTGATGTTGGTGCGTATATTTCTGAGTTTATTCAAAATAAATTCAAGGACGTTACGACTCTGTTTCGGATCATCTTCAGTAAAGAAAGTCGAAATCAAAAAGCCTCGATTTCACATGCCGTGGTCCTAGTTTTTAACGAGTCACAATCGGATGGTTATCCAAGTGAAATTGAAATTCTAAAGGGTGACCAACTAATAATATATAACATTACAATGATTAATTAGCTAAAATGTTAAATAAAACTTACAAAAACTTACCATGTGAAGCAAGGAGCGAATACATATTAAACACACAAGAACGTAAATAAATATAAAGTTAACATTATAAGTAAGATGAATTGACAATCATGTAACAGCGTAAAGACGACACATCTCGCCTGTGTCACAGTCAAGGCGATACTGCTCTCCGTTCGTAAGCAGTGTCGGCGATGAGATCGAACAGTTGAAAATACATATACAAATATTAAATCAAACCGTTATAATCTGTCGAGGATACAAGTGTAGGCATGGTGTAAATATTCAGTGTCCGCTTGTCTATTTAGCCCGTTGTTTTGGCACTTTATATGTAGCATTTCAGAAATCAGGCGCTTCCCCCAGAAAGGTTCTTTATCCAATATTATAACGTTATCCCAATCGAAGTCGTGGTCGCTATTTATCCTGTGTTCCGTAATAACTGAATCAGTTTGCATTCCATCTTATGTGGTTCTTGTGTTCGGAAATTCTTTTAAGTTGTCTACGTGTTTGTTCCACATACGAAACAATTTTTACATGAAATTTTGTAAACCACGTTTTTTTGAGATAAGTCAGAGAGCTTGTCCTTATGTGTTTTAATTACTGTACCCAGTTTATTGAGACAAAAACGAGATTCTGGAATTGAGATCTTTACTGATATTTTTGAATTTTTGTGAGATGGAGTGAATGTACGGGATGGTAAACCATCTATTATTTGTCGTACTATTAATCAATGTTTTAGTGTTAGAACGCATTGCATCTCGTTTATATCTTTTAAACAAGAAATCCAGTCCTGTATTGATAGTATTGAAAATTAAGTTCAGAGGGTAGTCATTATCCAGGAGAATGTCGATAATCAATCTCAAATTTTCACGTTAAAAAATTGGATGCGACAATAAAATCGCCCTGTCCACCATGCTCATAATTGTACCTATTTTTTGTGAGAGAGGGTGTTGCGATAAAAAGTTAAGGTATTTTCTAGAGAATGTGGGTTTGTGATACCAATTGAACTCTATATGTGTGTCTTTTTATCAAAGTTACATCGAGAAAATTTAGTGTGTCACCACCCATTTCCAATGTAAATTGTAACCTAGGATGGAAAGAGTTAAAATTGTTTAAGACCAAATCCTCAGAATATCGTGGTATGGACATAGCTGTGTCATCGACATATCTTACATAAAAAGAGGGCACAAAATCCACATTTTCCAGAGCCCGCTCTTCTAAATCACGCATGACTAAATTCGCAATAATTGGCGAGAGGGGAGAACCCATGGGTGTCCCAAAATTCTGTTTGTAAATAAGATTATTGAAAGAGAAGTAGGTCGAGTTCAAAACCATTGTCAATGCTTCAATAAATTTATCTTTAGGTAAACTACAATTTACTGAGATATTGTCTCAACGTCTTAGTACACTGTTGATGGCCAAATCAGTTGGAATATTCGTAAATAACGAGATGACGTCCAGCGAGATTAAAACGTGGTTTTTATTAATACGAGTGTCTTTCAATTTATCAGTCAATTTGAAACTGTTGTCAATATGGCTAAAAGTGTCTGAATCTTAGAAATTAAATCTTGTAAATAAGAGCCCAAGGAGTACAAAGGACTGTCAACAGATGAAATAATTAATTTAAATGGGTATCCCGTTTTATGAATTTTGGGAAGCCCATAGGCTCTCGATAAAATTTCACTACTATATAATTTACTGTAAACATTAGCCGATATATGTATATTCTTTAGCTTTTCATCTTGTCAACAAATTTTTTAGATTTTTAATGATTTGTTTTGTTGGATCTTTTTTGACATTAGAGTACGTGTTTTGACATTAGAGTACATCTTGTAGCATGAGTGTTATTTTGTTGATGTAATTATTACGATCCAAGGCTACTGTGATATTGTTTTTATCGATATGTGTAAAAATAATATGTTGATTATCTCTAACAAATCTTTTACACGATTTTATTAAATTGTTAATTATGTGGTTGTTATAGTTGTTTAGAGAAGGTTTGTATTGTAAATTCTTAATGATTGGGATGGTACGATTCCTAATATTTAATTGTTGTTCCGGGTCAACCTTACTTATATTGCATTCAATGTTTTTAATAAGTTTGATCGTCACTTTATCAATCCACTGCATCGGAAGAGAAAAATTTTTGCCGAGTTGCAACAATCACTGTACATCATGGGGAATGGCATTAGAAGCCAAGTTGACGAACCATTTGTTTTTTACTGTATTAAGTGAAGATTTAAAAAAGTTAACATCAAAAGAATTGGCTTCTATTTTTATTTTAGCAATCTGTTTATCCGGAGAGGAATTCATAATAGCAACGTCTTGAGCAGCCCTGGAATATGTAATATTATTATCCTTATTATTGATTTTACCAACATAATTGATTGGTTTAATCCTGTCGTTCATCATTTTATTATGTTTAAAAACACTCCATTTTCTTATCAATTTTGTCTCTTTCAAGATTGTTAAAGTGAAGGAGAGAGGTCTCTTGATAGTTAAAAAATTTGTTATAAATGTAGTAAGGGACATTTTTGGAGATTTTGTTAACAAGACGGAAGGCTTCAATCTATGAACTGTTACGAGTTCTGTAAGTGTCATTCAACTCAATTTTTAGAATCTTGTGAATGAAATTGTGTAACGTATGTTTAAGTTTAAATTTAGATTTGTAGTTCGACACTTCTAAATTTGTGTTTTTTTAAATGCAGCAAGTGAGACGGAACGATATCATGCTGGATACAAAATTTCAAGAATTTAATCTTGTTACAATTCTTAATAATAATCTTGCGCTGTTTGATCCATGATTTAAGTAATGTTAATGTGTAAATTCCAAAGGTCAATCGGATAAATTGAAAAATATTGTTAAAATGTTGGTAACGCATAATTATTCGCATAAAATACAAAAAATGGAAGGACTCTTGAAAATTAAACGTCCTTGAATTTATTTTGAATAAACTCAGAAATATACGCACTAACATCAACGTCTTGACTCTCATTAGCCTCTTTTTTAATTCTATTGATGTAAATATGTAAAATTAGTTTTAAATTGTAAAAAAAATTAAGTTTTTTAACTGACAATGAGTAGCTTTATTATATCTATTAATTCATTTTTAGTCAATAGCATGCCAGTTGTAAGGATACGTTCAGACTCCAGGATTATTTTGTCGCGGTGTAAATCCAAACGCCCACTTGTTCATACGGGCCATTTTGTGGCGGTACAAACATAAGCGCCGATACGTTTAGACGAGCCATTTCGTGATGCAAGCGGCGTAAATGCAAATGAGGCCTTGTTCGGACGAGCCACTTCGCGACGCGATAGAAAAACTTTTCCGTCACGTCACGCTACGATAAAGTAGCCCGTCTAGATGCACCCGAAAATTCGTAAGTCGAGGTATTTTAACCCTTAGCGTATACACTATACTGGATTCGATATTTTGCCACATATGGGTGTACGTTACCGCACCATTTTCAATTGCGTATATCTCTGTATCTAATGCATAGAATTTGAACAATTTTTTTTTTTAATCGAATATGCCAGAAGGTCAAGAAGAAGAATAAATAGGTGTGAGAATTGAAAAATTGAATATATTAGTTAAAATATTCAGGAGAGATGGAAACGTACTCGCGAAAAAAAAACGGTTTTTTTTTTAATTTGTAGTTTTGAAAGGAAAACCATTAGAAAGATTTTTCCAATAGATTTTGAAAGGTAATAGAACGTAATTTAAGGAAAAAATATTGTTATTTTAATTGTTTTTAAAAAGTACATTTATTCTGCAAGGTTAGGTGATTTTTTAGCGTAAGAAAAAATGAGTTGATTGAATGAATCATTCGTTATCGGTAATAAAACTTGAAAAAACGTAAAATATATACAGTATTATATATTTTATTATTATTTATTACATGGAACCTTTGCAACAAATTGTTGCTGTATGATGCTTACACATCGGTTTGTCACATTTTAAACATTTATACATCGTTTGTCGATCAAGAGTAGACCGACATAATGAATCTTTTTGACTTGGCCATTTTATTATCTACCAACAAATTGCGAGGATCTTGATCTTCAGGAATATCTGTGTAGTCTAGAAAACTTTTTATTTGTACACGCAATACCGTTTGCAACGTTGAAAAAGCGAGACAATGTCAGCGAGTCAGAAATAGCTTGATGAGAGCTATAGTTAGCTCTTGTATGTAATCTTTACGACATTTTTCTGGGTTATCTTTTAATAAGTTATAAATTATAAATGAATTAATGCTAGCCTGATCTAATAAAAGTATTGCATTAGTAGGCCATTTACGTGTTTCCATTGCAGTGATAAAATCTTGACGTTTTTTGTCAAAACGTAGAAACAAACCAGTCTCTCGTTGGTCAGAGTACAAAAATAAAGTAAAAAATTATATAAAATGCTATTAATCAATTTATTTTTGCTTGATAAAGAAAAATTAATTTTTTTTTTTACAATACATACGTTTTTGGCACACTGAGTGTAATGTATCCGTACCGTGAAAAAATATGACTATAAAATTTTCAATCTATTCTTAGAAACTACTATTATGGGAAGTCAGTAGTGGAGATATTGATAGAAATATTCCCCGACTGCTGTCCCCACAATCCTTACGGTTTATAAATGCCAAGCATTGTAAATAGCTCGGGTATACCAGACCCAGTGTGGCTGTTGAGGGTTAAAGACAGATTAGTCAAACATTAAAAACGGTTCATATAAATATGTCTAAATAAAAATATTTAGTTTCTGAGATAAGAATCTTTCTGAAAACAAAGCAAGTAATTTTATTCAAAATATGTCAGACTAAAGTATAAAATCTTGAAAACTATTGATTTTTTGATAGCTTTAGTACTTTATACATATATAGAATAATTTAAATGAATATTATGCAAAAAAATTATGTAATTCCATTTTTTTAAACAGAATATATAATCTTGAAAAAATCGCTTTTTTTTAAAGTTGATTTTATCATTATTTATCCCTCTTTAAATTATTGGAATTTTAACTCGTGTCCAATTTAGCCACTTCCATAAGGATATTCCATGTCAATGTTCACATTACACACTTAAATATAAGTGTGAACATTGACGTGGAATTTCCTTATTGATGCGGCCATAGTTAAAATCCCAATATAACTTTTGTTTGAAACATTTTTTGTCAATTGCTTTATTTTGAAAATATTTTACAATAAAATGCTTTTTCGAAAACTAAGCGTTTCTATATTTTATTTACTGAATCGAACGAAAACTCATCCGTTTCGCGCAGGCTCCGCCTATAGAACAGTGGGAGAACCTTTTTCACTACTTACTCAGGCTTGTTGATTCATAATGCCATCGGGTTTAAGCAAGCATCAGAACGTATTGTTGTGATTATTGATTCACAAAAATATGCCAAAAGTAGCCCGTCGTTTTTTAGTGATGACTAATATACTAATGCACAATAGCTAACAATTGTTATGAGGCATTTTTACTTTTGAGCACTTTTAAATATTTGCAAGGTACATTTTAGCACTTAATTACATATACTGCCTTATTGTTTTTAAACTTAAGCGTATTATCATACGAATATATTGTACTACTTGAGTTTTTGTAATTTAACTTTTTATTTGGCTATACATACTTTGAGTTATGCAGAGTTAAACAATAATATGGGATTTTGTTAATATGGTTTTTTAATCGAAATTTTTATATCAAAATATTTCTTCAATAAATCGATTGTTACTCTAAAGAGCGATGTTCAAAAATATTAAAGATATTATTTTATGTTCGTTAATATTAAATAAGGATAAAATGTTTGATGGGGGTTTAGCCAGTAAAAGTCCGGCATAACTTCCCTCTCCGTCTCGGGGAAAGGGGGTGTTCATTTCCCCATGATAAAAAAAAAGATAAAGTGATATTTTCAATGATTTTTCTAAAGTCTTGGAATGCAGAAAAATTTTTTAACGGAAAAATTCTAAACAATGGAAAATTAAAAATATAGAGGAGACCGGGACTATTTCAAAAATGGAAATATTTTTTTATAGGTACATGTTAAAAATTTATTTTAAATAGTGTAAACGCCTCCTAATATAATGACTTTGCTAACAAAGTTTTGTTGGCATCTGCGTCATATTAAAGTAGCAGTGAAAAATGTGTTTTGCGACAGTTGAAGTAATTTCTGACAGTCAGTATTTGTTTGAAATTTAAATAAGATATACTGGGTGATTCACAATAATCCATTGTCTTTCAAGGGACGTATTCCTGGTCGAATTCTAAGACGATTTTTTTTTTTTTTTTTTGGCAAAAATTTGGTAGACGCTTAGATTTTGAAATATAAGCCGATTAAGTTAACAAATCACGGGTCGAATATAGATAGTACGCAGGGGCGGCGCACTCACCGTTACGTGCGAGTGTGTTATGAGACGCCTTCAGCTGATACAACACACAAGAATCCCCACTGTCTCCCCTCTTTCACTCTCTCACACACACGCACGCACACACACACGCGCGCGCACACACACGCACGCACACACACACGCGCGCGCACACACACGCACGCACGCACACATTCTCTCTCTCTCTCTCTTTCTCTCTCTCTGTCACATTACAATGCTATCTTTAACTTAAAAATGTAATTATTTTACGTCTTGATTTTAATAATTTTGATAAGAGAAGTGCCAAAAAATTTTTTGTATAGTTGAAGAATCAAACAAAGAATTACACGAAAGTATTTACATCGAGTTTTTAAAAACAATAGCACTTTTCTTGTCACAGAGAATGAATGAATGAATGAATAAATGTGCATTTATTCAGTCCTAGGACAAGCCCTCTAAGGGCAAACGGAATACAAAAAAAAAGTAGAAAGGTAGTCAGTGTCACTTACAAACTAAAACTGAGCAGAAATACAAGAAGAGAACAAACAACGGAGATTAAATTGTAATGGACAAAACAAAAAATAAAATATAAATACAATAGAGAACAATGACGCGAATGGTAAGCAACAGGAAAAATATATGTAAATAAAATAAGAAAAGAGGCAACGCAAATAAAGATAAAAATAATTGCAACATTAAATAAAAATAAACTAAGATGATGCAGATAAAGATAAAGATAAGGATTGCGCAAAATATAGCGTAAAACAAAAATAAAAAAATAAAAAAACAAATAAAATAAATATAACGTTAAACGAGTGGCGCAAAAGAATGAGAAGCAAATAAGAAGAACCGAAGAAAACGCAAAATATAACGCAGGCGGAAATAAAGATAGAGAAAAACGCAAAAGAAAAAGAAAGAAATAGAGACAGAGTTGAAGTCGAGGATAAGGAAAGGAAAGAAGAAGTAGATAGAGAAAGAAGTGCCAAGCTAGGTGAGGAATGAGGGAACTTTCCGCTGCCTCAGAAACTGAAAAAGACCGCGCTAGAAAGCGATGATAGTGTCGACACAGCGGATGGGAAGGGGACGGGAATTCCAGAACGTGGGGGCGGCTGCGGCAAAGGACCGCTGAAAGATGGAGGTTTGACACGCGGGGACGGCGAGGTCCAGAAGAGACTCTAGAGGCTCTAGAAGTTGCTTTAGGTCTGGGGCAGGGGGAAAGCTTAGAGGCGAGATAGGACGGTGTGCTACTGCGGAGAACCGAAAAAATTAAGCAGCCGAAGAGATAAGATCTCCTATCGTCGGCTTGCAGCCAGCCGAGCTGAGAGTAGAATGGCGAGACGTGGGCATCCCAACAGAGGTCGAATGTAAATCGCACGCAGGCATTCATTAGTCGCCTAAGTTTGAAGCTGAGCTGTCTGGTGAGATCGGTCTGGATAGCAAAGCAGTAGTCGAAGAGAGGGAAGATCAAAGAGGACACAAGGTGAGCGCGCAGGGGGCGCGAAAGACGGTGTTTGTAATATTTGAGGCGCCATTGAGGAGGCCGTTTATGCGCCTGGACACGGATTTGACCTCATTCCAACTAAGCGAGCTGGTTAGGCCCAGGTTCACTACCTGATTGACTTTGATGGGAGTGCCCTTGAGTTCTAAAACTATCGCGTTGTCTGCGCGGATGCTGATAATGTAACGGGCACTGCTCAAGAGGATAGCCTTGGTTTTCATAGCGTTTAAGGTCAGACAGTTAACGCGCACCTACTGCTTGATCTCGGAAATGTCCTCCTTGATCCTCCCGAGCGCATGCTCAAGGTCCGCAGGAGAAAAATCAAAATAAATTTGTAAATTGTCCGCATACAAGAGATGACGGCTATGGTGAATGGCCGTCCTCAGGTCGTCAATGTAGAAAGCGAAAAGAAGAGAGCCGAGAACAGATCTCTGAGGACGCCGTCTTAGATAGAAGTTCAGGAAGAGAAGCCGTTGCGACCACGGACACGTTAACTTCTGCCAGAAAGATACAACGAGAACCAACGGAGGACAGGATGGGAAATGCCAAAGTGCGGAAGCTTACGCAAAAGCAAATCATGTCTGACGGAATTAAAGGTCTTAGAAAAGTCGAACAGGATGAGGAGTGTGATTCTTTTGAGGTCGCCTGCTTAGCGTCATCCGCCGGCTTAACCAGAGTAGTTTGCGTGCTACAACCGCGATGAAAGACGAATTGGAGAAAATCTAAGAGATGGACGAAGAAGAGATGGAAGGACAATTGGTTGAAAACAATACACTCAAGGACTTTGAAGAGGTAACAGGAGAGAAATGGGACGATAGTCGGAAAGAGAAGAGGGGGTCTTGACCTTAGGAAGAGGGATGATATGGGAGCATTTTCACAAAGAGGGAAAAGTGGAGGAATTTAAGGAAAGATTTAGAAGTTTGAAGATAGGAAAGAAAAGAAGAGGGAGGCAGTCGTGGATGAAACGACGACTGAGATTGTCAGGACCAGAGGCATTCGATGAGCACCGGGTGAGCGCTTTCTGGAGGACGTCAGGAGTGATGTGCAGGAAGTAGAAAGTAGATGGATTGGATAAGGTGGACGGTGAGGAGGAGGAGGAGGAGTTGAAGGGGTAGAAATAGAGGGCCAACGATGACGAAGAAGCGGGTGAATAAGAAGAGAGAGCAGGGAGATGAATAGAGGAAAAGAAGGAGTTGAGCTGATTGAGGGGAGGTCAGTAGGTAGAGTGGAGGAGCGTGACTTTGCGAGGGCCAGCGAATGAAGCTCGGACCAAAGCCGGGCAGGTGAAGGAGCTGAGTTCAGGCTAAAATAGTCGTTTCTGGCAGTATCGAGGAGTGCATTAACCCGGTTACGTAGAGCACGGAAGGTGCCCAAATTGGCAGGAGGAAAACACCGGCGAGCGGCTCTTCTAGGCGAGTCACGCATTAGGAGTCACATTTCACGATCTATTTAGGGGGCAGGAGGCCTTCTGACGTGAAAGGTGCGGAGTGGAGCAAGGGAGTCAAGAGCTGGAGGAAACCGGTGAGAATGGCAACCTTGTCATCCAGTACAACGGACGAATTGAAGGAGATCCAGTCAAGGAAGTCCAAGTAGTCATAGAGCATCTTGAGATTTAGGATAGAAAGATCACGGATCGAGATGATGCGAGGCGAAAGCCTGTTGAAATGGCAGTCGAGAGTAACCTCGATCGTGGAAGAAGAGGAAGGAGAGAGTGTATTGGTGGTGAGACAACAGGAAGGACCGACTACTAACAAAACAGTGGTCAATACGAGAGTGCGAAGTGGCTGTGTGGTGAGTGTCGGTAAACGGGACGATGTATAGATGATTATTCTGGCAGAAGTCACGCAACGAGGCGACGTCAAAGGACTGACGGTTTAGATCAGTATTAAAATCACCGCAGCCGGAAAGGAGGGAAGAAGTTTCTCGAAATTGTTCTTGACGAGAAAGCCTAGCTTGGGCAGACGGTAGACAATGACTAAAAGAAACGGTCTCTGTCCAGCCGCAGAAATGCGCACGAGCATATATTCGAGTTGACCGCAATATTGCTCGGGCGATGACGCGGCACGCCAGCAGAGAGCCCGTCGCTCAATCCCGTAAACGCCAATCTCTTCTCCGCCCCTGCCCACTTTGTCGACGCGCAAGAGCGAGAAGCCAGAGAGACGAGCAAGATCATCTACAGCGTGGGGCTTCAGCCATATTTCAGACATTGCAATTATGTCGTAGCGATTGTGGGGGGAAAAAATCCCGAAATTCAATAATATGGGAAAGAAGGGACTGGCAGTTTACGTGGCAGCCGGAGTGGATCGTCGGCGAAAAAAAAGGTAACCGATGGTCAGGCCCTACGCGCCGACAAAGGCCGCGTGGCGGCCGCACGGCCAGCTTCCGATCCGCCGCCGGAGGCTGCCAAAGGCGCGCAAAGTCTGACAGCCGGTACCTGCTTAAAGCGAGGCGCAGAGGAAAGAGGGCCAGACTGAACGGTTGCAGATGTGACTATGCGCCCGCCCGCGGCCGCAGCCAAAGTAGACGCGGAAAAGGCCGACTCGGCGCCCGATGCGACAATCGGAGACGGAGGACGGACTATGAAGTCGCCAAGATGCTCCCGATGGCGGACCCTGATGGGCGAAGTATCAGAGTCGCCTGACGAAGATGAGGTCGTTGCGAACTCAGACGCGATGTAGCTAGCCCCCGTGAATTTTGCCTCACTAAATATGTTTCTCGCAGATGACATCAGCCTTTTGTTAAGGTCGATCCTGGAACCAGAGAGCTCCTCCAACATCTCCGCGCTCTCAAGGACACCTTTAGCCCTCTTTTCATCAATCCATCGATTGCAGGCCTCATTTGACGCCAATTTGACTATAATCGGGCGTGGTCGATCTCCCTTGGCCGGAATCCAAGAACAGGCAGAGATCTCACTAGGAGAGGCCGTGACTCCCAAGGCAGAGGCGATGCTGGTAGCGACGGTACGCGTATTCTCCGAGGGGAGCTCCTTAACTCCGAAAAGGATAAGCTTATTACTGAGCTTGGCGTGCTTGAGCCCATCGAGTCGCTCCTCAAGATCGTATGTAGAGGCGCCATGGCCGCCGGAAGGTCGCACCTCCAAGGCATGAACACGAGCATTCAAACCAGTCTGCCTCTCGTTGACCCGACGCACAGAGGCAGCTCTTCGGTTCTGGCCTCAATGGCACACAGAGACTGCCTCGCTTCAGAAAGGTTAGCTGAGCCTCATTTCCAGAAGATCCCGCAGCTGCTCCCTCATCGCAGGAAGATCCTGCAGCTTATGTTTAATTCCCTCGACTTTGGCCAGCATCACAGCGATAAGGTCCTTGATGGAATCCGGATGAGTGGCAGGAGCAGCCGACACCGATCCACCCTCCACAGGCACGGGACCGTGAGCATCAGATAGACTCCTAGTGAGACTCTGCTCTCAACAAGTAGGATAGAAGAGTATCGAGGAATCGAAAGATTCCGATACCGGATCCCGCAGATTACGAGCGCAGTCCTCGTGGTAAATATGTTTTGGGTTACAGTCACAGCACAAGGCATCGGCTGCGAAGAAGCGCTTACAGTTTGAACAGGTAAGAGTCATAATGGATGCTGATTGATGGGCGACTTGCAAACAGACGAAGGTGCGACGCGCGCAGGCGAGAAAGACAGCGCACGAACAGACTCGGCAGCCGATGGCGCGGGCGTAGGGTGACAGCAGCCAGCAAGCAGAGAGTGAGGTCAGATAGCACGTTAGAAACAGCAAAAAGAATACAGAAACAGCTTGGATACGCTTACCTCGGACACAGATGCCGAGGAAGAAAGACTTTTGACCAGAAAACCTGCAACAAGCTGCTCCGGGCAAAACGCAGCAGCAAAAAAGCGAAAAATAGAGAGCAAAGCAAAGCGCGTTAACACTACTTGAGAGAGGGGTAGGAGGAGAAGGGAGAGAGAGACACTTGTAGGTTGTATCAGCTAAGCGCAGCAGGCTTACGACATACCCGCGCATAACGGCGAGTGCGCCGCTCCTGTGTACCATCTGTATTTAACCCGTGATACGCTAACTTAATCGGCTTATATTTTAAAATCTAAACATCTGCCAAATTTTTGTCAAAGAAAAAAATTGTCTTGAAATTTGACCAGGAATATGTCCCTTGAAGAACAACGGGTTATTCTGAATCACCCTGTATATGATTCTTTTTTGAAAACTTTGAATATATCGTATCCAGTTGAATGTATTTGAAACATTTCGTGTTTACTTTTTGCTGTGTGATGTTTATTTTTGTAAATTATACGCAATAATGCGCACAGTTGACGTCGGGGCTATTTGAAATACCAAACGTTTGGACGATTTTTTTTCTTTCATATTCGCGTTCTATGTACCAAAACACACAATTTAATATTCAGATGTAATTACATTAAATACGAGTAGTCCCTGACTTGTTCCGAAAACGTTAAAGCAATAAAATTCTCTATTGTGCGTTTGTATTTTTTTATTGTATATAACATTTTTTCATACTACTATATATTTTTCATACTACTATATATTTTTTTCCGAATAAAACAAAATCTTAACAATAGCTTTTTTATATTTTTTTTATCTTAAAACATAAATTTAAGAATATTCCTAAACTAGCTTCGAATTACCGCGGGCTCGGGGCTATTCGAAACACTTGGTATTGTTTGACATTTTTATATATAGTTTAAAGCAAATACATTTCCGCCTTCTATTTATAAGGGCATTGTGAAAAGGAAAATTTAACCTTTCAAACCGTCCCAAATTTTTTTCTTTTTAATAAATACAAGACTCAGGGGACGCAAAGGAAAAAAGTGTTTTGAATAGCTCCGGTCTCCCCTATAATTTTGTAACAAAATTATGTTTTTTTTTTAAACTAAATCGGTTTTAAAAAATTATTTTTGGGCTAGCCATATTATTACCACTTTTTTTATTTACCGATTATGCAATGCACCATTTTTATAAATCACGTGCTAATAACAAATATTTTATTACTTTGAGTTTAGAATCTGTTAACACTTTGACGAATAGAATCGTTTCATTTTCAATATAAAATACTGATTATAAACAAAGTTATTCAATAAAATGAAAATAGGTACCAGATTACTTTCTTTTCCTCTATAATTAATATAACATTCGATAAAAATTGCGTTTTTTTATTTTAATTTATAACAAAAAGTATTTTGCTTTATTGAGTAAAATAAAAATAGAAAATGTTTACATTAAGTTTTTAGAACTGTAAATTGTATCAATATGTATGTATCAGTAATTAAATGACAAAAATCATTAAAAAATCGAGAAGAAAAAGATGGGACGTATACCTGTATGTCCCATCAATCTGGTAAAGATTAAACCGTTTATTCGTAATCACAATTGTAATTCAACATTTTTTAAATGATATAATATTTATGTGTTGTATGGGTAAACAGTTCTTTCCTTTTTTTTAATTTTTCTTTAAATAAATGTATCATGTTTACTTAATAATGTATGTATTTTAAATATACAAAAGTACGCAATTAATATTTTCTAATTTTCAGAATAATTATTGTTGCGACGTAATAACAACTTTATCAGTAGAATGAATAGGACTCTAAAAGGACTTCTACGATTATATCCAATAACGCGGAATTGGGCGGTTTTATCAAAGTACATAGTGCCATTACAATCAATGCAGAGAGTGTGGCGAGCTTACAGTACCAGTTTAACAGGTAACAGAATATTTTATACATGTTTGCATTACACATTTAAAAAATAACAGTAAAGGACATCGTTTTTAAAAAATAGAAGAAAACTGTTTAGTCTTTACAACTGTAATACTAAAAACAATTAAAAATATACAATATTAACGAAATCTTAATAACCAAGAAGTATATCAACACACTTAAATAATGAAAATGACTATACCGGTCAAATATTTTTATTACATTTTTGGATTCTTTTTAAAAGCTACGTTTGAAGTCCGACAAATATGCAGCACGCAATTTGGGAACTTTTGTAAATGTTTGTAGATTTACCTAGAAAATTATTGTAGGATAATATGATTTTAAGAAGGATAAAATGGAAATAAATATAATGATTAAAGGTAGTCGTTGTTAATAATGTCGCAATTTAATTAAGTATGCGATTTAAATAGTTACATATATAGAGCGAATCTTGTCGTTTCAGTCGAATTAATAATATCAATCGTTTCTTGCAAAAGTTCACGTAAAAGAAAAAAACGAACTCGTGGCTAACTCTGAATTTCCGCACTCTGTCTCTGTTTCTCTCTTACTCTGTCCTTATACACTCTGTCTCTGACACGGAGCACTGTCTCGACTCGCGACTCACAGCGGACTCCCGCTCGCTCGCGCTCTTCCAAATACCGACAACATATAAGGTCGACCGATAACAATCGATCTTCGATCCCTCGATCCTTGTCCGATATCTATTCTCCTACATTATTGAGCACTAAAAGATCTGCTTTTGACTGGTATAGTTATTTTCATTATTTAAATAAATTAAGCATATTGTTATGATCGGGAAGGTCGTCTCGTTCTCACACACTCACGCTGTGACAATAGCACGCGCACTCCCAAAATAAGAAGACAAACAAGTCTTAATAAAGATAACTTTAATGTAAACACATGACAGCTCGTTTGAAAGATCAAGACAATGACAACAACAACAACAACCGTTGACAGGAAACGTGTTGTATCTCTTACTTTGTGGGTGTGGGTGATTCACAATTAAGCAAGAGGGATATTGATAATGCAATGCCGAGTTTATTGTTACGGGATACAGACAGACTAAAAGAAAAGACTGAATACATAGATTGACTCTCTGGGAAGGCCCGGAAGGTTACCGGATAATATAGATGGGTCAGTGATCATGAAAAGAAAGGCGGCTTCTTATTGGTCGAGAGAGGTACACGGGTGTAGTGTGCGAAATGCATATGGCGGTAATTCCAAACATAACATTTCCTCCCCTCAACGGAAATTCTCCCGATTAGCGACTTGGAGAGAATCTGTTCGGAAGACGACGATCCCTTGTCGATCTCCGAGGAAGAACTGGAGGTGAGGCGTGCCCGTTTCTTATAACGCCTCTATCGGATGCTGTTGATGGGATCTGTTCTGAAACCGTTGTAGTACGAGTCGAAGTCCTTGGTTGTGGCACTGGAGACGACTGTATTTTTGCGTTCGTAGGTGCCACCGGTGTGTGTGCTTCCGAAGTATCCGGATAGAATCGTACTCGCCGGGGTTGACGGCTTTCCCAATTGTTACTCACATCGGGTGCTGGAGTAACATTGGATTGCTCTGTCGTCTTACCTTCTTCATGTCCTCGAATTTGATCTATATGGCGTTTGAATCTTCGACCGTTGTAATCAATCTCGTAATGAAGGTCTCCCAGACGAGTCGTGATAATTCCTCGGATCCATTTATCCATCCTAGGATTTCCCGAAAGGAAATATACGACTTGAGTTGGCTTCAGTGAGCGAAACGTTGGAACAAACTGTGAGTTCCACTTTTGAGTAACTTTTGTGAAGACGTCATCAGGTCGAACCAAATCCAAGCGTGTGCGTAATGTTCGACCGAGGAATAGCTGTGATGGTGATTGTTCCGTAGTTGAGTGTGGTGCGATGCGATAATGACGAAGGAATCTGTTTAGATCCTCTTGAAGTGTACTACGAGTAGTCCCCATGGCACGAAGGGCAGCTTTGACTGTCTGCACACTTCGTTCGGCTTGTCCATTGGTGGAGGGATGATAAGGCGCTGTTAACTTGTGGTATTTAACGCCACTGGTTTGTAAGAACGATTTGAATTCAGATGACGTAAACTGCGTTCCATTGTCTGAAACTACAGTGGTAGGAACACCGTGAGCTGTGAATAAGTTATCAAGAATGGCAATTGTTGCAGCCGTCGTCATCGAGTTGGTCGCCTTGACTTCAAGCCATTTGCTAAATGCGTCGGAGACAATCAAGAGCATCATTCCAGCGACGGGACCGGCGTAATCGATGTGGATACGTTCCCACGGTCCTTTGGGGTAGTCCCAGTGATGCTGACGAAACTTTGGGGGAGCATGTGCATGTTTAGCACATTCAACGCATGATTTCGCAGTACGTTCAATTTCCGGATCGATGCCAGGCCAATAAATAAATGATCGTGCCATTCCCTTCATTTTAACGATACCTAAATGTGCCGCATGTAGATCATCCAGCATTGCTTTCCGTAGCACGAGTGGTATCACGACACGATGTTCGAACACCAAACAATTAGAGGCCAGTTTATAGGCTGACTCCGGAGCTTTGTAACCTGCACGTTCGAGGTTTTGTCCTGTTTCTAGTAATTTGATAATTTTTCCGAGTGCAGGGTCCTTTCTTGTTTCTCGAGCGATTTGTTCCGCGTCGATTGGTAATTGCTTAATTTGCTTAATGATGAAGTGATCGAATTCATCTCCATCGAACTCTTCCTTCTCTCGTGGCGAAGAATCCTGTATGGCGTTAATCGTTGATGATAGTGATGCTCTGGAACAATAATCAGCGTTAGTATTCTCTTTCGTGGATTTGAAAATCACATCAAAGTCGAAATGAGCTAAATAGTCTGCATAATTAGCCATTCTGCTAATACATAGCACCGGTAGCGATTTTTCTGGATGAAGGATTTGAGTTAGTGGCTTGTGATCAGTGATCAAGGTCCAATGACGAGCGTAGAGATAATGGAAGAACTTCTGTACAGCCCAGACGATGGCAAGCGCTTCTTTGTCGATCTGTGGGTATTTCTGTTCTGTAGTAGTCATCGTACGACTGGCATAAGCTATTGGTCGCTCCCGACCATTGCTGAGACGATGTGAGAGTACCGCGCCCAAGCCTGTTTTGCTGGCATCGGTTGCCAAAAGTAGAGGTAGCGACGGGTCGTATGGCATAAGGACTTGAGGTGATATCAATGCTGTTTTGATTTCCTTAAATGCCTTTTCTGCAGCAGGCGTCCATTTGAAAGTCTCCTGACGAAGTATATCTCGCAGCGGACGGTCTCTCGTCGAAAGATCCGGGATGTATGCATTGTAGTATGTGGCTTTCCCCAGAAATAATTGGAGTTCTTCATGCGTTGACGGTTTCGGCGCATCTCGGATTGCCTCAATGTGTTTATCCGATTTGTGGATGCCCTGAGCGTCGATCTTATGTCCTAGAAATTCCACAGAGGGTGATGCGAAGACGCATTTCGTGCGATTGAGTCGTAAACCATGAGAGCGCATTCTTTCCAGCGTTTTTTCCAAGGTTATCATTAGATCGGCAAAGTTATCGGCGAAAAGTAGTACATCATCGAAAAAATTGCGTACTTTAGGAAGATCTTGGAGGACAGACTCCATCCGTCGTTGCCAGATAGCTGGAATATTTGCGGCGCCGTACACTGCGCGTGTCGGTCGAATCAAGCCATGTGTAGGTGTGTTAAGCGTAAGCGCGTGACTGAATTCCTCATCCACAGGAAGATGTGAATACGCATCTGTAATATCGAGATGACAAAAGGTTGTTGCGCCTCTCATTTGATTGAATATTGACTCAGCCCTCGGGATCGGATGTTCATCTATAATGATACGCGGATTAAGTGTTGGCTTGTAATTACCCGTGATGCGGATTTTGCCATTTTTCTTCGTTACAACGTGCGTAGTCGACGCCCATTCTGAATAATCGACTTTTTTGTAGAGTCCTGACTTGATTTTCGCATCGATTTCCCTCGCGTAAGCATCACGGAGTGCGTAAGGTATTTCACGTGCTTTGGCGAAGACTGGTGTCGCTTCTGGTTTCAAATGTATCTTGACAGGCGGGCCCGATAGCTTCCCTGCTACGTCGTCGAATACATCTTGAAATCGATTCAGGAGTTGATCTAGCTGACCTTTTTGCTCTGCGGTAAGACAGGGCGGTACCGTTGACACCGCGTGAATCCCGTCTGGCGATGAGAATAGTTTTGCGAAATCTATTTCGTGGGTGAAGTGTGAGATCCATTCTCGACCCATGAGCGTATCGAAATTACCATCCACCACGTATAAATTAAGCCTCTTGGTAGTTCGGCCAATTGTGACATTGACTGGCAGTCGTCCAATACAATTGATTTTGTGAGACGTATAACTGGCGAACTGTCTATCGGTTTTCTGCAACAAACATGTAGGCTTAATGGTATGTAACATTTTTTTACTTACGATACCGCAGGGTGCTCCAGTATCCAGCTCCATCTCTAAATTATGGCCATCGATCGAGACATTGATCATTCGTTTCCGTGCTAGGTTGGAAGTGTTGATGTCATTGACCTTGTTGAAGTATTGAATAGAATCGACGTGATCTGCTGGTACGAGTGCGTCAGAAACTTGATCGGATTTTTCTTTCTTCTTGGATCGACACACTGTAGCGATGTGTCCCTTAATACCGCAATTATGACATTCGGCATCTCGGAATTGACATTGACTCCGTGGATGGTCTCTACCACATCCTTGGCATCGCTGGTCCTGCTTCTTTTTTGAGAAATCTTTCTGCTTGTGTTGGTATTGCTGCTGTCGATTGCGTGATGATGATCTCTGGCGTCCTTGTTTGTTGCCGTACTTTTTTTTCGGTTGTGTATAACCTAGTTTATGCGTAGCTTCGGGAGCTGGTGTCATCGTAGTTTTAACCTCATTAGCGGTAAGTCGAGTTGCTTCAAGAGTGTGTGCGATATCAAATGCCGCGTCAAAAGTTGCCGGTTTCTTTGCTATAATTTCGTCGCACGTGTCACTAGATTCGAGCCCATGCAATAATTGTTCTATTAGCATTCTGTCGAGAAATTCTCCGTACTCGCAGTGAACTGCACCTTGCCGTAAACGAAGAGCAAAACTTGCTACCGTTTCGTCTTTTTGTTGGCAGATTTTCCGAAATCGGATGCTTTCCGCAAATTTATTTTTAGCGCGATCTATATGGTTCTTAAGGGTATCCCGTATTTGCTCAAATGTGAGATCTTCAGGTGATCGTGGGCTTACCAAGAATTTGAGTGCCTGGTTGAGCTCTGTTCCCATGTGAACGCGAGCGAAGTTGGCCCAATGTTCTTCGGCGATTTTACTTAATTTGAGTGCCCACTCGAACCGTTTAAAATAATCTTCGACGGTGGCCCCATCAGAGGATCGATATTCACTTATTTTAAACGATGGTGGCTTTGAGTGCGTGGAGGTTGTGGTCCCCGTTGTCGATTCCGCGGCCATTCGTGTTGCTTCTCGAATCGCTTCCGTGAAGGCGGTCGACAATGCCATCAACGCTTCGGGTGTTAACGACATTTTGCACGCTTGCTGTTTTGCTGATTGATCTCATTCCACTGCTGACACCACTGTTGTATCTCTTACTTTGTGGGTGTGGGTGATTCACAATTAAGCAAGAGGGATATTGATAATGCAATGCCGAGTTTATTGTTACGGGATACAGACAGACTAAAAGAAAAGACTGAATACATAGATTGACTCTCTGGGAAGGCCCGGAAGGTTACCGGATAATATAGATGGGTCAGTGATCATGAAAAGAAAGGCGGCTTCTTATTGGTCGAGAGAGGTACACGGGTGTAGTGTGCGAAATGCATATGGCGGTAATTCCAAACATAACAAAACGATTTTTTTTTTGTTGCACTTATCGATTGCCTCGCGCGATTCGATAATAGTCGCTTTCTTAGGGCGGGCACGCAACAATATATTAAAAAATGGTTCTTCATCTGATATATTACGTAAAATTATATTATGTGAAACAGTACTTTTTAAAATTTTTTAAAACTTATTCTTAAAAAAGGAATTCATTTCGAAAATTTTGAACTTATATTGTTACGAAACGAGCATTTCCATATTTATAAAATACATCTTTTAATTACACAAAGTTCTAGAAATTAAGAAATAATATAATGACTTATTATCCATCTTATAAAATAATAGGCGTTTTATTATATCTTTAACTTTATTAACATTATGGGAAATACTCTATATAGTGTATATAAATCATGTAACAGCAATCTCACTCGTTTACTCGCTCGCTCTTTCTTACATAGAGCAATATTGTTTTTTGTAGCAACGTTACAATAAGATAGAGCATGAATATTGCAAAAATATTACAGTAATATTAACTTTTTGTTGAAGAAAATTTTGTGTTAAACGTATTTTGCTAAATTTGAGTACATAAGGGTTTTCGAGACCGCTGGTTTCGCAAATTTAAAGTCAAAATTTAAAATATTAATTTAAAGGGATGCCGTTTTTTTTTTTACCGACTGAAAGCGATAATTTTCTGTCGGCAAGCCGTTCTTTCTAATTGCATTTACAGATTTACAAATTCTTCTCCACAATTAAAGTATAGACAATAATCTACAACGGACGTTAGAATTTTATAAGAAAAAAAAAAAGTTGTAAAATTACAGTTTTGTTGTTGGCTTCTGGCGTTGACTCGTAGAAAATTTTCTTTGTATAAAATTTTCACACTTTGCACGTATAAAATAAGTAGCGTCCGTTGTGGAGTGGACATTGAAGAACAATATTGTGTTGTTCAAATATAGCTTAGGTGCTTAATATAGAAGATTGATTTTCCAGAAAATTAAGTGTATACTTTGTGTGTATTTTTGCGTGCGATACCGGTGGGAAGAGTCAAAAGAGCAGTAGATTAGATCTTGGATGTTGCGATAGATGTCGTTATTTTAATTTTCTCTCTCTCTCTCTTTCTCTCTATCTATCTCTTTC
This sequence comes from Solenopsis invicta, assembly GCF_016802725.1. Lineage (NCBI taxonomy): Eukaryota > Metazoa > Arthropoda > Insecta > Hymenoptera > Formicidae > Solenopsis > Solenopsis invicta. The sequence goes on from NC_052679.1 coordinate 10,856,537, forward strand.
AACAAGAAAGAGCTTCAAAAATTAAATAGAATAGTTTTAAATTAACCTCAAAAGCGTCTTGGATTGTACAGTGTATACAGTGTAAAGTGTACAGTGTGTATGTGCCTGCATGCGTGCGTGCGTGCGTACGAAAGTAACAAATCGTGAGATTCTTATTTCTACTAAACACACACACACACACACACACACACACACACACACACACACACACACACACACGCAATGTTCAAAAGTCCGACCGGCAACTTCTATGTGGTGCACATTGAGTAATACTAATACCGACGGTAAAGTCATTTTTCGCAAAAATGTACTATAAAAAATGTATTTCTTTGAAGTCTTATAACTAGATAAAAAAAAACAAAATTGTAGGAAAATTAAAAAAATGCATTTTGTAGAGAAAATGTCATACTTTGACACTTGCATTGCATTTGTCGAGAAAAAATTTTTTTATTGAGCTACAGATTGTTAAAAATACGTAATTTTAAGGGAAAAGTGTATTTTTTGGGGGCATAGCATTGAGAAATTGAGAAAATTTTTAAAAACCATTGATAGCATGTTGAATCTGAAACTTTGAGCTTTAAAATACTTTTTTAATTTTTTGTTTACGATGATTTTTTGTCGAGTTACAGCCATTTGAAAATAGCTTAATTTTTGCTGTCTGAAAAGTGTTTCCTATTTTTTTTTTAGTAGTGTGTATATATATATATATGTATATACAGGGTGATTCAGAACGACCCATGTGTCCCTGTAAAGACGTGTTCTTGAATAAATTCTGAGACGATTTTTCCTGTACGAAAAATTTGTCCGACACTTACTTTTTGAATAATAAGAGGATAAAGTTAGCGAATCACGGGCCGTGTACACATGGTAGACAAAGGCGGCGCAACTCACCGTCCGACACAGATAAGCGCCCGCGTCGGACAGTGAGTTGCGCCGCCTTTGTCTACCATGTGTACACGGCCCGTGATTCGCTAACTTCATCCTCTTATTATTCAAAAAGTAAGTGTCGGACAAATTTTTCGTACAGGAAAAATCGTCTCAGAATTTATTCAAGAACACGTCTTTACAGGGACACATGGGTCGTTCTGAATCACCCTGTATACACACTATTAAAAAAGGGGGGGGAGGATTTTTTTTATTTGGTGGGACTTTCTTTACATTTTTTTGATAAAACGTTTGCTTTTATAAAACAAACTATCATCAACTGTTAAACTCATAGCTACCAAACTCATGATGTCATCGGCCAATCCGTGCACCGAAAAATAGTAATGCCAGCTATTTCGCACATTCTTCAGATAGCTTCGGTGGTCCGAACGGAAGGAAAAGAAGAAGGAGGGGTGATGAACCTAAGAAGGGGGAATACGCTCGAGGATAGGAAGATACGCATCCGAGAGAAGTTCCGTTCCATTGATTTTCCCTTTATTCACCTTTTGTAATTAATTAATTTTTATGGTTGTTTGCCACAAGTTTTAAAGTCATCATTTTAATATCTTTCTCTTATTTATTTATTTATTTGTTAGCAACCAACTATGTGGTTTCACAAAACTCTTATCTCGGCACACTCTCTGTGAGGTCTTTCATAATATTTTTATTCCAAGACGTTGTAGTAAAATATACACCGCGGTTTTGCACAATCTCTATCTATTCGGTAACTTGTTTTCATTTCTTATTTCTGTTCTTTATTTGTTTATTGTGATAAATTCATATCCTAATTAGTGCGATTGTTGTTTTATAGAATTGTATTATCACTGAGGAAGACTGTCATTAAAGGTCGAAACGTTTGACATTGGAGAATTTTGTTATTTATTTGCACCCGACATCCTGCGTGGCTTTTGAGCTCACTTTTCTCTAAATTAATTACAATTATTATTTTATTTATTTATTGTAAAAAATATTGTAACAAAAATTACATTTGTTGAATGTTTTTATCTTTGTTAATACTATTTCCACTGTATAATTTTAAACAAAATTTGGTATTCGCAATAGCGTTACATATTAATTTTCTTTGCTCATCAGCGTGACTTATTTATCACATATTAACTGAAAAATATGTCTACAAATTGTTAAATTTTTTATTTATATTGTTACGACCGGGAAGGTCGTGTCGTATTCGCGTACTAATGCTCTACAATAACACGCGCGCTTACGGAATAATAAGACAAACTTTTAAAAAGATAACTTTAATGTAAGAACGTGACAGTTCATAAAAAAGATCAAGACCACGATAACAACAACAACCGTTGACAGGGAACGATCTTCTCCTATCACGCACATCAATCGCGCGAATCGATATTAGTCGCTTCCTCAGGGCGGGCACGAGACAATATTAAAAAAATTGTACATATATTATTTTTTATTTCGCATATATGTATATGAATTATCATTTGGTACCCAATTTAAAATATAGTGCCCAAATTGCTCTTCTGGTAGTATTTTTAGGAAATCCTTAGGTTTCATAAGAAATCCTTTCTTGGCACTATTGAAACAACTGGTACACAACACTTGGTATTGTAACGTTATTTTTATTCTTAAAACCTAATATTATTGTTACGTCTGGCGTTTAAAATTTTTCCTTTCTCACGGCATCCGATAATATTTCTAAATCAAAACATTTCTAAAAACTGTTACGTTAATCTATGGATTCATTATGAAAAATTCCCTTTGATATTAATAATCGCATAAATAACTAATATATCGGTTTCATTCGACGTGGATGTGTCGATTTTTAAATTTAAAGAATGCGAGCGCGCGCGGCCGTACAGCGTTCTTGAACATTCGGCGGCGCGCGGTCGCGCGACGGAATACGGCCGCCAGCGGAACCCAGCCCCCCCCCCCTACCTCTGCGGCTCGACCCCGCGCGAGTACCTACAAGCGTGGGAGCCGGCGATAGCCGCGAGGGCGCGCCGCAGCGCCATTTTCGAACCCATAACCACCCTCACGCGTCCGGAGCATATAAAAGGAGCGCGCGGAGCATTTTTTTATTAGATCCATGATGTAAGAAGAAAGGTGAAACAAGTAACCAAATGCGCAGTTGACCATACTCTAGACCAATCAGAAGTGGGTCCAAATTTTGAGATTCAATATGGCTACGGCTCCGGTACTGGGGCCGTATACTTGTATTTATACGTGAATCGGAAATAATCGGTGAATCGGAGAAATTCAAAGCTATTTAAAAAAGGAAGAACGTAAAGGAAGAAGGTAAAGTTGAGACTTTGTACATTAATGAAAATTGTGATAATTGTTTTCTCAAATTTTTTAAACTTGAATTAGAAGAAATTTGGAAAATTATAAGAATGAGCTTATGTGTATGGCTAAATTGTTGTATTTCATGTTTATAACAACAGTTTATTGAAACAGTAACTTGTGTTAAAGATAATAAATTTCAAGTATTTTTACATTTTTATATTTATTTTTTTTAACATCTCTTTAAGTACGTGCGACTACATATGATTGTTTCGTATTCAAATTGCGCGGATATATTTGGACCCAAATTTCATTGGCTCACCACATCGAGCCACGCCTCTTACCGCGCATCGAGCCGCCGACGATGCGCGTTGTTTTACCTTGTTTCTTACATCATGATTAGATCGCTCTGAACAGTCGGAGTGTGCGCTTGAACTGGCGGCCAGCCAACGGTAAGACTGGCAGAGGGATCCCAACGACAGGAGGGTTATTCTTACAAAGGCAGCCGAGGAATAGCAACGGGATGTTTCCTTCCTTCACTACCTCTCCTTCGTAGGACATGGCAGTTGAACCTCACCGAGCTTATGCTTGAGTGCGGCCTCGGCCTAACCTACACTCCTTCTCTCTTTCCTCGCTCTCCCTTCCTCAGATTGGTCGCGGCGTAATTAGCCTGCATCACTTCTTGACCACTACTTTCATTTTTTCCTTTATACCCTGAGATGTGTATTTTCTCGAGTTGCGCGCGACCTGGTGTCATGCTTGTGATTGCGCCTTCTTCGGCATCTCTTTTCCTTTCATAATCTCTTTCCCTTCCTAAAAATCTTTTCACCGGCATCCTAAGTTATTCTTCGATGCTCCGGTATTCACATTTTGAATTAAACTAAAAAAAAACGTTTAATTTTAAATTAAAATCAAATATAACGTAAAATTAATTTAAATAACTTAAAAATTAATTTTCAAGATCACTCCCACTGTTCCATTCATCGCACTCCTGCGCATACGCTTCCGTAAAACAATCCTCTCTCTCCAAATTAAGTTAATATTCGGAGAAGCGGTAAGAATTTATTTCTTTCATTTCTTTAATCGAAAATTTTTTTTAATCAATCAAAAATGGCAATTCTTCATAAAGCAACATGGGCAAGAAGACCCATCGCGGTAAAGCAGGAAGCCGAAGACGCTTTATGCGTGCACTACTTCGAGAATCAAAAATAGTCCGCGAGTTCGATCCGACGGAGTTTTGGTCCGAACCACTTCCTGACCTTCCGTTATTGGAGGAATCACCGAAGCCAAAGCCTCTCATCATCACTCCTCCTCTTCCTCCTTTACTTCCCAAACGGGACGTTAAAAAAGAGATATAAGAATTTCGAAGAAGGGCAGCCAAGCCCATTATCAATTATATCCCCGAGAGGAAACCCACTCGGCCGACAAACCCGGCTGTCTATACAAAAAATTATTAAAAAACATTAAAAATACTATCGAGCGTCAAACCTAAATTCTGGATTCAAAAAACCCCCCGTGGGCTTACCATAATTAATTTTAATTAAAAATCTTAAATACAAAATATTTGTAAATAATAATATTATTATTACATTATACTCAACTTTTGTAAATAATCATTTCTTTCACTTCTTTCCATTTCAATAAATTTATAAATCCATTTTTCTTATAATGATAGTCTTATAAATCATTTAAACCTTATCCCACGCCACCGTTCTTAATCATGCTTCCTAATAACCATAATAATTCAAAAACATAGAAATAAATAATTTATTAAAATTGTCCAGGATTAAAACCTGGACTGATGACAGCAGCCCATTCAATAATCCAAAAAAGAATCTAAAAATAACAAACTAATCAAATCATCCCTTTATGGAACGTCCGACCCACGCCCGGAGGCAACAATTATAATAAAACAATATGACAAAAGATATTATAACATAAATGGCGCTACATAACTAATGTTACCTAAAATTTATCCGAACGCATCCGAAAAGTTCTGACTTTAGTATATTATGGCAACGTAATGGCTGCACCAATTAAAACCTGAACACTACTTTTCCAGACTTTTCTTTAAGAATCTCTAATAATAACGAAATGCTGTGATAAATCTAAAGATAATTATTAAAAAAAACAAAAATTCTTGCAATTTATATATATTTTTACTTAATAAAATTAATAAAAGTTGCAGCCTAAAGTACTATAAATTTTAGGTAATTATTAAAAACGCCGATAGAGAAATAAAACTAATACAAATTTGTTTATATAAATTTATAAATAAAATTATTAAAAAACATATTGAAATATACTAAAACGCTATGAATTTTATGGAGAAATAATGAAAATGTTAGAAAAGTAATAAAACAAACAAAATAATCAATACAAGTTTTTACTTACAAGGAGATGACGCCAATTAGAAAATCGCTTTTCCAACGAGTCATAGTGCGTTTAATAGTTTACATGTAGCTAATAAAAACCCTAAAAGCGTTTGTGCCAATGGGCCTTTGTTTAGGAGAAATTACAAAACAAAGTTAGGGTCACGCAACTATGTCCCATGTAAAGAAGAACATTAGAATCTTTTTTGAGTAAGCGGCGTAGCTGAGCCGACTAAGGCTCCCGCCCATACATTTTTGCGCCGGCGGCGTGCGTTCGAGTCCCGCCGACGATTGCTTTGCTTTTTTTTTTTTATTTTGGATATATAAAAGACACTACATTAATCATTATTTATGTTTTTTAATTTATTTTGTTTTTTTATGTAAAAATAAGGACATTTTGGGATGTTTGAACGCAATACGAAATAAAAAACAGTTTTAAAGTCATGAACTGATTATATTTCTCATGCAATGTACATGTGTTATTTTGTCAAGAATATTTTGTACAATATAAACTTTCTTTTATAATTATATATTTATTTACATACGGTAAAAGGTTTCCATCGCTTCGCAATGTTGTGGATGAAAATTGATGTAAAAATAAACATCGCATATCGATGTACATCTTGGCGGTATAAATTATAAATTATATTTTGGTTTATTATTTTTGTTGTGGAATTTTTTATATGTAGAATAAAAGTGTGAAATATTATAAAAAGATGAGACTCGCAAAAGGACAAGCAGGTATATTCGTCAGTGTTTACTTATAAGAAAGGACCTTTGTTAGGTAGAGTCCCCCCCCCCCTCCTTTCGATCTTTTTAACGGTTTTCACAGAGGGACTCTCACACATTGTAATGGTCTGACCGTTTCGTTGTAGCATTTGTAAAGAGAGCGTGGTACGAAACATCAATAAAAATGGAGACAACATTTATTACGATGAAACTGTCGAATATGTGCAACTTCTTGCAAAGTACGATATTTTGAAGGAAGACTTGACGGATGCGGTCGAATATTTTCGTGGTAAATATATTAATGAAGAATTAATTATCTGCTTTCATAACGTCACTGTATATTTCAAATTATAATGTAAAATAATTGTTTGTAGATATTGCTGTACGCTTTAATTTAATATTTGCTGACGCCCCACGCAAATTTCCGAACAATGCTAAATTAATTGACGGCAAACTTTTTGAAAAATTTATTAAACTATTAAGAGAGCATGAAATTTTGGACAACATTGAATATTATACAGAAGAAGAACAAAACGTGGTTGTATGCGAAAATATGCCGAGTACAAGTAAGAATATATCCGATGAATTGGAACCTCCAAAAAAAATTTCTACGCATAAAGTAGTGCCATACGATACAAAATTAAATATCGTACTGACAGCTCAAGAACATCCACAGTGGTCTTTCAAAACATTAAAGCATCATTTTAGAAAATATTTAAACCATCCATCTGATGTTACGAAATATAAAAAAGCTGTTTTGTCAGGCGGTACTTTTAGAGATAAATTAAATACAATAAAAACTAATGTGTACGATCGCTTCACAGAAGCAAGAAATAAGAATCAATTAGTTACGCGACGTTTGATTCAACAGTGGGCTATTGCTGCAGCCGCACAATATAACAAGCCAAAAGAAGAACAAGACAGCGAAGAACATACAAATGTTTTTCATTTTGTAGCATCCAGCACGTGGTTGATCAACTTTTTACACGATTATAGGATATCGAATCGTCACGTTGTTCGATATGTTTCCAAAAAAGAAGCAATTACACCAGAAATTGTCATAAAATCAGCGTAAAATTTCAAACATTAATGCAAGCAATTTTGCCAGATTACGATCCCGATTTTGTAATTAATACAGACCAAACAGGATGTGAGTATAGAGTTAATGTTTCGCGAACTTACACGCACACTGGAAAAAAATTAGGTCAATTGTACATAGGCGATTTAAATAAAGTTTCGCATTCATACACCACCCAGTATTCGCTGACGAAATCCGGGAAGTTATTAAATAAAGTATTTGTTTGCAAGAATTTTCTGATAATTTTGGAGTACGCGTACAAAAAGATGTAGATGAATTATTAGAATTATGTAAAAATGTTGTTATTACATACTCTAAATCGGGCAAATTAACAACATCATTATACGCACAATATTTGGAAAATGTTGTTAAGCCGTCGGGGATAATTTGTTTTTATTTATTGTTGATTCCTGGGGAGGACAAAAAAACATCCGAATGTATAACAAAATATTTCGCGACAAAAATAATAAACCAACATGTAATTTAAAAATTATACCGCCAAAATGTACTCCGATATGTCAGCCGTGCGACGTTTATTTTTATCAACAAGTGAAAGTTATAATTAAGAAAATACAAAACTGTCCAGATGTAATTTCACAATCAGGTGACGAAAGCAAACAATTAAATACTCGTGCTGATGCGATTCGTATACAATCTTTAACTCATTATCTGTTATCAGCGCCGAAATTTAAATGTATGCTTCAATATGCATTGTATGCATCCAAATTAGCTGACGATAGAGAAATATTTTTAAATGTGAATCAATTATGCTTCCCTTCAAACATTTATAATAAAACATGTGTATGTGGACAACATAATTCATTTATTAAATGTTCGTGGTTTGAAAAAATTTTATGTTTCCAATGTTTTTACATCAATTTTCATCCACAACATTGCGAAGCGATGGAAACCTTTTATCGTATGTAAATAAATATATAATTATAAAAGAAAGTTTATATTGTACAAAATATTCTTGACAAAATAACACATGTACATTGCATGAGAAATATAATCAGTTCATGACTTTAAAACTGTTTTTTATTTCGTATTGCGTTCAAACATCCCAAAATGTCCTTATTTTTACATAAAAAAACAAAATAAATTAAAAAACATAAATAATGATTAATGTAGTGTCTTTTATATATCCAAAATGAAGAGAAAAAAAAAGCAAAGCAATCGTCGGCGGGACTCGAACGCACGCCGCCGGCGCAAAAATGTATGGGCGGGAGCCTTAGTCGGCTCAGCTACGCCGCTTACTCAAAAAAGATTCTAATGTTCTTTACATGGGACATAGTTGCGTGACCCTAACTTTGTTTTGTAATTTCTCCTAAACGAAATCCTATTGGCACAAACGCCTTTAGGGTTTTTATTAGCTATATGTAAGCTATCGAACGCACTATGACTCGTTGGAAAAGCAATTTTCTGATTGGTGTCATCTCCTTGTTAGATATTTGCAAGTTAATTGTAATATAAATTGTTTAAGTTTACAAGTTATTGTGTAATTATAAATATTTAAAAGATTACAATATTTGTATTCAAACAATTTTTTTAATGCATAAAATTATTTATTTTTTTATTTAATAATTTTAAGACTTACTTAGAATACTTTTATTCGAATCCATTCATCTACAGTACTGAATTTTACTATATTCTGTATAATATAATAGTTGCATAATTTCATTAAATTCATTGATATTTATTTTGAACTTTATTGAATTTTCTATAATTTTAAGTTTTGTATTGAATTCTTATTGAAATCTTAATGATTTTGAAAGTGAGTCTGAAAGAGAAATTTTTTCATGCGATTGAATAATATTTCATTGTTCATTACAATTTCAGTAAAATATTTCTATTAAGATATTGAAGAAAATTGTATATCTTTCTTGATTCTGAATTCCGTATTTCAATTTTGACATGAAATTGACTTGTGTTGTTTCTCAAAATGATCAATTTATGATATATGCATGATACTTTAACAAAATTCATGCTTTTTTTTTAGACCACACACAATTGGAAGACTGTATATCACCGATAGAAAGAAATTATGCAACCACTGATATCAAGCCAGCATACAAATCTATGGAAATATTAGAGAAAGCAGCGAAGAATTATACAGACATGACTGTGCACGACGCCATTGATACGATATTTATTTTATTTAAAGCTTCCAAAAATATGCAAGAGGATCTACAAAATATCAAACAGCACATAGGCTTTATACGCCTATGGGAGGTTTTGAACAGGAATGTTAGACTGATGAAAACCAACGAGATTATCAGCAGTCTGAGAATGTTGACGTATTTCAAGATTCCAACAAATTGCGTTTTAACTCAATCGCTATTACAAATGATTCGTGCGAATGTAAATGAAATATCTCTTCAGGACATAATTAATATCATTGTGTTATTAAAAAAAATGGACAGTACGCCATTAAGGGACGCTCTTTTGATCGCACTGCCCGTTGTATTCGAGACGCAACTGCCTACAAAATTGGATTCTGACAATATTTTTATGCTGGCACAATCGCTAAGACTTATAAGCGAAAATAATATTAATAATCCAGAAGTACAAAATACGATACTCAAATCGTTGCAAAAATTTGAGAACACTCTAAACGTGCAAACGGCTTGGTCTATTTTTTGCAGCTTGTGTGTTGCCTCTTATTTGTCTCCTATAGCTTTTGAATTGCTATTTAATATTCAAAAGGTCCTAATAAATGACGCGAAACAATTAAGTATTCCGGACATAATAAGAGCGCTCCACAAATTGGTTCTTGTCACTGCAAGAAAGTACGTTTATAAGATTCTTATATTAATCCTAGAGTGCATGCTATTTGAGTGAATTTTTATCTAAGTATTAATTCAAGTTTAATACAATTTTTATTATCAAAATTTTAATAGCTTAAAATAACATTTTAAATTATTAAAATTTTATATAAACAATTTTAATATAAACAAATCTTGTTAATAATATCTTGTAATAAGATCTTATTTAAATTAAAATAATATTAGTTTAGTTATTCTAATACCTTGCAACTAAGAAAAAAGTTAAAAAAATTAAAATTTTAATTTTGTAGATAAATTTTCACCTAGAATAGTACTAATCTAAGAGAAATATGATTAGGATTAATGCAGGTATCCTTCTATTTATGACATAGGTTACGTTTTGAGACTTTAGTCAAAAATTCAACTGATCGTAAATCGAATAGCATTTATATTTTATATAAAATATTTATGCAAATTTTAATTATTTTATTACTAAAAACGATTATACAGACTTTTATTTAGGAAATGCTAAAACACATTTTTTTAAAGATTGTAATTCCTAATATTTGTTATAAAATTAATATTTAAGTTTAAATACAGATTAACTTTAACAAATAAAAATTAATGTTTTTTTTCTCTTAAAAAAATATATCGCGTAATATAATATTTAATATTATAAAATCAATGTTGAACTTTGGAATTGCTTAATCAGCTTCGTTATAATCTACTTACTCATTTGACCGGTTATAATTCCGAAAATTTATAAGTTGAAATAGAATCGTAAATAAAAGGATACCTGTATTTGGCATTGTGAAAAATAACGTATGTAATACAACAACATCACAGTAATATTTCTTTTTTTGTAACAATATTACAATGAGATATAGTTTGAATATTATCTGGAATTGTTTAAATTGTGAAGCCTTATGCAGGCCAATTACAAAAAAGAATTAGTGAATATAAAAATTACTTCAAAAGAAATAATTCACTAGCATCCGTAATCACAGAACGTGACTTATAATGCTCTTACGAATTTGATTGGAGCAACGTAAGAATAAAAATTTTGAAAAATTTACAAAATGCCTGTTTCTAAAAAAACCTGTTTTTTGCAAATGATTTTTAATTTGACGTGTTATCTAATTTGAAGTCTGTTTTTTTATTTGGTTGTAAATTTGTTAATTTAATAATTATTTAATTGTTTAATTAATATAAATATTTATTAACGTAAAAGAATCGCTGTGGAAAAAAAGAACGCACGCGCGTAGCGCGCACTGTTAATGTTCTAATTTTTATTAAAAAAACAAACAAGGTTAAATTCACAGAACAGTATTTTTATTTACCTCTTAAATAATATTAATTAAGTTTAAAGTTTCAGTTTCTTATTGGTTGATAATGATAAATTTAGGATTTGGAGGAGATATTTATTTAAAAAATTGCTTTCTTTATTTCACTCGATCTATTTCACTTACCAGCACATCATTATGCTGCGATGTCTGATTTCTCTTCCAAATATGTAAATTATTATTCTGATAATTGACGTTTGCATTCTATCAATAGTTACTCTTAATTTTGTCTCCGTTGATTTTCCATTCGAGCTAAAAAATTTATTTGACACCTATCTAATTTTTAGTGTTTACATTTGACTTTATTTGGATATTAGCACAACTAGTGGGAAGAGATAAGGCCGCAGCACAGACTTTTGCATAGCTGCATAACCGTAATCATAAGGAAGTTGATTGGTCCGTTATCACATGCATAAGGAAATGGACCAATCAATTTCTTTATGCATACGGTTATGCAGCTATGCAAAAGCCTGTGTCGCGATCTATACGGGGCTATTTTATGGTTTCACTTATGGTTTTGTTCTGCGCACTAAAGAGGATTCAAATCCAGGATTACAACGTATGCATTTGTATAACTTCCATGAACTATGATTATAAAGTAATTACACACTGGGATGATGCGTATTGGCATTAATATATGTGATTTTTATTGATTTATTCTTTTTCATTGTGTTTGTTCAAATGTAGCAGTCGTGTTATCGTATATAATTTACCTTTATTTCTGGAAGCTTAATTTTAAGAGCTTAAGAAATATGATTTTTTATTATTATTTCATTAGAACATAACTGCAATTTTATAATGCTGCGTCTTTTATTATGTCCTATGTAGTTTTTTAATTATAGAGAAATATATCGTTGCAGTATTATTTATATTGGTGCTCTGTACTATTTGGCCATATTGTAATATTTATACAATATTTTAGTATCTATATTAGAGCAATACAATTATATGTCATTATTATATGATTCATTTTGGCGAACATTTTAATATTGCGATAACACTTCATATTGTATCTCATTGTAAAATTACTAAAAAAAAAATTGCTGTTACATTACGTGGTACATGTTATTAGTAATATTGCAGTGTAATATACCATTTTTTAATATTTAAACAATATTGCTGTAATATTGTTTATACCATATTTTAATATTCATAAGATTTTCGTAACATTTCATTACAATTTATAATATTACTATAAAATTGACATATTACATAATGCGTAGGGAAGATATTGATTACGTATTATTATTGCAGTAAAGAATACGGATGTAAGTTTTACAATGAAGCGCTGGTGGATGCTTTCATCAATTCGGCTTTGTCCGCGGAGATTTCATTCGACAAAAGTATCCACCTACTGAAACTTTTGAACGAATTGAATTATGCGCATATACCATTTCTAGAATACTTAGCAGCAAAGTGCTTTGAGCAGCCAAATTTGCTAAAAGATGCGTCGTATTTTAGAGTATTTATTTTCCTAGAAGGATTAATTAACGCCGACTATAAACCAGTATTTTGGGATATTATACGGGACGCTATACTGGCGAACAAAGTGGAAAACAAAGTCTTCAATAGATCCATGATCAAGTTTGCCCTTCACTTGATCGCTTTGGATTGTTATAGTCCAAGTTTAATCAGCAAAGTCTTTTCCCAGATTATAAGAACTAACGAACCGATGAATAGTATTCACATGAGGGAGCTATTACTTTTATATCAGAGCGTCAAGACACTGTATCCTGTATACAATGGACCGTGGCCTTCACAGAATATACTCGAACATGCTATAAACATACATAAAACATTGCTTAGTCCAATATTACCCACGTTTTCTTTAAAAACAGCGTTAGAACTGGCATTGGGTGGCCCTCAATATGTTCACAATGAATTAAGGACAAAACTTGGACATTACATTGGTAAGTTATTAAGAATAAAATAATTTTTTCATTTTACTAAAGAAAAAACATGTCAAGTTTCAAAATATTCAATTTTTAAATGTACATAATTAATTTTCCGTAAATAAATAATATTTGAAGATCATAAACTAAAGCCCATAATCTATAAATTGCAATAAAATTCAAGACAAAATTCTATTTATAATTTTATATCAAATTATATAATATATAGAATATTTGTTTCTTTGATATAGAGGATTACTAAAAAATATAGCATAGTTATTAAAAAAATACATGTAAATATAAGAAAAATATGCCATAAAATTTTTTTTTAAATAACATTATAATTCTAATAATATCCACGATTATAACAAATTATCCATTTATAGAAATAAATTTTGTAAACATAAAAAAATATTTGGCATAAAAGTTATAGTATATCAAAAGAGAGCAAAATAGACTTAATGTACATAACAAATTTTTAATCAAAGATATAATAGTATATCAACATTTTTTTTAAGATAAAATAAAATAATTTAAATATTTACATAAGTAACATTTTTAAAATAGTTTAGAATCTTTTCTAATACATTAGCACGAGCATGTTTATTTTGTTAAATTTTATTATGTATAGGCAAAGATATTTTTTATGTTCAATTAATAAACAAATAACTTGCTCCTGAGATTAAGACATGGTCTTGTAGATGATCAGATATGATAGCAAGTTGTATAGTTTATATCATTTACAATTTACAGGTATTTATACACTACGCATATTTCATCCACATTATTTGTTCATATGTTTTCAGTGTAAAATTATAAATAGAATTCTGTCGCAAATTGTAGGTCATAAAGGTAATGTTGGAGTTATCTGCATTATTGAGCAAATTATACTTCATTTATTTTGTTTTTTTTATATAAAATGAAAAATTTTTCTAAATAGAGAAAAATATGCAAATAAATGGGCAAACACAGAACGATATAAAAAAGAAAAAAAAAGTTTTTGAATAACAGTTTTCTGTGCTATCTAGATTAAAGTACGTGATCATTTTTTAGGTAATACTAACAATGTAAATTATTATAAATTGGATAATGGAAAAACTTACAAAGTAAGTTACAAAATTGTTAATATGTCTGACTTCAGATCCTAACAGCATAAGATATATAAATATATTCTAGAATATCGCAATATCATACGAATATTCGTACAATACCACAATATCGTGTACGATATCATATGCTGTTAGGGTATTGATAAAATAAAAATATATAATATTGAAAATAAAAACGAAATATAATTTTTATTGTTTGGGACAAAATCTAAATCATCTATAATTCATTGATTATTGTTTCCATAGATGATACGTAACACTTATTGTTACTTTACATTATACATTATACATATAATGTAGATTATTTATGTTACGCGTAGGACTTTTGGTTGGATAGCATTAGCACGCGATTGCATACCCAATAGACAGTACAGATAAGAGGTAGCTTAGAGCAGTTTAGTGATAAAAGAAAATAAGCGAAGAGGAAAGATGAAAGAGGGAAAGAGACGAAGAAAAGGTGTAAAAAACAAGGGAGGTTTAAAAGGGAAAAGAGAGTCCAGAAAATTAGGCCAAAAGAACAGATTAAGAAGAACATAAAGAGAAGAGGAAAAGTGAATACAAAAATGAAAAGATTGATGGTATCGGCAAAGATACCGACGGATGATAAATATACCTAGATAGCAAATCGTGAAATCTCAATATAAAGCAAATCATTGCACAGATTAAATTGCTCGTCAATTGCTATTACGTTATCTTTATTTAACCCTTAAACCCACCGATCCTGTAAAATACGGAAACACATTTTTGGGTCTGGGAGACTTTTTCAACTTTGAGAAACTATAACTTTAATTACAATCAATATTTTTTTACGATTTTTTTTTAAAACCAAAAGTTCCAAATGTCAGGAGTGTGTCTGCACAATCGGCATTGGCAAAAAATAATTTATTGTGAAGTTATAAAAGCAAAACCATTAAGCAAAAATGAGAAATTGGTTAAAAATCCACTTTTCCTTCAAAAAATCATATTTTTGCAACAAAAAATGTTTAAGGACTTTCAAATACGGCGTTTTAAAGCTAAAGAGTCACACTTTCAAAATAAAATTTGGAAAAGTCATTTCTTTAAAAAAATATAATTATGTAACATGGAGAATATGAGGTATTTTTGAGCATCTAAAAATTCACTTAAAAAAAAATCATATCTTTGCAACAAAAAACTTTGAAGAACTTTACAATACGGCGTTTCAAAGCTAAAGATTCATACTTTCAAAAAAAATTATATTGTCATTTCTATTAAAAAACGTACTCATGTAACAACGCGAATATAAGGTATTTTTGATTAAATCGTGTCTAAAATTGAAAATTGATGTGTTTCATGATATATTTTGGAAAAACTCTTTTTTATACAACATTTTATAGTATTCCAACTTTAAACAGAGTATATGCGAGTAACATCCGCAAACCGACCTGTTCGAACGTATTTTGTCCAGTTTTTTTATGTAAAATACAAAAAGAGTTTCACGAACACACTATATGGGTCGCATTGACCCTAACAAAACTTTGTTGCCGTACCGTTCGAATTTTAGTTGACCAAAAAAGTTGATCAACCATATCAATCGAAAGAAGAGATTTCATACTTTTTTTACGTCTTGGTCCGAACTTCCTATCTCATTCCGTCTTCACATAGCAAGCGTTCAAAACTTCATATGGGGTCTCTCAGACCCACTTACGTGTTTAAGGGTTAATGCGACGAAGTGTTTTAATCAATTCAGTATTAATATGCTGAGTTTTATTGTCGAGCAAATGTAGAACAATTATTGCAATCAATTTGTAATAAGTACTTGTATATTGCCGTAAGTTGTTTAGAACTTGCCATTATTATATTTTGAAAATTGTTTATAGCAATCTGTTAGCAACATGTCAGCAACATGTGAGTAACAATTACCATTTATAAGTTGTGATAAGTATAATGCTGATAAGTTATTAGGAACCTGCTAGTATTATATTTTGGAAACTGTTGCTGACAAAAACGTATTGACAAGAAGATATCCCCTTCTATTGCTTTGCTGATATTTATTGAAGTGACCTCGAAAACCTCTAAATAGCAAATTTCAAGCGAATCCAGTTGATTTTGATAATTTTGTCCTCCATATTGGATTCGCCATTTTGAATTTTGAATTTTTGACATCGGATTCGTAATCAGCGATCTCAAAACCTCCAGATAGAAATTTGGAGGTATAGATTATAGGGCAACATTTTATACAAATTTAATCTGTAAAAGCGGCAATTTTCCAGTATATATTTATTAACAACAAATTATTTATTTAAAATATTATTCTAAAACTTATTTTTTTTACTTAGAGGAAACTTTAGCAATCCAGTAATACCAAACATGCTAAAGGAATACTTGAAACAATTGATTTATTAATAAAATAGCCTTGGACTTTAATGTATATATGAGAAATTAATAATAAGATATTATTGTTGTTTTAATCTTTCATTATATTTGCTTGTCCTTAGCCTATTATTACGACTAAATTTTGTCTTTACAAACGACGAGCGAAATTTAAATTGTGTGCTAATTTTATTTTGTACATTTGAGATTAACTTGAAAAACATATTAAACTAATTAAAATATATTTTAAGTATATATAATTATATATGTTTATGTTTATAATATATTTATGTATATATCTAATATAACAAATTATTATATCAAACAAATTATTATTTAGAATACTTATAAAATATTTATTAAAATTTAATTCAAGTAATTAATCACGAAAATATATAAAATTAATAATATTAAAAGATTATTAAAATAAAATTTGGGAATAAGGAGCTCAAGAGCCATGCAGAATGTCAGACGCAAATAAATAAATCAGCTTAAATTCAATGTCAAACAAACGTTTCGACCTTTAATGACGGTCTTCTTCAGTACAGATATACAAGTCTATAACACAACAAATTAATCGCACTAATTAAGATATAAATTTATCGAAATAAACAAATAAAGATCAAACATAAAAAATAAAAAACAAGTTACCGGATAAATAGAGATTGTGCAAAACCGCGATATACATCTTCTTTCAACGTCTTAACATAATAACATAATAAACGACCTCACAGAGTGTGTGCAGAGACAAGAGCTTCGTAAAAACCACATGAATTGGTTGCTAACAAATAAATAAATAAATAAATAAATGATATTAAAATGATGACTTTAAAACTTGTAACAGACAACAGTACAAATTAAATAGTTAAAAAAAAATAAACGGAAAATAAATAAAAATAAAAATAAATATGAAATAAAAGAAAGCTGTACAAGTTATAAGATATAAAATTGTAAAAAAAAACGCATTATAAAAAATTATGCAAAATTAAAAAAGAAAAAGGAAATAAAACAAAGCAAAAAATTATATACAAAATATCTTTAAGCACCAAAACTTGTGTCATACCATTGTGAGATGGGATGTTACATCTCGGTGAGAATAGATACAAATAATAACGACCGAAAGATAGTCTCAGTGGCCCGAACAAAAAGAATAGAAAGAGAAGGGATGACGAACCTGAGAAGGAGGAATACGATCGAGGATAGGAAGATACATATCCGAGAGAAGTTTGGTATCGCTTACTGAGTCCATGCAATTGATTTTTGATGTGTAACATCTCGGATATAGATCTTTTAACATAAGATGGCTCTTTATCTAAAATTTCCACGTTCTTCCAATAACATCTCAAAATACAGAGAAAATATACAAGTGGCAATTAGGAATCGGTCTGTATCAATCTTAGAGGGCTTGTTCCGTAGTGGTCGTCCAGCAAATATCAATGACCAGCTAATTAAAGACTGGTTACGAACCACAGGGAGATTTGTTAGGGAGCATCCTAACATTTTGTTTACCAGAGCGGACAAGGGTAACATAACAGTTACCCTTGACAAGAAAGATTACATCTTGAAAATGGAAGGCATGCTTTCTGACGAATCTACTTACATTAAATTATCAACAGATCCGATTCTAAAACTAACCAAAGAAGCTCGTTCTCTTCTCTCCAATTGGAAAGAAAAAGGTTTTATTGAACAACATATATATAGGAGCATATTAATAACGATGTCTTGCCGAGAGCCTACGGTTTGCCGAAGATCCATAAACCTAATAACTTTTTAAGAATTATAATTTCTTCCATAAATAGTTCTTTACACTCTCTAGCTTATTTTTTACATAATATAATTTATAACAGTATACCAGAAGCGGATAGTTTTGTTAAAAATAGTGTCCATTTGGTTAATAAACTTAATGGCCTTCTCTTGGATTCAGATCACGTCTTAGTGTCATTGGTCTCTTTTCACCAACGTTGTGTCTCTTTTCACTAATGTTTCAAAAGACTTAGCGGTGGAAAGCGTCACGACTAGATGAGATTTGATTTCAAAAAACACTACTATTCCGGTCAATGAATTTCTCAAAGCTTTGAATTTAATAATAGATTCTACGTTCTATTTTAAATTTAATAATACTTGCTACAAACAGATCTTTGGACTGCCAATGGGATCATCGTTATCTCCTATTTTAGCGGATTTAATCATGATTTGGAGTGCAAGGCGTTAAAATCTTTTTTCATCTACCTTTTTAGATATGTAGATGACATTATATTAGCAGCCCCGGCTAACTCGTTATCGGGCATCTTTTACACGTTCAATTTCATGCATGACCGTTTACAATTTATTATGGAAAGAGATTGTATGGAAAATCAGTTTTCTTGATGTTATTCTTGTAAAAGTGAATAACAAGATTATTTTCGATTAATACCGCAAATCAACTTTCTCAGGAAGATACTTAAATTTCTTTTTGCACCATCCCCTGTGTCATAAAAAGGGTGTTATTTTTGGTATGGTTGACAAATTACTTTTATTATCACATCCTCAATTTTATCGTAAAAACTTCATTATTTTAGTGAATATTTTATTGGAAAATAATTATTCTTTAAATTTTATTTTCTCCATAATAAATTTCAGACTCAAACCCCTTTTTCATAAAGATGACACCTGCGTTGAGAATAAATGTGTGAGAAGATTTTTTACGATCTCTTACATTGAGTCGGTATCAGAGAAATTTTTGTTTTTCTCATGTAAATTTGACTGCAGTGTTGCGTTCACGATCCCTATTAAATTGAATAAATTTATAACTACTGGCAAAAACCATATAGAGCGTCTTGTAATAACGTAGTCTATAAAATTAATTGTAAGGACTACGATTCTTCTTACGTGGGACAGACGAAAGGCCAATTAAAAACAAGAGTCAGCGAACATAAAGCAGAAAGGCCAGTTCTCCTTCGGTTATCTCGCATTGGAGAAAACCACGAATTTGATTGAGAGAATGTGGAAATTTTAGATAAAGAGCCATCTTATGTTAAAAAATCTATATCCGAGATATTACACATCAAAAATCAATTGCATGTGGACTTAATAAACAAAGCGATACCGAACTCCTCTCGGATGCGTATCTTCCTATCCTCGATCGAATTCCCCCTTCTTAGGTTCATCCCTTCTCCTTCTATTCCATTTGTTCGAGCCACCAAAACTCGTTTCGATCGTTATTATTTGTATCTATTCTCACCGAGATGTAACATCCCATCTCACAATGCTGTGACATGAGTTTTGGTGCTTAAAGGTATTTTGTATATAATTTTTTGCTTTGTTTTATTTCTTTTTTTTTTAATTTTGCATAATTTTTTATAATGCGTTATTTTTCAATTTTATATCTTATGATTTGTACAGCTTTTTTTTATTTTATATTTATTTTTTTTTCCATTTATTTTTTTTTAACTATTTAATTTGTACTGTTGTCTGTTACAAGTTTTAAAGTCATCATTTTAATATCATTTATTTATTTATTTATTTATTTATTTGTTAGCAATCAATTCATGTGGTTTTTACGAAGCTCTTGTCTCTGCACACGCTCTGTGAGGTCGTTTATTATGTTATTATGTTAAGACGTTGAAAGAAGATGTACATCGCGGTTTTGCACAATCTCTATTTATCCGGTAACTTGTTTTTATTTTTTATGTTTGATCTTTATTTGTTTATTTCGATAAAATATCTTAATTAGTGCGATTAATTTTTTGTGTTATAGACTTGTAAATCTGTACTGAAGAAGACCGTCATTAAAGGTCGAAACGTTTACCTGACATTAAATTTAAGCTGATTTATTTATTTGCGTCTGACATCCTGCGTGACTTTTGAGCTCATTATTTCCCAATTTTAATTTATTTATAAGAGCCTTGACCTTTGTTTATTTTGTTTGATTATTAAAATAGTTAATTAATTAACTTTTATAATAATTTTCAAATTAAAAAAATAGTTTATATAAAGTTGTTAATATAAATCGTTGTTAAATTTATTTTTTGTAATATCTATTTTTCTAACTATAATTAGCAATATAAAATTTATTTAAAATTTTATCATTTTAGATCACGTCATTGTGATGAGGAAAGGTGGATATCCCATTGCAATTAATACAGTTACATCCCCTGGAACTAATGTAACCTACATTGAAGATATACAGACTCCAAGTGAAAGTCAGATGTAAGAACATACTTGATTTTAATATAAGGTTTTTCCATCTTTTTGCATTGAAATTTAATTAAATTTTAAAAATAAGTTTATAATAAATATATAAGCATTCCTGCTTACATATTAACCATATAATCACTCTAACGTGTTTTTTGGCACCCGTTAATTGTAAAGATAGGTCATTAATGTTTAGCATGATTTTTTAAATGGATTGTATTAACAAATTCATGTAGCTTAACTATCTAAATATTCTAAATGAAGGATTTTTACATTTTTTAACAAATCTATTTAAATATTTTATTTTTGCAAATATATAAACCAAAATACGAGTATGGTAGTGACGATGTATTAAAAAATTTGTAACTTTTGAACAAATCAATGAAATTTAATAAATTATTATTGAAAAATAAAGTTTAAGGTTTATATTTTAATTAAAAAATATGCCAAATTTTTAAAAATGTAATTGCTTAAGTTTAGAACATGAAATCTTACAATTTTGAAACTTATAAGAATAAGCATTTGAAGCAATGAAAAAAATATATGACTTTAAAAAATTCATTTTTATTCTACAATCTCATATCGTTCTCACTATTATCTTCGCCAAAATATGTATGATTTTGAGGACAAAATTTATCATAATATCTCTTCGGCACAGCGACTTGCCATATTTTTTTTTCAAACTGAGTAAAAATTTTGTTTATATATGTTTTACTTGTAAAAATAGTTCACGAATACGAAAAAAATCATTTTAGTTGTACAGTCGTGAGCTAAAAGGTTGCAACACATTTTCTTCGATTGTTTTTGGAATGTAGACTGCTCATCGAATGGCGAACGTCATTGGTTCCTACCTGTAGATTCAACCAATTAAGAATCGAACCATCTAACCATCGAAGAAAATGTGTTGCAACCTTTTAGCTCACGACTATACAACAAATATACGTTATCTGTTAAGAGGAGTCTATTTTGTCCGCGCTTAACTTTTAGTATTCACTGTTCAGTGGCAAAATGACGCACTTTGTCAGACTTCCAGGGGCACCTTCCTCTATTTTATAAATTTTTTCAAGAGATGCGTCCCTAGCCATTTATTTTTAAAATATCCATAATTTTAGAAATCGCCTGGACAAAAATAATCTCCCTTTACAGCACAGTATAAGTACATACAGTAAGTCAACTCCGACCGAAATCTGCGAAATGGTTGTCATTCGCGCATGACGGGAATGCACACTCAATAACATGGTGGCCTATAGGAAAACTAGGGAAACACCAAAAAACACTAATTTCTAATGTAAAATTGTTTAATATTGTCGTTTAAACTGAGCATTATATAAAGCGATTTGGTACGGATAGCACCCATAACAAATAATTAATGTAAACTAGATAATTTACTTATTGTTGTTTAGGATATATGTCTACATGATGTTTCTTGAACAAAGCGTGCTGTATAAGTTAGTGTTTAAATTGTCCGCGCCGCACACTTAACATTATGGAAGACTATTTCTCTTCAGATCAAAGGTGCCGACACAAAGTTGACTTACTGTATCTATATTGTGTTTTACAGTGTGAGGGTTAATTTAAAGTTATTTGAAGAAAAATCAAGTTTTCTCATATAGTTCTTTTCAAATAACTTATAAAATAGAATTGAATCTTGAGGAAAAAAGAGTTATAAGTAATTTAATCGCAAACAAAACAAAGTATTTTGAAAAAAAACGTTAAGAAAAATTAATTTAAAAAATGAAGTTTTATCATCTCATTTTCGTATAAAGTCTAGTTTCACACTTTTTGATTAACTTAATTGGCTGATTTCTCTATTGGAATTGACCAATCACATTTGCCATTAAATAAAATTGACCAAAAATAACAAATCACAGTTAACACTTAATTGATTGATTAAAGTAACCGAAGATTGTGAAACTAGCTCTAAGGTCGGTATTCATAGTCAATTTTTATTTGAAGACTGTCTTAAGTAATATTTTAAGATGCTAATATGCTTCTGCGATTGGTGGATAATACATTAAAAAGATACTTAAGGAGGCATTCTACTGTGTTGAGTAAAAAAAAAATCCCTGCAAAATTTATAAAAATTTCGAATATTTACGGAGCTACAGCAGCAAAAATCGAACACTACACATTATTTAGAAACTTCAATGTAAATTTTAAACGTGATTTTCTCGAAACGTGTTTTTTGGAACTGATGTTTACGACTAAGAGAGAAAATTACTAAACCAATATTCTTCTAATTTTACAGAATTATAAATTAAACACTCCTTTATTGTACGTGCTAAAGTTATGTTGATAATGTTATTTTTTATATTTTTTGAGGAGAAGAAATTCAAAGACATAAACAAAAATAGAGTAAATTTGAATTTATTTTTTAAACAAGTTCTATATTTATTTAATTATTCAACGAAATTAATAATTTTAATATCGACGGTGTACTGAGCCACAAGTGCACTGATCTAAATGACATTTGGTTTCTTAACTTCAGTCTACTAGGAGAACCGGGATAATAATGAACACCGACGAACGACAATGCAGAGATGAATCAGATATTACTCCATCATTATACTCCATTATTCTTATTTTTTAAATATAATAAATTTTATCTATAAATAAATAAAAGGAAGAAAGAAACTTTTAAAAATATTTATTTGTTTTTACCCAAAAAATCCTAAAACTCGACCAGAAAACAGCATGATACAGTAAAATATCCCTTAAGACGGTCTTAAATATAAATATTGAATATCGATCTTTAACTATGAAATGTTTATGAATTGTACGAAAATGCTGAATGCAAAAGTGCAAGTAACGGAAATAGATCTCGTGTTTCACTTTAAGTGTATATAGACAGTACAAAAACAACACGTGTTTCCGTTCATTGTACAATTCTTTTTAAATATGATGTCTAATAAAAATGTAGCAATGACGTTTATTACTACATTTAAATCATTGTTATACAGAATTATTTTTCAATTTTTTCACACCAATATTTAACAATACTACAAAGAAATATTTTTAAATAATAAATCATTATTCTTACTACGTAAATTTTGTGTTTATTAGAGGAAAATTACCAATACTGATATACTATTTTGTTTTCAAGTATTTTTTAAACAAAAACTGGAAATAAAAGTTTATAAAGATGAATTAAAACTAGAAAATCTTCAATTGGATGGTATAATAGTTTTTATAATACCTATATTGTTTCGTATTTTGTAATAATTAATGTTTTCGTAACATAATCTAAAAAGAACGTCTGAGAAATTGAGCTCCAAAACTGGTACAGTAGACAGCAATTGCAGAATTCAGATATAGCCCCATAGGGAAGAAGTTAAATATAAAATAAACTTGTGAAGTAATTTTTATGTATTAAACAACAAATTTTATAAAATTAGAAGACTGGAATGGAACCCTCTCACTTTGTTCTTTTCTTTTGCACTTTATTATTAATGTATATGTAAATCTGTTGCGTCCGACGTTATTTTTTCTATCTTAAGATATTTAAAAAAATGTGAAAAAAATTCTAAATTGAAACATCTGTCAATATTGTAATCGAAGATAGTTATTTTCACGGAGAGATGTACCATTTTACGCTGTATAGCGATTTTATGTTCCAAATCGCACTACGAAGAAAATATGAAAGAGAAAAATATAAACAAAACATTGTTCCGTATCCACAAATTTTGCTTGATTTTAATAAATTATTTAAATAACAACCATTTTTGCTCATTTATGGCCTCAATTATTATGTGATAAACAAAAACAGTTTTAGAAAACTACAAATGATCTAATAATTATCAATAATATACTCACTATTGTTTTGAACTATACATTTTGCAAAAGAAAATCGTTAAAGTTTTATTTTCGCATTTCAAGAATTCGTTTCTAACAGATTTTATATAGAAAAGCTATGATTATATGAACTATACAATAGATTTTTATTTCTTTAGTTACCTAAGCAGTCCATATTTTTAATAAAAGAATGCTACTTTATGAAGTTTATGCGGTATTGACGACTTTCCTCTATGTATTATTTGAAAGATATAACAAAAACTCATATATTAAAAGATATAGATGAATGATAAGTGACTCTCTTGCACTTTAAGTTTGACAATTTTAATAACTTACAATTATATCTTTCTACTAACGTGTATATTGGATTTCAGGATACTCATCTTCAATTTACCTGACGCTGCGTACGCTGTAAATTCTCAAAGAATAAAAAGTACATGGTCATTGAAAATAAAGTCTGTGGAGGCGTTAATAAAAACCAATGCGATTGCTATAAACTCTAGTTCATGGATGAAACTACCCGAATATGAAAGACTTCCCTATTTGATGCGAGCAATAAGGCTAAAGTGCGAAGACGACTCATTCTTAATAAAATAAAATATTTTATAATCATTTATAAAAAATATGTTATGTAGGATTCCTTGTCGGATATATTCTGAATGATATATTTTGAACAATACAATCGCGATGTATATTAACTACTGATGTACAGTTGTACAAATAATTGAAATATACATGTAATAAAATAATTCGTTTATTTTTTTGTAGACAAATGAAGAGCATAAGTTAATGTGTAGATACAATAATTTATGCAAAAACCAACTTTTCTTTATGTAAACTAAAAATTGTGTTATTCTCACATAATGAAAGACATTTGCTATAGAGCAATATTTACAATTATTGGCTCATGTACATTTATTTTAGTTATACTTTGTTTAAAATGAACTTAGAACATAAAAGTTGTATTCTAAAATTATAAAAGAAATACAAAGTTATATAAAACCGGTAAATACGAGTCAAGCGCGGTAAACGGTGCGCGAAAGAAATTAACAAAAAATTATGACTTTTATATAAAGTGAAATTAATTACATCAAACGAATGTTTTGGTTTTAATTTTGAGCCATCTTCAGCGCAAATACATCCTTAGTGTGACTCTTCGACCACCGTACTTGACGGTACTTATAACGGTACATTCCTGCGACATCTTATTCAATTAAGTTAAATTCTGAGTGCTTTTTGATGCAGTGGCTGTTCTTGCATTTGTGCATTAATTATTAAATTTTGACTACGTCTGTTTTTGAATGCGAGCATATACACATTTTTCGAGTCGAATAACTTACAATTTATGTCATTTCTTTACGAGGAAGCCTTCAACCTCACTATAGGCAGAAAATTGATTTATCAATTCTAACACTTTTGGATGTATTTGCGCTGAAGATGGCTCAAAATTAGAGCCGAAATGTTTGTTTTATGTAATTAAATTCACTTTATGTGAAAGTCATAATTTTTTGTTGATTTCTTTTACGTTTACTGTGTTTGACCATATTTATCGCTTTTATATACCTTTATATTTACGTTTTTACGAGTCCCACTATTTTTTATACTTATAAAAGAAAGAAATAACGTACACTATGTACATTTAATTAAATAACTAGTTTAACCCTTAAACACGTAAGTCTGAGAGACACCATATGAAGTTTTGAACGCTTGCTATGTGAAGACGGAATGAGATAGGAGGTTCGGACCAAGACGTAAAAAAAGTTTGAAATCTCTTCTTTCGATTGATATGGTTGATCAACTTCTTTAGTCAACTAGAATTCGAACGACACAGCAGCAAAGTTTTGTTAGGGCCAATGCGACCCATATAGTGTGTAAGTGAAACCTTTTTCGTGAGTATTTTACATAAAAAAAGCTGGACAAAATACGTTCGAACAGGTCGGTTTGCGAATGTTACTTGCATGTACTTTGTCTAAAGTTGGAATACTATAAAATGCTGTAGAAAAAAGAGTTTTTCCGAAGTATATCATGAAACACATCAATTTTCAATTTTAGACACGATTTAATCAAAAATACCTCATATTTGCCTTGTTACATTTTTTAAAAGAAATGACAATGATATAATTTTTTTTTTGAAAGTATAAATCTTTAGCTTGAAAACGCCGTATTGTAAAGTTCTTCAAAGTTTTTTGTTGCAAAGATGATTTTTTTTTAAATGGATTTTTAGATGCCCAAAAATACCTCATATTCTCCATGTTACATAATTATACTTTTTAAAAGGAATGACTTTGCC
Organism: Solenopsis invicta; assembly: GCF_016802725.1. Lineage (NCBI taxonomy): Eukaryota > Metazoa > Arthropoda > Insecta > Hymenoptera > Formicidae > Solenopsis > Solenopsis invicta. Next base: position 10,883,594 of record NC_052679.1, read on the forward strand.
AAATTTTATTTTGAAAGTGTAACTCTTTAGCTTTAAAACGTCGTATTTGAAAATCCTTAAATGTTTTTTGTTGCAAAAATATGATTTTTTGAAGGAAAAGTGGATTTTTGACCAATTTCTCATTTTTGCTTAATGGTTTTTCTTTTATAACTTCACAATAAATTATTTTTTCGGCAATGCCGATTGTGCAGTTACACTCCTGAGATTTTAAACTTTCGTTTAAAAAAAAAATCGTAGAAAAATATTGATTGTAATCAAAGATATAGCTTCTCAAAGTTGAAAAAGTCTCCCAGACCCAAAAATGTGTTTCCGTATTTTACAGGATTGGTGTCCCACTAACAAATTTTCACAAATTTATTATTTCGAAACTAAGGCCTATTCGATGAAACGCCGGGAGACGTAAACTTTTTTTTCGTCTCCAGAATAACTAAAAAAATTGGGATCAAATCCCAGAGTCTCTCACCTGGTCCTCCCCTTGTAAGTTGTACACGCACGCACGCACGCACGCACGCACGCACGCACGCACGCACGCACACACACACACACACACACACACACACACACACACACACACATACAGAGTAGGGGAAAAAGTACCGGAACAGCAAAATATCTCGAAAACTAAGCATTTTAGAAAAAAGTGTTTCAGATTGTGGCGACTTTTCGCCACATGCCCAACGGAAGGTTCAAAAAATAATAATATTCAGGAAAATAAATAACATGTTTGTCAGAAGATTCGCAAACAAGGAAAATCATATACAGTTACGAATTTGCGGACCAAACGGTTATATCGAAGTTTATATAAAGCGAGCGAGAGAAGAAACGCTCTCACTCGCCAAGTAACCTTTTGACACAACACATCGTACTTTGTAACTCAGGCGTTATATACTTAAAACGTTAGATATTAAACAGATAGAAAACTCACTCGATCTCTTAGTTAATTCCTTCACAACTACATACACATACAGACGATTAAATACCCAAAGTGGTGACACCGACGTGATCGGACAATTTTCCTTTTTTTTCTTGTCATTGCGACAGTTAAACGCAAATTTTTTTGTGTGTGACATTTAACGCGAACTTGAACAGCGAAACCGCGCGTGGAGTGTGAGTGAGTGCACGAGCAGGACAAAAGGTGCAGCATCGCGATCATGAAGGATGGTGAAGACGCGATGCATCAGCAGCAGGGAGAGCCGACAGTGCAGCCGCTTATGCAGCCGACAGGACGAGCTGCTGTCGTAGAACCGGCAGGTTACTTCATGCTCGGTCCCGAGGTGAGCCGTGTCGGGATGAGTACGAGGTGTGTTCAAAAAGTATCGCGAATTTTGAATTTTCGCGGGTTACGTATATTCGAATTTCGATCTTTTTGTGGCGTTATGTTGGTACTCATGTCTCTCACTTATGCCGACAAGCTCGGCCATTTTGAATGTTCACTTAATTGTTGACAGCTGCTTTGCTTGCACGTGTTTTGGATCGTCTTCGATTTTTACCTATTCAAAAAAATGGATCAAAGAACCTGTATCAAATTTTGTGTGAAAAACGAAATTAAGTGCGCGGATGCATTCCGAATGTTGACTGTGGCATACGGAGAAGCTACCTTAGACCGAAGCAACGTTTATCGGTGGTACAAAATGTTCTCAGAAGGCCGAGAAGATGTGAACGACGAAGAGCGTTCCGGACGCCCGAGCACTTCAACAACAGACGAAAAAATTAATGAAGTGGAGAAAATGGTATTGGCCAATCGTCGAATCACCGTTAGAGAAGTTGCTGAGGACCTAAACATATCGATTGGCTCGTGCCATTCGATTTTTATCAATGATTTGGGCATGAGACGGGTCGCCGCGAAATTCGTACCAAACGCCCCTGCTCACACATCGTTGCTTGTGCGCGACTTTTTGGCCAAAAACAACACACTAATGATGCCGCAGCCACCGTATTCCCCAGATCTGCCCCTCTGTGACTTTTTCTTGTTCCCTAAACTGAAGAGGCCCATGAAAGGACGACGTTACGCTACGCTTGACGAGATAAAGACGGCATCGAAGGAGGAGCTGAACAAGATAAAAAAAAATGATTTTTTGAAGTGCTTCGAAGATTGGAAAAACCGTTGGCACAAGTGTATAATATCTCATGGGGATTACTTTGAAGGGGACAAAATAGATATTCATGAATAAATAAATAATTTTTGAAAAAACACAAAATTCGCGATACTTTTTGAACACACCTCGTATGCCGCAGTTCACGCCCGATGACCCTGAGCTGTGGTTCAGCATCGTGGACCGCAGTTTTCAGGCGGCCGGAATTACGGTAGATACAACAAAGTTCGGGTACGCGTTAACGGCGATCGATCCGCGTTATGCCACCGAAATAAACGATATTATAATGAATCCGCTGGTGGAACGAGCGTACGAAACTCTGAAGACCGAGTTAATTAAGCGTCTTAGTTTGTCGCAAGAACATAAGACCCGTAGATTACTTGAACACGAGGAAATTGGTGACAGAAAACCGTCACAATTTTTGAGACATCTCCGCGGTCTTGCCGGAAACGTGGTCGGAGATCCGGTGCTCCGGACGATTTGGCTGAGCCGTCTACCAGCATATCTACAGCCACATCTCGTTACGCGCGCGACGGACACGCTTGATCAGCTCGCGGATATCACGTACACGATTTTGGAGGCCACTCGAGTGCCCGCGCTCCAGGTAACGGAAGCAGCACAAGCTCCCGCATTTAACAACCACCGCGTCGAGGATACGATAGCAGCCGAGGCAAGATTAGAATTTAAGATTTGCACAGATGCGTCTAGCGTTACAACAGGAGATGACGGAACAACTTACATCTATTCGAAAATCTATCAAAGCTATCGGAGAGAAAAGAGCAGATGACCGTCGTGAAGAAAGCCGACGGCGGCCGCGCCCGCGTTCGAGGTCGCGTTCGCGTGATCGCGGTCATCCAGCAAACGGATTATGCTGGTATCACTGGCGTTTCGGGCCGGATGCTCGACGTTGTGACCCGCCCTGCACAAACCAACAGGGAAACGCGGCGGCCAGTTGCTAATGACAACAAGCGATGCAGGCTCTTCTTGCGCATCCGAGAATCGACTCAGAACTCGCCTTGTTTACGGACGCATCCAATCAGAGTATCGGAGCGGCGTTACAACAACAAGGATAAAAAGTGGATGGGAACCGTTAGCTTTTTTTCCAAAGAAGCTAAGCCCAGCCGAGTCAAAATATAGCGCGTTCGATCGCGAATTATTGGCCATCTACCTCGCCATCAAGTATTTCCAGCACATGCTTGAAGCAAGAGTGTTCACCGTATACACGGATCATAAACCGTTGATTTTTGCCTTTAGGCAGAAACTGGAGAAATGCACACCGCGACAATTCCGTCATTTAGCTTTTATAAGCCAGTTTACAACAGATATCCGGCATGTGTCGGGCGACGAGAATATAGTGGCGGACGCATTATCAAGGGTAGAGGAGATGCAATCCCCTTTAGACTACTTCGCGTTAGCGGCAGCACAGGAGAACGACGAGGAGCTGAAAGAACACGTGCGACGAGAGTCCGGTCTGTGCTTAGAAAGAATCAAGATTCCTGGAACAGGAGTTGCGACACGGCGACGGCGGCACCAAGGCCGTTTCTGACAAAAGCTTTTCATCGAGCGGCATTCGACAGCGTCCATAACCTGGCTCATCCGAGTATCAAGGCGACAGTCAAACTCATATCACAGCGATATGTCTGGCCGTCGATGAGAAGCGATTGCCGGAGCTGGGCCCGTGCATGCATACGGTGTCAACGAGCCAAGATCACGAGGCACGTGGTCGCCCCGGTCGGAGAATTTCCTATACCATCCAGGAGGTTCGAGTATATTCATCTGGACATTGTTGTGATGCCGAGCTCGGAAAGGAAAAGATACTGTCTCACCTGCGTTGATCGGTTTACTCGATGGCCAGAGACGTTTCCGCTGGAGGACCAGGAAGCAGAGACAGTCGCCAGGTCATTTTACGAGGGCTGGATCTGTCAATTTGGAACGCCTCTTCGGGTTACCACCGACTAAGGACACCAATTCGAGTCCCGACTTTTCCGTCAGCTGAGCGAGCTGACGGGAACGGCGCACCTGAGGACGACAGCGTACCATCCGCAAGCGAATGGTATGGTGGAGAGGTTTCATCGCCAGCTCAAGGCGGCGATAAAGTATCATGGAAGCAGCCGATGGACCGAGGTGTTGCCGACCGTTTTATTAGGAGTGCGGGCAGCCTGGAGAGAAGACCTTCAGACAATGGCAGCCGAACTAGTCTACGGAGAAGCGTTTCGTCTTCCGCGACAATTTTTAAGCCAACGACCAAGCGAGGATGTAAATGATGACACTAATTTCGCCAAGGAATTGCGCCGTCATTTTGACGATTTGCGCTCGGTCAGTGTGACCTGCCACGGAGAGCGGCGTCCGTTTATTTTCAAGGACCTGGAGACGGCTGATCAAGTTTTTGTCCGACACGATGGTCCGAAGACGATGTTGCAGCCACCTTATAATGGCCCGTTTGCAATCGTGAGGCGTATGGACAGGGATCTTGTCGTACGCGTGCACGGCAAAGATGTAACAATCTCAATCGACCGCGTTAAACCGGCATATCTGTTTACAGATTTGACAGCAGGTGCCAGCGAGGATCGAGCAGCGACAACGCAAACGGGCAGCCAGGACATCAACACGCGAGGCCTTGACTGAGAACAGAGCGAGAACGCACCGACTCCCGAGGAACGAGAAGAGAGAGTGACGAGAGCAGGACGAGGGGTTCGTTTCCCGGACCGATTCTAGGCGGGCTTACGACGATAAAAAAATTACCTTACTTAAACATATCTCTGTGTTGTATGACGAAAATGTCAAATTCATAGTTGATTGTGAAAAGACCCAAGACGCGAATCAATATAGTTGTTAATATATATTTGTGTAAGTTTTTTTTTGGTTACTGAGACAGTCGGTTTTATATACTTTTCATTTATTTTCTTGACTCAATGTATATAATAATAATAATAATATGTATATAATAATTGTAATACATAGTTCTATATTAGTGTTGGTTATAGTAAGTTATGTTCATTAGGTTATGGGTAGGACTAAGCTAGCATTGTTACGCTGTTTCGGGCGAAGTAAATCGCCGAATTTTTAATCGGCGAGGCGAGTGAGATGTGCGATCGCACATCTCACTCTGTTATTTTCGACAGCCGAATCTATCACTCGTTCTCGCGCCGAAACCAAGCCAGCAGCGGCGTGACAACGCGTGAGCGGCAGCGGGAGAGAGCGTGATCTCCTGTGTACGCGCGGGCTTCTAGAAAGAATTCGAAATCGCCGTTGCTGAATAAGCAAGAAAAGTCGAAAACAGCTTTGACGACGAGGGATTCCTCTAGAAGCATTCCGCGCGAACATTATAAATACGCGGTTCATTTAGGGCACTTGGTTCAAGACTGTTAACGCGTTCGCCGGCGTTATTTGTAAGAGCTTCAAGACGTTAACTAATAAAGTTTAAAAATCTTGTAATAGTCAATTGGCCTTATCCTGTTACTCCGCGTGTTTTATCCTGCAGTGCCGAAATATTTAGCACAATACTATAAATTTTTTTCTGAAAGTATAAATTTTTTGGCTTTAAAATGCCGTATTTGAAAGTCCTTAAAAGTTTTTTTTATTGAGGAGATATGATTTTTTTAAAGAAAAAATAGATTTTTGAACAATTTGTCATTTTTACTTAATGGTTTTTCTTTTATAACTTCACAATTTCGACAATGCCGATTATGCTGTCACATTTGAGGTTTTGAACTTTCATGTTTTAAACTGTCAAAAAAAAGATTGTCAAAAAGTGTTGATTGGAATCAAAATTATAGCTTCTTAAAGTTGAAAATGTCTCCCAGACCGAAAATGTGTTTACGTATTTCACGGAATCGATGTGTTTAAGGAATATATAACATTCAGTCCTATCATATATATGATAGGACTGAATTTCGCCAGCGTCACGGATCTTAAGCGGATATGCAAACTACATTCATGTCAGCCTCTTGGCCTGAGAGCATGATAGGTGAGGAATCGCGGAAAAGTTACCTGACCCAAACAGGTCCTCAACTGTTTATATCGTCGTGACCTATCGAGTTTGGGTCTAATATAAAGTATAGGTGGCGGACTTACAAGGGGAGACTACAACGTGATACCAATCGATTTTGTCGAAACTCCGTGTATCGATAAAGTATCATGTTAAGTGTTTCAGGGTAAACGGATAAGACGCACTTCTCAAGCGTTCGCGAGAATATCGAGATTAAAGAACCCCAAGCGCTATATTAGCACATGGTGTAGAGCATAAAATCGAAGAGCGCGTAGCTCAGCGGTTAAGTACTAGACTCGTAACGGCAACGTTGCTGGTTCGAGTCTCGATATTTTTTTTTTTTTTTTTTTTACAAGGAAATGTAATTATTAACATATTATTAATATATTATTATTAATACATACACAGAAAATAAATGTAAATACATTTTATTCATTCATTGCATATTAAAAAAGCACATTTTTCTACATATTACGAAGGAAAAAATTAAATAAATGTAATTATTGATTGTTTTTAAACAACGGATAAATTAGTGCTATATACAAGTATACGAAGTATGTTTTCCGTTAGACATTTTAAAAAAGTCATGCGATTGTAAAAATGTAGCTTTTATACGATGCGCACATTGTCGTGCGAATTATTGTTTCGCTTGTTTTTATGATAAATATCATCCTTCAACATGTACTGTTCCATCTACTTCCACCGATGAATAAAATATGTTTCACATTAATTTTTTATGATTATTTATTTGCATAGCACTGACCATTTACTATTATTTTACATTTACATTTATTTAATTTTTTCCTTCGTAATATGTAGAAAAATGTGCTTTTTTAATATGCAATGAATGAATAAAATGTATTTACATTTATTTTCTGTGTATGTATTAATAATAATATATTAATAATATGTTAATAATTACATTTCCTTGTAAAAAAAAAAAAAAAAATATCGAGACTCGAACCAGCAACGTTGCCGTTACGAGTCTACTACTTAACCGCTGAGCTACGCGCTCTTCGATTTTATGCTCTACACCATGTGTTAATATAGCGCTTGGGGTTCTTTAATCTCGATATTCTCGCGAACGCTTGAGAAGTGCGTCTTATCCGTTTACCCTGAAACACTTGACATGATACTCTATCGATACACGGAGTTTCGACAAAATCGATTGGTATCACGTTGTAGTCTCCCCTTGTTAGCTCGGTGTAAACTAGGCTATAGAGGGCTAAAGTTAAGGAAGTATTACTGTATAAGCAATAAAAATTAATATATTAAATATTACAATATTTGAACTATAATTTATAATATAATTTTGTTTAAGGTTTTAAATATTTAGTAAAATCAGTCTTAATTGGATAAATAAAATCGTTATCCACAAACAAATAACGGGATTCTTGACAATTTTGTGTAACCAAATGTGGCATGGCAGTTAAAATGTTAAATGCGCATTTTTTTTCTTTCTTTAATATTATGATTTATTAAGAAAAAGGCTGTGAGTTGAACAAATAATCCATCTATATAACATTTTATTCATATGAAAATATTTATAATACATTAACAATGAATGCATATTTGATTCTATTCATCTTTACTCATCTCCACACATACATTCAGGATATAAATCATGTAATGTAAAATTATTTTTGAAAATAGTCTTTAAACAATATGTATAAAACGAAACAGTATTTCAAATAAAAATTATATGATCTAAAAGAGGACAAATAATGATAAAATCAATTTAAAAAAAATCGATTTTTTAAAGTTACATAAGCTCATACAGCACTAACCTAAAAATGTTTATCTGTTCTAAAATCATTTTGAAAACGTTCGTACAGCGTTTTTAGACAAAATTTTCTGTGAGATTACTACTATTTTTTTAAATAAAATTTCCCAGCAAACGAGAAATAATTGGAAAAAATTTAGGATTATTAAATGGAACAAAATTGAATCAATTTTTGGATTTTTTGAATCCGTTTTCTATGCATAATTCATTTGAATCAATAATTACGGATTGGCTATTTGCTTTCTGTATCTCATTTAATGTACATAAAAGTAAAACGTGCGACCAATTCATTTGAATCCGTAATTGTGGATTGCCATTTGCTTTTGGTATTATATTCAATGTACAATGGAATGAATTATATTGAACTACCCTAACAGCCATATATCGACTGTAAGTTGATTTTTCTAAATCAGGCTTTCAGAGTTGACTGCAAGTCGACTTTGCATAGACGTCTGCAGACGTTCTTCAAATGTTGACTTTAAAACGTCTAGAAAAAGTCATGCGGTTCTGTAGTCCGGTCATGTATTGCATCATGTATTGCTGAGAAACATAAATATTCATATCAATAGACGAAATAGGTCCATATATGAAGAAACCTCGATTTACGTCCCAATGAGCAAACAATATTTTTTAAATGTCTTTTTAATACAAATTTGTCATATTTAATTATTATATTATATTGATGATATATATTTTCTAATTGCATTTTGATTTTGAAACAAATAACAGAAAAGTTATTCCAGATAATAGTCTGCATTTGCAAAATTAGTAAAAAAACTATAATTTTATATTTTTTTTTATAGAAATAATGTGCTTTAATTATACATATTTCGTTTCTTCGATAACATAAATTGACCTGATTTATCAGCTATACGAGGTGTGTTCAAAAAGTATCGCGAATTTTGTGTTTTTTCAAAAATTATTTATTTATTCATGAATATCTATTTTGTCCCCTTCAAAGTAATCCCCATGAGATATTATACACTTGTGCCAACGGTTTTTCCAATCTTCGAAGCACTTCAAAAAATCATTTTTTTTTATCTTGTTCAGCTCCTCCTTCGATGCCGTCTTTATCTCGTCAAGCGTAGCGTAACGTCGTCCTTTCATGGGCCTCTTCAGTTTAGGGAACAAGAAAAAGTCACAGGGGGCCAGATCTGGGGAATACGGTGGCTGCGGCATCATTAGTGTGTTGTTTTTGGCCAAAAAGTCGCGCACAAGCAACGATGTGTGAGCAGGGGCGTTTGGTACGAATTTCGCGGCGACCCGTCTCATGCCCAAATCATTGATAAAAATCGAATGGCACGAGCCAATCGATATGTTTAGGTCCTCAGCAACTTCTCTAACGGTGATTCGACGATTGGCCAATACCATTTTCTCCACTTCATTAATTTTTTCGTCTGTTGTTGAAGTGCTCGGGCGTCCGGCACGCTCTTCGTCGTTCACATCTTCTCGGCCTTCTGAGAACATTTCGTACCACCGATAAACGTTGCTTCGTTCCAAGGTAGCTTCTCCGTATGCCACAGTCAACATTCGGAATGCATCCGCGCACTTAATTTCGTTTTTCACACAAAATTTGATACAGGTTCTTTGATCCATTTTTTTGAATAGGTAAAAATCGAAGACGATCCAAAACACGTGCAAGCAAAGCAGCTGTCAACAATTAAGTGAACATTCAAAATGGCCGAGCTTGTCGGCATAAGTGAGAGACATGAGTACCAACATAACGCCACAAAAAGATCGAAATTCGAATATACGTAACCCGCAAAAATTCAAAATTCGCGATACTTTTTGAACACACCTCGTATACACAGTATAAAATATTTACAGGTCATCATGAGGGATCAGTTCGCAGCAATCATGGAGATCAAGCAACGTTCACCAGAGTCGCAACTTGGATGAGTGACCGCTTGGAAATTTCCAAAAAAAGTTCCTAAGAAATAAAACTTTTTTTACGAAAATTGTTTTTAAAAATATTACAAAAATATTGTTTTGCTCACGTAGATTCCATTTGGATGATTCATGTAAAAAAAAAATGCAATGAATTATACTTAACTAGAGATATAGGAAACGGATTCAATGTGTTCAGTTTCTATAAAATTCAATATCTTTTTTACGGATTCAGAAACTTGATTCATATGAATTTATCCAATCTAATCATTTGTCGTTTGCTAGGTTTTTACATAATATTAATTTTATAGTTATTTTACATATTATTCAGGAAACAAAAATAAATTTAAGAAATTTTAATCCATTTGAATTCATCCGAATACGTACTTTAAATCCATGAGAATGGATTGAAATACTAAAATCATTAAAAAAATCATTATAATATTTTACGAAATATTTTATACTTTGATAGCAAATTATGAGTAAATGTATTTTTATAACGACAGTTTAGCAGCAAAAATCGAGCAAGATCTGCATAACCCAGCAAACGAAAATAAATTCAAGTGAATTAAAAATTGCAATTGATTTAATTTAACTAATTTCGCGTCTTAGGGTCAAGTATGTTTGAATTCAAATGAATTAAATACAAACTCAAATGGATTGAAATACGAAATACGCTATTTATCATGTTAAACTCGTATTATTTTTGGATTTAAATAGATAAAATAATCTCAAGCGCAAATTCGAAAATGTCAAAATAAATTTATTTCTATCTATTTCAATTAATTTACGTTTGCTAGGAATGCAAACGTTGATGACAAATTGACAACAGAAACCGAGCAAATTTATATAGCGCAGTGTTGTCATATTATCGGCAGAAATGGAATAAAATCAGCGCTGAATGCAAAAATTATAAGACAGCCGCTACGTAATTTCTTCTTTTGTATATGTTTTTGTATTGTTGCGTTATACGTGCATTTAGTTAAAGACATGATTGTGTAATGCTATGCTATGTTTGTTCGATTTTTATTATCCATTTGACATCAGATAATGCCATTTTAGTCACGACTTTGTCATCAGATAATGCCAAGTACTTATTCTCAGCAAATATAACAGTGAAATATAACATTGACTTAATGCTATATAATAATACAGATATAAAGCTTTGTATCCACAATGTTAGAAATCGGTCCGAGATCACGGACAGAGAGAATTAACCAATCGCATTAATTAGTTAATCCCATTATTTTGTTATATTGCCATTTTGGCCACGACTTTGTCATTAGATAATGCCAAGTACTTATTCTCAGCAAATATAACATTGAAATATAACATTGACTTAATGCTATATAATAATACAGATATAAAGCTTTGTATCCACGATGTTAGAAATCGGTCCGAAATCTCGGACAGAGAGAATTAACCAATCGCATTAATCAGTTAATCCCATTATTTTGTTATATTAGGTGTTTTCTGGGGTTTTTATTGTTAATTTGCTATTTGATTATATGCGCAAGTTGTACCAGCAAAACACGAGCTTTCCAGCAAACAAAAATGGATTTTTAAAAAAATTAAAAATGGATTTGAAAAATCAAGAATTTGGATTCAGCAATGACCATACAAACCCATTTCTATTCAACTAAAGTTTAAGAATTCCTTGAATCTACTTTAATTCATAAAGTGACATTAAAATTACAGGATTTCTATTTTTTCAATCTACAAAAAATTATACGGTCTATATAATTAATTTTAATCCATGAAACGGAATTAAAATGAAGTGATTTCTATTCTTTTAATCTAAAAGGAGTTTTCGCGGATTATTCAATCCATTTTAATCCAGGATTGCAATGATTTAATTGCTGTTTTTTAATTCACAATGTATTCAAATGAATTAAAATAGATTACAAATTTTCAATCCATTTCCGTTTACTGAGTTATTATTTATTACTGACACAGATGACAGTGAATTTGTCATCAATCTTTGAGCAACTTGGCAATAATTTGTTAACAATTTGTATCTGCGTTCCTTCAGTCCTTATACACTCATACAATAATCAGAGTAAACTTTTATCAATTTGTGCCTAAAAGCAGTCTTAGCTATTAAATTAATTCCAGTCGATATAAAATATTATGCATGTATAAACTACTCTGTTTGCATAAAAAAAAACATTCTAAAAAAATATGTTATGGAAGATAAAGCTTCATGCTAGAGACATGCAAACTATTCAAATACAAGTCAAATTGAATCGAAAATAAGATTGAGTCTCTAATTCGAATCCGAACTATTCATAAATTTCAAAACGAAAAAGTTCAAATATAAATTATATATATTGATACATTCTATTTCACAATCGAATCTTATATTTAAGATCATCTTAAGTACCATCCCAGTACGGAAATGAATTTAAATAGATTAAAAATATGTAATCCATTTTAATTAATTTGAAGATATTTTAAATTAAAGAATAGCAATTATGTCATTTCAATCCTATATCATAAATTAAAATGGACAGCGTGATCCACGAAAACTTTTTTTTAAAGAATAAAAATATTTTAATCCCGTTTCATAGATTAAAATGGATTCAAGGAATTCTTAAACTTTAATTGGATTGAATTAAAAAAAAAAAAAAAAATGGATTCAATAATAACCACACGAATCTATTTCTATCCATTTCCGTTTGCCAAGATCTCAAGATGTCATCAACTAATCACAGAATCATTAATATTTAAGATATTATTTATAATGGTCTTGAAATAGGAATCGATGAATACCGGTTTTAATCTTAAAATTATATCAATAAATGCAGAAGAATTATATTAATAAATTTATTCTCCTGTAATAAACAAAATATTACTATATTATTGAAACAAAATCATTATATGGTATATAGATGCAAATCAGCATCAAGTATTATATTAAATTAATTAATTTAATATAAATAGTGATATTACTAATTCTTATTCGACATGCTGTGTTATGACCGAAAATTAATTCGGCGCACATTCTGGTTGAATTCGGAGAAGTATATAAAATCACATAAATAATAATAAAAGCACTAAGACCTAGCTACGACCGATGAAGGCTTTCTTAATGTCATTGTGTTGTTACACTATCGGTTCAATAACATATTTGTAATCAAAATCATTTTTATTAGATCTGTACAATTTTTTATATATACCATAGTTCAATTGTCAAAGTATATATAAGCTTTAAATACAGTCTTGGCCCCAAAGGTATTAATAAGCACTTATATTTTCTAAAATATTTTTAATTGTGAAAATTTTAAATAGAAATTAAGACTAAATTATCTTTTGTTTTAAGAATACTTTAAACTTAGAGAGAAAGGAGAGGCAAGACGGTGTAGTTAAGATTTGATGATGAATAAAAACTAGGTTTTTATAATCAACGAATCATCTTTACTTCTTAAATATTCTTTGGATATCAATTTTTTAACATAACTATCGTTAAATAAAATCTTCAGAGAATTATAAACTTTATTTAAAAGGAACAAAAAAAAGGTATTTTTTCCTTATTCCACGCGTGGTAGAGCAGAAAAAAGACCAAGTGTGGCATTTTCGCTCAACTCATCTTATAGGGTAGTTGAGACAAGACAGGGTGGCAAAGTAAAACAGGGTAAAGAAAAATGAGATAAAATCGCAAAGAAAAAATTTAAATTATAATCTAACTCAATAACGCAACTATTTATTTCGCGTGTGGGTAACTTTCAACGATTGAAAAGCCACTCTAACACGTACGCTTAATTGTGATTTATACATTCGAATTAAGCGATACAGGAAATACCCCGTCTTACCTAGACGGGGTATCCTCTGTAAGATAGGTTAAAGAAAAATACTACACTTGCTCTTTTTTGTGGAATATAAAGTATTTGATAATGACCGGATTACTTCTTGCGGGCTGATAGAGAAGATCAGAATAGAAGTTTTTTTTTATTCTGTTTGACCTGCCTTATAAAACTTCACAATAATAAGATATTGAAAATTCTTAATCAGATGGCCCATATCGCTAAGTGCAAGCGCGCGATAAGATAGGATCGCCCGGTACTCAAGGTTGCTTAAGGTTCATGCGCAGGGAATCGTTTTCTTCAAGTGGCATCGCGCCGCTTGTGTGTCTATTGCCGCGCTTGTATAATAAATAACCTTCGTAACCTCGAGCGCTGGATTATCCTATCTCGTCGCGCATTTGCATTTAACGATAGGCTAAGATAAGTTAATGATTTTCAGTAATTAATATCTCGTTAATTGTTGTAAAGTTTGTAAAATGCTCAATAAATAAAAATAAATTCACGAATGAATTGAAAATTGCTATGTATTTTAATTTATCTGGGTTCGCACTTTAGAATTTCCAAGTATTTTTGGATTTGAATGAATTAAAATGAATATTGAAATAAAAAATGCGCTATTCATCATTTTAAATTTGGATGGATTTATGTCCCCATTATATTATTTTTAGATTTAAATTAATTAAAATACAAAATGAGCCATTCATAATAAATTCGGATGTATTCATATTATTTTTAAATTAAAATGGATTAAAAAAATGTGAAGCGCGAATTCCAAAATATTGAAATGAATTAATTTCTATCAATTTATTTTTATTTGCTAAATAGTAGAGCACTTTTCTGCTTTGATCTATCAACCCATGAGAGATGATCTGGTCATTACCAAACACCTTGTATAACTATCATTATCATTATCCTAGCAAACGGAAATGGATAGAAATGGATTGAAATAGATAAAAATAGATGATTATTGTAAAAAACTATAAAGAAATTTAATGCAAAAAATAACACTCCACCCATGGTTTTTTCAGGGGGGGGGGGGGAAATGGGTATACAGATGCAAATTAGCATCAATTATTATATTAGATTAATTTATTTAATAAAAATGGTGATATTACTAATTCTTATTTGACATGCTGTGTTATGACCGGAAAAACAATTCGGCGCACATTTTGGTTGAATTCAAAGAAGTATATAAAAATTATACAAATAAAGATAGGCACTAAGATCCAGCTATGACCGAAGAAAGCTTTCTTATTACCATTGTGTTGTTACATTATCGGTCCAAAACATATCTCTACTTTAAATCACGCGCCTCAAATGCATTGTCACTCATATACAAATATTGCAAGAAATATCACTGTGCCCCAGTGATCGAGGTGGTAAGACATTGGGATCGGAGATTCCGGAGGTGCCAGATTCGAACCCTGGGTGGGGTGTTATTTTTTGTAATAAATTTCTTTATAGTTTTTTCAGGGGAGAATAGGTATATAGATGCAAATTAGCATCAATTATTATATTAAATTATTTTATTTAATAAAAATCGTGATATTACTATTCTTATTCGACATGCTGTGTTACGACCAGAAAAACAATTCGGCGCACATTCTGGTTGAATTCGAAGAAGTATATAAAATTACACAAATAAATATAGGCACTAAGATCCAGCTACGAACGAAGAAGGCATTCTTATTATCATTGTGTTAAAAACTATAAATCAAACATTTGTCGATATTTGTTTAATAAAAATATAGATCAATTATACAAATTATGCAAAATACACAAAATATTAATTGAATTTGGACCATTAACATGTATTTCATTTTTTTCTTTAGGAGTTAATTTTTTCTATTATAGAAAATTAATGTAATGATAGAAAATGATTAGCGTATAAATATCTAAATCCACAAAAAAGAATCACGTTCTATTACATAGATAATTCTATATATAGATAGAAAACTCAATTTTATCATATTCAATCCCTTTCTATCCATATACACGAATTAGGAATTTGGATTTAAATGAATTAAAATGAATAGAAATTTTCAATCCAATTTTAATTAATGTCCGTTTGCTCGAATGAAATTAAACTCTATGAAAAATTAACGTAATATTCTTGAGATCTTTATTTATTCATATAGATAAAGTAATTAGTTTCAATATTCTAGAGTTTTAGAGAAAAAATTAATTAAGCTCTGTAAAATTGGCATCTTTTTCTAGATACCACCTCTTATAAAGATGGCACGTATTTGATAGGAAAATTTGTATGTTTTGTATATTTTACAGTAAACTATCAAATCTAAATAAAAACACAAAAATGAGCGATAAAATGCAAATGGATAATTTGGCAAGCAACTTCTTATAATTTCAGACTTTTGCAGGTTTAAATAGTTTTCGAAATTTGAAATGTTTAAAATTATATAAAGCATCTAAAATTTGAATTAATTAAATTTTACTTTACTAAAACTGTTTTAATAAAGACGTTTTGAAGACATCAAGCTTGAAAAAATATGTTTTATTGAATATACTAATATCTTATTCTCAGGTATTAAAAAAAGTTGTTTAAATATAGTAATTTTATAATATAATCTATTCCAGCCCTGTGACTGCCATGGCTCAAAACAGTGTAACGGTTATCCGATTTTAAAATAAACATTGAACTAGAGTTTAGCAATTATATTATCAAATGTTATAAAAAATATATTTCACAATTTATTTTTTTGTATTCCTATCTTTGCTAATCCTTATTAGAATCAAAATTTTTTTTAATAGCTACAACTTTCAAACTGTTTAGCGTATATTTATACGTAATCAGGATATTTATAAAAAATCTCTGATATAAATCTCTGATTTATAAAAAAACTAATCAAAATGACTCACCCCCAACTGATATCTTTCTTCAACTTAACTTATAACGCCGGTACTCAATAGAGGAAATAATAGAGATAAAAGAATTCCAGATAAAGAAAAATATAAGTGCCTAATACTTTTGGCTAAAATTATATAATACGCATTCATACAGCACAAAACTTGCAACAATGTTGCAAAAATATTTCTGCAGCCTTTTGTATTGTATGGGATATGTGAGAAAATAGCGAGCCATATAAATATTGATAATAAAATAATTTTATTTTGATTACTATATGCAGAAATGAGAAAAGTAACGAGTTACGAGCAGGGACCCAAACCGATCGTAACTGTTATTTCAGTCGGGCCGAAACCGAAATCAAAATATTGGGCAGGTGCAGATTAATGGATCGAAACTGTAACCAAACCGAAAACATTTTTACAGTAAAAAACAATTTTGTTCAATTTTCGATTAGAGTTTTTTTTAAATGTTATTAAATATCACTATAATTAGTCATAAAAATTATAAAAAAAAGTATTATACAAATTAATAAAATAAAAGCCAGAATTGTACAAATTAATGATGGTTATTCTGACGGTACGAGTCACGCAAATAAACGTCAAAAGGCTATTCTTAAGATGAAAATTCGTGCTATTCTTGCTAAGAATAAATATCGATGAAACAATCCTGGAGGATCAATTATTGGACAGAATTAATCAAATTTTTATTAGCAAAGTTTTTTCTAATCTTACATTCATGTTTTTAATACCTTATATATACGTAGTTAATTTTAAAGAGTAATTTTTCCTACTATTTCTAAACATAAAATAAAGACAAAAGAATAAGATCTTTATAATAGTAAAACCAAATTTTTAAAGCTTTAAAAATATTTTGATTTTTTCAGCTCTTTTATAGCATTAAAAAAAAGTTGAAAATCCTAATTGAACTTCTAAGTAACTGATATTTTGTTGAAAACGTTAATTATGCATATGTAATGTACAAATGTTTCCTATAGTAATAATTTCTTAATATAAATATCACTGTGTATTTATATGACAACTTCAATTTCAAGAGGTACCCTTGTGGTACATGTCGTATTACCATACTTGAGCGCGCGAAATGTAAGTTCTGATCCGTAAACTTTAATCCCGAATAATTTGAAAACCATTTTACCCTCGACATTTTTGTATTAGGATTTTTTTCTTAGAATATTCCAAAGAATCCGCTCTTAAAAGGAGATTCAAGCTTTCTGGAACACTTTGTATACTGAAACCATGACAAAAAAAAACCGAAATCCAAACAGTTACAATTACAAGTTTACTGTTATCAATAAAAAAAAAAACTGAAACCAAAACCGAAAATTGTATATAGCCTCGGTCCGTAACCGTAACCAGACCGAAATTTTA
The DNA here is from genome assembly GCF_016802725.1 of Solenopsis invicta. Classification (NCBI taxonomy): domain Eukaryota; kingdom Metazoa; phylum Arthropoda; class Insecta; order Hymenoptera; family Formicidae; genus Solenopsis; species Solenopsis invicta. Next base: position 10,901,399 of record NC_052679.1, read on the forward strand.
TTTCGGTTTGGGTTCCTAATTACGCCGTTACTGTTATCATTATTTCTTTATAATAATGATTTGGTAATGACAATTTTTCACAGCAGTAATAATGTCAGGTTTTAAATACAGAGTGCGTCAGGTATTTGTGGACATATTGACTTTAAAACTAAAATTTGAATATTTCTTAGAAAACTTATTGTATTTTAATGAAATTTTTACAGCAAACTAAGTGACTCGTGGACTATATAGTTATTTGATAAAATCGCCTTCAGCGGCAATAACAGCTTCAATTCTCTGCCGGAAATGTTTGCATGTCTAAATTAAATGATCTTCGTCCATAAGCGTCATTACTTTGGTAATAACTGCTCTTAGAGAATCAAGCGTATTATGAGGATGTTTATTGGTCTCCCGTTCAACAACGCCCCATACGTAGTAATCTAAAAGATTAAGATCCGGGGAGCTAGGTAGCCACTACCCAGATTTCAAGATGTTTTAATTTATTTAAAAGTTGCTGTGCTCGGATAAATCGCTGTTCTCACGTTTATGAGATAAATTGACCTTTGCGCATCATGTAGGTCTTGTACTGGATGTCTTCGTAGACAATGCGACGGATTGTGTACTTAGAAATTTGAAGATTTCTCGATATGGCCCTTATGGATTTTGAAGGGTCTTCATCAATAAATGCCCTGGACTTGCTGCACAAACTGTGATGTTCTAACTCTATCTGAACGTACCTCATGTTTTCTGCGCTTGGTAACACTTCACATTGCCATCAGATGCTTTTAACTCTCGACGAACTTTGTGAACAAACGATCGGGCAACTTTCAAAAATTGGGAGATTTCAAGATCGCTGTGATTCGCGTGTATAGCGACGATTAAAGTGTGTCTTTTCATTTCCTAAATCAGCTTATTGTCCTCCATTTATTAAGAAAAAATAAAAATAAAAAACTTGTTGCTACAAAGTGACAAGCACATATGTGAGTGTCCTCAAAAACTTGACGCATCTTGTAGTTACTTTTGACAATTCATTAAAAAAAATAACTCGCACTCGTTACGTAACGAGTCTCTATTAACAAGTTCCTTCCTTCAATTATTAATGTAATGAATAATGATAACGAGTTACTTGTCAATCTCGTGTCTACTCTAACCTAGAGTCCTAGAAATCAGAGGCATCACGGCGTGGTTTGGCTAAGTCAATACCGCTATTTTTTTTCCTGATGGCTACTAAAACAAGCGATATATGAAAATCGATATATTGTAAGAAGAAAATATTAAATCGATTAATTATTTGCTAATTAAAAAAAAAGAAAGCTAACCGTTCATATACCGCGCAGTTACATCTACAGCAAGGCAAAAAAATCGCTCCGTGTCACGTAATTTAGACTGCCAATCACATCATATCCTTCTATGTCGCCTCTCTGATTTCTAGGACTCTACTCTAACCCTGGTGTTATTATCACTATAACAAAAAATTGTATTAATCATTATCAAATCATTATTATAAAATAAAAATGACATGTTACTTTCCATCTCTAACTATATTATCGTTTATAATCTTCGGAACGTTTGTAATTTTCATGTTTCTCACGAACAATTAAGAATCTTGGTAAAAAAAAATCATAGAAAAAGATTTTAAAAATGCATTTTAAAGTAAAAAAAATAGAGCTTTGAATCTTTTAGTTTCGTAAAAATCAAAATTGTTTTTATGCAATAAAAGCATATTTTTCGCGTCCTCCCAGGAACATGGGCGTAAATGCAATCATAAATGGACAACAATTCCGTAAGATGCGCATGCGCACTTTTGTGAATGTTTCTTGACGCATGCTCTGACAATGAGCGTAGGGTCGAAATTCATGAGCGAAGATAGTACACCGATCTCTTATAACCTTTGATCGGAACATGCAGTGACAGGAAAACGCCACGCGCTTGTTTTGCCTGGAATGCCGCAAAAATGTACTTCTATTGCATAAAATACCGTATGCAACATGGAGCCGAGCGCCGATATCAACTTTGGACGCTGTTTTCAGCACTCGGCTGCGTTACGCGCGCGTAGCTACGCCTCGTACTGAAAATATCGTCCTCAGTCGAGACCGGCAAAGCTCGGCTTCTTGTAGCATAATGTACTATTATCCAATATTTTTTATTTTAAAACACTGTAGTTTGATAAAACATTATTGGACAAAAACAAATAAAAAAAACTTTAAGTAGACATTCTAAGGCCCAAAATGCTTTTTTATAAAAATTAATGCAATAATTTTTTGAATTTAATCTTTTGTAAAAATTCATTTTTTATAAAATGTTTTTGATATCAAAACTAAAAATCTTTAGGGAAAAAAGAAAAAAAATTCGTTATATTTCCATAAAAATTTCAAGACTCTTTTACATAACTTTTTGTGAGATATGAGAAAAGCATTTCCAAACTTATAAATTAATAGCAATATATTTTATTGCATAATATAATATAACATTAGTTTAATAATTGATGAATAATTTCTCATTTAATTGTTTCAATTATTGCAACAGGAACGACACATGAAATATTTTAGCAGTTCTAAATTAAATTTATTTAAATCAAAGTTGAGTAATAAATTAAAAAATTAGAAGTTGAATAATAAAGTTAAAAAACTAATAACTTGTAATTTAATTTAGTTATTTTAAAACGAATCAACTTTAAGGGGTAACACCATTGTAGAATTTTCAAAAAATCGGTTTTCTTTTTTTTTTTTGCTTAAATGATGCTTTAAGATCTTAGAAATAAGATACAAAAGGTCTAAAAGCGAAGAAAGATCCCTAAGTGTCATTTTTGGAAGTTTAAAGCATCGTACAATTCGATAAGATTTGAAGCGTTTGCGAAGAGATCCTTCTGAGAATAATAAGAAGATTAGTTACCTACAGTGAATTTTCATTAAAATCGGCCAAGAGGAATCAGGAAAAGGCAAACATCAATAAAAAAGGCAAATTGTATGGTGCAGGCATCGTGGATTAACGGTAAACAAAAAATTTCTATCTCTGTTACATAAAACTTTAAACGCATTTTTCTCCTTTTTTAAGCTTGCTGCACTTATAAACTTCCATAAATCTTGACCAATTTACTTGAAATTTTAACTGTAGCTTCTAAAATACATTTGTTAGCAAAGTGCGTAAAGATTTTACGTTTCGTTGTAAACTTTTTTTTTATAAACAATTATCTGCAAAATTTTTTGCAAAAAATAAATATTTTTCTTCAAACTTGTCATTTTTAGAAAAAAATTATTTTTTAATTCCCGTACATACTTCGCTAGCTGATGACATAAAGAATTTTAAAAAAATTGGTTTTTTGTTCTAGAGCAAAAATTGTAGCAGATTTTGGTGCGGCAGTAAGACACCTTCCGAAACAAGTAGTCGTTGCCAAGCTTTGTCACCGCCATTTTGTAATAAAAAAATGCAAAAAAATTTTTTGTTAATACTTCAAAGTATGTAGAATAAGGTACTTAAAACGGATTTTGCGTTACCGTTTTCGTTTTCTCGTAAAAAAAATGATAAAAAATAGGCCTTTTTTGAAGGTGTTACAGTGGTGTTACTCCTTAACTTCAACTAGTCATTTTAAACATACATTTTCTAACATTAACTTTTTTCTAATAAAATTTTTTTCAATACTCAAAAATACCGTTCCAAGTTTTCGTGGTTGTCAGTGTTCATAAAAATAAAATAAATTTTTTTTGCTCTTTGAAAGCGCTAATATTCTTTTCTTCTATAAAATTTTGAACATTAAGGGGATGCTAAAATTAAAGCTAAATCACAATATAAAAATATACAGTAAGAACCTAACATACGGCATCTTTGATCCTTTTTAGTCGACCTTCCAAATTTCGCCGTATTTTTAGACTGCAAAATATACAAGTACATGCTGTATCAATAATATTAGAAACACACAAAAATGGTTTTTCAAAGTTGATAGTTCTCTCTCGTTCCCGCACGCGTACAAAATATACATCTGTTTAATTCACTTTGTCGTTCTTCTTTCAACTCCTTTCCACAAATATGTACACTTTGTAAACATGCATGAAAGAGAACTTATGACTACGAAATTAGAACTCGTATATTATAAAAGTAGTCTAAACAACCGCCATTTTAGACTTAATACTGTTAATTTTTCCATGGTTAAAAAATGTATAAACTAGTATTACTAAACACTCATTGGATGAGAGATCTATTAGGTCCATAATAGCAATTGAAGTCGGTATCGCTTAAATAAAAGGATTGCGCTACTCTTTAATATAGAGCTCTATACAAAATAGAGTGTGTCCTTTTCTATGTGAACTCTATCTCCACTTCTCGAATGCTCAATCTAGATATATACTACATCCATACCACCATTAATAATTTTATATTTATATATTCTTTTCATGAATATTTTATGAATAACGCATGAAATTATAAAATATTAAAGCACCGTAAGACTTCGTAACCAAACGTGATACATGAATTTATTTTATTAAGTTTGGTTATGTTTCTCTTTCTCTATTTTATAATCACAATAATGGCGATACTTAGATTCTTTATTTTGAACGGAATTGATGTGTCCAAAGATACCGTTGTTTGAGATGCACAAGCAAATCTGTGCGGCTAAATCGAACCAAGAATTATTTCTATTGTATATCCTTATACTGTGGTCGAACTTTCTTAATGTTGATAATATAATTTTCAAACAAAAATCTAGTGGCCACTGAAATGATAGGAATGCTTATTACAAAAATGCACACGACCGTACAATGATTTTGTTAGAGCATGATACGAAAGAGAGCGTCCTAAATGATATTTTTTTCTTTCCTTTCTCTTGGCCTTTGGATGTCTGTTTTTGTACGAAAATAATAGTAAAGTAATATCTTTATCCTTCTTCAAGCTGACTGTGCATGAATAATAAACAGTAGTGGGAACAGTCCCATGAGAAGTATATACATGCTAAATCTATGTACTTAAAAATACAACTGTACAATGATTTTGATCAGATTGTATTAAAAAGAGACAAAGGTACCACTTGGAACCCTCTAGAGACCCTATAATCAGAAATTGGCCATCAGGAGGGCCACTTTGATTGGAGCTGGAGCAGAATTTTTCGTCAACTCCCGCTTAAATTCAAGCTGTAATTACTTTTTTCTTTTGAATATACGTAATATTTATCAATAAATATTATAAAAAATACTACAAATTTATTTTGTATATTAATTTAAATAATATATGTTGAAATAACTTTTATATTTAATGTTCTCTTAATTATTAATACAATCTTTAATTTTATGATTTTGTTATAACAAATATGTTACTTAACCTCACAAAGATAAGAATTATTTGTAGGCGTTCAATCTTTACGTCCAACATTTTTCGCCCATTTAACATGACGTTTCAAGTTTCTTAGGAACACTTTCATGATGTATCCTTTTGATGAGGAATTACTGCAAAATTCAGCTGAACATCCACCATATTAAACTTCAATCACGCTGCACCGCTACGTAAAGGACACTTACACATACATATTACACTGAACATATCACATATACTCTGCCATTTGTGAAAGAGCGAGATAGTGAGATGTTCCTTTCTCACTCGCAGGAATTTGACGAAATCTGACTGATGGCCAGTCTCTTATTATAGGGTCTCTAGGACCCTCTTTGTCGGATCGCCTATGCGCGTTTCTTGTAACGTTTTGTAATATATTTTAGTGCGAGTGGCACGTGATGCGCGCAAAGAGAAGGGTAAAAAAAATAGCGTTAATGACAGCCTAGTGCTCATTGTCCAGCACACTCATGAATCTGTTCTTGCTCTTCGATTTCAGCGTCATCTAATGCAAGATCTATCACACACTATTTGATACAATTATTGTTCTGATTCATCTTTATTAAGCTAACCTTATACGTATAAAGCTAAATCAGTGAAAATTTTTTTTATTAAGTGTTTAATCGTAATTTCACACCGTCAATGTTCGTTAGTGTTTTCTGAACAGCGTGAAAAAATCATTTTGTACGTACGAGCTACACAAGTTCTGTATTAACCGTAGAACATATTTTGTCCGGCGATTACCGATTTCATACTGTAAGATCTAGGAGACCTTCCTCAACTTTGAAAAGCCATAACTTTAGTTCTAATCAATATTTTTCAACAATCTTTTTTAATGAAAGTTTAAAGTCTCAGAAATATAATTGCACAATATCGACATTGCCGAAAAATTTATTGCAAACTTATTAAGGAAAAACTTTTAAGCATAAATAAAAAATTTATTAAAAATCCATTTTTTTATAAATTATATATTTGTAACAAAAAACTTTTAAGAATATTACAACGTTTTAAATTTAAAAATTAATACTTTAAAACAAATTATGGCAGTCATTTTTTATAAACAGTACAATTATGTAACAAAGAGAAAATAATGCATTTTTATGACGAGCTCAAAATATCTAAAATAAAAAATTGATGTTTTATAACATACTTTATTAATATATTTTATTCATCTTTGCTGTAAGAACAAATGGCATCTCAAACATTTATATTGTTTTTCGATCCATTATGTATTGACAAATTCATATCTCTTTCTTATTTATATGCGAGTAACATACGCGAACGGATCTGTTCAGATGTCTTGTTCGGGAAAGTTTTGTATTATCCCCAAAAAATTATACAGATACATTATACGAGTCCCAATGGCCCTGACAAAATTTAACTTCCATTCCATTTGAATTCTAATTGAGCAATAAAGTTGGTCAACCATTAACGATCAAAAAGGAAGACTCCCCTCCCAATGACTAGAACCTTCTTTCATATCCCGTCTTCACACAGCAAGCAAATTTATAACTGTATAAACGGTAATAAAAATTTTATAAGCGATTTACCAGATCTATAAATGTGTTCTAGGGTTAAGATAAAATTAATCTTAAGTAACAACTGTACAAATAAATTTTTAACTTTCTGTTCAATTTTCTTGTAAAATGTATCATTACGTTTTCTCTTTTACGTGTTTTTCAAGTCTGTAAATAGATTTAGTAATTCTTAAAGCTAATTCAAAGATTTGCACTAATTTAATGTCGGTAATTCGTACTTTAGTATCCCCTTAAATATTAGATAATTGGCTTTCGTGTCCGTTGCAATCTCACTAAAAAAAAAGGGGAGGGGGGGCAAGTCTTTCACTAGCAATTGTAATGATAAAAAACTTAAGCACTACAAATTTTTAAAATAGTACTTCTATTGGTTCTATTAAAAAAATATTTGTAATTTTCTACATGATACATAATTACAAATATGTTTATATTATTGTTAAAATTTCTTTTTAGAAAACTATACTTCTTCATTATTTCATGTAAACTTCATTTATAAGTAAAATATAAAATATATAGTATGTCTCAAATTATCATACTTATTCTTAATTTTAAGCGTCAATTAAAAAAATTATAATTTATACATAATTATAATTTTTAATTTAACTTTAATTAATAAAAAAACTAACTTGCTCAACCCTAATTTAAATACACCTATATATTTACTTTAAAATAAATTTATATTGTGTAAATAATATATTATTTTTCTCATCAAAATCTTTTTTCATTATCTCTCTGTTAAAAATCAATTTATAATAGTTATATTAATTAAAAAAGTTGCGTTTCCCTGATTTGATGCAATTCTGGTAAAATTTTGTCGATTCGAATTCGAAAAGAGATGGGATTCGATTCAATTCGGTGTAAAAAAAATCTTGATTTGCACATCTCTTAATTTATTATTTAAAAATCTAATTCAATTGTTATATAGCACCTATTAGCACCCATCTTATGCACAACTCTTTGAGATCCAAGTAAATTATTATCATTGATTCAAGCCAAACAATTTCAGAGCATTAAAAGCAGTAGCCAGCGCGACTTGTTCTGGTGTGACTCGCATAAATGCCGCTACCATTTCCACGATCGCTGGCAAGGCACATGGCTCGTTACGTTGAAAAGTGCAGTAACGTTGAAGAAATGTCATAGATCGTTCGGTTAGAGCGTCCTTTACGTGTACGGGTAATTTGCTGGCTCTGGTGTTCGGATACATGAATGGTGCATCGGTTTCCACTAGAATCTTGTCTAACGGCGCTCGTCCGCCCTCCAGCAACTGTCTCACTCCACTGTCAGACTTATCTTTGCACAGGTAGCCTGTAATGCCCAAATAGAATCCCTGATCTAGATAGACTTGCGCCTCCTCCGCAGTGCCAATAAAGGAATGAATCAAGACGGACGGCAGACGGTTTTTGTATTGACCAAGGATCTCCAGCACGTCCTTCTGCGCGCCCCTCTCGTGTATCACCAATGGCTTGTTCAATGTACAGGCCAGTTCTATCTGCTTGTGAAACACAGCGCGCTGCACTTCCGGCGTTGAAAAATCGCGGCTATAGTCCAAGCCACACTCCCCGATCGCCACGCACTCAGGATTGCCGGCTATGCTCTCCAATTCGCGCAGGGTATTGGGCTCCTCCCAGGATTTGGCATCGTGTGGATGCACACCGGCGGTCGAGTAGAGTGTCCCAGGATATATTCTGGTTAGCCTCAGCGCCTCCTTGCTAGAACGAATGCTGGTGCCAGTCACCATGATTTTTTGCACGCCGGCGTCCTTCGCTCTCTGTATCACACTATCTAGGTCCCGACTGTATTTCTTGTTCGTCAGATTGGCACCCACATCGACTATGATATAGTTCTCGTAACACTGGGTCATGGACGAAGGAACGGCTTTGTCCTCCTCGGCCATTCCTTTGGGCTTCCGCGAAACGGTGTGCTAAAGCAGAGAAAAATAATGGGTCTGTTTTTAGCTGAACTTTTTGCACGGTTCATCTTTCTTCCTTGTTTTCATGTTGGAGAAAAAAGAAAAAAACATGAGCTGTGTAGGTTAACCAAAAAGAACAGACTAAATGAAAAAAGTAGAATAGAATTTCAGCTTTTTTGCCAAGAAGATATTTGGTTTACAGTATTTCTCACACATATCCATCCATATCTTAAACTTAAAAAGACATATAGGGTATCCCTAAATTCGCGGATCAAAAGTACTATAACAAGAAAAGTTAAGTAATAGTTATTTGTAAACTGTTATTTCGAATAATAGAGAAGCAAGTGGTATCACACAATTACATTTTAAATAATTTTAATAATCAATATTTAAATTAAAAACTTAGCAATTATATTCATCAAACTGTTCAATTCTAGACTCAAAATTATGATAGTTACTTATTATAGTAAATATTATTTGCAAAACTATAATGATACTGCATAATAGATTGAAGAGAAATACAATGATAATACAGCTCATCACAAGAATAAATTTAAAATAGTTGGTTTTAATTTATAAAAAAAACACAGTGTTTTACTATAAAATTATTCAAAATAAAAAAATTTGTAGAATATGTATAAATGTATATACATATGTACACATAAGCCTTCCGCATATAGACTGTGGTATAGAAATTCTATAATACATATAATATAAACTATAGATTAGCAAGAAAATTATAATCAATTTATCAAATAACTTTGAAAAAAAACAGTATTAAAACATGAGTATACATAAAGGCCCACCATGTTTAGCTTTGTATAACTCGAAATATGTACAGGCAAATAAAAAGCTAAATAACAAAAAAAAACACTTGAGTGTACATATATTGCATGACAATATTTAAGTTTAAAAAGAATGGGAAAGTATATGTAAATATTAAAATGTACTTTGAAAAAGTTTCTAAATGCTCCTAAGTACAAGTGTCTTATAAATGTAGGCTATTGATATATTAGCGTCACTACACAACAGCAGGCTATTACTAAATAAATCATTCCATAATTACTAAAATTTTTATTAAATGAAGATAATATAAACATAGTACTTATAAGTATATAGATATGGCTCATAATACCACCTACTCCTCTATACTTGCACCTAAAATTTTATTATCCCTCTATTGCCTCTGTCCCTTTTCCTATTAATCCTGCAATAGCTCACATAGATCATTCATGCTATTTCTAACGATTAGATTTTATCCCTCATACTTATGAGCCTGGCCCTCTGTGCTTTTGCTTCCTAAAATTTTTTTAAGATGGAAGACATGAGAAAACAATAGCGATACAAGATTTTTATACACTACACAACAAAGAATAGGCAATACTTTAAAACGCTCAAAATTACACAATATTCAGATCGTTGTAATTCTGTGAAAAATTATCGTAGAAAAAAAACTAAAAAAGCATTTTGAAGCTTGAAATCTTTAGTTTCGAGAATAATAATTCATCAAACGATTTATAGATTGTTCACGAAGTTATGCGGATTCAAATAAGAATGCGTTAGACTCAAAATTTTTTACAAACTTTGCAAAGCTCCACGCCGTAAAATAAAAATTACAAGCAAATGCAATTTACAGCATTCAAAAGCGAAATTCTTTATCTTTAATTTGTTGCGTACTTGTTGAACGTTGTACAACTTTTTTTCACTGAGTTATTCAACACTGAAGCAAAAATGGCCTCTTTTGTTCAATGTTGAATAACTCGGTGAATAAAAATCGTATTATGTTCAACAAGTACGCAAATTAAAGATAAAGTTTTACACTTTCGAACGCTGTAAACTGCATTTGTGTGCGATTTATAATTCACGTCGAATAAACTCGCAAAGTTCATAATAAAAATTGTCGCGTCTTTATTTGTATCCGTATAGATTTTTAAGAGATCAATTTATGTTTTCAAAATCAATATAAAAAGTTTGTAGAAACATTAAGCTGTAAAATGCATTTTGAAAAATTTTATTATGATTTATCATTTTTGTCAATGTTACACAATCTTTTGGAGAGTAACTCTAGATAATCTTTTAATTTTGCGATTAAATGCTCACTTAATTTTTGTTGAAATCAATATTTCAACTTTGTGAAAAAAAATTATAAAATAATCTTTTTGGGCTTATTTTAAAGGGCGAAACCTTTTGATTATTTAAGTTAATTTTTCTCAAAGTTTCTTTTACATTATAAAATAAAGTAAAAAATTCAAGAAAGATTTAAAACAATAAAAATTTTGCACATTTAAATAAATCTACGAAGTTTCAAATTTTTGCCTTTCAAATTAACATGAAGTTGAAAATTAAAAAAAACCCTTTAAAATAATTTAAGTAAAAAATAATCCATGATATTTTTGATGTTCTATTGCATTATGAAAAATTTTTCATGCATTAGCAAAATTTTTGATTTTTTTAAATCTTTCTTGAATTTCCTACTTCATTTCTTAATGTAAAAGAATCTTTAAGAAAAATCAACTTAAATAATCGAAAAAAATCAACTTAGATAATTGAAGCAAAAAAAGTCATTTTTGCTTCAGTGTTGAATAACTCACAAGAAAAACGACAGAGATGTCCTCTTCCGATATTGACAAGCCTTTAATATGTTGTAGTACAGATAAAAATAAGAGATACGTATTTTTTTTATACGCACCCGTTTTCACTTTTAGGGGGTAAAATACCCCTTGGAAACAAATCAGTTTTTTTGTAAAGCGTATATTGTCGAAACTTATAAGGGATAGAGAAAAATGTTGAAATAAAAAGTTAAATAATTTGAAGAGTACTTTATAACAAAGTTAAGAAAAAATTAAAAAAAATTTTTTTTATACTTTCCCCTCATCACTTACCTATTTTTTTTCAAAATATTTATTTCTTTTTATAAGCAAAATAAAGCTTATTTTATTACGCATTTAACGGTATATGACAAAGTTATGTTGCGACATTTCCATTTTCTAAAAATAATTAAAAACCACTCTATAACGCATGGTACGTGCATCCGTCCGTGTACTGTGGAAGTGTCCCCTTTTGACGAGCCTTTGATACGTTGTAGTACAGATAAAAATAAGAGACAAGTATTTTTTATACGTACTTGCTTTTACTTTTAGGGGATAAAACACCCCTTGAAAGAAAATTTTTCTTTTGAAGCGTATATCGTTGAAACTATGAGAGATAGAGAAATATGTTCTAATTAAAAGTTGAATGGCTTCAAGAGTACTTTATAATAGGCCTAGTTTACACCGAGCACTTGACACACGTACTAACTAGTAATTTTCTGTTAATTATCTCAATTTCAGCAATGAATTTAAAGAATAGTATACTAAGCTGGTACAATATGAATTGAGATAATTAAATATATGTATCATGTATACACGCATCGTCGAAAGTAAGATAATTTAATAGAAAGTTACGAGTTAGTACGCGTGTCAAGTGCTCGGTGTAAACTAGGACCTAGTGATAAAGGAAAATATTTAAAATATTTTTTTTATATTTTTCCACCACCACTTATCTTGTTTTTTTTTTATTTTTATTTCTCTTCATAAGCATAATAAAGTTTATTTTATTACGAATTCAACGATGTATAATAAAGTTATGTTTCGACATTCCTATTACTTATTAATGTATGCGGAACTTGCTGATTGTTTTGTCTATATACATTGTTGATATTGTTACAACCGCGACGCGCACTCACTCATATCACTCACGGCGCACTCTCTTATTCGCTATTGCTTCAATAACACTCTCTTTTGGGTTCTAAAGAGAACAGTTTTATTTAATACAGAGAGACGCAAACTCGCGTCCGTACATCAAGCTTGACTCATGTCAACAACATCATGACATTCCGTCGTCAACAAACGACAGTCAAAACTGGAGGAGGATACCTCTGTTGCTTTCCTTGTCAGTAAAACAAAGTCGTATAACGCTCAACAAGTACGCAAATTAAAGGTAAAGAGTCACGCTTTCGAATGCTGTAAACCACATTTGCGTGAAATTTTTATTTCACGCTATGGAGCTTTGCAAAATTCGTAAAAAATTCTGAGTTTGACACATCCCCATTTGAATCTGCGCATCTTCTTAAACAATCTGTAAATTGTTTGAAGAGTTGTCAATCTCAAAACTAAAGATTTCAAGCTCCAAAATGATTTTTTAGTTTTCTTTCTACAATAATTTTTCACAGATTTACAGCGATCTAAATAATGTGTAATTTTGAATATTTTAAAAGTGTTCTCTATTTTTTATTGATCTGAAGCAAATTACTAAAAAATACTTCGTTATTCCCTATATCCGGAATAGAGGCCCAACATGGGTTGAGGGCATCGTTATGTCGGTTAAGAAGTCGGATGCGATCATATGATGCTATCTCAAGCTAGTATCAGTCAGCCTCTCCAGCTAAATTCCTACTCTCACCTCCTAGAAGTGCGAAGACGGGTACCCCCTGATAATTTGAGCAACTTGGTGGAAGGTTAGGGTTTTAACTCCAGCGGGAAACCGAGTCAGAGCATACAAAAGATGGAGCAAACAAGCTTGCTAGGTGCTTTAACATGGCAGCCCCATGACCAAACTTTGGATACTATGGACTAATAACCCGTATGTCCGAGATCTAATCTGAAACTTCTACGAATTGCCGGACTGTCCATGCGTTGACGACCTTTGCTATAAAAACTCGGACTAGATTTGGATGCTGGAATGTGCGTACGATGTTCGCACGCAAGATAAATAAATACACTTATTAAAAAAAAAAAACCTGGATCTTACAATTGTGAAGCAAACATCTAACGCACGAAGTCGACTGCACTGGTTGGGAAAACAGTTACCGGGAAGGCTCATATGGCGCACCGCGCTATGGTCAATTTTCACAAATTTATTATTTCGAAACTAAGGCCTATTCGACCAAACGCCAGGAGACGTAAACTTTTTTTTCGTCTCCAGAATAACTAAAAAAATTGGGATCGAAATCCCAGGGTGACTCACTTGATCCTTCCCTTGTGAGTTCATCAAAAAGTCTAAGGCCTGGCTCGATAAGGAATTCATCATTCCAGATTCACTTCTTTCTTTCTCTACAAATAAAACTAATACTGAGAGGCCTATTGTTTCTAAAAAAAAGTGGACGTCCGCATATTTCCTTCCATGATGCAAGCGAAAGAACAAAAAAACACAAATGTTCGGAATTATTATCGTCTCATTGTTTAGAAGAAATTACTTCAACAACAGCTATGGGTTTGCGTATTGCGGGCAAGAGGAAGGTGGCTAACTTTGTTTCAGATATTGTGTCTTCTGGATCCATTCCAAAACAACCTAAAAAAAGTCAATATTCAGACAATCAAGCATTATCAATGACAATAAAAGGAAAATTTACGACATCACAGTATAATTTGATTCGTTTACAGATTAAAGAAATGGGATATATTCCAGCTATAAATGTGTAATCGAAGCAAAAAAACGCTGTTATCCTGACACATTTGAAATTACGGGTGATCGTGCAGAAGTTTCTTTGCAATCTCTTCTAAACCATACTGATTCTCGTTTAATTCAAACATGTAATCCAGTTTTAATTTCATCGGATACATCTCAAACTTATCGTAAAGTAGGGCTTTGATGGCTCATCTGGACAGTCACAATACAAGCAAAACGCGTCTACTGCTTCAAAAATTTCAGATGAGAATTTTTTTGCGACTTTGCTCGCCATTGCAGCTTAGATCTCAAAATGAAAACACGTTCGTACTGTAGATTAATTCTCGTCCTTCGGTAAGATGTTATCGACCGTTGCGTTTTCAATTTTTAAAAGAAACTACGGCTGTTATCAAATCTGAAGAAAAATACGTCACTTCACAGATAAATCAATTAATTCCACTAAAATTGACAGAGCCCTCCGAAATCACAATCCATTTTAACTTGGTATTAACTATGGCCGACGGAAAAGTATGGAACGCATTGACAGATACTTCTAGTATAACATGCTACATTTGCAAGGCAAAACCGACTGAGCTCAAAAAGTTTGACACATCTACTCATCGTATCAATGAATCTGCGCTTTCGTTTGGAATTTCTCCTCTTCATTGTTAAATCAGATGCTTCGAGTTCCTGCTTCATCTTTCATATAGAATAATTGTAAAAAAATGGCGTATCGTGGGTAAACTTAAAGAATTCCAAAAACAAAAACAATACATTCAAGAACAGCTTCATCAGCGACTGGGATTTATTGTAGATGTCCCGAAGCAAGGATATGGAAACACAAACAACGGCAATAGTGCCCGTAGATTCTTTGAAAAGCCAGCATTAGTGAGTGAAATAATTGGAGTTGATAAAAATCTTATCTATCGATTATCAATATTATTAAAAGCAATTTCTTTAGGATTGAAAATCAACTCGACGAAATTCGGCAAATATTGCCAAGAAACTGCTGAATTGTATAGAAAACTTTATTGGTATCCAATGCCTCCTACAATCCATAAATTGCTTGACTATGGTAAAATTATTGTATCAACCGCTATTCTCCCTCTAGGACTTCTTTCTGAAGAAGCTCAAGAGGCGAGAAATAAAGATTGTTGGTATTTCCGAGAACATAACACACAAAAATGCTCCAGACTTGCAACGAATGAAGACTTATTTAAAAGGTTACTGGTTCCATCGAATCTTTATATTAAGTCTCTAAAAAAAAAGACGACTTTCTTCTAAAAAATATAAGCCACTTTCCAAAGATATCTTAAATCTCTTGAAACCGGATGTTTTTAACCAGGAAGAACCTTATTATACTGAAAGCGGCATCAACAGCGGTAATAAAAGCGATAACATCAGGGATAATGAAATTTAAGGATGTACGTGTTATATCTCATTACTAAAAATATAAAAATTTCATAGATTGTTCTCTTATTACGTTTGAGTATTTGTGTAAAATGTGAACACAATTCCTTTATTGATTTAAATTTTATTTAATTTTTTGTTTACTTTGATTTTTATGCAACATTGTAATATCAAATAAATTCTCATGTAAAATCAAAATTTTCACATATATTAATAATATTCTAATATATAAATCTTCATTTAGCTCTATCTACTCGTTACTTAAAAAAATATTTATTTAAAACTGTAACAAAATATAATCATTTTTGTTTTAAAAAATGATCATAAATCAAAATTTTCGTTGTTTCTTTCTTTGCAGCTGGTTTCAGGGCCAAAATTCAGATATTTGTAAAGACGTCTTGAATCTTTTGAAACCCAATGTTCGTAACCTGGAAGAACCTAGTTATAATGAAAGCGGCAGCGGTAATGAAAGCGATGTCAGCAATAATGAAATTTAAGGATATATGTGTTATTTTTCATAACATTACCAAAAATATAAAAATTTTATAAATTGTTTTCTTATTACGTTTGAGTAATTGTGTAAAATGTGAACACAATACTTTTATTGAATTAAAAGTTATTTAAATTTTTGTTTACTTTTGATTTTCATGCAAAATTGTAATATAAATTGTCATATAAAACAAATTAAATCAAAATGTTCACATTCATTAATAATACTCTAATATGTAAATATTCATTTAGATCTACCTACTCGTCACTTAAAAAATTATTTATTTAAAAATATAACAAAATATAATCATTTATGTTTTAAAAATTATTATGAATCAAAATTTTCGTTGTTTTCTTTTTTGCAGCTAGTTTCATGGTCAAAATTCAGATATTCGCGATCAAAATTATGTTGATTACAAAAAAATTGAAACGAAAAAGAATAAACCTACCCTAAGAAACCTACAAAACTTTCAGGTTTTTAATTTCAATAACTTTTAGCTTACATTGTATAGTCAAAATATCTTTAAAAACAACAAAATAAAACGGGAAAAAATACAAAATAAATAAAATGCACAAAGAAATAAAAAATTTTTTAAAAATGGGACTACATATCTTCCAACGTCCCCGTTGTCCTAGCCCTGGGTTATACTAATTTAAAAAAAATTTTCATTTTGCACATATTTTCACCAAATGTTTCTAAAAATATAATTGAACCATTTTACCATAAATGGTGAAATATAAATAATTTGCGATGTTTAGAAGTTTGGCCGGCTAAAATCGATTTGGTCACAGTGTGCGCCGCCACCGGAGAGATTCTGGTCTACTCAGATAAACCGGAAGACGAGAACCACAAACAAGGGGTTAGCATTCTGTTTTCAAAAAAGAGCCTCTTAGATTGAAAACCGGTATCGCCTAACCTGATCACAGCGAGATTCGCAACACGTGCAAGACCTATCACTTTTATACAATGCTATGCTTCAACGAAAATGGCCACGCCGGAAGAAAAAGAGGAGTTTTACTCCTCCCCCGCTGCAACATTGAGCGCCGTGAAAAACTCCGATATTATAATCCTGATAGGAGACCTAAATGCTAAAGTCGGCAATAACAATGACGGTTGTGAACAGGTGATGGGAAAACATGGTCTAGGTGCAATGAATAACAACGGAGAGCTCGTCAAAACCTGTTCAAATCACAGTTTGGTTATAGGTGGAACTACCTTCCCCCATAAATCCTCCATACATAAACCTAGGTCTCACCGAATAAACATACCTTCAACCAAATCGATCATATTGCTATCATGACGAGGATCGTTACTAGATGTACGTAACAAACGTGGTGCGGACAAAGCTAGTAACCATCACCTACTTATTGGGATACTCAAACTAAAATTTGCGGCTAAACAAAAAAACAAACGCTAACAATAAGAGACTCAAATACAACCTACATCGGCTTGCCAATCCACATGTCCTAGAAAGCTTCAACAGTACACTCGAGGAAAAGTTGAGTAAAAGAGACAAAGATGGCCTAACCCCCTCAACATCGTGGAAGAAAATAACGAACATCCTTCACAAAACCAGCAGCGTTGTTCTTGGCAAACTACATAAAGGAAGAAAATCATAGATCTCTGAGGACACTTGGCAACTAATTGAAGAACGGAAAAAACTTAAAGCGAGAATCAACCAAGCTCATTCGGACATTGAACGCAACCGGCTACTTGCAACTTATACGCGGGTAAACAAAGATATTACGCGTGAAGCGCGTCATGACAAACGGAAAAGAGTCAAAGAACTGGAAAAGAGGGCCCAAGCAGCTGCTGAGACAAAAAACACCAGGAAACTGTACAGAATCATCAAATCTAGCTAACAAAAACTTTGCCCAAGTCCAACCCGTCAAAAACAAAAACGGTGAACTGCCTTGCTCTACCGAAGAGCAACTCCGTGTATGGACGGATTATTTCAAGGATACCCTCAGCTCTCAACCCAACTAGAGTGGCAACTTTTAAGTAAACAAAAAAGAAATGTTTTTAAACTCTGACATTGGACCTTATTAAATTCTTGTGCTTTTAATAAGGCCCAAATTAAAAATAAATTAAAAATAACAAAAAAATTAAATATTATTTTTCAATTCACTATTAAAATAATTATTAATCACAAATACGAAATCTTTTAAGCTCTATTATACTAGTAAAACATCACAATTATTTTTAATTTTGTCTATAATTAATATTTTAACTATAAGAAATTCTCGATATTTTAGTGCAATTTTAGCTTATGGAAAGTTACCCAGATAGCCAAATGATTGCAAATTGTCGGCAACTTGCTACAAATATCGCTCATAAGTTGTCAGCAAAGCAACAGAAGGGGGTATCCTCTTTTCAGTATGTTTTTGTCAGTAATAATTTTCAAAATATAATAATGGCAAGTTTTCAACAATCTATTGGCAATAGACTTTAAACTCAATTTTCAGCAACTTGCCGGCAACTGGCGCGCAACACGTCAGGAATCCTTAAAATCTAAACAATGAGTAGGAAACAAGTGTTGCTGTAAGGTTGCCCTTAGATTGCAGACAATGCAAGAAACTTGTAGAAAATTCGTCGGCAATCTGATGACAACAATTTTCAGCAATTTGTGAACAACTGACGTGCAACATGTTGTGTTTTTAAATTGCCATCATGTTATAAACAACAGGTAAAAAGATTTTTAATCCTTTTCATATCCCTTCTATAAATACCATATAGATCTTGTTACAAAATCTGTGTCATATCAAGACTTATGTTCAACAGATAGAGCAGATCGGTGAGCGCTTAGTGAGTTAAGAGCAAAACTATGTTCCAAAACTCATCATAAAAAAGTGTTGCAACCTTTTAGCTCATGACTGTATATACGCACACCGACGGAATCGGTATCCCTCCGCGCGCGACACGCGGCTTCTACACATATACGCGAAGTGCCCACTACATACGTACTAGTCTTCCTCTTCCATGCTACTAGTGTGGCTGCTAAAAGTCGAAAATGCATTGCTGACACTGGGCCATTTTGAATTTTCACTAGTTTTTGAAACACACAACGACAAATGATGTACATTCATAATAAGAGTAAAAAAGTAGGTTAGGCGATGCATACGCAAGTATGCTTCGCTTGAGTTGGTCGTTTAAGTACTGGCGTTTACGTGCACTTCTCTCACTCAATAATAATGCACATCATTGTCAACTAAATGCTGAAAACTTTTCAGCAATTAATAGGTTTGTTTGAGTTGCTTGAAATCCCCAAAAATTTTTGCACTCGAGATGAGATAAATATATATTTGATCGTAAGAGACGACAAAAAAATTAATTCAAAAAGGGCAGCAACACGAACAGGCCTATTATTATAGTAGAGTTGCTATTCGGTTGCCGACATGTTGCTCACAACTTATGAATAAAAGTAATACTCGCATGTTTCTGTTAACTTTATATTATTATTCGGTTGCCGACACATTGCTCACAACTTATGAATGATAATCGTTGTTCACATATTGCTATCAGATTGCTATAAACATTGGTTGCAACAATTGTTCTACCGTTGTTTGACAATAAAACTCAGCATATTAATACTGAATTAAGAAAAACATTTTTGTTTAATTAAATTATAGGCAACATAATAGCAATTGACGAGCAACTTAATTTCTGCAATTATTTGATTTAGATTGAGTATTCACGTTTGGCTATCTGGGTAGTATCATTGAAAATCGTTATTTTCTGCTGCAAGCCACATACATAATAAACAAATGACAATGGCTATAACAATCAATGTACAAGTGGGCCTTATTTCTTAATACATTATTTATAAAAAAGTATATTTATTCCAAAAAATTGATATACATTTGTTTTTTCCTATAGTTAGAAAGTTGAATAATATTATAATATATTGTAATAAACCATAAAATAATGTATACTTATTAAATTTACAACACATTTTTATAAAAACGACTGATTTACCCACTTTGTTACAAGCTTTCGTTGCACTGAATAAACGTGTTGCCAGCGGTATTAATTTCCTATTCAGTCTTTATCTACTTCCTATGACATATCTTTTAAGCATGTATTTCAAACATAAAGCGAGTTTTTAAATGGTAAATTTAAAAGTGGGTCTTATTTAGTTCTGGGCCTTATTCAGCTTAAGTACCTTAATTAATGCAACTAAATTTTTTTTTTACAAGGATATACCTATAACAACGGTTGCGGTCTAATTGACCAATGCAAAAATTGAGCGTTTGTTAGCCAATAGGAATTGAGTCGTTAAGCGGTGTAGTTATTCCTCTTCTTCCACGATTTCGCCCTCATTTGGTACATGTATGCACTAGGCAGTGCTCGCAATAAAATGCACATTTCGAATCGATTTCTGAGGCAACGCCTACTCTCTCCTCACTACTACTCGAGACTCGACGGCCGAGCCAATTGCTCTTAAGACTGTAGCGCTCCATGTTTTGTAGTTACATAAACAATTAAATAAAGATAATTTATTTATTTAAATGCCCGCTTAATATCGGGGTATGTACTTGATAATTATTATTACAATTATAATAATTTAAATGCTAATTTTTAATGAGCGGTCAAATTGACTTCTGCTGTGGTTTTAAGTAGAGAAATTTTACTGTAGTTCTAGTGTTAAGAGTACACAAACCACTCAAAATCAAACAACCTCCTATAAAACTAATTATTACAAAGAAATAAAGAACAAGTTGAAAAAAAAGCAAACTTGCAAACAATTTAGGTTCTTAGAAAGTATTTAAGAGGCTGAAAATTTTACTGAATATTCTTCCTATGTCAAAATATACATAATTTTGCCAGAATTTTTTGTACGCAAAAATTTTTTTATAAAAAATTACTGGTCTTGTGTGTGAAGATAAAAATGACACTATATAACAAATTTCTTGCATATTTGTCATGAAGAAGCATTCTTTGATAAACAGGATGCACTGAATACAAATATAATCACAAAAATTCTCTTACATAAATTTCCAAGAATTAAACCCTCAAAAAATGCGTTTTTGGCAATTTTCATAAATTCATAACGTATAAATCACATGTTCCAGCAACTTTGGCAAGGTCTGATATTAAAGTTTGGACTTTTATCTTTTTGCGAGTCTGAAAAAATTAAAAATTGAAAGTGCATTTTAGAAGATGTAATTTTGGAATTTTTTAAAATTGTGTTTTTTACGTATGCAAATTTATATAAATCTTTTTTTTTTATATCGCTGTCTTATTATAGGTTTACTTACACATTCTTAATATCTCTGTGCCATCGGTGTGACCGATTTCTTAACCTCACAAGTGTCATTCTTTTACGCATTAGAACTTTCTATCTGCTTTAGAGCGATGACTTTTTTCTTTTATATTCGTGTTCTACATATAAAAATAAACAATATTACGAAATTTGAGTCAAATCGGTGAGAAGGATCATGTCTCCTTGATTATCCGAAAATCTTTACTAGGGATAGACATGCCCAAAAATCATACAATTCAAAACGTATAGGAAGCAATCTTTTTTTTCTTTAAAAGTAAACAATCGATATTTCAATCATTTTCAAGCACATTTCTCTGCCTCTTAACCTATACGTGATGTAACAGGCGAAATCGAGACATTCGCGACAGATCGAGATTACCAGCGATTACGCAAAATGAGAGGAAAGTATAATCGTGATAAAGACTACCACATCGAGCAGATATAAAAATAAATCAACCGTCGCAGTGCCAAACAAACCGAATTGTAGGAATCACTTACCGCGATAAACCTGTGTTGATCCCAAACTTCGATGTTGCAGACAAGACGATAATATATTTTTTTATTCGTTCTTTCTTCTTCCCGATTCTCAATCACCACCGCTTGTTTTCGTTAAGCAGAAGCGTTTTTCACTGGGAAAATTAGTGCCCACTGAGTGTGCGCACTCGCCGCTGGCAATTGGACGTTTCGGTTCGCGCGATGACGATGCCAACGGAAACGCCCAATTACCTGCAGCGAATGCACACTCATGGTGTAGTCCTATGAAGTCGGCGTACATACGTATGTGTCAACACGTGTTAAGCAATTGGAAAGCACCTTTATAGTGTATGTATACAAAGTGTAAGCAAGAAGAACAAACCTATTGTCTTTGTTATCATGGTCGTGGTCGGTATGACATGTTTCCTAACCTCAATAGTTGTCAACCTCAACAATATTTTGTTTTATGAAACAGACGGCCGGATTTTTTCGTTTTGAGTGAAAACGCGTCGAATAAAGATGTTTTTAAAGAAAATTGAAGTGAGGAGCGTATTCTAAATAATTTATTTTTTCCATCTGCATTGAACTATCATTGGAATTAGCGCGAACTGCTTGGTTCGGTCTTCTCAACTGCTGTGAAACCTAACCTCAGATTCAATTTAAAGTAAGATTTGAACGATGAGAACTAGAAGAACTATGGCCATTCTCGGAGTGGGTTTGATCCTCGCCTCCTGTGTGATGATTTATCTTATGATGGATTTGATACTTCTTCCACCTGGACAAGGTCCTAAACTTTCTATGAGCAATGTAAGTTTCAACGATATCACTTACTAGATGAGGCCGCCAGTGCATCACCGATTTTAATAAAATTTTATGGATGTTTAGTAAGGGAGAGGGGGGCAAATAGTCACAATTAAAATTTTTTTTTTCCCATACCTATTCTATCACCTACCATTAATACAAACATAATTATATATCTCAAGTATCTGTTTTCTAAAAAGCAGTGAAACTATAGAGCCAAATATAACTGAAGAAGAAGCTTAAAATTTTGTCTTTGTTAAAACAAAGTTAAATCAGGATTTTATTTTGGTATTTAAGGTACATTTTATTGATTTCTGAATCTTTGAACAACATTTAACCTATTTTGTATTATATAGTACATTTTTCCTCTATTTTGATATATTTGATATATTTGCATACCTGGATATCAAATTTGTTTTTCTCAGTAAAGTTTTAAAGTTTTAAAAAAATAGCTTTTGTAGCAAATAGTGACAAATATAGATTTGAATTTTTCATAGAGAGGAGGTTAGAGTTGTTTTATTCATAGAAAGAGAAACAGAGAGAAAAAGGATAATTAAACTCATTACTCAAAATGGTAATTGGTTAAAAGCAATTAAAATTTTGATTAAATTGTTATATTGTTTTTTTGCAAGTTACGAATCGGTTTTGCAATTATAATATGTTTTTATTATACAGCCATTATTAACTTATGATATAAATATACTTATGATATAAAAGTCATTTTATTTAAAAGATTAATTGTTATCACTCACCTTGTACGGTGTCACTATTTGCCCCATACTATGAACAAATAGTGACAAATGTAGACTTCAATTTCTATGAAAATTTAATCCTTATACCATGACTTATGTAAGCTCTAAGTTTTTCTTTTATTTCAAGGTGGAAAGTACTTTTTTAATAAAAAAATCAAATCTTAAAAACCTGAAATTAGCTTGCAAGAGAAAGAGAAAAAAGTTTTGTATTATTAATTATTTATATTATTAACTATTTATTCCTTTCTTGTTTATTTACTCAAATTTTTACTATAGTAAAGCAGTAAGTTGCGGATATTAGGCATTATCGAGAAAATGATGATTAAATATTTCCAACACCTATAGTACCATTACAGCTTTTAGTTTTTTATAAGGTCTGAACCAAAAAAAAAGCAATAACAAAACCGTTTTGCTTGGAGACTGTTGTAAATATGACAATTTTCCCAACACTGGACACTATGCCGTTGACTCGACAATCGTTTTTCTGTAATGGTACTATGGGTATTGAAAATATTTAATCATCATTTTCTCAAGAATGCCCAATTTTCACGACTTACGGCTTTACTGTAGTAGATGTGCAAGTGAATACTACACATCTATAATATTATTAAAATTGGTGATGCATTAGTCATAGCTTTCCTTTGTTAAATCAAGGTGACAAATACAATTGTAAAAGGAGGACTGTCAATTATAAGGCCATTTTTTAGTGATTTCCCTATTTCCAGAAAAAAAATTTTTTTTTTTTCATTTTGATAGCTTTAATGAAGATATTTTGATAGTCTTAATAAAAAAATATAATAAATATTTGCATAAAGTTTTGTTTTATTTATGATTGTAGTTTTTAATTAAATAATATGAGCTACTAATTAAAAAAACATTTTTAATAAAATCTCAAATAATTGATATGTTTACTAAATGGTCATAGCTAGAATTTTAGCTAAAATAATGTTTTTGTGTGATTTTATATACAATTTCCAATTCTTTCAAACTGCGAGCTATTGTTGTCTCTGTGAAGTTAGCACCTCATTTTTCTGCACCACAAGTTTTTATGCAAGTTCTATTTGCACCCTTAATAGTTCTAGAGTTCCTGATAGTTTATAACAATAGTTCCGCTGAAATAACATTAAAAATGATAATTTGAAAATATGAGGTGCCAACTTCGCGTGGCACCTCAAGTTTCGAAAAAATTTATTTTGACATTGGAATTCTATCGTTCTCGAAGAGTTCTAGAGTTCCCAATAAGTTTAAACTATAGTTCTGGTCATTAAATATTAAAAAAAACTTTTTAATTTAAATTTTTTGTCCGCACCTCAAATAAAAAAAAAAATTGTTTTTGACATTGGAATTCTATAATTCTCGAAGAGTTCTAGAGTTCCCAATAAGTTTAAACTATAGTTCTGGTCATTAAATATTTTTAAAAAATTTTTTAATTTAAATTTTTTGTCTGCCTCAAATTTCAAAAAAATTGTTTTTGACTATGGAATTCTGTAGTTTTCGAAGAGTTTTAGAGTTCTCAATAGGTTATATTACCAGTTCCAGGTTATATTACCTATATATATATATTTAAACAATTGTTAAACCGCGGGCTGGCGCCATACTACAAGAGTAAAGTACCATCTTGTTGAGAGTTCTGGACGAGTTCTTGGCATTTTTCGATAGTTCCGCAATAGTTCTAAAGTGTTCTGTAGTTTCGTCAAAAGTTCTCGCCTCTTACCATTGTTTTACTAATTTTTAAACCGCGAGCTGGCAGCGCACTGCAAGAGTAAAGTACTACCTTGTTGAGAGTTCTGGACGAGTTCTTAGCATTTTTCGATAGCTCACCAATAGTTCTCAAGCTTTCTACAGTTTCGTCAAGAGTTCTCGCCTCTAACTAGTTTTTTTATTAATTTTTAAACCGCGAGCTGGTTCCGCACTGCAAGAGTCTTTACTCTTGGTGAACTATTTGGTGAACTATTGGTGAACTATCGAAAAATACTCTTGTAATGCGGTGCCAGCTCGCGGTTTAAAAATTAGTAAAAAAATGGTTAGAGACGAGAACTCTTGATGAAACTACAGAACACTTTAGAACTATTACGGTACTATCGAAAAATGCCAAGAACTCGTCCAGAACTGTGAACAAGATGATACTTTACTCTTGTAGTGCGGTGCCAGCCCGCGAGTTTAACAATTGTTTAAATATATATATATATATATATATATATATATATATATAGATCGGAACTGGTAATATAACCTATTGAGAACTCTAGAACTCTTTGAGAACTATAGAATTCCATAGTCAAAAACAATTTTTTTGAAATTTGAAGTGCGGACAAAAAAATTAAAAATTTTTTTTTAAATATTTAATGACTAGAACTATAGTTTAAACTTATTGGGAACTCTAGAACTCTTTGAGAACTATAGAATTCCAATGTTAAAATCAATTTTTTTTAAACTTGAGGTGCCACGCGAAGTTGGCACCTCATATTTTCAAATTATCATTTTTAATGTTATTTCGGCGGAACTATTGTTATAAACTATCAGATGAGCGTGAAGCTGGCAGCCAGACCTAGCAGCCAGCCAGGGACGAATAGGGTGCCGGGGCCCCGTAAATAAAAAGTGATTAGAATTACAAAAAAACAATTGTTAGCCAATGTTACGCTCAAAGTAATAACAGATACGCCATTATTTCAAAGATAAACCATTGTATTAGTAATAAAATAAAATAAACTAATTATTTAACAGTTAGATATGATAACAGTAAATACCAAAGACAAACGCATACCCGTAGAGAGTCAAAAAAAATCACAGACACATCTCTCAATGAGCATAAAACGACGGAGTAGCGACCGAAGCGATGACGGCCCTTATTGTTTATTTAAAAAATTAATTAACAATTTCACTCAAGTAGCAGCCAATGCGTACGCATATCCGTAGAGAGTTGAAAAAAATCACAGACACATCTCTCAATGAGCATAAAACGACGGAGTAGCGACCGAAGCGATGACGGCCCTTATTGTTTATTTAAAAAATTAATTAACAATTTCACTCAAGTAGCAGCCAAGGCGTACGCATATCCGTAGAGAGTTGAAAAAAATCACAGAGACATCTCTTCGGTCGCTACTCCGTCGTTTTATGCTCATTGAGAGATGTGTCTGTGATTTTTTTCAACTCTCTACGGATATGCGTACGTCTTTGGCTGCTATTCAGTGAAATTGTTAATTAATTTTTTAAATAAACAATAAGGGCCGTCATCGCTTCGGTCGCTACTCCGTCGTTTTATGCTCATTGAGAGATGTGTCTGTGATTTTTTTCAACTCTCTACGGATATGCGTACGCCTTGGCTGCTACTTGAGTGAAATTGTTAATTAATTTTTTAAATAAACAATAAGGGCCGTCATCGCTTCGGTCGCTACTCCGTCGTTTTATGCTCATTGAGAGATGTGTCTGTGATTTTTTTTGACTCTCTACGGGTATGCGTTTGTCTTTGGTATTTACTGTTATCATATCTAACTGTTAAATAATTAGTTTATTTTATTTTATTACTAATACAATGGTTTGTCTTTGAAATAATGGCGTATCTGTTATTACTTTGAGCGTAACATTGGCTAACAATTGTTTTTTTTGTAATTCTAATCACTTTTTATTTACGGGGCCCCGGCACCCTATTCGTCCCTGGCTGGTTGCTAGGTCTGGCTGCCAGCTTCACGCTCATAACTATCAGGAACTCTAGAATTATTAAGGGTGCAAATAGAACTTGCATAAAAACTTGCGGTGCAGAAAAATGAGGTGCTAACTTCACAGAGACGCTATTGTTTTTATTCCAAACGCAGCTCTTAAATTGAATTAGACTGTAATGTTACAAAATTAAATAAAAAATCAATTTAATATTATTTATGTCATCCTTTTGATGTTCTGAAAAAGCTAAAGAATTTGTTGCAAAAAATATTACCTTGATACAGTTATTGAATTTTATTTTTTTGAGCCCTGTTATTCTTTATTTTTTTTTTTTTCTATTAAACGTTTGGTATTCTTAAAAAATAATACAAGAAAAAACTTTTATAATAACCACAATTTTGACATAATGTAGAGCTTATTAGTGACTAATGTGATTAACCTTTTTGCAAGAGGGACACATAGGTTTTTCTGGACCTCAGATATAATTAAAAATGCAAAATTTTATTAAAAACGCAATATTGTGCTTGTGAATAATAAAAAAAAAATTATATTACGCTTATATTGAATCTGGAGTTTTTATTTTTGGGTTTTGCGAATTTCATGTGATTAAACTTTTGAAATTTACTCACGTGTCTCAAAAAATTAAAAGATACAAATCTATGAACATTTTATTAAACACAACAAAATACACGAAATACAAGAAAAATTTTTTTACAATTTGCATTTATTATACTAATATAAATGATATATGTACTAGATATTATAAACATTTAGTTTCATACATTTTCGCGAATTTAATTAAACAGCAGACTTAATATTTCTTAAATAATTGATTAGAAATATTTTTTCAATCGGTAACTCTTGATCCACTAAACTTTTTTATAGTAATAAATGGAGCTTTGTTCGTATATGTATTATATTTTTTGTTTACTACAGTTAACAAAACAAGGAAAAAAAAATTTTTATTGAAAATCTGGAGATGCTCAAAAAACGCTTTATTTAATAGCCTTTTTCTTTCAGAGCAAAACTATTTATTTTTAATGATAAATTCTTTGCAACAATTGTAAGCAGTACGGAAAATAGTAATAGTAGAAAAATTGCTGTAATTGGAAAAACTTTGTTAACACATTTTATTGATCTTGACTTTTGACCTCTTTATTACCTCTTTATACTATACCAGGGCAGATTCCGATAACACACGGGACCGATAGCACACCACCACTCACAGCGGCCGATGCATAGAGTTTTTCCGTTGGTTGAGTTAGATAAGTCAAGATGATTGGTTGGTGGGCTATCGCACCGTGCACTATTGGATCCCGTCCCTTTATTTAACTTGCTTGAGTCAATTGATTAGAGAAATGTTTTACTTTAATAGAACTGAGGTGCTCTTCGATATCCATTGGTAAAAACAAAGTTTAAATAAATTAAGTCGTTTCTAAAAAATATCATAGACGGACGGACAAACAGATTGCCAGACTAACGTTATGAAGGCTTCGTTCGCTTTGGCGCTCACAGCGCTTGTGAGCATCATTTATCCTTGTTTAATATTTGTAAACAAGAAAGATGAAATGATGCTTACAGCGTTGTGAGTGCCAAAGCGAACGCAGCCGAAGTAGTTTGCCATGCTGCACTGGTTAATAAGTTGAAATTATACGTGTGAATAACACATAAAAAGTGAATCAATATTTTTTGATCAAAGTACCTCTTGATTCTTAATGATATTTCTATAATTCGTTAACTGCAAAACATACCTAGCGCGAACGAAAATTTGTCCATTTCGCGCACGTTTCCTTATAGAAGGAGAACGTCTCTTTTTCAGGCTCATATACATTGCACGCTTCTCTACAGCGAGTAGCATAAGAGCATTGACTTAGCAGATCGATATTAGTTTCTGAGATGCTACATATTAAAAAACAACATAATAGATTAAAGGACTTTGCACTAATATTATTTCCAATTAAATTTTACATATTAATAATAATGACGCACAAATCTCATGGAAAATGGGTGCCGGTGGATTT
Source organism: Solenopsis invicta (assembly GCF_016802725.1). Taxonomy (NCBI): domain Eukaryota; kingdom Metazoa; phylum Arthropoda; class Insecta; order Hymenoptera; family Formicidae; genus Solenopsis; species Solenopsis invicta. Next base: position 10,930,430 of record NC_052679.1, read on the forward strand.
GATTAAAACTTTGAAAGTTTGTAGTTTACATGGTTCTGATGAAAAGCTCCCATTGCCCCAACTTGATGCATTGAGCCGTTTGAGTCCTAGGGACAGTTGAAAGTAGGAAATAGGCGACTGCATGTAGGAAATTATCTGATAATGCTTCCTGCTCCTATCTTCCCATTCCTCTTTCTCTCTTTTTCTCTCACCCTTCTTCGTGTGTGTGGGTGTGTGTGCATGCGTGCGTGCGTTACAGCAGAGATGAGGACCTTACGGTTCGTCACTTCTGCAGTATTTTACGACTCCAAATCTTCTTTGTCGTGTGAGTGAGTGTGCGTGCGTGCGTGCGTGCGTGCGTGCGTGCGTGCGCGCGCACGAGCGTGCGTGTGTGCGTGAGCGTGCGCGCGTGTGTGCGTGTGCGTGTGTGTGTGTGTGTGTGGGGGGGGGGAGAATAGAACAATGAACTAATACTTAAACATCAATAAAATTTGTTATATTATCAGGATCCTTTTGCGGTGGCCTATTTACTGCATCGCGAATAGTATAAAGGAGTCTCGACAAAGGATACCGAACATGTTTGTGTTTCACGTATCCAATAAACTATAATACACTCGCTATGTGTGCACATGTACAATTTGCGCAATAAATGCCTTCTAAAATGCCTTCTAAAATGGCGACGCCACGTTCACTGATGAGTCACCGCGTTTATCTTTTCGGTCGTTTTCACGTTCATGACCGTAGAGAACTTGCGCATTTATGGCTAATCCAGACCTCCGTGACCCCAACTGTCGGACTAACAGATATAACAATTTTGAAGGTGCTATTTGTTTGCTAGTCATTTGCTAGTGTTTGCATGTTTTTTTGTTTTGTTTGCATATTAATTAGTTTAAACAAAAAATTAAAATTAAAATTTGGATAAATTTGGACAAGTAAAAAACCGTTTTAGCCTTTATCTCATAATTTCCTGAATAATTCAGGTGTTGAATTGTTTGCTAGTCGTTTGCTAGTACCGAATGTATAAGTATTATTCTAATTATATCGATAAATAATATAATAATTTATTTATTAATAAATGGGATTTTTATAGTAACTTTAGCACTAGTAACTTTTTAGGTGACTCGATGCGCATGCGCCAGTTTTATCTCCAGTAAAATCTGTGGATGGCATACCTGTACAACTGCATGAGAATTCGGTGTGATTGTACATTCACGGAATTTGATTCTGTCCATGGGGAAATTTTCCATAGAAACTAAGAAGTCACCACTTTCTACATACTTGCAGTTCATGATTGACCTACTTTACACCGAACACTTGACACGCATACTAACAAGTAACTTTCTATTAAATTGTCTTAATTTCGACAATACGTGTAAATGTATACGTGATATCTATATTTAATTATCTTGATTCATATTGTACCAGCTTAATATACTATTCATTAAATTTATTACCGAAATTAAGATAATTGAATAGAAAGTTACTAAATATTACGCATATCAAGTATTCGGTGTAAACAAAGCCATTAATGTAACGACTAGAGCTTATTGGTTGTTACGTTAATCATAAACTGTAAGTATGTAGAAAGATAGCGACTTTTTAGTTTGGAAAATTTCCCCATGGACAGAATCAAATTCCATGGGTGTACACCCAGTGTGTTTGATTCTGTCAATGGAGAAACTGAAAAGTTACCACTTTATACATACTCGTAGTTTATGATTAAAGTAACAATTAGAGCTTATTGGTCGTTACGTTAATCACGAACTGTAAGTATGTAGATAGACAGCGACTTCTCAGTTTAAAAAATATTCTCACAGATGCAAACACGCTGGGTGTACTATCTTTTTAAACTTTAAACAACACAAGAGACAAGATTCCGTAGGGGGCCAGTTTGGACCTTGAGCGTGTGCGGATGTGTTTGTTATTGAAATTTTTTTCAAATCGCCAATTGCATCAGATTGCACAATTGGTCATTAGAATTTTTATTCCTAAACTCATTGTATTACAAGTGGTGTTCTACTCCATCATCTACATTTAAGGTACTGGCACGTTGACTTATTTTCTCTTTTCTTTCAAAATTTAATTATGAAACACAAAATCAGAACTTAAAAGTTAAGAATAAAAATTCCAATAATAGCGGATTGTGATGCAATCGACAATTTCAAAAAAAATTTCATTGATGAACAAGCACATCTACACGGACGACAGGACACATTGACATTCCGCACACGCTCAAGGTTCAAACGGCCTTTTGTATTGTCTACTGTAAGTTTAAAAAGATAGTACAATTACACCGGATTCTCATGTAGTTTTTCAGGTATGCCATCCACAGGGGATAATTTTACTGGGGATAAAACTGGCGCATGCGCATCGAGTCACCTAGAAGGTTACTAGGGCTAAAGTTACTATAAAAATCCCACTTATTAATAAATCAATTATTACATTATTTATCAATATAATTAGAATAATACTTATATATTCGAAACTAGCAAACAATTCAACACTGAATTATTCAGGAAATCATGAGATAAAGGCTAAAATGGCTTTTTACTTATGCAAATTTTAATTTAGATTTTTTGTTTAAACTTAATATGCAAATAAAACAAAAAATTAATTAATATGCAAACAAAACAAAAAACATGCAAACACTAGCAAATAACTAGCAAACGAATGGCACCTTCAAAATTGTTATATCTGTTAGTTCGACAGCTGGGGTCACAAAGGTCCAATCCAGTCCGTTTAATTATAGCCACGAACGTGAAAACGACCTAGAAGGCAACACGCAGTACCAAAATAGTATTGGAAGACATTTATTGCGCGAATTGTATCCAGAATTCGATTTGCAAATGCAATAGCAACCTTGAATGTGAGGACCATACTGAACATCCATTCCATCATCCATATCATGATTGTCTGCCGATCCAAAATCAACCTGGTTAATAAAAGTTAGAGTGTATTCTTGATTTTGCAATGCAGCGAAATATCAATTACGATATCATATCGATCATATCGATATTATATCGATCGACAATCGTGCGCTTGCACGTACGCACGCGCGTGCGCGCGCACACACATACACACACACACACACACACACACACATACACACACGCGCGCGCGTAGACGGGAAGGGGAGAGAAAAAAGTGTGAGAAGAGGATAGGAGAAAGAGGCATTATTAGGTAATTTCCTACACTCGTCTATTTCTTTTAACTATCCCTAGAGCCTAAACGGCTCAATGCATCAAGTTGGGGTAATGAGAGCTTTTCATCAGGATCACGTAAACTACAAATTTCCAAAGTTTCAGCCAAATCCACCGGAATCCATTTCCCATAAGATTTGTGCGGGGTCCTTTTATACACAAAAGCATATTTTTCAACAGTTGTTTGTTTGTGTACTTTTCTGCCTGAATAGGTTTCACTTTATGTGCTTTTTATTATTAATTGGACGGAAAAAGGATAGTCAAGGCTCATTTTTACAAGTGTTGTAAAATGAACTCATTGTTCTGTTTTATCCAAATTTTCTTTATTTAAAAATTCCATGGCTCAAATATCAGCTTAACCATGTTTTCTTGCCTGAATAGACTTTACTTTATGGGCTTTTTACAATTATTTTCTGATTTTCAGAGGAAAAAAAGAAGATAGTCGAGACACATTATAAAAAAAGTTTCAGCGTTTGGCCATTTTTTGTTTATTAATTATAGATAAAAATAATTGAGGCTTTTATACCAATTTTTTGAAATATTTATTTTTTTGAAAAGTCTAAGCGTGGTCAAACGCGGATTTTGAGCTAATCCATTAGCAACACATCTGGGGAAACTGGAAAAGTTTTAGTGTTTGACCATTTTTTGTTTATTAATTAAAGATGAATAATTGAGGTTTTCTACCCGTTTCGGAATGTCATTTTTTTCTTTTTGAAAATTTAAAGGATAGCCAAACGCGGATTTTTTACTTATTTATTAGTAACACATCTGGGGAAGCTGTAAAAAAAGTTTTAGCGTTTGGCCACCTTTTGTTTTTTAGACGTTATTTATGATTACCATATGTGTGAATCACGAGTATTTCTATTTATTGTTTAAAAACATTATTAATCCATAAATGGGACTTGATTAGGTGGCGCGATGGCGTGTGGATGTGGATGGCGATAGAGTGAGGCTGACAAGGGAAGTTCTCGAGATGTGCTTTAACGATTTTAATAAAATTTTATGGCTAAGTAGTATTCACTACTGTAGTATTTACTCACAGCTTTACAGTAGTAAAGCCATTTTTTGCGAAACTTAGGCATTCTCGAGAAAATGACGATTAAATATTTCCAGCATCTATTAGTACCGTTACAGAAAAGCGATTGTCGCATAAGCGGCGGGGTGTCGATTGGTATGTTTGAAGTCCCAGGTTCGAATCCCGTGGATGAAAATTTTTTTTTAATTTAAATTTTATAATTTTTAATTGTACGTAATTGTTAAACCGTTTTTAATTATTTAATATAAAATGTTATTTAAAAAAAGTCAAAGAATTTATAATGCTCTTCTATTATTAATTAAATTAAAATTTCTCATAAACACAAAAAAATATATTTGTAATAAAAATTTACAATGACTGTTTTAAGAACGTCAAAATAAATGTTTCAAATCGTTATACCTATAACGATCTCCGAGTAAAACGGTTTTGTTAATGTTTTTTTTGGTTTAGATCTTACGACGCTTGTTTGTTTATGAAATATATTAAATAACTAAATTTAATTATATTAAATAATTAAAAGCGGTTTAACAATTATATACAAAAATTAAATAATATAAAATTTAAATAAAAAAAATTCTTATTTGCGAGGATCGAACTTGGGACCCCAAGCATACCAGTCGACGTCCTAACACCCCACGCCACGCCACTTATGCGACAATCATTTTTCTGTAACGGTACTAATACATGCTGGAAATATTCAATTGTCATTTTCTTGAAAATGGCTAAGTTTCGAAATAAACAGTTTTACTAATGTAAAGGTGTGAGAAAATACTACACATCCATAAAATTTTATTAAAAACCGGTGAGGCACATCTCAAGAACTTCCCTTGTAAGTGTGAGTGTTGTAGTACATTAGGAATGTATTAGAAAGTAAAGAGGTATAAATTAGAGAGGTAAGAAGGTAGAGAAGACGGGTAATTGGAGGCAGATGTAGGGGAAAGGATTTGCGGAGATATTGAAAGATATGGGTGGAAGGAACAGGAATAGGTTAAGGCGGACATAAGGTGAATCCAGGAGGGCCGCTAAAGTAGGAATTGAACAAAGAAGATAAGGAAAACGAAAAGGGCAAAGAAAAAGAGTGTTAGGAGAATAGGTTAGAGGAATAAAACGGTAAAAATAACGGTAGAAATAAAGGCAGAAACAGCTACAGGAAGGAAAATGCGAATGGTAATGCAAGAATCAGGCAGAATGGTTTATGGAGAAAGAATCCCTTACGAAAAAGAACTATTGCCGATTACACATAGATATTATTAATAATTACATAAAAATATTACTAGATATTACAGGAAATATTATTAGATATTATAAAAAGTGTTACTGAATATTACAGGAAATATTAGAGGATATCACAGAAAATATTATTGGCAATTACATAGAAGTCAATAATTATTTCGTACCACTGCCAAAATATATTAGTGCCAAAATATTACTGCCTAAATAAAAGAGGTTTTTTGGAATAATTTTAGTAGTTACTGATAAGACAACAATATTTTAATAATGATTTCTAGTTAATTAAAAAAAAAAATTAGTAGACACAATGATCAAGATATATTATTGCTGTTTTTCACCACTGAAATAGTAGTAAATATATTGGTGATTATATCCAATAATTTTTGTTTCAAAATTAACTGAAAATTATATTACTAAAATATTGTTGCTTTATCAGAAACTACAGAAATTATCCCAAAAAGCCTCTCCTGTAGAATGTCTTATATAACGTCACTTATATACGTCACAAATAATGAATATACGCGCACACACACACACACACACACACACACACACACACACACGCGCGCGCGCGCGCGCGCGTGTGTGCGCGCGTGTGTGCTACGTATCCTAATCGCAATCCTATTTCTAAATCCACCGTTCAGAGGATAGTGATACGTTTTCACAAAACAGGAACAGTTAAAGACCAACCTCCCGGCGGAAGGCCAAAATCCGCAACAAATGATGATAGTTTGGATCGTTTTACAAGAAAATCCTCATTTATCTGTACCCAAAACAGCGCAAGCCCATAATGTCAGTTCCAGGAGCGTTAAAAAAATTTTAAAAAGACAGATATTTTTATAAAATGATGATCACTCAAGAACTTATGGAAAACGATTGTAGAAGAATTCAATTTTGTGAAGAAATCATGCATCAAAGTAATAAAGCTGATTTTTTAAATTATGTTTGTTCTGACGAAGCCACATTTGAAATAAACGGTGCTGTTAATCGTCACAATTGTAGGTATTGGAGTGATGACAATCCACATTGGATGAGTGATCTTCGCACACAGTATCCACAAAAATTGAATGTCTGGGCAGGAATCTGTAGTCGCGGTATTATTAGCCCATTTTTTATAGGTGCTAATTTGAATGCTGAAAAGTATGTAAACTTATTGCGAGATCATATACCAGAAATTAAAAATTTATTTGACGCAAACATACAAAACGTGTGGTTCCATCAAGATGGAGCAGGACCTCATTATGCAGTAAGAATTCGAGAACTTCTAAACCGTGGTTTTCCTAATCGATGGATAGGTAGGAGAGGTACCATTGAATGGCCTGCTAAATCACCTGATTTGTCTTCTCTTGATTATTTTTTTTGGGAACATCTCAAAAGTAAGGTTTATGCGGCAAAATCACGTAATTTGGAAGACCTTAGCAACTGAATAACACAGGAAACATCTCTGATCACTTTAGAACAAATAAGAAATGTGATCAATAATTTCTATGAGCGTTTAGCTCATTGTCAAACGATAGAAGAAAGACATTTTGAACATTTGATTAATTGAAAAAATAGGAAATGATATTTTCAAAGGTATATCACTTACACACACAGCAGAGAGGATTTGGAGTCACTAAATACCGCGGAAGTGACGAACCGTCGGGTCCTAATCTCTGCTGCTACACACACGTACGCACGCACACGAAGTGCAAATCTGACCGTGCAACCTCCACGCGGTGCACTTTGGGTTATGCCGACGGTACTGTAACTTTCAAGTTTTGTAACTCAAAAAATACTTAATAATAAAACATTTATTTATAGTGTTTTAGAAAGGTATCAAAATAAGCTATAAGATTGTGTAATAAAAAGTAGGCAGTTCCATTTAAAAAATTTAATTTTACCTTTATATGATCTTCATCCTCCATCCAAAATCAAATTTTTCGTCATTATTAGGTACATTTTAGTAAACCCTACAACTTTGCTACTTACATATTTTTTGCTATAGTTGATCCTTTTTGAGATATTTGACCGTTGCCGGACTTTTGCCCAACCCTGTATATGTACAATAATAGTTATTTATTACATACAATGTTACAAATATATGTATTTTATTTTTCATATAATATACTCATAATATTTATATTATTCTTGAATTTTTTATACAACAATATTTTACTGCCTTATTCCGTTCCTTCTTCTTTAACAATCTAACAGCCTTCTTTTCTTACCAATTCTTACTTAAACTTTGGTTCCTTTTTTTCTATACACCTCTGTCGCCCCCTCTTATCCTATATATTTATTCTGTTTCTTTTTTCTTCTTATTTGTCTCCTATATCTCTTCCTCCATCTTTTATGCTTTATAACTTCAATTTCTAACGGCCGGTGATTTGAGTTTACTCCGTCTTCTTCTTCATATACCAATCTGCCTAGAATCCTTAATTAACAATTATTTATACATACAATTATTTGTCCATACTTTTACGTTTTCCATTTTCTTTACGTTTACTTTCACAATCTCTATGGGCGGATTCCGATAGCACACGGGACCGATAGCACACTACCACTCACAGCGGCCGATGCCTAGAGTATTTCCGTTGGTTGGGTTAGATAAGTCAAGATGATTGGTTGGTGGGCTATCGCACCGTGCGCTATCGGATCCCGTCTAATCTTTATATTTATACTTGATCCTTTTTCTATCTTACATTCTAATATACATTTTCCTTTGATACTTTTCTATGTTATCACTTTTCTTACCGTTTTTGTACCTCTATACATTCCTTCCAATCTTCTTTTATTTATTCATTATTTCATTTACAATATGTCCTCCTTTCTCCATAAACCATTCTGCCAGATTCCTTGCATTACTTGTCACATTATTTTTCCTATAATTTCTGTCTTTGTTTCTACCGATTTATTCTTCTAACACTCTTTCTATTTTTACACCGTCACTCTTTTCGTTTTTCTTATCTTCCTCGTTTCATTCCGTTACCTTCTTACTTTATCACCGGTCCTCCTGAATTCTCCCGTCTCATTGCTTGCCCTAACTTATTCCTGTTCTTTCCTCCTGTATCTTCCAATATCACCATAAATCTTTTTCCCCTAATTCTGCCTCCAATTATCCGTCTTCTCTACCCTCCTACCTCACTAGTTCATATCTCTTTACTTTCCTAATTCTTCCTAATATACTACAACACTGATATTCAGCTTTACTCTATCTCCATGTCCACATCCGCACGCCATCGCATCTTCTAACCAAGTCCCAGTAGTTATTACTTATGCAGTACTCTTTCTAGTGATATCCAACAGGCGAGTAATATTCCGTTGCTAGTAATTATTGTAGAAACAATAATATTTGCTTTGATAATTACAGAGCCACCAGTAATAATCATACAGCCGCGTATAATAATCACACGGCTGGCAATAGTTTTTTTTTTTTGTTTTTTTGTAAGAGATGGCATATTGTAAATGAGAGAATGAATGAATGAAAGGAGATTGGAAAGAATGTACAGAAGTACAGAGACGGTGAGAAGAGTAATATGTATAGAAAAGAAATAGCGAAAAAAAATTAGAATGTAAGGTAGGAATTAGGACTGTAATTTACTGACTTTCCGCGCGCGGATCAGCTTGTCGGATTCTCGGTGCGAGACCGCGAAAATGGTTCGCGGGAGAAAGGAAGGTCGACGGGGCAGTTCGAGTTACTTGACGCGAGATATGATTTTCAACATAGATATATATATTTGCTAGACGATGTGTACACGGTAAGCTATTTACATATATACATATATACATATACCCAAGTATAGGTGCGTCCCGGCGCTGGACTACACGGGAGTATATTGGCGCGATCTTGTGTTGGCGCGGCCCCTGGCCTGTGTGCCGCGTTCGGTGACGCGGTAAGCGTGGTCTACGGTACGGTTCGTGGGCTAGCCGTTGTGACGCGATTATCGCGGGCGGGTCGGATTCCCGTGCGGTATGGCGGTTTCGCGACGGGATTGTCGCGGGCAGGTCGGACGCGCGACACCCTGTCAAGTACCTTGACCCGAGACCCCCCGTACACGGCGGTCGCGGTTTTCGCGGATGTCGCGAGGTGAGGAGGGTAGTCTCCGGGTCGCCGGGGACCGGCCCGCTGACCAAGACTCTCGGTGCTTGAGCGGGTCTCGGCTCGCGGAGACTGGTGTGTGTGTGGAATGAATTTGTGTCGGAAGCGGAGTACCCTCTCGCCACGGCCAAGCACGTTTTGACCGGGTTTCCGACTTTGGAGCAGGATATCGCCAACGCAGCGGATCGTTATCGGGAAGCTGGTCGGTGACAGAGTCGCTGTCTCTCGTCGCTCTATTTATACCGAGCGACTCCGCTCGCCTTCGTTATCTTTCTCGGCGCTTGACGGCGGAGTCATCGGGGTAGGGAGGACCGCGTGTCCTTCGAGAGCGCGTGCGCGCCGACTCAGCGCGTGCGATGGCTCGGCGCGTCTCCTCTGGCGATGTTTGTCGCCAGGCGGTATCGTGATCTTTGGATTCTTAAAAACGGGTGCCCGAGGCACTCCCGGTTACGGCCCGGCGGCCTTTTCGGCTGATGTTTGCCGTAGCGATGTTTCATACGGGGTGCATCATCACAGGACTAAGTATAGATATAGGTATAGATATAGATATTGTGAAAGTAACTGTACCCTGATAGCCAAGCGTGATTTTGCACGTTAAATAAACTAATGCACTTCACGAGTTGTGAAGTTGTCGTCAATTTGCTGACACCGAAGTCCTGTGCAAACTGAGTTAGCAACATGAGAGCAAATAGCCATCAATAGTTTATGAAATTTTGAGAGCAAATAGTGAGGATTAATAACGTGTCACGTTGATAGCAAGATGATCCCATGCGATAATCTCGCATTTCATATACAGTATCGTGCCGACAACATAATGGCAAACTGATGGCACATAAGCGAGCGCGCCGTTAAACGGTCCTGCCGTGTGTGTAAGGCTCCATGCGAACAAATAAGTGCTTGCGCCACTGCTAGGTGGCCACGCCGCGAGGGATCTTTTCGTGAGTCGACCACAGGCGCTACCACAGCCGATTCACCAGCTTACACTTTAATGAGATTTTTAGGAGAATTGCTGCTTGTAACCTCGAGACGAATACTCGCTCTCATTTTTTTTAAACATTTATATGTGTGGAACGATATTCTTCATAAAATTTTATATTTTTACATGTAAATAATAATTTGTATTGTTATTTAATCTTGTAAATTAAATTAAAAGTTTGATTCACATTCAATCTTTTTTTAATTTTTTTTAACGAAAGATGCCGTCAACATGCTGTTAAACGCGAACAGTAAACCGATGGCAACAGTTGCCATCATGTTGCTATTATACGTATATTCTTTAAGTATAATGAAGTAATGCCATCAAAATGCTATCAATTTGCCATTATCAAATTTAGAATTTATGTAAGGGCAAGATTTCACACATAATGAGGAAGCACCTTGTCCTTAGTTTGTCGATATCAGTTGCTGAAACGGTTAATAGCAACATAACGGCATTTTCAACTCACTTGGCTAGCTGGGGTAAAGGTAATGGAAATGTAAAGGTATAGATAAATGTATAAGTAATTTGTTAATTAAGGATCCTGGGTGGCTTGGTATATGAAGAAGGAGACCGAGGAAACTCACATCACCGGCCGTTAGAGATTGAGGTTATGAAGCATAAAAGATGGAGGAAGAGGTATAGGAGATTGAGGTTATGAAGCATAAAGGATGGAGGAAGAAAAAGGAAAAAGGAAATAGACAAGGAGGCGATAGAGGTGTAAGCAGAAAGGAAAGAGGAACCGAAATTTTAGTAAGAATTGGAAAAATAGAAGGCTGTTGGATTGTTAAAGAAGGAGAAACGGAACCGGATCTTTTGCCTTTGACTTTTGCCTTGGAGACTGAGTTTACAGAGGTTGGAGAAGGAACAAGTATGGAACAAGACAGGAGAGGTGGGTGCAGAAAGGATGGGAGTGGGCTATGAATGTCCTTTGCAGCAACAAGTTTACATTGTGGCTAATTCTTGTCACATTGTATTGGAATTTCTGCATTTCTGCAGGGGATAATAAGTAATCTCTGAAAGGCTGGTGAAAAGGAGGCTAAAAAGGTTATTAAAGATGTTTGGAATAAGAAGCAGGAAAGAGAAGAGAGAGGAGAGAAAAGGAAGGTGAAAGAAAAACCGAGAAGAATGAAGGGAGGAATCAAGGAATGGAGGTACAAAGAAAGAAAGAAGAATTGTGAGAATACGCGAAAGAAGAATGTAAATTAGGAGATAAGATAGAAAGAGAATTAGGCATATTCATAGGCATATACGAGGTGTGTTCAAAAAGTATCGCGAATTTTGTGTTTTTTCAAAAATTATTTATTTATTCATGAATATCTATTTTGTCCCCTTCAAAGTAATCCCCATGAGATATTATACACTTGTGCCAACGGTTTTTCCAATCTTCGAAGCACTTCAAAAAATCATTTTTTTTTTATCTTGTTCAGCTCCTCCTTCGATGCCGTCTTTATCTCGTCAAGCGTAGCGTAACGTCGTCCTTTCATGGGCCTCTTCAGTTTAGGGAACAAGAAAAAGTCACAGGGGGCCAGATCTGGGGAATACGGTGGCTGCGGCATCATTAGTGTGTTGTTTTTGGCCAAAAAGTCGCGCACAAGCAACGATGTGTGAGCAGGGGCGTTATCGTGGTGCAAAAGCCAATTTTTGTTCTTCCACAAATCCGGGCGTTTCTGGCGGATTGCTTCGCGCAAATTGCGCATAACTTGCAGGTAATATTCCTTATTGACCGTTCTACCCTGTGGCAAGAACTCATGATGCACCACGCCCCTGCAATCGAAGAAAACTGTCAGCAAAACTTTCACATTCGACCGAACTTGGCGCGCTTTTTTCGGTCTTGGTTCGTGCGGCAGCTTCCATTGAGATGATTGAGCTTTGGTTTCCACGTCATAACCATAAACCCACGATTCGTCACCAGTTATGACCCTCTGGAGCAAATTTGGGTCGTCGCGGACAGAGTCCAACATCTCATTAGCAATGTTCATGCGATGATGTTTTTGGTCGCAATTGAGCAATTTTGGTACGAATTTCGCGGCGACCCGTCTCATGCCCAAATCATTGATAAAAATCGAATGGCACGAGCCAATCGATATGTTTAGGTCCTCAGCAACTTCTCTAACGGTGATTCGACGATTGGCCAATACCATTTTCTCCACTTCATTAATTTTTTCGTCTGTTGTTGAAGTGCTCGGGCGTCCGGCACGCTCTTCGTCGTTCACATCTTCTCGGCCTTCTGAGAACATTTTGTACCACCGATAAACGTTGCTTCGGTCCAAGGTAGCTTCTCCGTATGCCACAGTCAACATTCGAAATGCATCCGCGCACTTAATTTCGTTTTTCACACAAAATTTGATACAGGTTCTTTGATCCATTTTTTTGAATAGGTAAAAATCGAAGACGATCCAAAACACGTGCAAGCAAAGCAGCTGTCAACAATTAAGTGAACATTCAAAATGGCCGAGCTTGTCGGCATAAGTGAGAGACATGAGTACCAACATAACGCCACAAAAAGATCGAAATTCGAATATACGTAACCCGCGAAAATTCAAAATTCGCGATACTTTTTGAACACACCTCGTATGGTATGGTGTTTGTTTGCTTGGGCGGACTGTTGCGTCGTGCTGTACCAAGGATAGGTAAAAGAATAAATTTTAGGAGGTATAAGCACCACGGGCGCGAGGAAAAGAGAGAAATGCGTATAAAACAGAGTAGAGTAGGAACAGAGATAGGCTAATATGGAACGGAACGAGGTATGGATGGATGCGTGGGTTAAGGATAAAGATTGTAAATCAAGTTCCTTGGTTTTTTTGTAAGCTGAAGTAATAAGTATCTATCTATTAATACATAAATGGAATGTATAATAATGTATTTGCCATCGGGAACCATTATTATTTAACAATGGTAAGCATTTGTATTAGAAAATAATTAATTTTATTTTGGTACCCTCGAATAGGGAGGGGGGCCCCCCCCTCCCTATTCGACTCCGATGGATTCCAGCTCATCGTTTGGCTGCCAAGTCCGGCTGTTGGCTTTAGCCTCGTTTTTTTACAGCTTGTATAGATGTGTTCCTAATGAATTAATAAAAAATCCGCATTTGGTCACTTTTAAATTTTCAAAAAAATTGATACTTTAAAAAATGGGTATAAAGATTTCAATTCATCTATAATTAATAAGCAAAAGATGGCCAAACGCTGAAATTTTTTTTACATTTTGCTTAGATGTGTTTGTGATGAATTAGTAAAAAAATCCACATTTGGCCACCCTTTGAATTTTCAAAAAAAAAAAAAAGAATTTCGAAAAATTGGTATAAAGGCTTTATTTACCTATAATTAATAAACAAAAGATGGCCAAGTGTTTTAAAGAGTTTCTGTTTTATCCAATTTATCATTATTTACAAACGTCACGGCTGAAACTTTTACGTATTATTTCTTGCTTATGACGTCATGACTTTAATATAGCCGCGCAAGGAGATAGGAGTCTTATCACTAATGTAATTTTTATCTGATCTATAACAAAATTTTTTAAAATGATCTTTGTAAAAAGTAACTATTTAAAAAGAATTCGATTTTTTCGCTTTTTTCCAAAACTTTTTCTTATTGGAAAAATTGAAAAGTTGAAACTTTTATTTAGTTGTAGTTTAAATAAAAGAGAGAAATTTTATAAATATTTCTTAAAAAATTTTGAGTAAAAAAATTTTGACTAAAGGATTAAAACTAAACAAATTATGGCAACAATTTTGAAAAATGTTTCAAGAAAAATGAGTTAAAAATTTTACACACAATTTATAAATTAATAAAAGATAACTAAAAGACTTACAAGATTAATTGCAAGTCTTTTAGTTACCTTTAATCTCTTTAATATTACCTTTAGTCTACTTTTTTTGAAGGTTAAACTATTAAAAAATCCTCAAAAAATAATTGATTTTTTTTAGTAATTAAAAATACAAATATGTTATTAATAATTAAAAATATTTGCTTTTTTTATAGAACGATTGGCTCCATTTTGAGAATAGATTAACAAAACTGGAACAAGATTTTGATAAGCATCATAAAGTTATGAACGCTCTACAGGAGCAAGCGGCAAAAATAAAAAATAATTTCCTGCCTGTCATGCAATCGGCTGGTTACTTTAATCGTTCCAATATCAAGGTTTTACATTCAGGAAAAAGTCTTACATGTAATTTTAATATTCAAAAAGTTCCTAAGGTTGACATACAGATGTTAGAACTATATAAACAATTGGAGTTTGATAATCCGGACGGTGGGGTTTGGAAGCAGGGCTGGAACATTGTATACGACGAGAAACAGTGGCATCCTAATAGAAAGTTAAAAGTTTTTGTCGTGCCACATTCGCACAATGATCCCGGATGGTTAAATACTTTCGAAAAGTATTACATGTTTCAAACGAGGAACATACTCAACAATATGGTGATTAAGTTGGGTGAGGACAGGAGGCGCAAGTTTATTTGGGCGGAGATATCATTTTTTAAGCTCTGGTGGGATGATCAATCTAAGGAGATAAGGGATGAGGTACGTCGTCTGATACACGACGGACAATTGGAAATCGTATCGGGAGGATGGGTGATGCCAGACGAATCCGTGTCACACTGGATCGCCCAGCTCACACAATTAACTGAGGGCCATCAATGGCTAAAGTACAATCTAGATTACACGCCAAATTCAGGTTGGGCCATCGATCCGTTTGGTCTCTCTCCTACGATGCCGTATCTCCTGAAGAATTCAGGCCTAGAAAATCTTTTGATACAGCGGGTTCATTACTCGGTGAAGAAGAGATTGGCCAAGGACAAGAGTCTCGAATTCCGTTGGAGACAATTGTGGGATAACGACGGCTCCACAGAATTCTTCACTCATGTCATGCCGTTTTACAGCTACGACGTTCCTCACACGTGCGGACCAGATCCGAAAGTGTGCTGTCAGTTTGATTTTTATAGAATACAGAATTTCGGTCTCAGTTGCCCGTGGAAAGTCCCACCGAAGACTATCACTAAGGCGAACGTAGCGGAGAGAGCGTTGCTCTTATTAGATCAGTATCGCAAGAAAGCGCAACTTTTTAAGACTGACGTGGTGCTCGCACCTTTGGGCGACGATTTCAGATATACACACCTCACTGAATGGGAGGTTCAGTACGACAATTATCAGAAACTCTTTAAATATATGAATGAGAATCAACATTTGAATGTCCAAATACAATTTGGAACGTTGAGCGATTATTTTGAAGCTGTCAGAGAGAAACACAATATGAATAATTTTCCTACTTTATCTGGTGATTTTTTTACGTATTCCGATAGAGACGATCATTATTGGAGTGGTTATTACACCTCCAGGTATAAATGTTTTTTTTTTTTTTAAAGAATCTTTCAGCATGCGTTGAAATAAATTATTTAATGTAATCTTTAAATCCATATAGGCCTTTTCATAAGAGATTGGATCGTGTATTGTTGGGTGCTTTGAGAGGATCGGAGGCGTTAGCAGCAATAGCTTGGGCCAGAGGCAATGATCAGTTAGTAGAAGGTAGCCTGGCGTCTCGTTTAAGCAAGGCCAGGATGTGGCATTCTTTGTTTCAACATCACGATGGCGTTACTGGCACTTCTAGGGATAATGTTATGATAGACTATGCCCAGAAGATGATAACTGCATTGAACAATTCGGCTCATGTACTTCAACAATCTATAGCGCATTTATTGAGGACTCCTCAAACGTCATCTATGGATGTGGAAGCCGTGTATTTTTCATTGGATGAAACTAGGTATCAATTCATAAATAATAATTTAGCAAAAGAAAAAACATCATACATTATTTTTCATAATTTTTTGGATGCTGAATACAAATATAACATACAAACATGGAATCAACATTTCAGAAACGTGATAGGATTCTCATCTGCCCTTTACACAAAAGCTTTTTAAATTAAAATTTATTTTTTTTTTGTTTAAAAAAATAATATTATTTTTTATTGTTTAAAATTGGCTCTTCTATCTTCTTAAAAATATCTTTTATATACCTAGAAATATACAATATATTTTAGAAAGGTATACTCTATTTACTGAGAGAAGTCGAATCAATCTGCGCACATGGACAACGTAGTGAGAAAACCCTGGCATTACGAACCTATATAGGTCTTTGCAAGCAGGGGAGAAGTGAGCTTCCCAGCCGTCCTGCAGACGAAACTTGTGCGAGATTTTGTCTGAGTAGTTCGGTTTTTTTCACAAGGAAAACCCGCGACCAACAGGTCATCAGTTTTAATAAATTTTTATGGGTGTGTAGTATTTATTCAAACTTTTATTGTACGTTGCGAATATTAGGCATTCTTGAGAAAATAACCATTAAATATTTCCAGCATAGTATCTTTACTACCATTACAGAAGAACGATTGTCGAGTCAGCAGCGTAACATACGATGTTAAGACATTGATTGCTACGCTTGGAATTCTAGGTTCAATCCCCGTAAATGAGATTTTATTTAAATCTTATATTTTTAAATTGTTATATATATAATTTTTAAACCGTTTTTAATAAAAAAACGGTTTAATTTAATATAAAATGTTCTTTTTTAATCGAGGAATTTAAAAATGCTTTATTATTAATTAAATTAAAATTTCTTATAAACACAAAAAATATATTTGCAATGAAAATTTACCATTTATAGAAAAACTTATTTTGTTCTTAAAACAGTCATTGTAAATTTTTATGGCAAATATTAGTTGCAATATATTGCAATATTGCAAATTGCAATATATTGCAATATTGCAAATATTGTACAATTTTGCTTTCGCCGTTTTTTTTCGATATTTGAGGCTTTATTGTAGAAAACTGATTATACATTTACGATTCAAAATATTGTCCATTGCTGGCCACTACTTTCACCCATCTTTTGGGCAGGTACGAATCTCACTAAAATTTTTCATTGATAAAAAATATAATATACTGTTAAACAGTTTTTTGCTTACTGATCTAGATTTATTTTTACTGTTAAATATATTTGAACTTTTTATTCAGTTTCTTACTATAACGTAACCTTTTAAAACTGCATAAATATACTTTAAATACTAATATCAATTACACTTTTATTTCTATTAATGTACTACAAGATTTTTTGCATTACCTATTAAAAAAAGATTTTACATGTTTTATTTTTTATTTTAACTATGTAGAACTTTTGTATGGTAACATAATAACATAAATAAAAATTTGTTGAATTCTAAACTTGATGTAACATTTTAAATGCGACTATGAACGTAGTTTATTTTTTTTAAATTAAAAATGAGACAGGTAACTTAATCTATAGGAAACTCTCTGAAGGAAACTTGTTCTATAAAACTTTACATTTTTTTATTATGTATTTCTCACCTATAATGGCATAACGCAAAAAGACAAACAAGTTCGGGAGATAAAAATATTAGAGATACTAATGAAGAATTAATAAACAATAAGCTGGAATTTGTGCAGATATATTGAATATAAAATTGTTTTTGTGGATTATGTATCAATAGATGCAAATTTGCACCTACATTCTAACACTTTCATCAAAATTATATGAAACCTAAAAGAAAAAGGGTACCTTGCTGCACTTTTAAATATTATTTTTGTAATGTTTTTTTGAAATTTTTAGTGTATTACGTAAGCCAATAAGATTTCTCAGGATACTGTCCATTCCAGTCTTGTTCATTATACATATACAATTTTTAAATTGTTTTTAATTATTTGATACAAAATATTATTTTTTTTTAAATTAAGAAATTTAAAAATTCTCTTTTATTATTAAACTAAATTTTTTATGTCTATTTTCATAAACACAGAAAATATTTTTGTCATAAAATTTTACAATGATTGTTTTAAAAACGTTAAATTAAGTGTTTAAATTGTTAAACATCTTTTGTGTTCAATTTTAATTTAATTAATAATAGAAGAGCAGTTTTGAATTTCTTGATTCTTTTTTTAATACAAAATTTTCGAAAAAGAAATATTTTTGTTCTCAGGGACCGAATCTGGAATCTAGAGCATAGTAGTCAACGTTTTTCCACACATGCTATGCGGCTAACTAGATATTTCTTCCGTAATGTTAATATAGGTGCTAGAAATATTTTATTATTTTCTCGAGAATGCCTAAATAGCGGATTTTGCTGTATGTAATAAATGTATGAGTGAATACTACATAATCATGAAATTTTTGATCAGGGCCCGTCGAGTTCCCGCAATATTGCAAAATTTTCGCCCCATTGCCAACAAAAATGTGAATATTTTGTAGTAGAAAAACCCTAATAAGATGTAAAAAAGCACCTAGAACGGCGCTCCGGGCATGCAAACTATCATCGACCGGTACACGTGCACTCGACCGACATCTGTAACGGCGAGGACACCGCAGTTGTCCATCAGATCACATCGTATCATGCTTATTCTCTCGTCAAGTGAGAAAGATGCGTGGGGAGCTCTTCTCTCTCCTTCTTTGTCAAGCGGTCTCCATTTTGACCTATCCTCTTCTGTCTTGAGCGTTCTCGCTTTCTCTCATTACAGGACAAGCCGGCGACACTGTACAGCTTAGCAAAACGATTTCAGATTTTTGTGTCGCAGACCCGAGTCGCGACGCGCGCGCGCGATTTATTATATAGGAGAGACCGGGGCAAATTGTTAGACGGGGTAATTTGATAATTGGAAATATCTTTTTATGGGTACATATTAAAAATTTAATTTAAACACTGTAAATACGTCTTAATGTAACGATGTTGCTATCAAAGTTTTGTTGGCAACAGCGTCATATTGAAGTCGTAGTAGTGAAAAATAAATTTTACGACAGTTGAAGTAATTTCTGATAGTCAGCATTTCTTTGAAATTTAAGTAAGATAATAAGGTTTTTTTGAAAACTTTGAATGTATCGTGTTCAGTTTAATGTATTTGAAACATTTCATGTTTACTTTTTGCTGTGTGATGTCTATTTTTGTCGATCATACGCAATAATGCGCACAGTTGACGTTGGGGCTATTCGTAATATCGAGCACCGGGGCGATTCGTTAATACTGCAGCACCTATGGGTAACCCTAACCTTGCGTTGACTGCATAACGAACGTCTACGCTACGCAAAGTTAAGCATTGAAGTAAAGTGAAGTTCTTCATTGATTTAGTTCAAACTTGATAATATTGTGTATTTTAGTAGATAGAACATGAATATGAATATAAAATCGTCGCTTTTAAGCAGGTAAAAAGTTATAAAGCGAAATGATTGACACTTGTGAGGTTAGGAAATCTGTCACACCGATGGCATAAAAAGACATACGAACGTGTATGTTTGCATTTGTTTTTTTTTTATACCTATATCCTTTTTTAAATAAAAGAAAGTCTTAACAACAGTTTTTTTATAGTCTTTCAACTTAAAACACAAATTTCGGGATATTCCCGCACTAGTTACGAATTATCCCGGGCTTGAGGCTATTCGTAATTCTTGGCATTAGTCGACATTTTTATATGTACTTTAAAACAAGTACACTTTCATGTTCTATCTATACCATTGTGAAGGGGAAGATTCAACCTTTTAAACCCCCTAGTAGCATTTTCTGTAATTTTCTACAGGACACAATCTGCGTGCAGTTAATTGCAGTAGAATTGAGTCAGATGTGCAGAAGATTATTCCCAAAAGATCCATGCTGGCAGATTGCTGGCAGATTGCTAGCAGACTGCTTCAATATTCATGCATTGTACTTGTATATGAACTGTTTGCAGAAACTTGGTACAAATATTGAGCTATCTTGAAGCAGATTTTTCCCGCAACTGCAGTCTGTAAATAGTCTAGCAAAGTTCTTCAGCAGAATGACATAAGATTCTTTTAACAGAAGTAGCGTGCAGATCTTGTGCAAATATTGCACAAATATGATCAACAAATTTCTGTAAGTTTCTTACAACAGAAATGGCGCGCAGATCTTGTGCATATATTGCACAGATATGATCCGCAGATTTCTGCAAGTTTCTTACGGAAATGACGCGTAGATCTTGTGCAGATATTGTACAGATTCTGTTTAATCAGCGGCAGAAAGATCTGCTGCAAGGTTTATAACAATTTCGGAATGAAATGGATTTAACAAGTGAGTGCTGATGCCACCGCTAGGTGGCTACGCCGCAGAAGATTTTCTCATGAGTCGAGTGCGGCCACAGGCGTTATATCTAGGCGCCGCCGCGGGCGACTGTCCAGTTCATACTTCAGTGAGCTCTTATATATATGAGCTGCTTGAGACGAAAACTCGCTCACATTCTTTTGAAATATGATGTTTGTGTGGAATGCTGTTCCACATAATATTTTATTATTTTATATGTAAATTTGTATTGTTATTTAATCTTGTACATAAATGAAATGTTTAATTCAAATTTAATTTTTTTGTAATCTATTTTAAGGCTATACTAAAATATTCTGGTGAAAGAATTTTACAAATCTTGCAGCAGATATGTATATATATATATATATATATATATATATATATATATATATATATATATATATACCAGGTGTATGCATAAGTTTTTTCCGGTTTTTTGGTAAAAAAAAACACGTAATTTTCAAGGGAAATAAATTTCTTTTTATTCAAAATATTGGCCATCGGCTTCATTTTGCCCATCTTTCAGGTAATTTATGAATACCATGCCAGAAAAACTGCTTGTCTTTTGCGGCAAACCATTTGTCGAGCCATTTTCCAACTTCCTCGAAATTGCTGAAGTGCTGCTCTGCGAGCGCCTGCCTCATTGATGCGAAGAGGTGATAGTCAGTTGGCGCCAGGTCTGGGGAGTACGGCGGGTGCGGAAGGATGTCCCATCCAAGAGATTTTAAGGTGTCTTTCACTGGTTTTGCTGTGTGAGACGGCGCATTGTCGTGTAACAAAATCACTTTGCCATGTCTTCTGACCCATTCCGGTCGTCTTTCGATTAATGCGTGGTTTAAATTAATCATTTGTTGGCGATAGCGTTGTGTATTAACGGTTTCGCCGAGCTTCAAGACTTCATAATACACAATATCGCTCTGGTCCCACCAGACACAGAGCATAGTCTTCTTGCCGAAGCGATTTGGCCTTGGTGTTGATGGACCGGCTTCGCCAGGTGAAAGCCACAATTTTTTCCGCTTCGGGTTTTCAAAATAAATCCATTTTTCGTCACCCGTTACAATTCGATACAAAAATGATTTTCTTTCGTGGCATTGAAGCAGCATTTCACAAGTGACTTTGCGTTTTTCCATTTGACGTTCATTCAAATTGTGTGGGACCTATTTACCGAGTTTATTGATCTTTACCATTGCTCGTAAACGTCTACTAATTGTTTCTTGTGATACATGTAATGCTTCTGCTAATTGCCGTTGAGTTTGAGTTGGGTCATCATTCAATAACTCCTGCAATTGCTCGTCTTTGCATTTTTGTGGTCTACCAGAGCGCTCACTGTCTTTCACATTGAAATCACTTTTAAATTGTCGAAACCTTGTCTCACATGTTCCAATCGATGGAGCGTGTTCATCATATGTTTCTACCAGCAAACGATGACTTTCAACAGCCTTTTTCTTTTGATTAAATAAAAAAAGCAATGCGTGCCGCAAATGTTGTTTTTCAAGCACAAAACTCGACATGATCACTGAACAATAAAACAAAGACGCTAGTTTTTGGCGGACTCAACTTGTGTGTGTTTGTAGTTCTATGTCAGAACAAAATGACGTATGTCTCAAATTAATACGCTGCGTACTTTTCGCTGGCGCCATCTTTTAGTGAAACCGGAAAAAACTTATGCATACACCTGGTATATATATATATGCAAGGTGATTCAGAATAACCTTATGTTCTTGAAGAGACATATTCCTGAGGTTATTCTGAAACAACTTTTCTTTTGGCAAAAACTTGTCTAAAGCATAGTTTTTAAATAATAAAAGGAAACAGTTATCTAATAACCGGGCGGTGGAACAGGGCTGGCGCAACTCATCGTTCAATATGGGCCATTACGTGAGGCGATCGCAGTGATAAGCTGACAACTCGAACACTGCTTTCCCTCCTTTCCCCTTCTCTCTCATTTTCTCTCAAAACCTCTCATTTTCTCTCAAAACCTATCCCATTCTCATTCTCATTTTTTTCTTAATTATTTATCAGTTTATGCACTAAAATAATGCTAGAATTAAAAACAATATTTAATTATTTGACGTCTTTCTTTCAATAATTCTGTACGAGTAAAAAAATATTCTTTTTAAGTCAAAATCATATTTAAAATGCGTGAATAAAAAATAAAAAGCAGAGTGAAAGAGAAAGAGAGAGAGAGAGAGACAAGTTCGATCAAATTTGAACGTGTATACTCACTTATCATCCTGCACAGCAATCAGCTTTATCTTATCGAAGACAAAACATCCATATTAAACTCAAGATTTTCCTCTTTTCTTCTTAAATCACATCACTTGTCACATTCACTGCAATCATTGTTTTGATCGAAAATTACTAATCACTTCATACAAACACGTGTTTCTTTCTCTGTGTAATTCTCACGCGTGATTAGTAGTGACTAATAGTAATTGACGATAGTGATTTGTATGAAATGATGCGTTAGTATTTTTCGATCAAGAGAATGATTGCAGTGAATGTGACAATAGATATGATTTAAGAAGAAAAGAGAAAAATATCGAGTTTAATAAGGATATTTTGTCTTCGCAAAGATAAAGATTGCTGTGCAGGATGATAAGTGAGTATACACGTTCAAATTTGATCAAACTCGTCTCTCTCTTTCTCTCTCACTCTGCAGTTTTATTTTTCATTCACGCATTTTAAATATTGTATTTTTGACTTGAAAACAATATTTTTTTACACGTACAGAATTATTAAAAGCAAGGCGTCAAATAATTAAATATCGTTTTTAATTCTAGCATTATTTCAGTGTTAGTGTATGAATTGATAAATAAATAAGAAAAAAATGAGAATGAGAATGGGATAAAAGTTTCGAGATAGAATAAGAGAGAGGGGGAAGAGAGGAAAGCGGTGTTTGAGCTGTTTTAGCTTATCACTGCGATCGCCTTACGTAATCGCCCATATCGAACGGTGAGTTGAGCCGGCCCTGTCTCACCGCTATACGCGCCCGGTTATTGGATAACTATTTCCTTTTATTATTTAAAAACTATGGTTTGGACAAATTTTTGCCAAAGAAAAAGTTGTTTTAGAATAACCTCAGGAATATGTCTCTCTAACAACATAAGGTTATTCTAATTTTGAATCACCCTGTATATATATATATATATATATATATATATATATATATGGGTGAACAAAATAATATAAACACCTATTCTGACTCCGAAAAATAGGCGTAATTCAAAAGAGTGTAATTTTGTCAAAAATGATTGTAAAAAAATTAAAGAAAAAGCATTTTAAAGCTTGAAATCTCTAGTTTTGAAATTGATAAGTCATTAAACGATTTACAGATTGTTTACGAAGTTATGCGGATTTAAATGGGGATGCGTCAAATTTTAAAATTTTTTACAAATTTTGCAAAGCTCCCCGACGTGAAATAAAAATTGCACACAAATGCGGTTTATAGCATTCGAAAGCGTGGATCTTTACCTTTAATTTGTGTTTTTGATGAGCGTTGTACGATTTTTTTTCACTGAGTTAGGCAACACTGAAGCAAAAATGGCCTCTTTTGCTTCAATGTTGTATAATTCAGTGAATAAAAATCGTATAACCCTCAACAAAAACGCAAATTAAAGGTAAAGATTCACGCTTTCGAATGCTGTAAACTGCATTTGTGTGCGATCTTTAATTCACGTCAAATAAACTCGCAAAATACATAATAAATTTTGCCGCATCTTTATTTTTATCCGTACAGCTCCTAAAAAATTAGTATACGTTTTCAAAGTCGATATTAAAATTGTATGTAAAAACATTAAGCTGTAAAATGCGTTTTAAAACATTTGATTTATTATTTTTGTTGATTTATCATGTTACACGCGCGCGCGCGCACACACACGCACGCACGCACACACACACACACACACGCGCGCGCGCGCGCGCGCGCGCGCGCGCATGCATACATATATGTATATAATATTTAATTATATTTATTGATATGAGATAATTATTAATTTATCGAGATAACTATTTTTCTTGAAGGTCGCATCACACGAGTGTGGGTGAGAAACATGTTCTTAATCTCGGAGATGACAAGCCATCGAGAAAAATTATTCTGTACAATCCTCTCCCAAGGCAGAGAACAAAAGTGCAAACTTTGATTGTATCGACGCCATTCGTTAGAGTTACAGATCGAAAAGGACAGGCTGTCAAGTGTCAAGTATCTCCTGTTTGGATTGGTCCAGCTGCATTGTCTGCAGCTAGATACGAACTATCATTTTTAGTTAATGTACCAGGATTTGGTATTACCACATACATAGTTCACGTGCTACACAGACCATCATATACGAAGTAAGTACAATGATTACGTAGAAAAAATTGATATTGAAGTATAGAGTATATTTACCTATGGTGAAAAAATTCTCAGAATATTCTGGTTATACAATGATTAAAAATTTTTTATTTTAACCTTTAAACACATAAGTGGGTCTGAGAGACCCCATATGAAGTTTCGAACGCTTGCTGTGTGAAGACGGAATGAGATAGGAGGTTCGGACCAGGACATAAAAAAAATTTGAAATCTCCTCTTTCGATTGATATAGTAGATCAACTTTTTTGGTCAATTAAAATTTGGACGGCATGGTAGCAAATTTTGTTAGGGTCAATGAGACCCACCATATAGTGTGTGAGTGAAACTTTTTTGTGAGTAATCTTATGTAAAAAACTGGACACGTTCAAACAGATCCATACGCCTATGTTATTCTATCTAAAATTAAAATACTATAATGGCATAAAAAAAGGACTTTTGCGTAGAGTCCGAAATACATTATCAAACACATCAATTTTCAATTTTAGATATCTTGAGTTAATCAAAAATACCTCATATTCGCCTTGTTATGTAAGTATTTTTTAAATAGAAATGGCAGACATAATTTTTTTTTTTTTTTTGAAAGTATGATTCTTGAGCTTTAAAACGCCGTATTGTAAAGTTCTTAAAAGTTTTTTGCTGTAAAGATATGATTTTTTTTTTAAGTGGATTTTTAGAAAAATACCATCCAAAAATACCTCATATTCTTCTTGTTATATAATTATACTTTTTAAAAGGAATGACAATACCATAATTTTTTTATGACTCTTCAGCTTTAAAATGCCGTATTTGAAAGTTCTTAAAAGTTCTTTGTTGCGGAGATATGATTTTTTAAAGAAAAAGTGGGTTTTTGAACAATTTCTAATTTTTACTTAATGGTTTTTCTTTTACAACTTAACAGTAAATCATTTTTCGGTAAAGCTGATTATGTCGTCTTCTTTCTGATATTCTGAACTTTCATGCGAAAAAAAAGTTTGTTGAAAAATGTTGATTGAAACCAAAGTTATAACTTCTCAAAGTTGAAAAAGTCTCCCAGACCCGAAAATGTGTTTACGTATTTTACGGGATCGGTGTGTTTAAGGGTTAAATTTGCGCGAGCGCTCATGTACATTATCAGACGCGCGGGCGGCTTACTAATGTATACCTATCTTTTGCGCGCATGTAAAATACTTCAAATTTCTCATGATATCTCACAATAATTTTAAGAATTTTTCATATGAAAATTATGAAAATTTTTGAAGAAAAAACTTCAGATTTTATAAGTTTAATTCAGAAATTATAAAATGATATCTTAGATTATTTCACATAAAATTTACTATGTATAAAGAATAAAAAAAAGGATGTAGATTTTCTTTATATTTATGAAAAGTGTTCTAATTCATATAAAAAATCTAAAAAATTGTCTAGAAAGTAATAAAATTATATATAGAGTTTTTTTTTAACTTTCATATCGAAATATCTCAAAAAATTTTGAAAATATGAAAAAACATTTCAGAAAAAAGTACAATCTGAAAGAGGATAAAAATCGATAAAATTAATTTTTGAAAAAATCATTTTTCGTCAAAGCTCATCGACATGTTTTTTAATATGGATAATATTTTTTTACATAATATGATTCCTCTGATCATTCTGCACATAAAAGTGTGAAGATGGAATTATCAAAAAATCAATAGGTTACGAGATATTTTACTTTATTCTGGCATATTTCGAAATAAAATATAAAATATCTTTTAAACTATTCAGTTTTTGGCAATTACCTTAATACTAATGATGCACAGAATAATGAGATGAATCAATTAGTATAAAGAAAATACGTATTGCTTTTCAAAAGGTATATAATTTCATATTGCAAATACCTTAATTTTCTTTACATTTTTTTGTTTTTAACAGAGATTTGTATCTGGCTAACGTCACTATTTTCAACACTGACATAAGCTTTCCATCAATACCTGGCTTCAATCACCTGACTATTTTGCCGCACACGCAAGAGTTTTCAATTTCTCAACGACCGGAACTGTCGGCTTCTTTCGGAAAATCCGGTTTGTTGAAAGCCCTGCGAGTTGACAACATCACCTTTCCTGTGCATCTAGATTTTGTGAAATATGGCACCAGAAGTTCTGGTAAAGATAAAAGCGGTGCTTACTTATTCTTACCCGATAAGCCAGAACCAGACGTCGTGTTTATGGACAGCAGAGCGATTATTCATTTGGTAACTGGACCAATTTTGTCGAAGGTGTTCATAGAATTGCCGCACGTACGACATACTTGTACGCTGTTTAATTCTCCTGGCAGTGACGGACTCGGATTGCACATATTTAATGAGGTCGATATAACGGAAACGCAAAACTATGAACTTGCGATGCGTTTCAATACGGATATCGCGTCCGGCGATCAATTCTTCACAGATTTAAATGGACTCAATGTAAGCTTAAGATAAATGATGATATTGTTTTTAGTTCGGAATATTTCTCGGAAATTTTGGAAAAATCGAATTTTTTCAATTTTTTCCTTATTATATTTTTCTGGATTTTTTAACGATATTTTTATTGTCCTCTAAGTCAATGATTTTAAAGATTTTTTTTACATTTAAAAGCTCCAATAAGTAACCAATTCGTTTGTTGTCACAATTATATTTTTTGAAAAAAACAAAAACAATGATTTCATCAAGTTTATTTTTTCAAAAAATTAAGAACATTAATATCTCATCATTACTTATCTCAATATTTTTTTAAAAACACTTGTTTTTTCTTCGATTTTGTTTTTCCGGAATATTAAGACAATTACTACAATGGAGTAAAAATTGTATTTTAATGTATGTCTTGACAAGATTCATTATATTATCTTATTGAGACTGAAATGTTTTCTTTTTTTTAATATTTTTTTTTCTACAATCCTAATTTTGTTGGTAGCGATCCTGAAAAGCATAGAATTAATATAAAAACTATACAACTCAAAGATTCCACAACCAGAATACTTTTCTTCCAATACTTTTTATTTTATTTTTCCTTCCATAATAGGCCGCAGCATACATATTTTATCTGGTTATAATTTCAGATAATTCGACGACAAAGATTTCCTAAACTCCCCACGCAAGGAAACTACTATCCGATGGCGGCAAGCGCATATATAGAAGATAAAAGAGTTAGATTAACAATCGTCACAGCGCAGCCATTGGGAGTAGCCTCTATGGCGTCTGGTCAACTTGAAGTAAGTTAATTGATTTTATTTTATTAAAAAAATGTTATACATCTTAACTTATATATTGATACATAAAATGAAAAATTAAGCTTATAAAAATTAACAGTAATTTTCGAACAATAATTGAAATAAGACCGCGTTTTTATAAGAAATCAAATCGAGATAGATCCATAAAGATACGGTCACTGTAAGATCTTAGTCTGAAATAGTATTTGTATGATTTTTTTAAACACATTTTCTATACATTTTTATTGCGATAAATATCACATGTCTCGCTGGTCAAACTGGTTAAGACGCTCACACGGAATGCAGGGAATTCCAAGTTTAAATCCTGACTAAGGTAATGTTTTTTGCAATGGATTCTTCCATTTTTCCGGGAGAGAGGGAGGGATGATTTTTGGGATGCTAATTAGCATCAGTATTGTTAATTGTTAATTTAATTTGATGATAATATTTGATAATTTAATTTGACTTACTAGTAATATTTTTTTTAAACATACATATACAGTTCCATAAGAAAATGTATATCTTTTATTTAAAATTATTGGCCGTAATGTCATTTCCTTTATAACATGGAAAAACTTGAAGATTTTTTTTGTACAACGTATGCTTTGTCATTCCGAGCGTTACTTTTTGTTAGAATAAAAATTTTCAAAATAAGTGCAAATCGTTACAAAGCAATATTTTTAGTTTAGTAAAAAAGGACAAAAATTATTGTATGCTCAGGCTTCAAAATGGCTTAGAAAGTCAAAATTATTCATTTAGAAATGGGTAAATATAAAAAACAAACGACTTGCCAGAAAGAGGTTTAACCCGTACGACGAGAGAAAACAAAAACCAATCATTCGTCTATTTGAACAAAACCCTGCGCTAATATTGCGCCAAGCTCAGAACTTTGTAAAACGGAGATAAACATTAACAGATGTCATTTACATGAATCAAAGTTAGAATATCGTTTCACAATCCAAAAATCTCTTCTCAAAACATTCAGTCACAAAATAATTGGTATGGACTTACGAAAATTCAAATAAAGATTAAGATAATGTTATTTACA
Source organism: Solenopsis invicta (assembly GCF_016802725.1). NCBI lineage: Eukaryota > Metazoa > Arthropoda > Insecta > Hymenoptera > Formicidae > Solenopsis > Solenopsis invicta. The sequence continues at coordinate 10,959,627 of NC_052679.1, forward strand.
TAAAATATAAACTAAGAGAAGCTTATTTTAACTATTAAGCAACTGTTAACCAGAATTAGGAAGCAATGACGCTCTCTACCTTGTGAATACTGAAAAACTAATTAAAAATATGCCAAGAATATGTCAAGCAATAATTAAAACTATCGAAAGTAACAGTGCATTAAAGCACTAGAGTTCGGAAAATTAGAAAAAAAATTACAAAAGGAACATTATTTCAGCATTAAGATCTTACTATGACTATGCTATATTTCAAATGGAATAATTTTTTATCTAGCATGCATTTATAACAATATCATAGTAATATTAAAATATTCGCCAAAATAAATCATAATACAGGATGCGTCAACTAAATCCGAACAAAATAGTTTATTAAAATATTTTTTTATTCAGAAAAACCTTAAAATTAAAAAAAAATTATTTTTGTACATCGTTTAAGAGATTCTTCCTAATTCTTATTATTTAATGTAACCGCCATTTGCGATTAATGTCTCGATCCTTTGCCTGAAGCAAGAGCATGCTTTCTTCAACTGCTTCTTGTTCAAATTCACGAATGCTGCTTCAATCTGAAGGCGATCTGAAAGGTTATTAGATACTCTTAATAACGCTTCAAGCTTAATAATCCAGAAAATTTAAATCTGGACTATTTGAAGGCCAGAATTCCTTGAACCAAAACATGTCTACGTTATCGGAAAGCCAGTTTTGTACATGTGAGCCAATGCGCTGTCCTGTTGAGAGATGTCTCAGATCCTCTTCTGTGATTCGACGTATGGTGGTTTCACTCACTCCTAAAATGGTCGCCAATTTCTTAAGTGACATCCTTGGGTCTTCTATTTTTTAGGGTCTTTGTGGTCACTTTTTATCAATAACGATATGTTATCATTATAATTCTCTTTGACGGACATTTTAATATTACTGTGATATTTTTGTAATATTCCAGCAATATTCACGTTATATCATTATAATGTTGTCAGAAAAATGCTGAAAAGATAATATTTCTAAAATATTGCTGTTATATTATGTGCTCTATATAGGAGATTACTGTTAATTTTTGTAACAACTCTTTAGAAGGCAATATTTTATCATCATCATTAGAATAATTGAGAAATCCCATAATATTGGGTCTTTTATTCTCTATACTGCGTATTTTTAATTATGTCCATCTCTCGCAGTACCTCATACTGTTTTGCTATTATATATTGTAATATTTGTATGATATTGCAATATGATACATATATTTTAATCTATACAGTATAGAAAAACTGCAGAAATATTTTATTATAATATTACAATATTACAAAAACATTGCGAAATGTTATTGTATTTTTGTAGCACAGATAAAATATTTGTTTTTAGAAATATTGTAATACGAAATTACAGCAATATTACAAGTGTTTTTAATTTCAATGAAAAATCTAGATATATATATACAAGCACCAAAAATTAAAAAAATAATTATATAAATAATTTGCAATACGTCATTAATAACATTATTATGTATTATATAAAATATGTACTATAAAATATGTACGCATTAATATGTTAGCCTTCGAGATTGTTCGTGTCTATTCGGTAACACCCGATTAAAAAATCAATATGAAGAAATCGATATTTAAAAGATCGTTCCTGCCGATGGACCGTGTTTTCGGTTGATAGTTGAGTTTCGCTTGAGTTTTCGCCGCGTACGGTCACACATTATTAATAGCGCAATTGTAAATTTATATTTATATAATTTTTTTGTTAATTTTTAGCATTTGTATATTTCGTACACAGATTGTTCGTGATTTAAATAACGTTGTACGTTTCAAAATACCTTAGAATCACGTTAAAATAAAACTTAATATTAAAACTTGAATAAATACAAAATTATAAAATTGTACTGTATTTTGATTCATAAAATTTCTTTAATTACGCAAATTGTTACTATCATTTTCAAAAATAGCTCCATACAATTCATTAAAATTAAATATGCAATATTTTAATTTTTATTATACATCTATGTTTTGAAAATATCTGCATATGTACTACAGACACACACACACACACACACACGCGCGCGCGCGCGCGCGCACAGTCAAGGTATAACTAAAAAAACATATATGGAGTATACCATGAGATACAGGACAAGAATCCAACGAATCGAAAAGTCCCGAGTCATATTTTAATCTGAGCTTTTTCCTTGTAGTTATATGGCATTAAAGTTTACAAATCAGCGTCCGTCTATAGACGAAAAGCAGGAGCGAAAAGTAGTGACTACTCTTCCATGTTTTTTTTTTTTTTTAGTTACACCGTGTGTGTATGTGGGTGTGCGCGTGTGTGTGTGCATGTGTGAGTGTAAACGTACATCATTCGATTTTTATAAACAGATCATGCAAGATAGAAGATTACTTCAAGACGATAATCGAGGATTGGGACAAGGTGTGATGGACAATCTGTTGACAAATCATATGTTCGCACTAATCGTGGAGAAGAAGGAAATAAATTGCCCTTTCACGATACCGACGAATCATCCAGCGGGATTATTATCTTTAAACGGTCACCTAGCTTCGGAGGAGTTGCTACATCCAGTTATGGCACTACATATACACAATTCTCTACCGTTCAATCTGCACGCTCACTTCGCGCCACTTCGACACGATCTTCCAGTAGACTTAAGCATCGTCAGTCTCCGGGTGTTTCCTATTCCCGAGGGTGCCGGCAAAGGTATTGGCATGGTGTTGCACCAAGCGGCCTTAGACGCTTGCTTCAACAATTCTCTCTCGCGACACTTCAACGTTTCGGAGTCAGGCGAAGTGGAGTTGACAAAACTGCTCAACGATATGGAGGACTGGACTATAAGTAAAGCGCCTCTTACGTTTCACAATGTCGGACCGTCTCTAAAGTCGCCCGTCGTGCACTTGTGCCCGCATCAATTACTATCAATCTTATTTCACAAGACGCAGTCCTAACCGAGGAGATGTGTGATATGAAAACATGTGTACTTTCCATTATGCGCATAAGTTTTGTTTACTCAAGATTATATAGTCCAAATGCGTCGAAGCCGGTGGATTCGAACTGTCTAATTTATATCTGAAACAATATTAAGTGCACAGAATTATTATTTGGATTAAAAATTTTACTTAAATAAATGCTAAAGCAAATTACATTTTTTTTTATTAGAAGATATTTTGGAATTTTTTTTTACAAACAGAATTTTAAATTTTTTTATACAATTAAAATACGTACAAAAATAAAAAGTGCAAATGGCAATTTTATAATATTAACAATAATATTTTTCAATTTAAAAATATTTTTAATGTGTATCAAAAAAATTTTTTTCTGATTCAAAAAAATAAATATTTTCTAATAAAAAAATGTATTTACTTTAGAATCATCTTAGAATGCGCAGTTCGTATACTATAGCAAATGCACGATTTAATCGAACTATAACAAGAAATTAGATGTAAGGTAAGATAAATAATCGCGTAATTCTAGTTTGTCCCGTGCATACGCATCAATAATTTATCATACATTAATTGAAAAAGAAAACTTTCCTATAATTCGGTTTTAACATAAATTTTAAAACGGTTATTAAATAGTTCATATATGATGGTACTTATTTTTGTATCCGTGCAAAATTAATATTCAATTTATTTGAATAGGCACACAAATACTTTGACGTCATCTTGCTTTCATCTGATTGGCTGAAGTTGACTTTTACACTAGCTACTCTCATATTAATGCACTCTGTGCACTTCAGTTCGTGCCCTATCAACTTCTCCCTTCTGATTTTATGGGTGAACCATTGCACATAATGAGTAATGTCCGTGACTCCAATTAGAAATTTAGCTAATTTGCAACGCAAACTATTACATATAGGTCTGTTCGTGTTTCTTGCACCTTTTGCATTTAGAATCTTCACTTTCTCTCTCAACTCTCGAATATTTGTCTTGTTTTAAGTGCTAACATTTTTGAAGATTTCAAGCAACTTGAATGAGATTTTGACACTCTATCGGCTATATTGAATTCCTGGAAAAAAGTTAAAAATTTGATTGGTTGACAAAGAGCCTCACTATCTTCAACCTATTGCGCATTCATCAGAATGGTTCACCCTTTCTTTTTATATGCTATTTTAATATTATATTTGGTATGATGTGACCAATATAAAACGTCGTCAGATTGACATTAAAAATTCAAACTTTTTCTTGTTTTAATTGAATACACATTTCATGTTTAAGTAATATAAAATTCTAAAATTATTAATTTTTAGAAAAAAAAATTTGCTCGATAAAATAAAAAATTTATTTTTAAAACAATGTTAAAACCGAATTACTTATTATTTTAATAACAGAATTTTTATTATTATTAAAAGAATGATTTTCTGTATATATTATTTATTTTACTAATTGTAATTTAATAGACCCAATTGAAATAAATCAAAAATATAATATGTAATGCCAACAAAGAACCAATGCAAGGTATTCGCACGTTAATGTATTCTACATAAGAACGTTACATATAGTACGAAGTCTCAGGATTTGAACTATCTTCAGTGTAATAAAATATTTATGAGTGGTACTGACTGTGAGTCGAGTTCCATACACAAACAAAGATTTGAACTAACTCCTACATAATAAAATAATTGTCAGATAATTATCAGCAAAATGAGTGGGTCACATTACATACAATCTAATTATTACCAATTTGGCTTTCAAAATGTAATAGTTGTTTCTCATGAGAAGTTAGTTCCGTAATGTTCATTTTTCTTGCTATACTAATATTGTCACTTTGGATGCTCAGATCCATGCCTTACAATGTGTTTAACAAACGTTTGATAAACACTCATTTAGATTCAATTAACGGACCTCGAATAATAAATGAAATAATTATAACATTTTGACGTCCAAATTGGTAATAGTTAGATTGTATATCATGCAACCCAGTCATTTTGCTGACAATTGTTTTATATTATCAATACCGCTGATATATATTTTATTCTATGCTATATGTTTTTATGTAATAGTACATTATGCTACAAGGAGTTGAGCTTTGCTGGTTTCAACTGAGGACGATGTTTTCAGTACGAGGCGTAGCTACGAAATCGAGACCGGCGCTCGGCTCCATATTGCATACGGTATTTTATGCAACGGAAGTATGTTTTTCGCGGCATTCCAGGCAAAACAAGCGCGTGGCATTTTCCTGTCACTGCCTGTCCCGGTTACAGGTTATGAGATATCAGTGTACATACTATCTTCGGTCATGTATTTCGACTGTATGCTTAGCGCATGCGCCACGAAATGCTCAGTTTCTCAACAAAAGAGCGCATGCGCACGATACGGAAATGTTTGCCACCAAAGATTGCCCACTTACGCCCATGTTCCTGGGAGGACGCGAGAAACGTGCTTCCATTGCATAAAATACATTAATGTACACACGAATATCTTGTGTTTGTTTCTTTATTGGCATTACAGATTACATTTTATTATTTTAGGGAATTATATTGTAAATATTAGTCTTTCGATAGTGATATTTGTGATTTAATATTTCTAATTAAAATTATGTATAATATACTCAAAATAATAATAGTAAATGGAAAAGCGATAGACGATGACGAAGTATTGTTAAAAATAAAATTTTTAACAATATAACAATACAACGTTACACAAATGTGTAACATTAGATCTCAGTTACAAAACCAATACTACCGTTTAAGGTTTTCCAGCCTTTTACATAATATATCTTCGTGAAAATTTTTCTCAAAATTTTTATATAAATTAGAACACTTCAGAAATATTAAGAAAGTCTACATTTTTCTTAGAATTGTTATATACTGGTTATCTGTAAATTCTATTTCTACTGCCTATATTCTAGAACTGCTTCAAAATTATGAAAAATCGCGAACCATATTTGATTATTTTGAGGAATTACTCTGGTTCCCAAACTTCTTAAGGAATTACATCCATATAAAACTTTCAACAAAAAGAAAAATTTTTTTGTTTTAAATGCCTTAAAAATGTGTAATTGGTTTTATAGTGAAAAAATTTTTAAGTTCTTTTACAATTGATTTTTTAAAATAAGGCGCGACGCCATCTAAGCACGTCGTTCTAATTGACCTGCAGCATAATTTTAATAAATTTTGGGTATTCTTCCGAATGCACTTTCCCCTGATCAATCTGAAATTTTGCACATAAATTGTATTCAATGTAAGGAGTAAAATATATGTGGTCCTAATTTCAGAATGACAAAAAATTTATAAAATATGAAAAGTTTTATGAAATATATCATTATAATATCATATTCTTATTGGCTTGTTAAAAAATTAATTATGCATTATAAGAAACCCAGCTCCGATCACCTAGATCTTAACATATGTGTCATCACTTTGAATGACCTTCAGAAGGTTTTAACTGGCACTCGTTATTCATTAAAAACAAATTGTCAACAAATAAAGTTCACAAATTAAATTAATTTTTTATTTGTGCTTTGCGTGGAAATCCTTGTGGAACAGTACAATCATGAATTTGTTTCGCTTCTAAACAGGATTGAATAGAGTGGACCTCGGGTTAAGTTACGTTGAGTTAAGTTAAGTTATATCTTTCGAGTTTTGCCCTCCCATAAGGAGAGCGGGGACCCTCTAGGTGAATCTTACTTTGCTACACAAAATATACATTTAATTTGTCAACTTTATTTGTCAATAACTTTTTAACAAATAACGAACGCCAACTAAAATCTGACGGTGGTGACTTTGGCAACATATGTCAAGGTCAAGGTGATTAAAGCTGAGTTCTCTATAGTACATTATTACTGAAAATTAAACTAATTATCTAATCAGTTTTCTTAAAACAAGAGAATTTGTTTTTAAATCAGTGTTTATGCTTTAAAGCAGAGAATTTGTGTTTGTAAGGCTACAGAGCATGTTCACATCGCTACATCTCGGTCGGTATAACAGTTTTCCTAACCTAAATAGTCATCAACTTTAACGATTAATATCTCGCTTTGCAGAACAGAATGACGTTTATTTCTGTCAGATTCTTTGGTTTCGTATAATAATGCATCTATTGAACATAAATTCATTGATATCAGAGGTGAGATCTCTATACTAAATACATCCTATCTTATATAATTTTTTCCATTTCACAAAGTTGGGACTACACACACTTTACTCCTCACATTGAATATAATTTATGTGTAAAATTTCAGATCAATCAGAGAAGTGGTATGTACATTTGATAAACAGCCAAAATTTTATTCGAACTACTTGAAATTTGTAGAGTAACTGCTAAACTAAATTCTTTAGAGAAGTACATATAATTTTTACAATCGGTTAAAAACTTTTTTTGTTACAAATATTTTTTCACTGAATTTTTGGGGTAAAAATAAAACTTTGTTTTCAAATATTCATCATATCTGCAAAAATAAATATTTTAAAATATACGTGTATATTTCTCTAACAAATTTAATGTAATTTATAAAAAAATTTTGCTTTTTGTTCTTAATAAAAGTATACGACACTTTTGCTGAACCTGCGGAGGCCCATCAAAAAAAAAAAAAAACAGTTATTTGCAAAGCTCCAGCGCGCCATCATTTAACGTAAAAAAAATAAAACAATTGTTTTGTGTAGTTTAAGATATGTATATACATTAAAGGCCTTTAAAGTTCATTTCCTTATTTTATGTTAATTACAAAAAGTTCCCAAAATTTACCTTACATTTTCAAGCGTTCTCACAGATGTAATCTCTTAAAAGGATGCTATACTGACAGGAATTACCGACACATTACAGTGTTCATTAATTTTCGAATTGTCTCTACAGATCACAAAATCCTTTTGCAGAATAAAAGTACGCACCAAAACAAAGTCCAGGCTGGTAAATTTTACTAGAAAATCGAACAAAAAGTTAAAAATTTATTTATTTTTGGCTCGTGGATCTACCAACCGAGGTTAACTTTTATGATTTACTGACATTCTGTAGCTCATACGTATGAAATAGGACCAGCCCGGACTTCAGAAAACTCTAACAAACAACACTGATTGTTATTTCAGTCAAAAACCTAACAAAAAAGTTTAATACCTAAACATGTGTACGTGTACAAATTTCGCTTAGCGCACGTAAAAACAATGGCAAGCAGAGCAGTGACTGTGCCCAACAATAGTTGATAGGTCTTTTCGCAGATGGCGAAATAATCGAAAAACAAAGATAGATCTATGCGTTGGATAAAGAGCGATAGCCTAATCTCGCTTAAAAAAATAATCTGCAGTATCGACGTTGAAAAAGTTCTTCTGTTACTATAGCATCCTAACACATGTCACATGTTTTTCATAATTTTGGACAGTTTCTGAAATATAGGCAGTGAGAACAGACCTTGTAGATACTCGGTATGTAAATTCTGAAATATTTCAAAATTTGTGAACAATTTTTTTTAAAAGGCAAAAAATTAAAAGTTTTAAAATTACACGAATTTTGAAAAATTCTGAGATTTACTTTCTTCAGAATTTCTTTATAATATAACTTTTGAAAAAAATCCTCCGATTTTTTATACATGAATATTTGTATATAAATTTTAGATTATTTCAAAATTACTTCAAATTATTTTAAAATTAATTAGAATTATTTTTAAAAATATATAAAAAATTTTAAGATGTAGACTTCTGAGTATTTCTGAAAATTGTTCCACTTGTATAAAAATTCTGAGAAAAAGTTTTGAGGATAAGGTTTTAAATTCAAACTTTGAGAATAAATTTACATTAAGATTAATATATAGGCATTTCTATAACTTACAGATATTTTTCTAAATTCTTTTGACCATATAATTTTTTTTTTTTTTTTTAAGAAGTTATTCTTTTCTTTGAAAGGTCAAAAAAAGGTATTTGTCAGTAATTTTTTTTTTAAGTACACAAAAACTAATATCAAATTTTATATACTTTTTTATTACTATTTTAATATTCCAAATGGTTTTAAAATAAAAAGTTCTATTTTCTCACGTGTTATGTATTGATCGCTAATAGCTCGTAAAAAAATGCATAGAAATAGTAAAATAAATTGTAACTCTTCTGTACATCTAAAATAAAAAACCAAAACTTTTCTTATTCAAAAGAAATGTGCTTGTCATTGGAACCAGAACTATAAATTAAAATAATTCAAATTTGACAAAATAGAAGCCTTTGTAAAAAAATTTTTTTTTTAATTATCGTGAAAACTTGTAATTCTTTTTTTGTAAATAAAAATAATAAGTACATAATAATGATTCTAGTTTCAACATATGATATACTTGCAAAAAAATTTATACAGATATTAAGTTTTCAAAAAATTTGTCTCATAGTATCAAAAAACAGTTTCGAAAAAACTGATTCTGAAGTTTTAATCCTTAAATACACCGATCCCGTAAAATACGTAAACACATTTTCCGGTCTGGGAGACTATTTTAACTTTGAGAAGTTATAACTTTGGTTCCATTCAATATTTAAAAAAAAAATTTTTTCAAATGAAAGTCAGAATCTCAGAAATATAACTACAGAATCGGCATTACCAAAAAATGATTTATTGTAAAGTTATAAAGGAAAAACTATTAAGCAAAAATAAAATTGTTCAAAAATTTATTTTTTCTTTAAAAAATCATATCTTCACAACAGAAAACTTTTAAGGATTTTAATATACAGCGTTATAAAGTTAAAGTCATGCTTTAAAAAAAATTATGGCATTGTTATTCCTTTTAAAAAGTATAATTATGTAATAAGGCGAATATGAGGTATTTTTTTATTAACTCAAGGTGTCTAAAATTGAAAATTGATGTGTTTCACGATATATTTCAGTAGGAGCCTCCTTTTCCACAGCACTATAGTATTCTAACTTTAGATAGAGTATATACGAGTAACATATGTGAAGAGACCTATTCGAATGTGTTTTGTCCAGTTTTTTTAATATAAGCTTACTCACAAAAAAGTTTCACTTATATACAACGGCAGTCCCACAGACTCTCAAAAAACTTTGCTGCCGTGCCGTTAGAATTCTAATTGCCTAATAAAGTTGATCAACGATATCAATCGAAAGAGAAGAATTCAAACTTTTTTTACTTCCTGGTCCGAACCTCCTATCTCATTTCGTTTTCACATAGCAAGCGTTCGAAACTTTATATGGGATCTCTCTAGCTCACTTGTGTGTTTAAAAGTTAAATACACTTTTTTTACATATGCGATTTTCATTAATTAATCTTCAATTCCAAGTTATATAATAAATATTTTGTTTTTTCGATTAATTTTTGTCTCTCAAGTTTTTCTAATTTCTCATTCTGCTAATCTTATTGCCTGCGGCATGCACTCTGCATCTGCTTGTAAACGAATATAAAATTTATTTTTTTTGTTGGTGAATAACTTTGGTCCAATTATGACTTTCATTATTCCTTTTCGAAATATTTTCAAGATTGCAATAATAGCAATATACATATATCTATTGTATATTTAATAATGAATTAACTTACAATTGGTAGAACTATACTCTGCATTTCGAATTTTAAAAGAATACCTCGTTCAATAATTTTATAAAATAGTATTAAATCTTTAAATAATTTAAACACAAAATATAAAAATTTTTAAAAGCTATACATAATCACAAGAAACAATCGAGTTTAAAAAGGATTTTGGAATTAAAAAATAAAATTTTATTGTATCATTTTTGTGTAAAAGTATAAACTATACAATTCTCTGTAAATGTGGCACACTAGTTGCAACTTTATTTTATTCTACATTTAATGGAGATCTTAGTTAATAATACTGTCAGTACCAACAAATATTGATAATATTAATGATCGTATGCAGTTAAATATTGCTGGATTAATGTAGAATGTTGGTGGTGATTCAAATTTTTATTTTTGACTATCAGAATATGCATCAGTATTTTCATCAGTATAGTTTCACAATCATGGATGACCATAGAAATTAGGTTGTAAATTGTAACAACCCGTTCTTCTTGTATAGAGATCGCGCGCGGACGTAGCTCGTCGGGCACGATCCGTTCAAGAGAGAACTAGACGGCGGTTTGAGCGTATAACGTATGTACAAGTTTATTTAGCGAAATAAATTACAACACAAGTGAGTCGCGATATTTACAAGACATATTTACAAAGTAGGCGTGTGCGTGATACCGGGGATTTCACGTCGTCGACCGTATAATCCGCTAGTGACGATGGTGCGGCCAACGCACGGTTATTTGCGCGTCGGAAGGCGAGTTCCGGTGATGCACCTGATTTGATACTCGTCGCTTAGGAGCACGGTTGCCGATACTCCGGCGGCCGGCGCTTGCCGACGGTGCGAGCGATTGTTTGGCTCGACGGGCGGTCCGCTTTTTCTAGCCGTGTTTTCTCGAGACTAGGTCGCGCTGGTTTCCATGGTCGCCGGCGCGGTAGCGGGACGCGGGGTGACGCCCAGCTGAGCATCCCTTTAAATTTGACGGATCCGCGGCGCGTCGCGATTTGCAGGCGGGATACAACGGCTATGTCGAGTACGCACGACGGAGGCAAAGACGCTTTACCCCGTTTTCCTTTAGCCGTTGCAACGGGATCGGATCGGTGTGAGGTGCTGATCGAGCAAGAACGTTTGCCAGAGCCCAAGCACGCTTGAGCCCAGCTTCGGCGAGAAAAAACAGGTGTGAGAGCGGTAGCCGTCGAGAACGCTCGACAGAGGCCAAGACGCTTGACCCCAGGACTACCTCGGGAGACTTCTTTGGAGACTTAGTCAGCGGAGTAGCTGTCCGAAAAGTCGGCGGAGAAGAAACGCAGCATCTCGCTGCTCCGGCTCTTTTATACCCGAATCTCGAGACGTCGGAAATGCTCGGTGACGGTTCGGTTCGTTTCGGCGTCAGCATCCCCGCCGCTCGAGATCGGGCGCTCGGAGATCAAACGGAGGCGAGTGAGCACGCCGATAGCGCATGCCGATTCGCATCGGTGCGGGTGCGCGGCGAGATATTCGGCGCGGATGCCCGTATAGGCGCATGTGAAGTGTCTTATGGGCGCGCAGCGCCTCTCCCTACGTCCGGTGGATGTTCGGCCGGGCGTTTTGGCGGACGGTGACCGGTCCGATGGGAGTTGCGCGAAGTGGTTTGTTACGAAATATTGATGCATATTGTCATACACGATATTACTGACGATACTACTGATCAGTTTTATCGATCGTAAAGATCTCTATGAATCTTTACGGAAAACAATTCTTCAATTCTTTCTTTTCCAATATTTATCAATATTATGAAGAATATTTTTAAATAAATTGTCGTTATTTGTCCTTTATTTATTATTTTGAGTATGATAATGTCAGAAGCTACTCTTTAACCCTTAAACACATATTGAAAATTGCCCTAGATTTTCGATCGCTTATTGTGTGAAGACGGAATGAGAAAAGATTCGGGCTAGGTGAAAAAAAAGTTGGAAGTCTCCTCTATCGACTGCTACGATTGACCAACTTCATTGCTTAACTAAAATAAAATGGCACTAAAGCACAGTATAGGAAAGAACAGCAGGTCGACTCCGTCATAAAGCACGGCGAAAGTTGTCCTTCGCGCATGACCGAATCGCACAACCAGCAATATGGCGGTTAAGTACTGATTGGACGATTCCAGCATATGGCGTCATTAACCCGACTCAGGTTAAGTTAAACCACTGCGCTCGCAAACGCTATTAAATCTAGGCACAACCAGCAACATGGCGATTTTGTAGTCATCATATCAAAGGTGCCGACAGCGAGTCGACCTACTGTTCTTTCTTATACTGTGACTAAAGTAAAGTTTTTTCGGGAAGGTCTCCCAGACTCACTTATGTGTTTAAGCACCGACGAGAGACTATTAAAGATCGTCAACCCTGGGTAAATTTTCGAGGCCGTTACTGGGGCCCCAGGGGCCCGGCGGTAATTGAAGAGCAATGACGTTATCGACTATATGATTGTTAATACAAATATTTGAGTAATACGTTATTAAAATCTTGATTTTTTTATTATACAAATACTTCATAAGCAAATATGCATACTTATATTTAATAATATCATTGTAGATTGCTTTAAAATTGCAATTCTTTTTGATCAGTTATTATCTCTGTCGATAAATAAACTTGGATGTTAACATCAAAACTGCAATTTTTAATAAAAATTGAGAATTTTTAAGTTACAAATACATAAGCATATCTATGAAACTTCAAGATAACAATAAATTATAAAATTAGTACTGTATTGTCAGTTTATCATTAAAAATTTAACAGTCACACAAACTCCCGTAAGATTAGCGGTCTTTAACAGTCACTCGTCGGTGGTTTAAGGGTTAAAAGATATATATACAGGGTGTCGCAAAATATTTGTTCATGCTCTCATGGATTGATAGAGCAAGTCATACTGAGAAGAAAAGTCCTTTATCATTTTTCATTATTCGCAATAGTTACCAAAATAAAAATTAGTAAAGTTCGGCAAATAAGCGCGTATTTTCCCTGCCCACTGCACGTAGGGACCGCCTGTCGATCGCCAACCATAGGCAGCCGCGGCAGGCGACGCGGTGAGGCGGGTAAGACAGCCATTGCTGTTTCTCTCTTTTCACCGTGGCGCTTGCCGCGGCTGCTACACACACACGAAGCCGTGCACGTACTCTTTTGAGAGCGCGAAGAAGATCGGGAAGCAGGCAGAAGGTAGTATGGCGCGCTTCGATCATGTATCTTCCTTGCTTGACACTTGGCTGAGAGAGAAAGTATGATACGGCGTCAAGGTATGGAGAAATGCGAGCGGTATACGAGATACTGCGGTATTTGGTTGCGTACTATTTTAATTTTTAATTGCATAAAGAAATTTATTCGGATTCAAAGATTCGTTTAAAAAATAATATAAACAGAATTACGATTCTCAATAAAAATTATGTCATCACGGCAATATAGCTTCAATTTATGGGACTATTACTGTATGTCGAGACATAATATTAATTAATTAATAAAATCCGTACATCTCTTTAAATAGTTCCTTTTTAAAATAATCTGTATTGAGAAATAATTTTAATTCGATAAATTAATAGAAATGTTAACATTTCTATTAATGGCAAGCTAGTTTACTTTAGCGTAAACAATACTTTGAGAATAAATGATTACTGCCGTATTACTGCCAATCTAAAAAAATTCACAAAAAATAGCAGATTCTGTGTGATTTTTTTATGTGCAATTTTTCCGTCAATAATATTTTTTCATAAGGATCGGGGTTCATTCTCAGAGTATTGTGTTTTATAGTGTAACGTTACGCTCCTCCGCCGCACCGCCACTCCGGTCCAAACGCCGAACACAACGCGTAAGACCGAGCACGTGCACGCGCTCGGCTAAGCTTGCCGCGATCACGCGCTACTATGCGTGCCGCGCGCCGCGTTCGACAAGCGTTCCCACTCCGGCCGGCCCAACCGCGCGCGCTGATTGGTACGTCCGACCGCGCGGACCGCTATAAGCCGGCAGCGAGCAGCCGAGATCAGATCGCTCCGAGCCACCGATCTCGCACCTACTCCGCTCCTGCGCCGGGTATTCTCAAGCGCTTTCTCGAGAACGAGCATTCTTGTTCCAACCATCTCACGACGGGCATACTCGTCGGTCCTAACGACTGGGAATACTCGGCCGATCCCATCCTCCGTCCGCGACGGGAATACTCGTCATTTCCGCGGCTGGGTATTCTCGGCCAATAGGAACCGTCCGTCCCGCAAGTCCGTTCTCGGGGATTCTCGAGACCAGCACCGTCGTCGGGGATACTCGACGCCGTTCTCCGGCTCAATCCGTAAACCTACTCCCCACGGGGTGACAACACCCCGCGAGGTGAGACCACTTAGGTCTCTAACGTCGACCACTCTCGCGTATCGCGGAACCGTCCGCTGCACCGCGCGCCGCCGATTCCACGATCGCGACCGTCCGTCGCGCGGGCCAATCATGGCCCGTTTAACCGCACTTTAAGTTAGCCGCTTCACGGCAACTCCGATTATTACCTCCGAGCGCATAGCGCATAATACCAGTCCGTTCTTTAGTTATCCAAATCCGTTCATTTGTTTAAATATTAAGCTACGCCGCAAATTATATTTTGCCCGACCCGACCAATCGTCGTTCTTTTACTTTGCGCGGGTCCGATTAATTGTTTAATCGAGCACTCCGGTGCCTGATTATTACTTGTGTATTTCAATTATATCTGATAAATATATTATTACGTTTGTACCTTCGCATTCAACACGGAGTCCTCATTACTACCGAAAAACCCTGGCATCCGGAGAGCACATCCGAGCAATCGATCACGATATCCCAACGCACCGAAAGATATCCCGATACTCCCACTGCACCGGAAAAGTACCAGCGTTATAGCAATTACAATGTAAACTGGCTTGCCTCTGGTTGGCGATCGACGAGTCCCTACGTGCGGTGGGCAGGGAAAATATTTGCCGAACTTTACTAATTTTTATTTCAGTAACTATTGCGCTTATTTGACGAACTTTACTAATTTTTATTTCAGTAACTATTGCGAATAATGAAAAATGGTGAAGGGCTTTTCTTTTCAGTTTGACTTGCTCTATTAATCCACGAGAGCATGAACAAATATTTTGCGATACCCTGTGTATACGTGTGTGTGTGTGTGTGTGTGTGTGTGTGTGTGTGTGTGTGTAGATATATACACACACACACACACAGGGTGCCGCAAAATATATATATACAGAATAGAGAAGAGTACTGGAACAGCAAAATATCTCGAAAACTAAGCATTTTCGAAAAAATGTGTTTTAGATAAAACTTATAGAGTTTCAAAAGATTTATTTACTAATATTATCAGTTCGACCTTGGATGGCATCGTCAAGGTCAGATCAAAATCATATTAACTTTTGTAAATAGAACACCCTATTTTTGATTCCAGAATCTAATAGCTGATGTCAAGACTTTTCCAAAACCCTACAAGAAAATTTATTTTCGTTGAGTACTTTCCGAATTGTGGCTTGAAAGCTACAGTATACTGTAACTTTCAAGCGTCATAACGCGAAAAGTACTTAATGAAAAATAATTTTTAATTAAAATTTATAGAGTTACAAACAAAATATAAAATTCAAAGAAACTTTACTCGCGGTCCATTTTTACAAATTTGGTAAATACACGGAAAAAATGACTATGGGTGTAACAGCAATAATCTCTATGTTTGGAAAAGAAATGTATGTGAATTCTAATTATATTGATATTATATCGTATACATCTGTTAAGGTATGCTAATCTTTACAGTTTTCACATCCATAGTCCTTAGGATAAATAACATTAAGTTATAATATCCTCAAATATGGTTGCCACAACCGAACAATTATTGCTATCTCTCTAACATTGTCAGCAGAATAAATACTATAGTTGTGAGATCTATAGAATACAATTGCACGATACACTAAAAGTTTATTTCAGTAGTAGTTCTTACGCTATATTATGTAAAATCACATTCGCGGCAAACAATGTATTTTATCAGAAATATATTTATGTCCGCTGGCAGATACATTGAGTATATAAAATTGCGTCCCGATGTACATTGCTAGAGTGAACTACAGATTTTTTAGTACTGGTAGTGAATTTCGGAACACAGCTAACAATAAATATTACTCGCGTGTATTTGCTTGCAAGCAGCGTATACATATATAGTTCGGGATAATAAACAAATAGAGACAATGCTCAGGAGTGAGAGCGGGAGCAAGAACGAAAGCGAGAGCATGAGCGTGAACGTCTGTTGTCAAACGACGGAGCGGCAACGCGCGGGATCACTCTGTCTCGCCGTTATAATTACAAAAAATAAAACCACGTGTTTCCACTAATTATTCGCGATCCTTCCAGAAGAATCTAGAGGCCGGAAAGACTGTGGAATTTTCTAATTTTCCGCCGGAAAGTTCTAGAAGAATCACAGTAGTTATAAGAGGCCGACGCCAAGCTCGCCCTGCAGTCATTTGCTAAGTTCCAACACAGCATTGTTAAATCAATCATGCAACTAATTTGTTTATAATAATTATAATAACGACAATAATTAAGAAAGCGTTATATATATACTTCTTTAGATCATTTTTCCCATTAAATCAATTAACGAAATCAGTTTTCCTCTGCAATCAATTTTTAACAATTTATTTATAACAATTAATTGCAAAATTAACTTTTGCAACGTGCTTTTTACATCAATGTTTTTTATGCTCCGGTACTATTTCTAATCGTTACTTTTGGCTATCTTTATTGGTCTGGTCATGGGCAGAAACAGGTTTAGTTAATTATTTATATAATTTATATTCAAAATATTTAACAATATCTAAATAATTAAAGGGTTAGTAAGTGTTCGCGCGGTACTCAAGACGCAAATTTCTTCTTGTTCAAATCAACTTTAATATAACTTTTTATTAACGATTTCACAAGTACACGATTAGCTCAGAGTTAGCGTATTAGGTTATTGTTCCGAAGATCTTGGGTTCAAATCCTGTCGGCGCCAATGCGTTTTCAAAAATTGTAAAATAATGCGTAATTGTAATTAAGGAAATAGGAATCTTATATGCAAAACAATGAATACAGATTATTAAGCTATAAGAATAATAAGATCTGTTAAAAAAACAAAAAAAATTTTTTTTATACTGCACATATACTGAAAAGTATATGTAACTATGGTTGCAGGAACAGTATTATTACGATTGTAGCATCCATATGTAGCTAGCCTCACTAAGGTTGGGGCAACCATAGGGATCATTTCCAGAGTACTATGTTTCCCATTTTGTATTGATGGGTGGAAAATAACATTATTATTCAGTTGTTACAACTGTAACTTTTTCTCCGTGCACGAGACAAGTCATATTTTCACAGTGAAACACATAAGAACAAAATGCCATGCACGACAACATCTCATCGTCAATCTGTCACGTTTCACGTCAATTAGTTCTAATTTTGTCCGCGACGGAATGTCGCTACCGTCAACGCGGAGTTCTCGGCTGAGGAGTCACGAGCCTTAAACCAATAAAAAATTTATGTACAAATTTTACATAAATATTCAAACATGATAGAATAATCTATGTGTAACGATGCATCCCCGCATCGTTTCCCTATAGGACTGATGAACCGCCCTCTGTCCGGCCGAACACTTACCGGACAGACAAACAGGCGCTACGCGGCAATAAACGGCTTTCACATAGCGCATTTGAACGTGCGAACACACTGTTACCGTGCCAACTCCGCGCGCACACGCCGTAATCCACGCTCGCCTGGCATTGGAACGACTGCGAACGAACGTGCGAGCAAAAGCACGATATTTGTTGGCGACTCGATCTCGGAAGCGAGGATGCTGTAGTCCGAGGAGGTCCGAACTTCGCCCAAGCATCCCCGACTCTCCGAGAACGGGGTATATAAAAGAGCGATTTCGCAGAGATCAACTTTCTTCCCGATCCGAAACCGGACCAAAAAAGCGGTACAGCGAGCTCTGCCACTGCCGAGTGATTTCGACAGGTCCGATTCTTTCCTGAGCCAAACACCGTGGTGGAGAGAACTCCGCCACGATCAAGAGATCTCGATCAACGTTCCGGTCTTCTCCCTGAGCGGGCAAAACCACGGAGTAGAGGGAACTCTGCCTCGGTCAAGGAATCTTGACAGCCAAACTTCGCACAAGCACCGACGGTCCCCGACAACAGCCAGGAGGTAGAAATATCTCTGCTTCTACCGAGAGATCTCGGAATAGCTGCCGTCGGCCCGGAGGTTTTACCGAATATCGGATTTCCCTACTAAGGGAAACCTCGCGGAATTCATCTGCCGCGACTTCGCATGAAACAATCGATATTCGTTAATGCGCGGAATTAGTTCGCGACTAGATGAACAGAATAGGTTCGAAGAGGGAGAGAGAAAATTAATCGGTACGCAGTATCGAGATATGCTTGACGAGACTATAACATTTATTTCTAATGTAACATTTCTAATACTACAGGATATATATTCTCAAGCTGGAGCGTGAACAGTGTGTTCGCGGTGGGTTATCAAAAAATAACAGAAAAGAAAAAGACGGAGCGGAAATATATAATTCGGTACAATCTAATATTTCGGACGGATAGCGATATTGAGAAACAAATACGGTGTGCTATTTACAGATTATTTACATGCGGCTTTGACCGCGAGGCTACGAGGAAATCCTGCGGTTCTTGGAATCGGTGTCGGTTTTTTCGAATATTTCGGCTAGTCGAGTTTCTGGATGCGGTGTACCGTGCGTTGACGGCGCAAATACGCGAGCTAGCCCAGTACGTTTGTACGCGAATCAATCGTTCCCGCGACGCGTCTGGCTTAATAGCCGGTGGAGTGATTCTGGCTGGCGCGGAGTAACCGGATTTCGTCAGGAACACCCGGAGCTACGAAGTACCTTGGTGGCGACAAAGGATCTTTACCGCCTTGGACTCCGGGGTGACTACAAGGAAGAGAGAAATGTGCTCTCTCGAGCTTCGGCTCGTCGAGTACCTCGACAGCGGCAAAGGACCTTTAGCGCTTACTCTCGCCGAAGAGGAGTTGCGGATCAGGATCGGGATCGGTAAATGGATACCGAGTGTGCGAGCGGAAGTCTTTTATACCCCCTGACTCGCGCGCTCGGCCGTTTTCGCGTGATCTCGTTTTCTTTCGAGATTTCATCTTGGGATTCCCATTCCTCCATGGCCTCTGGTACAACCAGCGACTTTGATTTTATCCCTGGGGAAATTTTCCAAACGAAGAAGTCACCACTTTCTACATACTCGCAGTTTATGATTAATGTAACTACTAGAGCTTGGGTGCTTTCCAGCTACGACACAAGTCGACACCGTGTAACAGTGTCCATTAGTGTAAGAGAGAAAATTTTAGTTGTCTTACTCACACTAATAGACATTGTGTTACACAGTGTCGACTTGTATCGTAGTTGGAAAGCACTCCTTATTAGTCGTTACGTTAATCATAAACTGTAAGTATGTAGAAAAATAGCAACTTTTTCAGTTTGGAAAATTTCCCTAAGGACAAAATCAAAGTCGCTGGGTGTACAAATGCGCTTTCGCGGAGATTTCTTCTTGCGACTAGGCGGTGATGCGCATGCGCGCGGCCTTCTATCGTGCATGAGTTTGCCTCGTGCTAACGGCCGTTTTCGGCCGTTAACAGTGTTATCGTCGTGGAAGCGTTTAGGTAGGCGCGAGCGCGCCTTCTGTTATTTAAAGCCAAACAGCGGCCTCCGGCTGGTGTTCGCCGGATTTAACGCATGTAATATGCATACATTGTTACACGCGTTATAAACCGGTCGGTTCCGCGAAATATGTCATCGAACCGTCTACACGATGCCCCGATCCGCGGTCCGCTCTGCGAACCTCGCACCTGCAAGGTAAATACGCCACGAAGAATAATAAGAGAACGCAACGAAGACAGAGACACCGCGCCGCTCGCACGCATAATGCATTGTATATAGCCATTTCTGTAAATAGCGCGAATAGAATTGTAAACGTTTATCAGTCAAATAAAGCCTTTTGTTTTTGCACATTATCTCCGGATTAATCAGTCCGCGCCCTAATTTTGAGCCCTGGCGATACCAAGAGCAATCCGTGCTCAAATAACACAGGGTGTTACAATGTGTATATTTTTGATAATGCTTTGATATGACACATACATCATTAAGAAACTTGATAACTTTAAATTTCAATAAAATATTTTTACTTTAATATTACATTATTTATCATTTAAAGAGCACAATATAATTGTTTCAACAATAATAGTACTAAAAAATTCTGATTCTTAGTTCGAAGATATTACGTTTATATGGTCCGATACAAAATATACAGTAACTACGTTTACACACGGTTCGATTTACGCCAAAGTTATAACATCGATATTATGTTACTGGCCAATCATAAGTATTCTTTTGAAGAATGGAAGGATTGGAGTTGGGCAGTTTTATAACATCGATGTTATAATTTCGGCGTAAATTAAATCTTGTGTAAACGTAGTTACTATATATTTTGTATTCGAGTACTGTTATTTTGTATAATTTCCTGCCAATTCATGAGTAAATGTATTTTTCTTAATGAAACAATAGAAATTTCTTCATATAAGCAATTTTTATCTCTTTAATACATAATTGCATTTCAATATTTGACATTTCAAAAATAAAGATATTTTCAACACAAGAATGTTCTTTTTTTCTATGTACAAAGTAAATGTTGCACATTTGCAACACCGGCCACTGAAGGATTAAATGCAAAGTATAGGTTTGAATAGTTATATTTATCGTTAAAACAAACCGAGTAAAGATACATAATCAGTAGAATTACCTACTCAAAAGTGAATACTTTGATACTAGTTAATTATGAAATGTAGAAAATATAGATCTAGAGGCATGGTCGTGACTCGCGCTTATGTAAAAGAAGCGAGTCGCAGACCGACCCTCTTTTCCGCGAGTCAGCAAGTTCCAAACATGCGAGATTATCAGATCTCAGTAACGGCTGAACCGATCAAGTTCTGAGTAGTCTCAAACGATAGCTTGGCCGACTTGTATAATAAAAGTGTTTTTATTTTTTCTCTTCGTGCCCTACGAGCGGAGATATCGCGACGCAAAGTCTAAATCTCGATTTTTACATTTAAGAAACGTCATCGTTGCCAAGATTTTCTTGTCCAGTACATATTTTCGACACAGAGAGGCGTTCGCTACTATATTATATTAGCTATATTCAATCAATCATGTCATGCACCTTCATCTAACCTGAATAGTAGTTGTCACCTAACGCAACTGACCATTCCGTCACGGCGATTCCGGTGGAGCGAACAATCCTTTAATCCGTTTTTTGCCCGGTTAAGAATAATCAGTACAAAATTACGGATTACAGCAAAAAACGGATTAAAGGATTGTTCGCTCCACCGGAATCGCCGTGACGGAATGGTCAGTTGCGTTAGGTTGCGTTAGGTTAGGTGACAACTACTATTCAGGTTAGATGAAGGTGCATGACATGATTGATTGAATATAGCTAATATAATATAGTAGCGAACGCCTCTCTGTATCGAAAATATGTACTGGACAAGAAAATCTTGGCGACGATGACGTTTCTTAAATGTAAAAATCGAGATTTGGACTTTGCGTCGCGATATCTCCGCTCGTAGGGCACGGAGAGAAAAAATAAAAACACTTTTATTATACAAGTCGGAGCCAAGCTATCGTTTGAGACTCAGAACTTGATCGGTTAAGCCGTTACTGAGATCTAATAATCTCGCATGTTTGGAACTCGCTGACTCGCGTAAGAGGGTCGGTCTGCGACTCGCTTCTCCTACATAGGCGCGAGTTGCGACCACGCTTCTAGAAAGACAAAAACTACTAAAATTTTGTTATTTTGGTAATAATTCAAATATTTAAATATTTATCAAAAGTGTCCAAAGCACGCGATTATTTCAATATTTATAATTAAAAAAATAAAGCGTTAATTTCCTTATTCGTGATATTTGTATTATTTTATCATCACTATAATAGAATCACTCTTTATATAATAATTTATAAATTAAATTAAAGCTATACAAAAAACTGATAAAATTTAACAATTAAAAGGAGAGAAAATTGAGAGTCAACGCGGTTGTTGATGCGTGTCCATAAATCTTCAGTGTTTATTTAAAAAACATTAGATGCAAATTTTTGACCTGAATTTGGGTCATCCTCAGCAAGTATTCATCAAAAAATTGTCCAGACCTCCTCCATAACACATGACGTAATCAAATATATTATGTCCGTCACAATTGGGTACTAATCCAAATGAAATTACTGTACAATTCTAAATCGTGACGACACATGTACGTTAGCTACAGTGGATTGACAATAAAGCAGTATTTTTTTTACTGACCATGTGAAGCGAGGAGAAGAAGTAAATACACAATTAGCACGCCAAATAAATAAATAAATGCATAAATAAATACAGAATTAAAAACGTCATCAGTAAAATACAGTTAAAATAACGTTAATAAAACACGCTAATTACAGTTTTCTTGAATCTGAGCGTTATACTTATAACTACTTCTAATCAGTGGCATGATCAAAACAATGATCCCCCCTATAGATAATGAGCTGTTCAATAAAATTAAGCGGATGAAAACAAGTTTCTAAATATTATGTCAAAAATTATAATCTCTCAAGGATACAATTATAGGCATGGTGTAAATAATCTGTCCGCCTATCTGTTAAGACCATTATCTTGGCGCTTTACATGCAACATTTCAGAAACCAAACGTATATCTAAAAATCGTTTTCTTGAATTGAAATGTTATCCCAGTCAAAATCATGGCCCTTAGTTGTTTCGTGTTAAATAATAACCGAATGAGTACTGGTATTCCTTATGTAATTTTTATGTTCAGATATTCTAGTATTTACTTGTCTATCTGTATATCCCACGTACAACGCATCACATTCTTTACATGAGATCTTATATACGTTTTTTTGAGATAATTTACGAAAACTGTCCTTTTGTGCTTTAATAAATGAAGTTTGTTAAGACTAAAGTAAGAAATTTTGCTATTAAAATTTTTCGTGTTTTTAAATTTATGTGAAATTGAATGGATGTACAGAATAGTAAACCAACTATTGTTATTTTCACTGTCATTTTCACTTTTATTATTGTACAGTGCGTTGCATTGATGCCTGGGGTACCGATTTTAAGGACCACGTTTCTTTCTTAGTTATTTTTACGTTCATGACCAAATGCTGCCGTCAACGATCACCGCAGCATTCAGTCATGAACATAAAAATAATCAATAAAGAAACGTGGTCCCTAAAATCGGTGAACCCCAGGCATCAATGCAACGCACTGTACTAGAAGTTGTTTTATTTGTTTTTTAAACAGATACTCAAGTCTTGAATTGATAGTATCAAAGATAAAATTACTGGGAATCATTGTCACGCATGAACAACCGCGTTGACTCTCAATTGTCCCTCCTTCTTTTAATTGTTAAATTTATTAATTGTTTGCAGTTTATATAATTTTATCAACAATTTTATTAACAATAGTTTATAATAATTTATTCAGCACAATTTCGTGAATTTAAAAATATATGTAAAATCTCACAATAAATATCAGCACTAAAACCTAGCTATGATCATTAAAGCATTTTAATTGCTATTATATTGTATTTTCAGATATTAGTATAAGCTTTCGATTATTATAATTTATTCATACACATCTCTTAGCATAGGTTTTTATAAAACATTACCAATTATTGCAAGAAATATCACATGCCTCAGTAGGCTTGTTTTCTATTCCTGCACTAGACTGCACTGGAACGTTCCTTCTTGCTTTCGCTAACTTTGAAACATCTATCTATTTCATTTTAAGTGTACACTTATTTAGAGAGTTCAGGAACAGAAAACAAACGGAATGATTGAGGTAGCTAAGACACTTGTCTCGAAAAGTTAAAAAGTCTCAGGTTCCTTGGTTAAGATGTTATTTTTCACAACAAATTCTTTATAGTTTTTTTAGGATCAAAGAGTTTTTATTAGCACATTATTGCCACATTAGATGTTTATCAGCATCATTTATTATTAAATTGACTTTCAATTTAATATTTAACGTAATATTATTTTTTGTTCAACATAAAACTACATTTTAAGACCAAAAATTTATTCAATGCGCAGTTTCGTGAACTTAAAAATGTATGTATACAAAATTAAACATAAATATCAGCATTTATAAGACTTAACTATGAACGTTAAAGCATCTTAATTGTCTACATTGTGTCTTTACATATCAATCCAAGTTCTCTATTATTACGATTTATAAATAATTTAGTGCGCAAATACTTACCCAAGAGCGTAGAAAAATTGTATTGCCGACGGATTATGCTTGAAAACAGTCAAAACGATCTTCAGCATCTGGTTCTGTTGTGCCATGGATTCCAAAGCCAACATCATGAAGCGACCGAGCCCCTTGCGTCTGACCAATGGCTCCAATTGTAGTTCATAGCTAATACGTGAACATTTCATTTTTTCCACATATTAAATTTTATTTTTAACATGTACAATATAACATTCCATACAAAATATTGAAACTGGACAATAATAGCAATAATAATGATAATAATTACAATAATTAGTAATAATTATTTAAAAAGTTAAAAATTAAATAATAAGATTAAAAAGTTAATTTTAAATAAATTTTTAACATCTATTATTTTTAAAACACAAACTTTATTTGATTAACTTTTTCCTCTAAATTTAAAAATGTATCTATGTAAAAAAAAGTAAATAAAAAAATTTCCACATCAAAAATAATATTTGTTATTTTATATAAATTTTAAATAATTATATAATAAAAGATTAAATTTGTACGATGATTCTCAAATTGTAATTATTTTAATTTTAAAAAGTTGCAAAATTTTAATTTAATTTAAAATTTATAATGCTTTCAAAATTAACATTAAATTAATTTAAAATTAATTTAATCTTTACGCAATTTTTAATGTAAGCATAAAGATCCGCTTTGATTGAAAAATGGCATTTTTTATTTCTTGTGTTATTCATATATCCATCTATTCAACTTACTAAATTAATTGTATAAGCCACAGTTAATTTTAATTTAGTTTAAGGCTTCTGACTCCTCAGCCGAGAACTCCGCATTGACGGTAGCGACATTCCATCACGGACAAAATTAGAACTAATAGACGTGAAACATGACGATGAGATATTGTCGTGCATGTCATTTTGTTGTGTTTCATTGTGAAAATATGACGTCTCATATTTACTAAATTCGTAAAAATAGATCGTGAGTAAAGTTTCTTTGAATTTTGTACATAAAAGTACATTTTTCACTCCTTTCAATAGCTATCCATGTGTTTTCCTGTCTAAATAGTCACTTTACGTGCTCTTTACAAGTATTTACTAATTGCTAGGCGAGAAAAGGATAGTCGTGATCGATATTTAGAAGTGTTTTAAAGCTATCTAATTAGTCTGTTTTATCCAAATTGGCTTTATTTAGAAATGGCACGTGAGCAAAATTGACCGTGTGTTTTCCTATTTTAATAGCTTCACTTTACATGCTTTTACTGAATGTTAGGCAAAAACAGGATAATCGTTACCGATATTTAGAAGTGTTTTAAAGTCATCTGATTAGTCTGTTTTATCCAAATTGGTTTTATTTACAAATAGCACGTCAGACAAAATTACGTGTCATTTCACGCAATTCCTCGCTTCATGACTTCAATATGGTCGCGGCAAGTACTCAAAAGCCTTAAAAGAAATTAAAGATGTTTTGGCTATACAATACTAGATAAATTATTAAATTTAAGAACTAGTTTCTAGGCTCTATTCTTTTTTTTTCTAATCAATGATATAAAAAATTTTAATCATGATACAAATTTTTAAATTACCTGCAAAAAATAAAACAACAAATAATTTGATTTATAACATGAACATGTTTTATTGCTGTTTTAAGTAAACAACAAGTCCAAATAAACAAATCCAAATAAATTGTTGCATGAATTTCTATTATTTATTAATATATACATATAAAATATTTAATTCATAATTCTATTTCTTCATCAAATTTGCAAATAAATATTACAGAACGAGATTTAACTTCAGAACCAAGAGTAAACAAAAAATTAAATAACTTTTAAATCATTAAGGCTCCTGACTACTCGCTGCGGCCATATTGAAGTCGTGACGTCAGAAGCGAGAAATTGCGTGAAATGACACGTAATTTTGTCCGACATGCCATTTGTAAATAAAGCCAATTTGGATAAAACAGACTAAGCAGATGACTTTAAAACACTTCTAAATATCGGTCACGACTATCCTTTTTCCGCCTAACAGTCAGTAAATAGTTGTAAAAAGCATGTAAAATGAAGCAATTGAAACAGGAAAACATGGGCACGTAATTTTTTCCGACGTGCCATTTCTAAATAATGCCAATTTGGATAAAACAGATTAATCAGATGGCTTTAAAACACTTCTAAATATTGGTCACGACTATCCTTTTTTTCGCCTAGCAGTCAGTAAATAGTCGTAAAAAGCACGTAAAGTGACGTCTATTCAGACAGGAAAACACACGGATAGCTATTGAAAAAAGTGAAAAATGTACTTTTATGTATAAAATTCAAAGAAACTTTACTCGCGGTCCATTTTTACGAATTTGGTAAATACGAGACAAGTCATATTTTCACAATGAAACACATAATAACAAAATGACATGCACGATAACATTTCATCGTCAATCTGTCACGTTTCACGTGTATTAGTTCTAATTTTGTCCGCGATGAAATGTCGCTACCGTCAACGCGGAGTTCTCGGCTGAGGAGTCAGGAGCCTTAAGGGAATTTTGCTCATATTAAAGTGATATTCGATTGCCCACATCCCTAATTGGTTAATTTAATATAAAAATTCTTTTATTGTCCCAAGAAAAAAATTACACTGTGAATGACTATGTTCAATGGCATAATCAAATGGGCCGCTCCCAAATCCTACACAGACATAATAATAGAATCTATAACATTAACATACCAATATAATACAACATCGCCATTGTCGATGTCAAATCGGAAGTGCGAGAAGCCGACAAGTTTTTCGTCGCACGATGCCACTAGATACCATGCCGTCTCCTCCGTCAATTCCGATTGTTTCTCAGCCGCGTCCCAGCCCCAATTAGACCGTTCATACATATCCTTCATATTCCTCTCCGTGATGTCCAGGATCCAGGTAAGAAGCTCCAATCGTGCATCTTTCGCCTTAATGCAAGCAAGCTTGAATGTGTCATTATCCTTCATGTATTCTTGAAACTTTGGCAGAGTCTCCAAAGGATTTAGCAGGGCATTTGCCTTATTTATCAGTTTTTGCTGTGTTGCTACCTTCTCCGCTAAAAGCTGACGTCTCGTTTTTCTAGCCTTCTTCTAAAAATGCAAGAATTTGAAAGCTAATTAAATTTGTCTAGCAAAAACTTTGCACTAAGAGAAATTGGTTTCTAGTAAAATAAGTTGGTTTTTCAGACTTCCATAAGAAAAGTGATACAGATCAAAAATATAAAATTGTTTAAGAATAGAAAGAAAATTAAGTATTTTAAGACTAATTATTTATGGCAATATTAAATATAAGTAAGAGGTCATTCCAAATTGCTTGTTTCAAGTTCTCTAGAAATAGTACAAGCATTGATTTTGTTATGGAGTTATGTGGTTACAGTAAAAATGAAAACGAGAAAATGGTACAAATAAAAATAAGGATAGGAATTTTAAAAAACTACCTTTATTTTGATTTATTTTCCTTATCTTTATTTCTCCCCAAAAGATTTTTTGTAGGAAACTTGTATCCTTTTCTCAACATATTTTCCATTTTATAAAAATGTACATAAAATAAGATTGGTATGTATAAAATATAAAATAAGATTAGCTGGATAATGCTGTACAAATCAGAATAAATTTTGCATTTTTGATAAACCATATTATAATAAAAATTTTTCATATAATTTTCAGAATTTCTTATATTTTAATTTGTGAAGATTTCTGAAAAAATACTTTAATTTTTTCCAATTTCAAGTTTTTTTCCAAAAATTATAAAACAACAAATTTTTAGAATATATAAAAAATCATATATACGAAAACTTCTAGAAAAGATGTAGACTTTTTTTTATATACAGGGTGTCTGAGTGATTTCGAGACAGCTGAATAGCTTAGAAAATATGCTATTTTGAGAATAATATTTTAGACAAATTGTAAGTTAATTAAGAATGTATGATAAAAGTTCGAAGGTAACATCATTACTATAATATTTTCCTAAAATATTTATTAATGTGTATTTATTCCTCTGTGTAAAATTTCATGTCATTTTACTGTATGTTTCCAAGAAAATTATTATAAAATATACATGTCTGTAATACTCTTATACCGAACAGTGCACACATTGATTGTTTTATCTAACACAATGTCTATTATATTTAAGAAGAATAAACTATAAAACATTAATGCATAAATTACATTTTTCGATCAATATCATATCCATTATTTTTAGTATATTATACTCAGCTATTTAATAAGGTAAAAATTTAATAAGTATATTTATGTATTATTTATAGTAAAATCTAAATAATAAATTATAAGCATAATATACAAACATTTCAAAATTCCGTGCACTTTTCGCAAACAAATATGATCATAGGGTGTACTCGAGGAGACACTTAGCGCTACTTGCATTCTATCCTTGTTTACATCAAATAAATGATAAAAATAAAAAAAAATAAATAGAGCTAATACTGGTCTCTCTAAACGTACTCATAAAGCATGTGCATCATGCATGTAACCATACTGACCACAAAACATGCATATGCCACGGAGTATGTTTATATCATTACATTTCATCAGAATGATAGATATCCTAACTTGAATAGCCGTTTAAGCATTAATATCTCGTTTCGCAAAGCAAAGCGATGCTTTTCTCTGCCAAATTCTTTCGTTTTGTTTAAAAATGCATCAATGGATTACATTTTTATTAAAATATAAAAGAAAAACCGTAAACAAAATATTTAACATAGAATTAATACTTGATTCAGAATTCACCCATAGCATTCCTGGATGTCAAACAATTTACTCACTTGCATAATCACGTTTAAATTCCAGAAGTCCCGCCTTTTTTGTTTAAGTATAGGTTAGATTATATTATTTCACTAATATAGATTAGATTATCTCTTTTACGTGTTATAATTAATGTTAGAATCAAACAAAACAATCAATTAAAAATCTTACAATAAGAAAAAGATAAATATTTATCGTTATTGTTTATCGGCAATATATGTTGAACATTGAACTATACTCTAACTGGAATGGGCACTAGTCGCCAGAAAACGTGACGAGAGAGAGCCATTTCGAAGGGCCACCACGCTTTGTCAGTACAGTGACGTTAGAAAGTTTTGCAGTACCGGCACATGAGAACAAATAAACGAGCGACTTGAGTACATACATAAATAAAACAAAAGCAAAATTGTATTATATTTTTTTAAGTATTTGAGTAACTTTTTAAGTAAAAGTTAATTTCTTCCTCGTTACCACTAGAGTCCTATATAAAGAGAGAAGCGACATTGATGTCTAAAGCTCTGATTGGTAATCTGATTGATACTTGATTGGCTAAGCGAGCAGCCATATTGTGACCACAGCTGTTTGCAAAATGATACGAATGGTGTTTGATGACGTTGGCGGTCCCAAATTGGCGGTGGAGGACTCAATTGGATACTGAAGGTTGTGGTGGGGGTTCGATGCCGCTTCTCTCTTTATATAGGACTCTAGTTACCACGAATTCCGTTACATGCTATATCAACATAAAAGGGTCTCGCACATAAAATGCATAACATAACATAAGCACAACATTAGACCAATAGACCAATGAAAATGTTATGTAAATCAATATGGCGACTTTATGCTGGATGTTCATTGGCCCATCGGTCTGATGTTGTGCTTGTGTTACCTTATGCATTTCATCTGCGAGGCCCTAAAAACAAAAAAGAAATTTAACTTTTGAGTAGGAATGTAAGATGAATACTGACGCATGCGCAGAGAACGCTTAGAAAAAGAGCTGTGACTCCTCGCATCATGCTATTTTTATCACGTTTTCCGCTTACGGATGTTATATGGCAGTGCCCATTCCAGTTAGAAGAGTATAGTTCAGTGGTGTTGAATCAATCTGCAGCACACGGGGGTGAAACTAATATAGCGGTTTCCGGTAACACGGAAAAAGTGGGGCTCACTTGAAAGTGGGAGTTAAAATGACCAATCAGAAAACGCCTTGATGTAAGTTGGTAAGAGTGAGCATCTGCTCACTCGATTTTCGTGTGGCAGCATTGATGAACTGGTCTCGCCAACAATACAGAGTAAAGGGCCGCGCACATAAAATGCATAACAGAGCATAAACGTAGCATAAAGCCTCTGGGATTAAAAGTATACTAATAATTTAGAACATTTTATAGGATATTCTATTTTAAAAAATTGACGTAATCTTGGTAACACCACCCAAGATTAAATTGCTAAGATCAGCAAACATATCTTTTTGAGCCCTACAACTTTTATCTGAAACACTTTTACATAAAACTTATACATTTTCTGAATTATTCAAGGGTACCAACCTTCCCCCCCCCCCACCTTGTGTATATGTTTTACTTGTAAAAACAGTCATGAAAAAAATTTTACTTGTACAACAAATATACGTGATCTATAAAAGGGAACTGTTTTGTCCGCACTCGGCTTTCATTGTCCACTGTTCAGCGACAGAATGACGCATTTTTCCATGCTTGCACGATCACATTCTTCTCCTGCAAGTTTTTTCAAGAGCAGGACGATACGCCTACACCCACTTGTTTTTAAGATATTCATAATTTTCAAAATCGATTGGACAAAAAAATGGCCTCTTTTTTACAAGTTGAAGATTAAATGTAACTGTTTTTAACTTAAAAAATATTGAGTAGCATAAATATAACTTTTAAGTAGAGTTTCATCGGAATATTATTAAATTTTACATGAGATTTTAAATTTTGGAAAGCTGTACATGATTATAAAAATTAATACAACTTTTCTTAAATATAAATTTAATTAAAAGTTATTTAATTAAAACAGTGGACATTAAGCTCATAAAGCCAAATATAAAACTGGAGATATTTGCTTGGAAAAGTGTATAACAATTCTCTATTCCACAATTAAATTTGATTCTACAATTTATCGATTAAAAATAGTTAAAATTATAACACTACAATACAACACTTATCTCCTAAATGTCTACTTAATAATAATTTTATTGATAAATTGAAATTTGTACAAAATAAGTGTTTGTTACATAACGACTACATCTTAATTAGTAGATACAATTGCTTCTTCTTGATGCACATTATCTTTAGTGATACCTTCCTTGACAGCTTTACGATTTCTCCATGCTCTCATATATGTTCTTGGATGTACAGGTAAATATCCAGCAAGTCCTAATAAATCTGCAACAGGTTTAGACACTTGTGCTCTTCTAGCAAGCCAATATTGTATCCTTTCATAATTAAAAGACACCAATTTTTCATTATACACATTTGGAAGAGGATCGTAAACACCGACTTGCTCTATTGGTGGCTTCCTTTGTGTTAATTTTACCTAAAATAAAATAATAAAATAAAATAATATTACAAACTTATTTATTTGATTTATTAACATATAAACTGTAATTACAAATCAATGGCTAATACAAATCTGGGTTGTTTTTTGTGTAATAACATAAATAATGTCTTACATGAAAATAGAATTTTATATTTATGTTATTATTTTGTAATATTTTACTTTTAGTCAGAATTAGGTAAGTTAATAATTTTCTAAAATTAAATTAGATTAAAATTAATAACTTTTAAAGTTAAAAAAATTAAAATGGTTCTCAGAAATGTCTTTTATTAAAAAAATGCAATTTTTTGTTTTTATAATTAATTAAAATGCTCTTCAATTTACAATCAAAAACTTCTTCAACTTGCAATGTTTCCTTATAAGTATAATTATGTATATGATAAAATTTGATTACTTGCACACACAATTATATCATACTAACTATTGAATTATAACTACAGTTTAAAGAATAACACGGTATTCAGAACACATTGCACATTTCAAATGATTTTCAGCTTGATGCTTATCTCACTATTTCACTTGCATTCTAAATGCCGATTGATACTTGAATTACACACAGATTGGTGAGGTGAGGTAAGGAGAATAACTCTAGCTGAAAATCAGCCAAAATGTGCAATTTATGCCAAGCACTAAAATAATTATTAATTTTTAGCTAAATTAATTTCTATAACAATTCTCGATGAGGTTCCATACAAATTAGAGGCTACAGACATCTGTCAGATAAACTAGCAATTTACCCCTCACTCCATAATAATAGTTTACAGAAATTGTAAAGTAAACTTTGTTAAATACACAGAGGGGTCTATTTGGCAATTTTAATAAACACTATCATGAATCCTCTAGTGACCTTGCTCAAATTTAATTTTTAATCCTAATCATTGTTTTGTACTTGACTTGTTAATTTCTTTACAATTTTAATTATTATCTTTTCCAGTTTTTTTTATAATTTTGATTATTTTCATGATCAATAGTGTAAGATTTACAGGTAGCTTCAAATTTTTCTTATGTTATGAGAATGTTGTATTAGTCCTTATTCATTTTTATCTTTTTCCTAACATTGAAGAAGACTCAATAGTAAGAAACATATTTAATTGACATTAAAGTTTATTATTTCAACAACATATTTTGCTTGTTATTTTGACCATTTATTTTAGATACTTTGCTTAATAGAAAACTCCCTATTTCTTTTTATATTTATTATTTCTAGAAGAATGTTTTAATTTTTTTGGCTGAGTTATCTTTCTTGACAAAGAATGATAATGGAATTGATAACAAACTAAGTTTTCACTTTGATAGAAAAACTTTCATAAAATTTCAATGAACTTAATGTTTCAGTAAATTTGATAAAATTTCAATAAATATGTAAAAAAAAATTTAATTATATCTGCTAAAAAGATTATTTTCTGCCTTTAATAAAAAACAGATTTTAATAATAACTCATCTCGCAAAAACAAACATATATAATTGTGCTGAAGAAAGAAGAAATTGTAGCTGAAGATGACTCAAAGCTGAGTTATAAAACATCCATTTTTGAAATTAATAAAATTGTTAATTCTATGCACTAATAAGCCCAGTTACTCTTATTAGCCCACTAATGGTTGATTACTTGACAATTTGAGAGTACTACACTTTGGTATCTTTTATTATTACTGAATAACTATTTATTAAAAAATAAATTTTATTGAAACTGTAATGAATTTTTCATAAAATTGCAACAAAAAATCACCAAAATACTCAGTAATATTATTGAAACTATTGAATTTAATGTAGTTTTGATAAAATCACTGGTCAAAATGACTCAAAATAAACATAAAATTCAATAAAATGTTATCGAAATTTCTTCAAAATTTCATTAAAATTTTATAACCAATACGTAAAGTTTTTTGTAATTACAAGGATCATTAAAAAAAAAATCACTAAAAATAAATTTGTACATACAGAATTTTACAAAAAACATACATATTTTTCTTAAAAGAAAAATAGATTAACTTACATCCATTACAACAATATGATAAAATGGTCTATTAGTACAACCATAACGAACAAGACGTATTGCCTTGGCAAACGGAGTAATAATATTTGTACCAGATGAAGGATGTAAAGGTAGTCGAGGCATGTTTATTAATATAATAATCACTGCTTTTATACCATTACTCTCCTCATCACGCTCAGATCGTTACGACCATTGAACCATGATGTAAGAAGAAAGGTGAAACAAGTAACCATGATGTAAGAAGAAAGGTGAAACAAGTAACCAGATGCGCAGTAGACCATACTCTAGACCAATCAGAACTGGGTCCAAATTTTGAGTTTCAATATGGCTACGGCTCCGGTACTGGGACGTATTTATACTTGCATTTATACGTGAATCGGAGATAATCGGTGAATCGAAGAAATTCAAAGCTACTTAAAAAAAGAAGAATGTGAAGGTAAGGTTGAGACTTTGTACATTAATAAAAATTGTGATAATTGTTATTTCAAATTTTGTAAACTTGAATTAGAAGAAATTTGGAAAGTTATAAGAATGAGCTTATGTGTATGGCTAAATTGTTGTATTTCATGTTTATAACAACAGTGTTTATTGCAACAGTGATTTTTGTTAAAGATAATAAATTTCAAGTATTTTTACATTTTTATATTTATTTTTTTTAACAGCATCTACATTTTAAGTATGTGTGACTACATATGATTGTTTCGTATTTAAATTGCGCGGATATATTTGGACCCAAATTTCATTGGCTCATCACATCGAGCCACGCCTCTTACCGCGCATCGAGCCGCCGACGATGCGCGTTGTTTCACCTTGTTTTTTACATCATGCAAGTAACTAGAGTCCTATATAAAGAGAGAAGCGACATTGATGTCCGAAGTTCTGATTGGTAATCTGATTGATACTTGATTGGCTAAACGAGCAGCCATATTGTGACCACAACTGTATGCAGAATGATACGAATGGTGTTTGATGACGTTAGATCGGTCCCAAAATGGCGGTGGAGGACTCAATTGGATACTAAGGGTTGTGGTGGGGGTTCGATGTCTTTATATAGGACTCTACAAGTAACTAGATGCGCAGTGGACCATATTCTATACCAATCAGAAGTGGGTCCAAATTTTGAGATTCAATATGGCTACGGCTCCGGTACTGGGGCGTATTTATAATTGTATTTATACGTGAATCAGAAATAATCGGTGAATCGGAGAAATTCAAAGCTACTTAAAAAAGGAAGAACGTGAAGGTAAAGTTGAGACTTTGTACATTAATGAAAATTGTGATAATTGTTATTTCAAATTTTTTAAACTTGAATTAGAAAAAATTTGGAAAATTATAAGAATGAGCTTATGTGTTTGGCTAAATTGTTGTATTTTATGTTTATAACAACAGTGTTTATTAAAACAGTAATTTGTGTTAAAGATAATAAATTTCAAGTATTTTTACATTTTTATATATATTTTTGTTAACAACATCTACATTTTAAGTACGTGTGACTACATATCATTGTTTCGTATTCAAATTGCGCGGATATATTTGGACCCAAATTTCATTGGCTCACCACATCGAGCCACGCCTCTTACCGCGCATCGAGCTGCCGACGATGCGCGTTGTTTCACCTTGTTTCTTACATCATGCATTGAACTATACTCTAACTGGAATCATGGAATGGGCACTGCCATATAACGTCCGTAAGCGGAAAACGTGATAGAAATAGCATGATGTGAGGGGCCACCTCTCTTTTTCTAAGCGTTTTCTGCGCATGCGTTAGCATTCACCTTACACTTCTACTCAAAAGTTAAATTTCTTTTCGTTTTCATGTTGACACAGCATGTAACGGAATTCGTGGAAACGAAGAAGAAATTAACTTTTACTTAAAAAGTTACTTAAATACTTAAAAAAATATAATACAATTTTGCTTTTGTTTTATTTATGTATGTCATTCAAGTCGCTCGTTTATCTATTCTCATGTGCCGGTACTGCAAAACTTTCTAACGTGACTGTACTGACAAAGAGAGGTGGCCCTTCGAAATGGCTCTCTCTCGTCACGTTTTCTGGCGGCTAGTGCCCATTCCAGTTAGAGATAGTTCAATGGTTACGACAGACACAGTATAAAGGGTCTGCCACATGAAATGCATAATCGAGCATAAATGTAGCATAATGCCTCTGGACCAATGGGAATCTTATGTAAATTAATATGGCGACTTAATGTTGGATGCTTATTGGTCCATCGGTCTTAAGGGCCTCGCACATGAAATGCATAACGTAACACAAGCACAACATAAGATCGATGGGCCAATGAGCATCCAGCATAAAGTCGCCATATTGATTTACATAACATTTTCATTGGTCTATTGCTCTTATGTTGTGCTTATGTTATGTTATGCATTTTATGTGCGAGACCCTTTATGTTGTGCTTATGATATGTTATGCATTTCATGCATGGTGGAAGTAGAGATGGTGTGTGCAAAACATTGAACTATACTCTAACTGGAATAGGCACTAGCAACCAGAAAACGTGACAAGAGAGAGCCATTTCGAAGGGCCACCTCTCTTTGTCAGTACAGTCACGTTAGAAAGTTTTGCAGTACCGGCACATGAGAATAGATAAACGAGCGACTTGAGTGACATACATAAATAAAACAAAAGCAAAATTGTATTATATTTTTTTAAGTATTTAAGTAATTTTTTAAGTAAAAGTTAATTTCTTCCTCGTTTCCACGAATTCCGTTACATGTTGTATCAACATGAAAACAAAGAAGAAATTTAACTTTTGAGTAGGAATGTAAGGTGAATGCATGCGCAGTAGAGTTCTATATAAAGAGAGAAGCAACATCGAACCCCCACCACAATCTTCAGTATCCAATTGAGTCCTCTACCGCTATTTTGGGACCGCTCTAAAGCCCGTATTAGACTACGCATTGAAAATTGAAGATTGAAGATTAAAGATTGAGCTTTAGCCAACCAAAATAAAAAAAGTTAAAATTTCATTGTTTTGATTGGTCAAATTTCAATCTTTAATCTTCAATCTCAATCTTCAATGCGTAGTCTGATACGGACTTAACGTCATCAAACACCATTCGTATCATTCTGCAAACAGCTGTAGTCACAATATGGCTGCTTGTTTAGCCAATCAGGTATCAATCAGACTACCAATCAGAGCTTCGGACATCAATGTCGCTTCTCTCTTTATATAGAACTCTAAGGGTGCAGTCCCATGGAGCGTATCAGGCGTATCGCGGATTGCGCGTATCGAAAATCTGACCAATCGCGAACGTTCCGCTGCTTTCGGTACGTGAACGTTTTGTTCCTACGGTCGCATGAAGCGGAATTTGCGTAAGCGTATTAAGCGGATGCTCAATCACGAAACGAATTTTGTTATTTCTCTCATCCAAACAGTCTTGTGATTGGTGAACCGCTGATCCGCTTACGCGAATTCCGCTTCATGGGACCGTAGGAACAAAAGCAGACGGAAGAATAGTCGAATATTCACAGTATATATAAAGTGAATTTTATTTAATTTATTAATTTATTTAGTATAAGTAAATAAAACATTTGACTTTTAACAGGTGCAGAATGAAATCGAAAACAATATTGCTTTCAATTGCTTTATTAATAAAACGTTTAAAACGAATAAATTACGATGTTTTTACCAGGCATGAAATACATCGTAAAATTATTAATCTTTATGCGCTTTATTATTAAGCATTAAAAAACGAGAGAAAAATTGCGAATAAAGGAAAACGGAAATATTGGGTCAGACCAATATTTGTAATTTGCAATTTGTAATTTGCAATTCATAATACAATATTTATATCCGTATTTATATTAAACTGAAATAATCAGTGTAGACTAATCAAAAATATGCTTCGTCAAATTCTAAACTAACCTTAAAATATTATAATTAATAAGTATTACAAAAATAATATTTTAAAATGCTATATGCTACTCACAGGACTTATATTTCCTTTGTTCATAATTGTTTTAATTGTATCAATTACAAGAAACTGCTATTTTTCTTTATGTTAACCTCAATCCGCTCTGATCCGCTCGATTGAATACGCTAAAGAATAACTTCGGCGGAACGGCAGCGAACCAAGAACAGCGGAAGCAGCGGAACGTTCGCGATTGGTCAGATTTTCGATACGCGCAATCCGCGATACGCCTGATACGCTCCATGGGACTGCACCCTAATGGCTCTGGCAGACCAGCGCGATTTGCGACACGCGACGCGCGATTATCCAATAGGCGTACGTCTTTTCAAAAAATTGTTAACGCCTATTGGATAATCGCGCGTCGCGTGTCGCAAATCGCGCTGGTCTGCCAAAGCCATAATGCGCATAGAACGCTTAGAAAAAGAGAGGTGGCCCCTCGCATCATGCTATTTCTATCACGTTTTCCGCTTACGGACGTTATATGGCAGTGCCTATGATGTAAGAAGAAAGGTGAAACAAGTAACCAGATGCGCAGTTGACCATACTCTAGACCAATCAGAAGTGGGTCCAAATTTTGAGATTCAATATGGCTACGGCTCCGGTACTGGGGCCGTATACTTGTATTTATACGTGAATCGGAAATAATCGGTGAATCGGAGAAATTCAAAGCTACTTAAAAAAGGAAGAACGTGAAGGTAAAGTTGAGACTTTGTACATTAATGAAAATTGTGATAATTGTTTTCTCAAATTTTTTAAACTTGAATTAGAAGAAATTTGGAAAATTATAAGAATGAGCTTATGTGTATGGCTAAATTGTTGTATTTCATGTTTATAACAACAGTGTTTATTGAAACAGTAATTTGTGTTAAAGATAATAAATTTCAAGTATTTTTACATTTTTATATTTATTTTTTTTAACATCTACATTTTAAGTACGTGCGACTACATATGATTGTTTCGTATTCAAATTGCGCGGATATATATGGACCCAAATTTCATTGGCTCACCACATCGAGCCACGCCTCTTTCCGCGCATCGAGCCACCGACGATGCGCGTTGTTTCACCTTGTTTCTTACATCATGGCAGTGCCCATTCCAGTTAGAGTATAGTTCAATGGTGGCAGAAAGAATCCACCGAGAACACAGTTTTCAAGATACGCGTCAAAAAATACCCTTCCCTTTACTCAAAACCGCTTGCACAGTGTTGCACAGTATACTATTTAAGAACTATGCTCAGAGAACATATACTATGAGAAATGAAAGCTCTGTACTTAACATGGAAAACAGAAAGCATGACACTGCTATCTAGTGGTGAAGTGAGAAATTATATAAAGAGAGAATTATATAAAGAGAGAAGCGACATTGATGTCCAAAGCTCTGATTGGTAATCTGATTGATACTTGATTGGCTAAGCGAGCAGCCATATTGTAACCACAGCTGTTTACAGAATAGGTCTGTTCGAGTTGCTTGAAATCCCCAAAAATTTTTGCACTTGAGATAAGATAAATATATATTCGATCGTAAGAAAGAGAGAGACGACAAAGAAATTAATTCAAAAAGGGCAGCAACACAAACAGACCTAATGATATGAATGGTGTTTGATTAAAGCGGTCCCAAAATGGCGGTGGAGGACTCAATTAGATAATGGCTGTGTTCCGATATTAACTGCCAGTACTGAAAATGTATAGTATATGTGACGTGAACTATAAATTTTCAGTACTGCCAGTAAAAACGGAACACAGCCAATGGCTCTGTTCCGATATAAAGCCTGTCGCACATGAAATGCATAACAAAGCATAAGCGTAGCATAAGGTCTCTGGACCAATGGGAATCTTATGTAAATCAAAATGGCGACTTTATACTGGATGCTCATTGGCCCATTGGTTTTATGTTGTGCTTATGTTATGTTATGCATTTCATGTGCGAGGCCCTTAACTGCCAGTACTGGCAGTGGTGGCAGTGGTAGCAGTGCTGGCAGTAATGCAGTAATATTGGAACAGTTATGACAATGTACTGTAATGACGTTACATTTACTGCACTGCCAGTAAAAACGGAATACAGCCACTGAAGGTTGTGGTGGGGGTTCGATGTCGCTTCTCACTGGGTGCTTTTAGAGTCCCTAGAAGTAGAGAGTCTGGACATTTGCCCCTAAAATGTCGGTGATGAATATGTCAGTGTATGTATGTGAGCTTTATGTGTGTGTATGTTTATCATAGTGTGCACTTGAACGTATTGTATACTGTTATCGCATTGGCTAAAGAGGATGAAACAGGGATCCGTATTGGTCCCGTACTGATCCGCTGCCATTTTAGGTGCACAGTCACGTGCATCCAATCACGTGGAATCCACAAATGTCCAGACTCTCTACTTCTAGGGACTCTAGGTGCTTTCAAACAAGAGTGCTACAGTGTGACACTAGAGTCCCTAGAAGTAGAGAGTCTGGACATCTCAGGGTTCCACGTGATTGGACTGCACCTAAAATGGAAGCATCAATACGGATCCCTGTTTAATCCTATTTAGCCAATGCGATAACAGCATACAACACGTTCAAGTGCACACAATGATAAACATACACACACATAAAGCTCACGTACATACACTGACATATTTATCACCGACATTTTAGGGGCAGGGGGTCGATTGTGTATCATGTAACTAGAGTGAAAATTACAAAAGTGAACAAATTTACTAGAGTATTTATAATTTCATTGGTCAACACCTAGTAAATTTGCTCACTTTTATAATTTTCACTCTAGTTATATGATACACAATCGACCCCCAGATGTCCAGACTCTCTACTTCTAGGGACTCTATGTGACACACGTCCGCGCCGCCAGCTGTCGGACTAAGAGATATAACAAATTTTAAAGGTGCCATTTGTTTGCTAGTCGTTTGCTAGTATTTGCATGTTTTTTTGTTTTGTTTTCATATTATTTAGTTTAAACAAAAAATCAAAATTAAAATTTGGACAAATTTGGACAAGTAAAAAGCCGTTTTAGCCTTTACCTCATGATTTCCTGAATAATTCAGTGTCGAATCGTTTGCTAGTCGTTTGCTAGTTCCAAATATATAAATATTATTCTAATTATATCGATAAATAATGTAATAATTTGTTTATTAATAAATGAGAATTCTATAGTTAACTTTACCCCTAGTAACTTTCTAGGTAACTTGATCACCTATAAAGTTACTAAGGCTAAAGTTACTATAAAAATTTCATTTATTAGGGCCACTTTTACCAACGCCAATTAACTTAATCGCTGAGTAGTCTATCGGAATTGACCAATCGCATTTGTTGTTTTTACTTAACGACAAATACGATTGGTCAATTCCGATAGACTAATCAGCGATTAAGTTAATCGGCGTTGGTGCAAGTGGACCTTAATAAATGAATTATTACATTATTTATCGATATAATTAGAATACTTATATATTCGAACCAACAAACAACTAGCAAAAGATTCGACACTGAATTATTCAAAAAATCATGAGATAAAGGCTAAAACGGCTTTTTACTTGTCCAAATTTGTTCAAATTTTAATTTTGGTTTTATGCCACCCACAAATTTTACTGGGGATGAAACTGGCGCATACGCATTCCGTTTGTTTTCTGTTCCTGAACTCCTTGAATTAGTGTGCACTTAAAATGAAATAGATATATATTTGAAAACTAGTGAAAGCAAGATGGAACGTTCCAGTGCAGTCTAGTGCAGGAATAGAAAACAAGCCTATTAAGTCACCTAGAAAGTTACTAAGGCTAAAGTTACTATAGAAATCCCATTTATTAATAAATGAATTATTACAATATTTATATATATAATTAAAATAATACTTATATATTTGAAACTAGCAAACGACTAGCAAACGATTCGACACTGAATTATTCAGGAAATCATGAGATAAAGGTTAAAACGGCTTTTTACTTGTCCAAATTTGTCCAAATTTTAATTTCGATTTTTTATTTAAACTAAATATTATGCAAACAAAACAAAAAAGCATGCAAACACTAACAAACATCTAGCAAACGAATGGCACTTTCAAAATTGTTATATCTGTTAGTCGGGGTGCGCACGATTGGACACCGCACGATTGGACACCACCACTCACAGCGGCCGATGCCTAGAGTTTTTCCGTTGGTTTGGTTAGATAAGTCAAGATGATTGGTTGGTGTCCAATCGTGCTGTGTCCAAAAGAGTGTCACCCGTCTAATTAGAACAGATAAGTTACCACGGTCAAGGGTCTCGCACATGAAATGCATAACATAACATAAGCACAAAATAAGATCGCTGGACCAATGAGCATCCAACATAAAGTCGCCATATTAATTTACATAAGATTCCTATTGGTCCAGAGGCTTTATGCTACGCTTATGCTCTGTTATGCACTTTATGTGCGAGGTCCTTCAGAGTGCGTAAAAGACTGACTTAATAAAAAACACAGATTCAAATTAGATCAGAAATCTATCCGTAGAAAATCCAGACCCGTTAAAGAAGAAATTTTACATTATCCAATGTAGGAATAACTTCTTTACAATGCCGACAAAAGAATAAACTTGCGAATTATTTCGATGAAATACGTATGAATAATGAATAATCAACGAATGCAT
This sequence comes from Solenopsis invicta, assembly GCF_016802725.1. Taxonomy (NCBI): domain Eukaryota; kingdom Metazoa; phylum Arthropoda; class Insecta; order Hymenoptera; family Formicidae; genus Solenopsis; species Solenopsis invicta. The sequence continues at coordinate 11,002,233 of NC_052679.1, forward strand.
TGTTTCTTAGGCTTATACAATTCTTTAAATAAAAATAATAAATATTAATTACCATCTAAGAATTCTGAATCCGGTACGTTATTTTTTAACACAAAGACGTTTTTAGTAAAAATATAAGTCCATTGTGCTAATTTAAAGATATAGCACGTAAAGAAACAAAAGGTTTAAACTATAATTTTAATTTTGTATGTTAAAGCGACAAAACATGACTGAACATGACTAAAATGTACACCCACGGAATTTGATTCTGTCCATGGGGAAATTTTTCAAACTGAGAAGTCACCACTTTCTACATATTTGCAGTTCATGATTAATGAAACAACTAGAGCTTATTGGTCGTTACGTTAATCATAAACTGTAAATATGTAGAAAAATAGCGACTTCTTAGTTTGGAAAATTTTCCCATGGACAGAATCAAAGTCCTTGGGTGTACACCCATGGAATTTGATTCGGTCCATGGGGAAATTTTCTAAACTGAGAAGTCACCACTTTCTACATACTCGCAGTTTATGATTAATGTAACAACTAGAGCTTATTGGTCGTTGCATTAATCATAAACTGTAAGTATGTAGAAAGATAGCGACTTTTTAGTTTGGAAAATTTCCCCATGGACAGAATCAAATTCCATGGGTGTATAGTCGTGAGCTAAAAAGTTGCAACACATTAGTATTGTTCGTTTTGTCTCTCGGGAGCTTCTCGGAGTCGCTCTGAACGAACCCAGCGACTTGATAGTGTTCTTTTAGACGGAAGTGATATAGAGGGCAATTGGGGTGAAAACTTGGTTCTGTTTTATTACCTGCTGTTAGAGCTGTTGAGAACCATTCAGGTCCACTCAGAGTTTCCCTGTAATGTTCCATCGCGAAACGACAGTTCAAGTCGGTTCCATTTAGAGTCCCTAGAAGTAGAGAGTCTGGACATCTGCCCCTAAAATGTCGGTGATGAATATGTCAGTGTATGTACGTGAGCTTTATGTGTGTGTATGTTTATCATTGTGTGCACTCGAACGTGTTGTATGCTGTTATCGCATTGGCTAAAGAGGATTAAATAGGGATCCGTATTGGTGCTGCCATTTTAGGTGCACAATCACATGCATCCAATCACATGGAACCCCGAGATGTCCAGACTCTCTACTTCTAGGGACTCTAGTTCCATTCAGGTTATACAATAAACAACCGCGTGTTTTGAAATATATAAACGTTTATTGCCGTGGCGAAAATGGTAGCGTAAAGCAAGCGGGAGTGTAAATTGGGGCATCAGAACGTAAATAAAGCGTGTGAAAAGTGCAGGGTTGGATAAGTTAATACATTTTTTAAACTAAATTAAGTTAAAGTTAATGGTTTATATGTATATAAAATTAATTTAGTTAGCGTTAAAAGTTATATAAACAAAAAACTAACTAGTTAAAAGTTACGTTAAGAGTACATTAACTTGAGTTAACAATTAATTAAAAAGGCCAGTGAGACGAGCAAAAAGGTGTAGATGTTCGTATAGCTAATAATACATATTTATTCGTATACAGGGTGATTCAGAATAACCCGTTGTCTTTTAAGGTATTCCTTGTCGAATTCTAAGACGATTTTTTCTTTGCCAAAAATTTGTCAGACGCTTAGATTTTAAAATATCAGCCGATTAAGTTAACGTATCACGGGTCGAATATAGATGGTACGCAGGGGCGGTGCACTCACCGTTACCCGCGGGTGTGTCGTGAGGTGCCTGTGCGCTCAACTGATACAACACACTGAACACACAAGTCTTTCTCCCTTCTCACGCACTCTCTCTTTCTCTCTTTCTCTCTCTCTCTCTGTCACATCACAATGCTAGCTTTAACTTAAAAATGTAATTAATTTTCTTCTTAATTTTAATGATTTTAATAAGAGAAGTGCCAGGAAATTCTTTGTACAGTTTGTACACATTAAATATTTATTTAATAAAAAAATGAAAGTTAAATTACATTAGTGATTCTTGTATTAAAGAAATATTTAATTACATTTAATAAATTATGTCATTGGAAGTATTCAAACAAAAATTTATCAAAATTCAATAACTTTTTTTTTCAGTGTAGAATCTCTTGATATAAAAAAATAATTTTAATAAAATAAATAAAAAAATATTTTTTAATAAATTTTATTATTAAAAACAATATTAATCACTACTTTACTTTTAAATTGCCGCGTACTAACTTCTGTTCGACCAAACGCATTCATATTCGATCATAACATAACCCATAAAATCAGTCGGCTCTTTCCTGTTGTCGAGTAAACACGTGTTGTCTGTTCGGCGCGTAAACACGAGTTTTATCGAGCTACATATTTTCGCACACCGAATGACTAATAATTATTTGCAGTGATTGTTACTCGAAGTGATCGTTAATTAGTTACTCAAGTTTTATCGATCAAGTGAATGAATTGTGTATTATGATACTAAAGTGATAATTTACGAAAGGATCAACGAAACTTTGGTCTGTCTCATCGTGGAGACAACTAATTGATCGCTGTACAAAATAATACGTAAGTAAATGCATGTCCAAACTTGTTCATGCAAGCACGCGCGCGCTGGCTCTCTCTTTCTCTCTCTCTGTGACAAAACAAATACTACTGTTTCTAAAAACTTGAGATGTAAATACTTTTCTAGATTTCGTGCAATTCTTTGTTCGATTCTTCGACTGTATTAAGAATTTTCTTGCACTTCTCTTATTAAAATCATTAAAATTAAGAAGAAAATTAATTACATTTTTAAGTCAAAGCTAGCATTGTGATGTGACAGAGAGAAAGAGAGAGAGAGAGAGAGAGAGAGAGTGAAAGGGGAGAAAAACTTGTGTGTTGTACCAGCTGAGTGCAGCAGACACCTCACGACACACCCACGCGTAACGGTGAGTGCGCCGCCCCTGCGAACCATCTGTATTCGACTCGTGATACGCTAACTTAATCGACTGATATTTCAAAATCTAAGCGTCTGACAAATTTTTGGCAAAGGAAAAATCGTCTTAAAATTCGACCAGGAATACGTCCTTTGAAAGACAACGGGTTATTCTGAATCACCCTGTATAGAGGACACAAACGTTTCGACTCTACGGAGTCTTCTTCAGTGTGTGTGTATTCTTACATTACAGACGCAGAGCGCAAACAAATCTTCATAACAGCCTTTTAAATACAATAGTCCGGGATTTAAAGCCCATGGTCCAAAATTTCTATTCTTGCTTCGTCGATTTCCAGTCCGCAAAACAAATCGTGTCAACAATTCGGTCTACGTATCGCTTCTTGTACGACTCGTGCAAATAAATTAATCTCCAACCAATGATACTTTAAAAAATATAACAGAAAAAATTCACTAATAAATTCGCTAATAGACGTTTTTTACAAATTTCGTGTCAGTTGAATCGCATGTTTAGTGTAAATAGTTAAACTTATGGTTCGTCGTAAGAGTCGTTGTAAGGCATGTTCAAACGTTGATCGCTTACACTGTTAACGAATAACGGTCGATCTGTATTGATCGGCGTGACAAGGGAGACTGAACGTTTCTGATGTTGCGAAGCGTACGCAATCCGCGTATGAGTCAAATCTTTCTCTGTTTACAATTTTATTCCCTATACTTTCTTTATTACATATCGACCAGTTTGTTCAAAACAGGGTTGTAACCGTCGTCTAACAGTTCCGTATCCGTTTTTTGATTAAGGCCATTTTTTTGTTCGTTAATGTGTATCATCTCGGAAATTAAGCGTTTATGATAAGTTGGTTCAAAATCAAGGATTTTTACATTTTCCCAATCGATCGAATGATTTTGTTGGAGTCTGTGTTCGCTAATGACTGATATTTTCGCTGTTTCAAGTTTAATGTTGTTCACATGTCTGAATTGTTGACACGATTTGTTTCGCGGACTGGAAATCGACGAAGCAAGAATAGAAATTTCGGACCATGGGCTTTAAATCCCGGACTATTGTATTTAAAAGGCTGTTATGAAGATTTGTTTGCGCTCTGCGTCTGTAATGTAAGAATACACACACACTGACGAAGACTCCGTAGAGTCGAAACGTTTGTGTCCTCTATATACGAATAAATATGTATTATTAGCTATACAAACATCTACACCTTTTTCTTCGTCTCACTGGCCTTTTTAATTAATTGTTAAATTGCATACGAGCTTAACAGAATAGTTGTTAACTTGAGTTAAATTAAAAATTAATTTTAAAAAACTTTTATATTAAATTACAAAATTATAATTTGTATAATATAATAAATTTAAAAGTAATTAATTAAAGTTAAAAATTAAATCATTAAATCATTAATTAGTAATCCTATAATTTAAAAAAAAATACTTTTAACTCTGAGACTTTATAACATTTCATCAAAAATTATAAAACAAAAAATCTTTAGAAAAATTTTAGGATATTTTATAATTAGTATATATGAAAAATTCAGAAAAAAGATAAACTTTTTAGTATTTCTAAAAAGTATTCTAATTTGTATAAAAAGTTTGAAAAAGTTATACAATTATACAAATATTCTGAAAAATTATATAAAAAATTCTGAAAAAAATTTTCACGGGGATTATATTCAGTCAGATTAGGTTACGCTATCGTGTTTTTTTTACAGCCGTCCGAGTAGACCCGAGTTCACTTCAGAGTCGTTCAGAGCAATATCAGTAATCCACTTCCTGTTCTACGATCCATTTCCGGAATTCTTCTATCTTAACCCAAACATACCCAGGTCTATTCAGATCTGCTCTGAACTAGACCCAGGACAGAGAAAACGAACAATACTTTTATTTACGTTTTGATGCCCCAATTTACACTCCCGCTTGCTTTACGCTATCATTTTCGCCACGGCAATAAACGTTTATATATTTCAAAACACGCGGTTGTTTATTGTATAACCTGAATGGAACCGACTTGAACTGTCGTTTCGCGCTGGAGCATTACAGGGAAACTCTGAGTGGACCTGAATGGTTCTCAACAGCTCTAACGGCAGGTAATAAAACAGAACCAAGTTTTCACCCCAATTGCCCTCTATATCACTTCCGTCTAAAAGAACACTATCAAGTCGCTGGGTTCGTTCAGAGCGACTCCGAGCAGCTCCCGAGAGACAAAACGAACAATACTATTAATGACCGCTTGTGTACATACACCCATGGAATTTGATTTTGTCCATAGGGAAATTTTCTAAATTGAGAAGTCACCACTTTCTACATATTCGTAGTTTATGATTAATGTAACGACTAGATTTTATTGGTCGTTACGTAAATCATAAACTGTAAGCATGTAGAAAGATAGCGATTTTTTAGTTTGGAAAATTTCCCCATGGACAGAATCAAAGGCCGGTATTCAGAGTCGATTCTTATATGTAAGATCATCTTAAGTATCATCTTAAGATGGCATCAACCAATCAGAAAGCCGTATTAGCATCTTAAGACGTTACTTAAGACGATCTTGAAATAAGAATTGACTATGAATATTGGCCGAAGTCCTTGGGTGTACATCCATGGACTTTGATTCTGTCCATGGGGAAATTTTCCAAACTGAGAAGTCACCACTTTCTACATAGTTGCAGTTCATGATTAATGAAACTACTAGAGCTTATTGGTTGTTACGTTAATCATGAACTGTAAGTATGCAGAAAGATAGCGACTTTTCAGTTTGAAAAATTTCCCCATGGACAGAATCAAAGTCCTTGGGTGTACATCCATGGAATTTGATTCTGTCCATGGGGAAATTTTCTAAACTGAGAAGTCACCACTTTCTATATACTTGCAGTTTATGATTAATGTAACGACTAGAGCTTATTGGTCGTTACGTTAATCATAAACTGTAAATATGTAGAAAGATAGCGATTTTTTAGTTTAGAAAATTTCCCCATGGACAGAATCAAATTCCATGGGTGTACACCCAAGGACTTTGATTCTGTCCATGGGGAAATTTTCCAAACTAAGAAGTCAGCACTTTCTACATACTTGCAGTTCATGATTCATGAAATGACTAGAGCTTATTGGTCGTTACATTAATCATGAACTTTAAGTATGTAGAGAGATAGCGACTTTTCAGTTTGGAAAATTTCCCCATGGACAGAATCAAAGTCCTTGGGTGTACAAAACTCATGGTGCATGCGTACGAAGCAAGCGGTACGCATACATATAAAATATCCATCTATATACCAGGTGTATGCATAAGATTTTTTCGGTTTAACTAAGAGATGGCGCCAGCAAAAAGTACGCAGCGTATTATAGCGTTTTTCATTGGGAAAACTGGTGCGCACTGAATGTGCACTTGCTGCAGGTAATTGGGCGTTTCCGTTGGCACCGTCATCGCGCAAACCGAATTTCCAGCGGAGAGTGCACACTCAGTGCGCACCAGTTTTCCCAATGAAAAACGCTATTAATTTGACGGCGGGTCCCGATAGCGCACATCCCAATAGCACACAAACCACTCACGATGGCAGATGCCTAGAGATTTTCCGTAGGTTATGTTAGATAAGCCAACATGATTGGTTGGTGGGCTATCGGGTTGTGCGCTATCGGAACCGTCCCTAATTTGACACATACGTCATTTTGTTCGTCTGACATAAAACTACAAACACACCCAAGTTGAGTCAGCCAAAAACTAGCGTCTTTGTTTTATCATTCAGTGATCATGTCGAGTTTTGTACCTGAAAAAGAACATTTGCGGCACGCATTGCTTTTCTTATTTAATAAAAAAAAGGCTGTTGAAAGTCATCGTTTGCTGGTAGAAACATATGGTGAACACGCTCCATGGATTAGAACATGTGAGACATGGTTTTGACAATTTAAAAGTAGTGATTTCAATGTGAAAGACAGTGAGCGCTCTGGTAGACTACAAAAATGCGAAGACGAGCAATTGCAGGAGTTATTGGATGATGACCCAACTCAAACGGCAATTAGCAGAAGCATTATATGTATCACAAGAAACAATCAACAGACGTTTACAAGCAATGGAAAAGATTAATAAATTTGGTAAATGGGTCCCACACAATTTCAATGAACGTCAAATGGAAAATAGCAAAATCACTTGTGAAATGCTGCTTCAACACCACGAAAGGAAATCATTTTTGTATCGAATTGTGACGGGTGACAAAAAATGGATTTATTTTGAAAACCCGAAGCGGAAAAAATCGTAGCTTTCACCTGGCGAAGCCGGTCCATCAACACCAAGGCCAAATCGCTTCGGCAAGAAGACCATGCTCTGTGTCTGGTGGGACCAGAGCGGTATTGTGTATTAGGAATTCTTGAAGCCCGGCGAAACCGTTAATACACAACGCTATCGCCAATAAATGATTAATTTAAACCACGCATTAATCGAAAAACAACCGGAATGGGCCAGAAGACATGGCAAAGTGATTTTGTTACACAATGCGCCGTCTCACACAGCAAAACCAGTGAAAGACACCTTGAAATTGCGGAAAGGTACCGATAGCGCACAGTACTATTGCACACAAGCCACTTACAACCACTCATAGCGCTTGAACAAAAGAATATCACTAGGCACCAGCCGCTGTGATTGGTTGTGTGCAATAGTACTGTGCGCTATCGGTATCTTCCCGAAATTGCTTGGATGGGACATCCTTCCGCACCCGCCGTACTCCCCAGACCTGGCGCCATCTGACTATCACCTCTTCGCATCAATGGGGCACGCGCTTGCAAAGCAGCACTTCAGCAATTTCGAGGAAGTTGGAAAATGGCTCGACAAATGATTTGCCGCAAAAGACAAGCAGTTTTTCTGGCTTGGTATTCATAAATTACCTGAAAGATGGGCGAAATGTGTAAAAGCCGTTGGCCAATATTTTGAATAAAAAAAATTAATTTCCCTTGAAAATTACGTGTTTTTTTACCAAAAAACCGGAAAAAACTTATGCATACACCTGGTATGATTAATATAAAGAATTTATAAGTATTAGAAAAACAAAACAGAAAAACACACACACACAATCATTTTTAGTTTGTATTTATATAGATATAAATATATATGTGTGTGCGTGTGCGTGTGTGTGTGTGTGTGTGTGTGTGTGTGTGTGTGTGTGCGCGCGCACGCGCGCGCGTGTGTGTATCTTTGCAAAACTTATTATAAATACATAAATTTATTTAACAAAAAATAAAACAATTATAAAACAGAATATCAAATTAATATAAAAATTAAAGTCAAAATATATAAAATAATTTTTTAAAAGTTAGTACATAAAGATTTATTGATGAACAATTTATATTATAAAACTATGATGCAATTTAAGGACAAATGTTTGAATTTAATTACCGTAACATTTTAAATTTTATGTTTTACTAATATTGTATAATAAAAGTAGAATTAGTTAATAATAATAAAAAGAAACAAGAAATAAAAAAGTGTTACACATTTTTATTTTAAAAAATATTTTATTTATTATTTATGAGATATTTTCCAACAAAGTACTTGGGGTCGATTATCAAAGTTTTTCCCTAGGGCGGAAACGTGAAAAGTGAAAATCTTTACCATTAAAGTTAATGGAGAAATTTTCCACTTTTCATGTTTCCGCTTTAGGGAAAAAGTTTCATGATTGACCCCCATATATACAGTCGTGTTCATTATAGTTGCGACACTTTTTCTTAGATGCGTTTCTGAACACACAACTATAACAAGAGCTGAGAACATGATTGGTTCTTACTTGTGGATCCAACCAATTACGTTCGCCGCTCGATGAGCAAGGCTATATTCCAAAAACCATCAAAGAAAAAGTGTCGCAACTATAATGAACACGACTGTACAGTCATGTTCATTATAGTTACGACACTTTTTCTTAGATGCGTTTCTGAACGCGCATCTATAACGAAAGCTGAGAACATGATTTGGTCTTACTTGTAGATCCAACCAATTACGTTCGCCGCTCGATGAGCAAGGCTACATTCCAAAAACCATCAAAGAGAAAGTGTCGCAACTATAGACAATTTTTGGCGATCGTCTGGTATATGTACAGTCATGTTCATTATAGTTGCAACACTTTTTTTTTGATAGTTTTTGGAATGTAGCCTTTCTCATCGAGCGGCAAACGTAATTGGTTAGATCCACAAGTAAGAACCAATCACGTTCTCAACTCTTGTTATAGTTGCGCGTTCAGAAACGCATCGAAAGAAAAGTGTCGCAACTATAATGCAGACGACTGTACACCCAAGGAATTTGATTTCTGTCCATGGGGAAAGAACGATGGCATTTTAGGGCCAAAATTTGCCCATAATGGGGAACCTGTAAATTTTTGTATATTTTTATGTTTTTGGGTCTGCTGAATTCGAATATAAAATTCAAAATTGTCCAAAGTGCAGGGAACTTTATGAAAATACGATATTTCTACACAAAGGCCTAGTTTCGCGATTCATGTTTTCTAATAGTAATTTTGAACTCAAAGACCTCTTTTTTATGAATTTCTTTAAAAATGGATTTTTTAAATCACTATATCACTAAATCACTATATACTTTATAATTATGCATACACACATATTCATATACACATATATATATATATATATATATATATATATACAGGGTGATTCAGAACGACCTATGTGTCCCTGTAAAGACGTATTTTTGGATAAATTCTGAGACGATTTTTCTTGTACGAAAATTTTGTCTGATGCTTACTTTTTGAATAATAAGACGATAAACTCAGCGAATCACGGGCCGTGAACACATGGTAGACAAATGCGGCGCAACTCACCGTCTGACGCGGGCGCTTACCCATGTCGGACGGTGAGTTGCGCCGCCTTTGTCTACCATGTGTACACGGCCCGTGATTCGCTGAGTTTATCGTCTTATTATTCAAAAAGTAAGCATCGGACAAAATTTTCGTACACGAAAAATTGTCTCAGAATTTATCCAAGAACACGTCTTTACAGGGACACATGGGTCGTTTTGAATCACCCTGTATATATGTTTGTATATACATAGATACATACAGGGTATTCTATTGTATTTTTATTTTCTTTTTTTATATTTTTTATATTCTTTTTTTTATATTTTTTAAAATATTTTTATATTTTTTATATATTTTTATTATATTTTATTTTCTTCTTTTTCTTTTTTTTGTTTATAAATCTTCTTCTGATTCTTCTGATTCATCCGATTGTAAATTGGATGGAAAAACATCGAATCCCTGGTTTATTAATTCTATCTTGGAATCTCGCGTAACTAAAAAACCAAATTATCATAGTAATATGTGACACACGTGCGTGCACGCGAATATATGATATGGTGATTTAAAAGACCCATTTTTAAAGAAATTCATAAAAAAAAGGTTTTTGTGTTCAAAATTACTATTAGAAAACATGTATCGCAAAACTAGGTTTTTGTGTAGAAATATCGTATTTTCATAAAGTTCCCTACACTTTGGACAATTTTAAATTTTATATTCAAATTCAGCAGACCCAATAACATAAAAATATACCAAATTCACAGGTTCCTTGTTATGGGCAAATTTCGGCCCTAAAGTGCCATCGTTCTTTCTAAATTGAGAAGTCACCACTTTCTACATACTCGCAGTTTATGATTAATGTAACGACTAGATTTTATTGGTCGTTACGTTAATCAGAAGCTGTCAGTATGTAGAAAGATAGTGACTTTTTAGTTTGGAAAATTTTCCCATGGACAGAATCAAATTCCATGGGTGTACCTTTGACTATAGGCTTGTTTTCTATTCCTGCACTAAACTGCACTGGAACGTTCCTTCTTGCTTTCACTAACTTTCAAATATATATCTATTTCATTTTAAGTGTACACTAATTCAGGGAGTTCAGGAACAGAAAACAAACGGTATATAAATATGAGGCTTGTTTTCTGTTCCTGCACTAGACTGCACTAGAACGTTCCTTCTTGCTTTCACTAACCTTGAAACATCTATCTATTTCATTTTAAGTGTACACTTATTTAGAGAGTTCAGGAACAGAAAACAAACGGATGGACTGCTGGTACCCCCCACTTTTCTTATGTTTTCGTGTAAGAAAGATCTGCAACGCTTCCATCTCCTAAGTGGCAGAAAAAGTGAAACAAAAAAGCGAGACAGCAATAGTAAAAGATCAGAAAAGAAAGAGACGGAATACAATATATTGCTTTGCATTTTTACGTTTACTCCAAAATATGCGATTATATTTCTGTAAAATAAGAATTAATTTTACTAAATTAAAAGAAAATAAATATAAAATATACACATTTTATTTTTAAAGATATATTTAAAAAAATTATATAATTAATATATATATATATATAATAAAATATATAAAGCAAAAAATGGAAAGTAATTAAAAATAAAAACAAATAAGTGATGTCATATAAATAAAAGAAAGCCTCATTAGAGAACCGTCATTTTCGGGTAATAAAGTGTACGGGAGGGTTCCGATAGCGCACATCCCGATAGCCCACCAACCAATCATCTTGACTTATCTAACCCAACCTACGGAAAATCTCTAGGCATCTGCCATTAGCTGCGTTCCGAAATTCACTGCCAGTACTGAAAATCTATAGTATACGTAACATGAACTATAGATTTTCAGTACTTGCAGTGTATATCGGAACGCAGCCATTGTGAGGTGTTTGTGTGCTATCGGGACCCGCCGTCGACTCACTAGGGGTGCTTTCCAACAAGAGTGCAACAGTGTGACACAGTGTCACACAGAGAGACACAGTAGGCTTGTTTTCTATTCCTGCACTAGACTGCACTGGAACGTTCCTTCTTGCTTTCGCTAACTTTGAAACATCTATCTATTTCATTTTAAGTGTACACTTATTTAGAGAGTTCAGGAACAGAAAACAAACGGAGTGTAACACAGTTGTGTAGTTTAAATGGAACAGATAAGTTACCAAACACGGTCACTAGAGTGCGTAAATGACTGATTTAGTAAAAAAACACAGATCGAATTGAATCAGAAATCTATCCGTAGAAAATCCAGACCCGTTAAAGAAGAAATTTTACATTATCCAATGTAGGAATAACTTCTTTACAATGCCGACAAAAGAATAAACTTGCAAATTAATCCGATAAAATACGTATGAATAATGAATAATCAACGAATGCATTGTTTCTTAGGCTTATACAATTCTTTAAATAAAAATAATGAATATTGATTACTATCTAAGAATTCTGGGTCCGGTACATTATTTTCGAACACGAAAACATTTTTAGTAAAAATATAAGTCCATTGTGCTAATTTAAAGATGTAGCATGTAAAGAAACGAAAGGTTTAAACTATAATTTTAATTTTGTATGTTAAGGCGACAAAACATGACTGAACATGACTAAAATGTACCAGTACCACACTTGAAAAAATAATTTATTTGTCCGATGTGTTGGCACTATTGATGGCTGACCCGGCCAAACTTAAGATTGAGCTGTGTTTTGCAGTGTCGCTCTGTGTCTCTCTGTGTCATAGTTGGAAAGCATCAATGTAGACACTGTGTTACACAGTGTCGCCTGGTCTCTTGCAGTCTCTTGTTGGAAAGCACTCTAGGTCACCTTAGCTTTAAAAACTATAAAAAAGAAATCTGCGCCGAGTATCAATCAAATTGATTACAGGATTCTAAAAGCCCTTTCGATAAATTCCATCAAACGACTCACAGATATCTTTGACGAGTTATTCCAGATAGGCATTTTTCCCGAGGAATGGACAAAGTCCCTCGTTGTGTTCATCCCTAAGCCACATGATGGAGGTGTTCGTCCTATATCACTCATGTCTTGCATCTTTAAGATGTTGGAAAAGTTGTGTACTTCAGGGTTCGCTGATTTGTTGAAAGGCACAGCATATTTTCTCCATTTCAATTTGGTTTTAGGCCGCACAAATCCTGTATGGACGCTTTGGTTACGCTTTTCAGTTACATTTACAAATGCTTTCTTAGAGGTGAAGTTGCTGCTCTTATAGATATGGAGGGGGCATTTGACAATGTGAATCCCAATGTGTTGTTGCAGGAAATTCGTCACATCGGCATTCCAGCTAGGACTCGCAAATTTATTGCCAATCTTGTTTTTGAAAGAATTTTTTTGTCAAGCAAGGCAATCTGACTGGCCTGCTTCTTGCCCGCAAGAACACCCCCCCCCCCCAAGGATCTGCTTTGAGTCGCTGCTTTTTCATATATACCTGCGAGACATTGGTTCTACGGTGAATGGAAATGTCTGCGTTATACAATATGCGGACGATATTACGCTATATCTGGCTTCTTTTCAGAACGCTCGCATAACTCGGGATAAAATTCAGGCCGCTCTCTGTGGCATTCAAAGTTATCTCTTTTCGAAGGACTTGAATGTGGCTCCTGCAAAATCTCAAATGATGATTTTAGAAAAACGCCGAAAGGTTTCAGCTATCCCGCCAATGCCGTTGCACGGGGAAATAGTTCCTATAGCAGAAAAGGTTAGATTCCTGGGAATTATGCTGGACAGGACTTTATCTGGTCGGGAGCATCTCCGCTTTCTTTGTTAAAAAGGTAAAAAGATTATAGACGTTATTGTCTCTCTTGCAGGAACGTCGTGAGGAGCGTACCCTCAGCTTCTCATGACGCTTTATCGTACCTTTTTCAGAAGTGAATACAGCTCGTAGGTCTTTACCTTTGCTAAGAGTAGTGCACTTTTTCAGAAACTTCAACGATTACAAAACAAAGCAATACGGGTATAGAGTATCCACTCCAATCAATATTTTTCTTGCCGAGTCTCGCAAACCTATTTTGAAGGTTAGGTTCTCCATGCTGACTCGTAAATACCTGTATAAGGTATATAACAACCCCAGCGGTTTAGTGTACTCATCACTCGTACATTTAAAGGATGCTGCTGTGCTTGTGGGATCGTTTGAGCGCGACGGGGTCTTAACCGGGTTCCCACTTTTTAAGTACTTTCTGATGCTGGAGGGCAAGTGTAAATACATACATCAGTCTGCTACATGTTCGGACGTCGAATATCAGGCCTGCCTGCATGTACCGAATGTAGATGTTCAACTCGACATCCCTAATAGGAAGACGCTCTCGGTTTTTCTGACATTTCTGCAAGAGCTAGTTAATGAAAAGTATCAAGACTGCATATAGATTTTCACCGACGGATCGGTTATGAATGAGGGCAATACTGTTGGTTCGAGCGTATGCGTGCCTTTTATAAACTTAAAGATCAAACATAAATTGCCCAGAAGATAAAGGCACCTTTATCTTCTGGGCGCTTTTTCAAGCGATGAAGCTTATTTCTGAGAGGGAATGAAAGAAAGCGATCATATTCACCGACTCCCTCAGCATTTTGCATGCTTTAAGCAATTGCATCACTAACTGTTCACATCATATTCTAGCGAAAATTAAACATATTTCCTATCAAGCTCAGGGAAAAAATTTGCAAATAACTGCAATTTGGATTCCAGCACATAAGAGCATACAAGGAAACAAAGAGGCTGATCAGGCAGTCAAGGAAGCTGCACGCACAGGAACTAAGATACCTTTTAAAACTCCACACACGGATCTACATGCTGAAACTGCGAAAACAGGTGATAGGTTGTTCCGTGCTTACCTCGAAGACGCCGTTAAAACTAAGGGAAACATATATGGATGCCTGTATATGAAATATAATAAAAAGCCCTGATTTTACAGAAAGTACCTCAAACGCGAGGAAATAGTCGTCATTAATCGCATCAGGAGCGATTACTATAATCTAGCATATAGTCTTCATAGGAAAAATATCGTTCAGAACAAATACTGTCGTTGTGGGGAGAGTTATGAAGACATTAATCACGCTATTTTTTATTGGCCGTTATATAGAGACAGAGCCAAATTCCTAATTAAGTACCTCAAAGAAGTTTCCTAATTTTCCAATATCTATTTTCCACATCCTTGTTTATCCACGTACTAAATTATGTCGATTAATCCTTGCTTTTTTTAAATCATGTGGTTTAATCATTTGATCCTTCCCGTTCGGGCGCTTTGTCGGGGTTCGCGGTTAGTAAGATAGAAACACCTATATGCATGTATAAAGTACTTGTATTTGTGTCCGTGTACGCGCCAGCATCGAGCTGTTGAATCAGCGTTGCTAACAGCATAACTATGAATCACCAATTGACCTGAGGAGTTTAGGAAACTCTGTGTGTGCCTAACTTTGCTCGAGGGATAGCCGTAACACTTCTTCTGGATTAATTACTGGGCAGAGAGGAACCCGAGAGTAGACAAGCTTCGAGTTTAGGTGAAACCTTATTTCGAAACGCCTCTATGTTTCCCCCAAAAATGAACATTAAACTACATAGTCAATGTCCATTTTTTTGTGTTGGTAATATCCATGTTTTCCTTACAGCGATGCTATAAGAATCACGAAATGATGAATCACAATAGATTTTATTGTTCATCTTTATCTAACGCATATCACCGATATAACAACCACGAAAAGGTGGACATTACCGACGCGAAAAATGGATATTGACTAGGCTCCATCTAAATTCGAAGCGTATCTACTCTCAGGTTTCTGTTTGCCGTGGGTGTAGTGGAAACAAATAAACTGTAGATATTCGGTCATATAAGGTAGTTACATTATAAAATAATCATAATATTGATCATGTTTATTTACAAACAACATAGCTTGTAGCGAAATACATTACATATTGTCGAATACAGTCGTTTGAAACTTTCACAATAGATTCTCTTAAAAACAAAATGTCATGAAAAAAATTTTATTTTTTGCATAAAATCATTGTCTTTCAAGTTGTATTATTTATTACAAACACACACACATACGCAGTCAAACATTTTTATTGATATGATAAGCATCAACAGCGAGACACAATTTTTCCCAAAGTTCCATAAGATTGTCCTTTGTTAAATCAATCTTACAAAATTCTTTTAATAAAGAACGATTTTCTTCGGCAAATTCCAATCCTAAAATCAATAAATGGTATAATTTAGAAAATGCATATTTTTATGAAAATAACCGAAAAAACTAGCAATTTTAAATAAAAAAACTAAATAAAAGAATAGTTTTACATACATATTTTTTTTCAACATTTAAAGCCATATTATTTTATAATTCAGTGCATTTATTTAAAAAATTTATGTGTAAAAATAGCTGTAAACAATCAAAATGTTGTACAATGACAATAAGTAGTGGTGACAATACATATATTTAGATCATTGTTGAAAGAAAGGAATTAAATTCAACGTTCATATTTGAGCAAACATATCTGTATTGTATTTAATTACTAGAAATTCATGAATTAATAAATAATAAGAAGATACAATAAAAGACACAATCCTTTTATTTTTATTAATAAAAAGGCGTGTAACAAACCACCTTTTGCCCCCCCCTCCCCCCACGGACCGACCAACGTCCAGAAACGCCCGGTCGCTCATGCGCTAGGCGAGGAGCAGGCGTTTCACGTCAATAATTTATTTCAAACGCGCGTACGCGAGAACCGAACGCATCCGCGCACTGGAGCAAATTGACACGCCGGCTAACGTGCTTCACACGCCCGACCAGCATGCTCGTTTAATTCCGCTTACTTTCCGAAACTGATCTCAAACGGCGGAAATGCTGGCTCCGAGATGACCCAAAGAGCCCGCGGGCATCCCCGACTTGCCTAACCGGCCTCCGCTTACCGATCCGATTCTGACGCAATAGCTAAAGAACAGCGGGGTAAAGCGTCTTTGCCTCCGCCAAGCACACTCGGCATAGCCGTTGCATCCTGGCAACAGAACGACGCGACTACGGGAAATTAAACTTAAGTTTCGTAAAGAAAAACTATTGAAAATGTTAAGTTACATTTTTACATCTAGCACAAAATATTAAAAGAACATTGTCAAGACAGCAATGTTGATTGTTAAAGTGTGAATATTTTGTTAACGTCGAATTTATATAGGATATCCCATTTTAAAAAACGGACCCCCCCAATTTAAAAAACGGACCCCCCAATAATTCTTTAATGAAGCATTTTTAACAAAAATGTTTCAGACAAAAGTTGTATGGTTTCGAGGGGGACATACGATCGTGTCATTAATTTGATCTTGAATAGTTGTTTGAAGGTTACTTTCAATTTCTTAAATAAAAACCCTAACTTTTTATTGGATATTCTTGTAGCTTATTTCGAGACTTTCCAAAACACTAAAAATAAATGTTTTTTTGTTAAGCATTTTTCAAGTTACAAGACTTGAAAGTTACAGTATCTCTGGTATTAGCATCACTCGAAGTGTACCACGTGGAGGTTGCCTAGTCGGATTTATACCTCTTTTGTATTCGAAGAAAGATTGGAAGATGATCCAAGGTAAAACCAGCCGGCGGTACTGTAACTTTCAAGTCTTGCAACTCAAAAAATACTTAACAAAAAAACATTTATTTATGTGTTTTAAAAAGATCTTGAGATAAGCTACAAGAATATGCAATAAAAAGTAGACAGTTTCATTTAAAAAATTGAAAGTGACCTTCAAGCAACTATTCAAGGTCAAATTAATGACACCATCTTACGTCTCCTCGAAACCGTACAACTTTTGTCTAAAACATTTTTGCTAAAAAAGTTTCGTTGAAAAATTATCAAGGTCTGTTTTTTAAAATGAAACCTGTATATATTGACCTCTATGACCGCTATTACACCACCGAACATAGAGATATTCTCTATGAGAAATGAAAGCTCTGTATTTGACATGGGCAACCAAAGGCAAGACACTGCCATCTTGTGATAAAGTGCAAAATGAAGTGAACTGTAGAAGGAAGAAGAGGGTCTTCAGGAGAGAGAATATAGAGACTGGTTTAACGTTGGTTTATAATTGCCCTTACCGTAATCCGGTAGGCATAAAGCCGTTACCGTAATCTGCAAAGGGGCAGTTTATAATAGCCGGTACGGTCGCAATAACATCTGCCCTACAAGTTTTAATATAAATTTAAATTGCACAATAAATATGGATTCAAAATTGCAGTGTGTGTGGAAAGACAAGATAATTAAACTTTAGTAGTATTTCCGCTCTTCATATATTGTCACCTTATGAATTTGACTTCTTTTTCCTGGCCGTAGGCCGGTAAAAATAAAGTTAAGTCAACTTTAAGGTTATGGTCAAAAATAACAGATTACTGTCAGCCATCATAAACAGTACAGGTAGTACAGGTTTCCTGTCTTCCAAATTTTACGGCACCGGCCTAAGTTAACAGTTACGGCTATTATAAACCAACTTTATGCAGGCAAGGATTTTCTCATGTAAAAAAAGGCAATAACTATTAACTTATGCCAGAACCGTTAAAGTTTAATACTAGGATTTCAGTGGCCTAGTTTACACCATTAAATAGATCCGCTTAAAAAAACATTAAAAATGTAAAAAAAAGCGTTAAGTATATTTTTTAATAAAAAACCAAACTAAACCAAATCAAAATTGCAATGAATAAAACCAAATATAATACCATCAAAAAGAAGTGAAATCAAAAATATTGCAAGTATATTTATTACCGATGAGGTGGGAGTCTTTTGACCACGTTGCGATTGACCAGCAGCCACATACAGTGTTAAACAGTGGAAAAACTCTAGGCACCGCTCGCTCTAGATGACTGTGATCAATCGCAACGTAGTCTAACGGGAAACTCCCGTACCAATGAGCAGCAAATTATGTGACAGATAAAATCAAAGATGGGCAAAATCTCTAGCAGCAACATACTTAACGTGCCCGTTTTTTTTATATAACTAATACCGTTAAAGTTATCTTTTATAACGATTTAGTAATAACGTTATAATTTTTTATAACAATAATAATTATTTAGAAATTAACAAGTACTGTTTTATTATTTTTTGTAATGCTCTGGTAAATCACGAGATTTTAAAATTACATTATTTGACGATTAAATGTAATAAGAAATATTATAAAAATTCAAACTAAACTATTCTGTACATTCAACAAGCTTATTTTTATGTTAAACTAACCTAATAATTTTTCTAATAATTTTTTAGCATATTGTATTTTATAGCATCATTTTTACCGGAATTTGGAATAATTTTGCTAAATATTTATGTTATTATCAGAACTATGGACTATATTCCAATTACTGTCAGTATTGAAAATTGATTTAATCATTATTTAACGAGTCTTGTAAATAATGATTAAAGTGTATATTTTAAGTTATATTTTAAATTAATATGTATGTGCACATGCGTGTGATGTAAGTCAACATATACGCACACATACACACACAGCTCATTTTACTATTGTTACTCCTAAAATAACAAAGAAAATAGAACGACCATCATTTTATGTCTAAATTGAAAAAACATTCATTCCTAAACTTTATTATAGTTACAATAGAAGTTATTATTTGACATAACATTTCTATTTTTTAAGTAGATTATATTACTTTATACAAAATACAAAATTTCATATTGAATACAAAGTTTAAATAATATAGATTTTATTGAATAAAGCATGAAAAAGCAATGTGTGAACAATTTGCTTACTATAAAATTTCTTCTTTTATAAAATAAATTTTATTACAAGTATAAACATAATATTTCAAAAAGATTTTGTTAAATAAATTTTAGGCTTACAATGCATTTTTAATTTGAATATTTAATAAGTTTGCTAGTGCATTTAAATGAATTTTATATGACATTTTTTGCATTAATAATCTTAGTAAAGATTATCGTTATTTTATAATTATTATTATTGTAGTAAAAAATTACTTGTCGTAAAACGTTATTACTAAATCGTTATAAAAGATAACTTTAACGATATTAGTTATATAAAAAAAAGCAAGCGCGTTAAGTATGCTGCTGCTAGAGATTTTGCCCATCTTTGATTTTATCTGTCACATAATTTGCTGCTCATTGGTACGGGAGTTTCCCGTTAGACTACGTTGCGATTGATCACAGTCATCTAGAGCGAGCGGTGCCTAGAGTTTTTCCACTGTTTAACACTGTATGTGGCTGCTGGTCAATCGCAACGTGGTCAAAAGACTCCCACCTCATCGGTAATAAATATACTTGCAATATTTTTGATTTCACTTCTTTTTGATGGTATTATATTTGGTTTTATTCATTGCAATTTTGATTTGGTTTAGTTTGGTTTTTTATTAAAAAATATACTTAACGCTTTTTTTTACATTTTTAATGTTTTTTTAGGCAAATTTCACGAATTTTTGCTAATAATTTTGTTACGTTAATATATTATAAAAAAATATACTTAGCCTTTTTTTTACATTTTAATATCTTTTTTAGGCAAATATCACAAATTTTTACTAAGTATTTTGTTACAGTAATAATCGTCGAATTAAAGCTCTTCTTGTTTCATTTGAAAAATTTATTCGTTATTCAGCCTCTTGTAAATAATGAATAAAAATTTATTCGTTATTCAGCTACTTGTAAATGCTGAACAAAAATTTATTCGTTATTCGGCCTCTCTTAAATAATGAATAAAAATTTATTCGTTATTCAGCCACTTGTAAATGATGAATAAAAATTTATTTGTTATTCAGCCTCTTATAAATGATGAATAAAAATTTATTCGTTATTCAACCCTTCGTAAATAATAAATAAAAATTTATTCGTTATTCAGTCACTTGTGAATAATGAATAAAAATCTATTCGTTATTCGGACTCTTGTAAATAAATAAAAATTTATTCGTTATTCGGTTTCTTATAAATTATAACGATGCGCACTCGCATCGTTCTCTTCTGGGGCTGCAAACCGCCCCTCTGTCCGGTCGAGCACCCGCTTGGCAGGCAAACACGCGCTATGCGCTGATAAACGTTACACAGCCGCGCGTTTAAGCGGCTAGCAAACGCGCCGTTATCACACGAACTCCACACGCACGTGCTCTAAACCGCCCAACAGAGAGGTATACGTGCGAGCGAGAACGCAACACCAAACCGATCTCAAAGCAGCAGGAATGCTGTATTCCGAGGAGTATCGAACTCCACCCGAGCATCTTCGACTCTCCGAGATCGGAGTATATAAAGGGGACAATCTCGCAGAGAGGAGGACTCTTTCCTGATCCAGCCTCCGAGCCAGAATAGGGAAATCCGTGCGATAGAGCGAGCTCTGCCACCGTAGATCTCGACGATTTCCAATCCCGCTTTCTTCCCAAGTGTCCGAGGAATCTGCGTGATAGAGTGAGCTCTGTCACCATTGAGAGATCTTGACGATTCCGCCGCTTTCCGTCCTGCATACAAGAGAGACCAGTTACCGCAGTGGAGCGAGCTCCGTCATGGCCGAGAGATCTTGGCACTGGGTATTCTCACTCCGACACCAGAGTTCGGGACGACGACTGTCACCTAGAGGGTAGAGAGATCTCTGCCTCCATCGAGAGATCTCGAAGCAGCCGTCGTCATCGCATCATCGAATTCCCTACTAAGAGAATTCCGCGTGGCACCTGTCGCGGGTCGCGAGACAGGATTCTAAGAAGCGCACCGGCGTGCCGTCTATGCGACGTCCCAACCCGCACGCACCACGGACCCCGAAACATCGTCACCGCGAGCGTAAACATCTCGGAAGCTTACACACTATAAACGAACGCGTGCGACTGTGACAGCGATACCGCACCGTTCACACTCATCGGCCGCGATCCATTTCGGATAAAACTCTGTAAATAGCTATAGCTACACTGTAAATACCGCGTCTTCATGTTCTCTTCTTTGTACTGTATTACCAAATCATTTTCGTTTCTAATAAATTTTCATTTATACACGCATTTCCGATTTCAGAATTAATTAATCCGGCAACCTCTCTTCAAGCTCCGGCTTCCCTGTGCTCGTCTGTGTTCAGACAAACACAAGTTGTTACAAATAATAAATAAAAATTTAATCATTATTCAGCTACTTAAAAATATCGAATAAAAATGTAAACATTATTTAATCATTCTTGAATAATAAATAAGCACTTATCCTTTATTCGATACATCTTGAATAAGAAACAAAAATTTATTTTCTTATTCAATTCTCTTTGAATAACGAAATAAACAAAATAACTGAATTTATTATTATCCCGTAATGGTCACCAGGTGTCTTTTGGATCCTGTGCTAACTTTAAGAGTGCACAAACCACTCAAAATCAAACAACTTTGTATGAAACCAATTTTTATCTGAAAGTATACTATCTTGAAAATATACCTTTAAATTTTTGTTGAATTATCTTAAAAATTATAAATTTTATAAATATTTTTGTAAAAAAGTCAAATTTTGCAATTTTTTATTTATTTTGAACTTTTTCATTACGTTAAATTCTAATTTAGAAAAAAAATTATTGGATTGTTACGTCTGACGGATAAAATTTTTTCATTTTTTCTCGCTATCCGTATTAAACAGTTTGGAAATAATGAATCAAATTCGGAAACACCCTCCGACTAATTAAATAAACGCCACATTAAAATCATAATTCGCTATCCTTCAATCTCAATAAGTTTCAATACGGCTTTTACATCCGCAATCGCTTCGCAACATCGTGCGCGACATCCCCTCGGCGTGTAACCACCGTAAGCGTCTACAAACGCTCTATGAACATTGCACGCGCCGACTCCTCGGCCCGCGATCTCCTCTAAAACCATGAAACTTCGCGCATTGAAATTTTATTTATCTTTTAATATAATTAAAAATATTAAAAACGGTAAAATGATAATTATTAAAGCGCATTTCTTTCGCGGATGTGTTGCTACCGCACTATGCGTCTCAGATTAAAATAACTTTAAAATTGTGACCATTAAAAATGCTAAAAGATTTTGGATAAGTATAAAATTTAATCTTATAAAAGTGAATAAAACTTTAACTTTTCAAACATAAAACAATAGCGTGTAGATGGCGCTATCCTGTACACTTCAAGCTACGCTAACTCCAAAATTAAAGCTCATAAAAATTTCTAGAAAATTCCTTCTGTTAAAAATTAGTTTCCTGCCGTAGCAACAATAAAATGCTAACTTCTGACATTACGTAACGCTTCAGTACATGATCTTTCACCGTAGCATGTACGTTAAATTAAAATCTTTCACAAAACATAATTTATATTAATTTTCTAAGCATAGAAATTCGCGTCGAAACGTAGTACGCGATACCCCCGTGACTCGCGATTCCCGAGAGAGCGTCTATAAGCACCTCGCGTGAACTATGGATGCGAGCTGTGCGGTCGTGGAGCAGACTTCTCTGCGCGTTCAGAAAAACTATTGCTCCAAATTTTCCGCAAACCTGCGTCTCGCGACATCTCTTACCCATATCCTTTGCCTATATAAGGAGCAAAATCGGAGCTCCTAAGCACAGATTTGTCTTGTTGGTCGACAAGACTCGCTGACCGGCGACTGTCAAACGCAGACTTTCAGGTACAATCTCACCGACGGATGGGTCTTATCCTAGGCGAAGACATTGGTTTTCGGAGATGGCCCCGGTCGGGTGTGTTTTCCTTTTCTACCATCCTCTCTCCTATTAGAGTCTCAAAAGATTGAACAATACCAAGCATACGCTAGAATGTGGCGTTACTTGTTACTCTCTCTCTCTCTCTCTGATCCTGGCGTCGAAAAAAATTCGCAAGCGCGACTCTTCGACGTCTCCTTTCTCTCTCCTTCTCCAGCCCCGTCAAAGAAGATTCGCAAACGCAAGTTTCCTTTCTTTCTCCTTCTACCTCACTCGTTATTCTATATCTCTCATTTATCCTGACGCCAAAGAAGACTCGCGAACGCGACTCTTCAACGCACTCACTTTCTAAACGAGTGGCTCTTCACCAAAAAAATAAATTTGTACCCTCCTAAAAAGGCATTCGGGTGGACGTCGTCTCCGATCCAGCGGATTCGTCTCTCAATATATATATTTTTCTCTCTTTTTCTCTTTTCTTCTGCTTTACTAATAATTAACTTACTAAAATTTATAGATCTCTTGCGCGACTAAACAACCTTCTCTCTCTGTCTTATTTAAAATTCATAAGTTTTGGAAAGACCAGTAAGTCACACGTTATTCAAATTCTCTCTCGTATTCTCGTGGCAAAACTCCTAAAATTAATTATATATCTCTTCAAACAAATATGGGCCGAAAGAAGGCACATCGTGCGTATGCTGGAGAGCGACGATTTTTCCGTAAATTGATACGGGAGTATGCTCCGGGGGACTTCGACCCCTCCATTTCCGGGTCTGCGCCTGAGACCTCTGCCTCCACCGGAAGAGGTACAGGAGACTTTTGGAGCTGAAAAACCCTCGATGCCAGAATTAGATGAAGACATTAACCAATCCACGCCAAGAATCGTGGAAGCTTCTACTCTTCCGTTTGATAAAACTATAGAGGCTCAAAAAGTAAAATTGGTCCCAGTTACTAAGCGAATAAATTTTTATTCGTCATTCACAAGTGGTTGAATAACGAATAAATTTTTATTTATTATTTACGAGGCTAAATAACAAATAAATTTTTATTCATCATTTATAAGAGGCCGAATAACAAATAAATTTTTATTGATCATTCACAAGTAGATGAATAATGAATAAATTTTTATTCATTATTTATAAGAGGCTAAATACTAAAAAAATTTTTATTCATCATTTACAAAAAACCGAATAATAAATAAATTTTTATTCATTATTTACAAGAAGCCGAATAACAAATAAATTTTTATTCATCAATTTTTTATTATTTAAATAAAAAATTATTCAATAATGCTCATTCCTGCTGTGCACGTATGTGCATCATGAAGTAAGAGGAGAGGGGACTCAAGTGCATTCAGAAATGGATCCGTTTCATGTACCAAAGGGTTAAGGCTATAACACACTTTTCGTAACAGTAACCATAAGACATACTGTAAGAATTAACCAATCACCGTCGAGAATTGTTAAAAATGTAAAGTCATTATTTTTAAATTCTTAGTTGTAATTAGCCAATTCTTACGGTACATCTTATGGTTACTGTTATGGAAAGTATGTATTATAGCCTTTAGAGGAAGTCCACTGATCGGAATAGCTTTTACTAATTCGGATACCATTTGCAATATTAACCTAACCTTATCTCATTTAACCTGTTGCATGTCGGTTTTGAAAGAATTTTTGTTTCTCATTAGTATATTTTCATGCGAATATATACAATTGCAAATATGTCATGTTAGATTCATGAATGTACTGCGGAAGAAAAAAAAAATATATTTCGGAAAAGAGAAGTAACTTTTTAAAACCGCGTACAGAGAGTAAGTATAGCAGTACTTCTTATAATTGTAGAAATATAATAAAATCGTCTGACGCTGTTAATGTACGTCGACAAAAAATACACATTTTGGCTAATTTTTAATTTAAAGCTTTCCACATAGCAATGTATCTCCTTAGGATATCCTATTTTGATCGGATTGATCCTATTCTGATCTAAAATTTAAATCATCCATATGGTTACCTTAGGATACTTGTAATTGTCATTAAAGTCGTTAAGATATCCTATCTGAAAAAATTTCTTTCTCACTATAATATATAAATGCATTTTTATCTTTTAACACATATACAGGGTGTACCAGTAGAATCCGGACAATTTTCAAATAAAAATTTTCGCCATATAATAACTTGTAAGCCGGCAACTAGATAGCATTCAAGTAAGCCTCATCCATTAGAAACAAAAACATAACTTTGTCATGGCCGAGCTGGTTAAGCAGTGTCCAGAATATAAGCGAAGAGCCGTGTTTGTTGAAAATCTTCACGCGGGACGTACTGTAACCGAAATAATAAAGTTCTTCGATTACCCAAAATCGACGAATTACGACATTACTTATCGCCATGCGGCTTTCGAAGGGTCCAAAGAAGGTTCTTAGACGGCCACTTAGTGCAGAATCGGCTCTTCAAAAACATGAGCATGTGTCGGAATATGGAATTTTGGCCTGCTAAAAGTCCTGCTTTTAGCAGGCCAAACAGCCCGGACTTTATTCGCTGGATTATTTCATGTGGTGTGTGACTGAGCAACACTCCAACAAGACTCAACATCTTAACGTTGTGTTGCTGAAAGCCGCTATTGAGGCATCGTTCGCGAGTATGGTGAAGTTTTTGCGCACGCTTCCGGCAGAAAATTGAAACAGTCATCGAAGTAGAGGGGGGGAGGGGATATATAGAATAAAATTGTATTTTAGGGATGCCTTAACCCAAATATAAAAATATTTTTCATACGATTGTTACTTTTTATTAAAATAAATGATTCTGAAAACTCACAATGGATTTGTTCGGATTCTACTGGTACACCCTGTGCAATACTTATTTAAATACATGGATAAAAAAACTTCGATCTACATCCCAATAAGCAAACAATATTTTTAAACGTTTTTTAAATAAAAATTTTTTTAATAAAAATTTTTTCATATTTAATTTAATTATTGTATTATATTGACATTTTTCTAGTTACATTTTTATTTAAACAAATAACAGAAGTTATTCCAGATGCTATTCCGTATTTGTAAAAATCAGTAAAAAAATTAGTTTTATTTATATATAAATAATATGCTTTAATTATACATATTTCATCTTTTCTATAACATATAGTCGCTTAATCTATCAGTTATGTACACGTATTAATATAAAGTGTTCACAGATCATCCCGAGGGATCGGTTCGCAGCAATCGCAGAAGTCAAGCATCGTCCACCGCGATTACGAGTTGGATGAGTAGCCGCTTGGGAATTTCCGAGAAGAAATTCCTGCGATTATTTTTGTAAAAAATGTTTTTTAAAATGTTACAAAATTATTGTTTTGCTCATTAAAATTATGTAGTGCAGTAATATATTTATGCAAATATTGGAGAATATGCGGATTTTGGAGACTCATAGAATTAAAACGTTCCAAAAGTTATTTTAAGACATTTATTGGATATCATCAGGATCAAATTTGATTACCCAAAAACATTATGAGGATATCTGAATTATAATATTTTAGGGCTATAAATAGCAGATTCAAACATCCGCAGGATATACCTTGGATCAATATTTGTTATGTGGAGGTTTTCTCTTACTGCACTATTTCCCGCGTAATCTAAACGCTGATTGACATTCGGACTGCGTGTAAGTTGGTGAGGTAAGGGGAATAGCGCTAGCTAAAAATCGGCCAAAATTTGCATTTTTTTACGCTGTTTTTAAATAATATGGTTCTAATATATATAAAATTTAAATTGTACATATATTAAATAAATTGAAGTTGATGAAGAACTCGAAATTTCAAATAATTAAATCTTGTCAAAAAGGCTAATAATAGTCAGCGCGGGTATAAGTGCGCAAATGTTTATTTCTTGTCAGCGAACAATATCAACGTGTTAATTTCAAATTACAATAACTACGGACGTTTCGACTCATTTCGAGTCATCTTCAGCGCAATATATACAGAATCTCATCCTCGTCAGTCAACAGAAAACGGGAGGACGCTGCGTCACCGGCGTTTGCCAAATCCGCAGTGGCATCTTCCTTGGAATGTTTGTTCGCTGACAAGAAATAAACATTTGCGCACTTATACCCGTGCTGACTCTCATTAGTCTTTTTGACGAGATTTAATTATTAAATAAATGTTATATCAATATTTAACAAGGCTTTTAAAATGTTGATTTAATGTTTGTATGTTGTATGGAAATTATTAAATATGTACTCACAAAACTTTGCTTTGCTGTACAATTTTTCTTAAAAAAAGAAAAAAAATTATGAAACATTCTTTTAGATCAGAATCTCTTTTTAATTACCGATTAAGTTAATCGAATATGTGTGTATAAATCTAAGTCATTCATTATATTAAACAGTTTCTGTTATATTAAACAGTTATATTAAACAGTTTCTCTGTTTAATAATAACAAAGAACAATTTCTTACCTATGTCTGTAGATTTTACTGTAAAAAAATGTTCAATCCGCCACGTCAGATCCAAAAATTTCATCGTCCAATTAAATATAATGTAGTTTTTTTCTGTATCTAAGGGTGAGTGCATATACACTAATATACCTCCATTTTCTCCAGTACATTGCTCAACGCTCGAGTATTTCTTTAATTCTAAACTACGTAAAACTTTAGCTCTAAAAACATTGTTTTCGTTATAATCGGAAAACGCTGAAAATAAATATAGAAAATATATCTTTATCATATGGTACAATTATTATAATAATTTCATTGCAGCGTTTCAACAATAGATAAGTAGCATCATTTTAATCTGTAATGATCACCCGGGGTCTTTTGAACTCCACGCTAACTTTAAAGGTACACAGATCGTTTAAAATCGGACAACCTTCTATGAAACTAATTTTTATCTGAAAGTATACTATCTTGGGAATACACCCTTAAATTGTTGAATTAGATTAAAATTTTTATGAATATTTTTGTAAAAAAAGTCAAATTTTGCAGTTTTCTTTTAAATTTGTTTATTATGTTAAACTTATCTAAAAGTATAATATTGGGAGTATGAATTAATTCGGTCCGTTTTTTTTGTGATCAAAAATGCATTTTTTTTCAGAACAAATTGAATGAACAGATTAATCAAAGTATTGTCCATCACTGGCTACTACTTTGTCCCACCTCTCAGGCAATTTTCGAATTCCATCTCGAAAAAATGTTTCGTCTTTTGAAGCGATCCAAGTTAGGAGCCAATTTTCAATTTCTTTCTGCGAAAAAAGTGAACCGGTGTTCTGCCAAATCGTGCTGCATCCGTCGGAATAACCAGTAATCAGATGGAGCGATGACCGGCGAATACGGCGGGTGCGATAAAATATCCTACTTGAACGTTTTCAAATAAATTTTGACGACTTTTGCGACATGAGGCCAAGCGTTATCATGTAGCTTAATAACTTTGTCATGTCGTGCCTTGCTTGAGAATCATTCCCATGGACTTCAATCGTACGGAAACTGTTGGTTGCGTAACTCCCAATGATTCTGCAAGCTCTTCCTGCGTTTGACTCGGATCTTCATCGAGTAATGCCTCCAATTCTTTGTCTTTGAATTTTTTGGGCTATCCAGACCGAGGCTTGTCTTCAACGCTAAAATCACCATTCTTGAAACGTCGAAACCATTCCCTACATCATTCATCAGTTAGAGCATTGTCACCATAAACTTCTCCCAGCATTCGATGTGCTTCAGTTGCGCTTTTCTTCCAATTAAAACAGAAAACTAAAACCTCCCGCAAATGCTGCTTAGTTAATACAAAAGTTGACATTCAACACAGTAAAAAACAAGGATTTTGTATAAAACTCAAAGCGACATGTACTGATTATTAGTGACAAATGTCTAACTTCTCTGAAACTACCGGAATCAGTTGTCACGATGACACATTCATAACAGCCAGAGCCATTTTTTGAAAACGGACCAAACTAATTTATACTCCTAATATATCTTGAAAATACACCCCTAAATTTTTATTAAATTACCTCAAAAATTAAAAATTTTATAAATATTTTTGTAAAAAAAAACAAATTTTGCAGTTTTTTTATTTGAATTTTTTCATTATGATAAGTTCTAATTTAAAAAAAAATTATTGGTTGATAAAGAACAGACCTCAAGGTATGTCCAGTAAAATTTTTGCGACGAAGTATCAAAAAGCTGGCAAATGGTGACTGATTTTGTGCAAAAAGTTCCATTGGACCCCATGTGACCGTTATGTTAGGTTATTATTTGGAAATGTGACCATTACGGTTAAATTATTAACATTATGTTATCTATTTAAGATGTAATAATGTATTATGGTTAATAATATATACAAGATGTCCCATTTTAATGTCTCCCCTCAGATGGTATCATTAGTTTCACCTTGAATAGTTGCTTGAAGATCACGTAAAGGTTACCTGGGCTTTCCCCCTAATTTTTATTGCACATTCTTGTAAATCATCTTGAGAGTTTTCCAAAACAATACAATTAAGTACCTTTTCGTTAAGTACTTGTTAAGTTATAAGGCAA
Organism: Solenopsis invicta; assembly: GCF_016802725.1. Taxonomy (NCBI): domain Eukaryota; kingdom Metazoa; phylum Arthropoda; class Insecta; order Hymenoptera; family Formicidae; genus Solenopsis; species Solenopsis invicta. The sequence goes on from NC_052679.1 coordinate 11,032,003, forward strand.
GAGCGGTATATGTGTACACAATTTTTGTAGATGTTCAAAAATACTACTATTTATGAAATTCCTATCGCAGTCGCAAAGACAATTTGAGACAATGGAAGATACTCTAATAACCTGTAAATTAATCGGAAAAAGGAATTTTACAACGCAATTTAAAAAAAAAAGCACTGTAAATCACTATTCGACGTAATGATAGCGTCAGTCGTCGAGCAGTTCAATTGCACACTCAAAAATGACATGTGGAAACTGTTCACGTCCTACATACATATGTAAAAATTACAAATGGATCGACTCGTTGGAGTATTAGATTATAACGCGCAAAAGCATCAAACTATTGGCATGTGACCCATCGACATTACTTAAATTTCGCGAACGCCGACAAGTCCTGCACTGGAAAAAAATCGGTTCAAGTAAATCTGATCTTAAAAAATTTTAAACTAGAGAGATATTCGACCGATACATGTAACATACAATTTCAAATAAGAAAGCCTATTCGGTCATAGCTAGATCTTAATGCTTTTATATATACGTGTGATTTTATATACTTTCTCAGACTCAACCAAACTACGCGCCGTTACTTTCGGTCATATAACACAGTTATGATCGAATAAGAGCTAGTAATATCACTCTTATTAAATTAAAATTAATTTAATAATACTTGATGCTTACTAGCATCTATATTAACCCTTCCCCCCCCCCCTGAAAAAACTGTAAAGAATTTATTGCGAAAAATATCACCTTTCAGGGGGGGAAAGGGTTAATATAGATGCTAGTAAGCATCAAGTATTATTAAATTAATTTTAATTTAATAAGAGTGATATTAATAGCTCTTATTCAATCATAATTGTGTTATATGACCGAAAGTAACGGCGCGCAGTTTGGTTGAGTCTGAGAAAGTATATAAAATCACACGTATATATAAAAGCACTAACAAGGGCACCACACACAACCCGGGTCACCGATTTTGATGAAACTTTACAGTTATGTAGTATTAGTATAGAAGTACTAAATGCTAAACGGAGACGATGCACTACTCAACCGTTGACGTGAAATCGTTGTTTGAATTTCACCATATAGCTTTAATACCATAACATTGAAGGAGTTTGGCAAGTAGCAGCGTGGTGTGGCGGACAGCGCGAGCGCCTATAGTTTTGCAGGTCGCGGCCGTCGCGGGTTCGAGTCCACAAGTTTTTTTTTTTTTCTTTTACCCAGTACTCTTATTGTTACAATATATATATATATATATATATATATATATATAATAAAATATATAATAAATAATACACAGATATAGATATAATAATACGCAAAAAATCTTCTCTGCATTCGAACTTTTGTTAGTTTACTTTATATACATTTATATATATATATATATATATATATATATATATATATACACACATAGATTTATATGGATGGCGAGATATTTATATGATATATTTGATTGTGAGAGTTAATATGCATATTTATTTATGTGTAAGTACAAAAACAATTACAAATGAATTTATTCGTCATCTTGCTCTGTAATTTTGCACACTTTCGGGTCATAATAATTACAAAAACAAGTAATAAAATTCACAGCTAGTTTTAAGAATGTCTTTTATGCATTTGTATTGCTGTTGGAATTATATTGACACAGCTGCAGCCCCTCTTCCCTAGAATTGTTTTTGTACTTACACATAAATAAATATGCATATTAACTCTCACAATCAAATATATCATATAAATATCTCGCCATCCATATAAATCTATGTGTGTATATATATATATATATATATATATATATATATATATATATATATATATATATAAATGTATATAAAGTAAACTAACAAAAGTTCGAATGCAGAGAAGATTTTTTGCGTATTATTATATCTATATCTGTGTATTATTTATTATATATTTTATTATATATATATATATATATATATATATATATATATATATATATATATTGTAACAATAAGAGTACTGGATAAAAGAAAAAAAAAAAACTTGTGGACTCGAACCCGCGACGGCCGCGACCTGCAAAACTATAGGCGCTCGCGCTGTCCGCCACATCACACTGCTACTTGCCAAACTCCTTCAATGTTACGGTATTAAAGCTATATGGTGAAATTCAAACAACGATTTCACGTCAACGGTTGAGTAGTGCATCGTCTCCGTTTAGCATTTAGTACTTCTATACTAATACTACATAACTGTAAAGTTTCATCAAAATCGGTGACCCGGGTTGTGTGTGGTGCCCTTGTAAGATCTAGCTATGACTGAATAGGCCTTCTTATTTGAAATTGTATGTTAAAAAATTTTGTTTGCGTAAAGAAAAATTTTCTATATTTTTTAACTCACGTTACTTAGAAAATGCAATAAAAAATATAAAATACTAGGGAAGTACTGATACCTTTTAATTAGGGAACTACCGATACTCTAACATTATATCTCTTATTGCATTTTCTTGTTGTCAATTTCGAGAACTTTTCAAAACACTATAAATAAGTTTATTTTGGTTAAGTACTTTTCGAGTTATGACGCTTAAAAGTTATAGTACACAGTAGCTTTCAAATCTTACAACTTAGAAAGTACTCAACAAAAATAAACTTTTTTGTAGAATTTTCGAAAGTTCTTGACACTAGCTATTCTGGAATCAAAAATAGGGTGTTCCATTTAAAAAAGTTAATGTGATTTCGATGTGACCTTAATGACACCATCCAAGGTGATAAGATCATTAAATAGATCTTTCAAAATATACGAGGTCTGGCTATTAAATAACGAGACTGTTTATGAAAAAGAGTTTTATTTTAAAAATTATTCTACAATCGAATGCTCCCCTTCAATGTACTCCCCTCCCCTCGCCACACACCGTTCCATTCGTTTTTTCCATTGGTCAAAGCAATGCTGGAAGTCTTTTTTTTGTAAGAGCATTTAGGAGCTCCGCCGATTTTCGCTTCACTTCTTCCATCGACTCGAACCAGGTTCCTTTTAAGGCAGATTTGGAAACAGGAAAAAGTCACAGGGTGCTAAATCGGGCGAGTACGGCGCGTGTTCGAGCACTGGAGTGCCTCTAGAGGCTAAATAACGCTTCACAGACAGCGCGTTATGGGCAGGTGCGTTGTCCTAGTGCAAGATCCACGATTCGTTTTTCCACAACTCCGGTCGTTTCTTACGAACTCTCTCTCGCAGTCTTGCCAAAACTTTCAAATAGTAAGTTTGGTTTACAGTTTGACCCTCTGGAACCCATTCAGTCATCACGATGCCGTTGATGTCGAAAAAAACGATTAGCATGGCTTTAAATTTTGATTTCGACATCCTTGCTTTTTTCATTCTTGGCGATGCAGGAGTTTTCCAGTGCATGGATTGCCGTTTAGTTTCAACATCGTATTGGAATATCCAGGTTTCATTGCAAGTGATGATGTTTTCTATCAATTCAGGCTCTTTATCTAACCTCTCAAGAAAATCTGAGCAGATCTGTTGACGGACGAGTTTTTGATCAGGCGTCAAATTTTTTGGGACCAACTTCGCACGGATTTTCTTCATGTTCAATTCGTCATGTAAAATTTTTCTGACAGTTTCTTTATCGGCGTTTACAGTCTCAGCAATCATCCAAATGCTCATACAACGATCTCCGCGCACAATTTCATTGATTTTGGTCACCATTTGCGGAGTTGAAACAGAGACAGGTCCACCTGGACATTGATCACTGACTTTGGTGTTCTCTCGGCCTTCAGAAAACCGTTTATACCATTCGAAAACACGCGCACGAGATAGAGAATTCTCACCATAGGCTTCTTTCAACAACTTATAGCACTCAGTCGGAGTTTTTTTTAATTTAACGAGAAATTTCACATTGATCCGTTGCTCGTGTTTTTCGTCATACATTGTTATCGGCACGAGAAAAAAACACGTTCGTTTCTAAACTCTATAGAAAAAATACTACTGCAGCGACAAAAACGTGTTTTTGTACTGGAATAGCAGACACTTCCAGCTATCCAACGCTGCATTTGTTTTCCACCCTACCCCTCTAGGACGCCTTCGGCGCGCGCAGTCTCGTTATTTAATAGCCAGACCTCGTATAACTTTTGTCTAAACATATTTTTGATTGGACCTAATCCTGCAAAAATAAAAAGGGTGTACGGGTAGTCTGAAACACCCTGTATATAATACTTTGAGTATTATATATAAAACTTTTTGCAGTTTTGTAATTATGGCTGATTATCTGCTAAACGAAATAGTCGACATGTATTTTGGGTGAGGGTTGGAAGTAATTATAGCGCAGCGGAAAAGCTATATGCTGAAAGGTATCCTAACAGACGTCATTCGTGTATTAGAAAGACCTTTAAAAAATTACCGAGAGAACACAACAGAGCAGTTTAAAAAGAATACGGCAAAAACCGGGCCAAATGCAGCAAATTCATTGGTTGTCTTGCAACTGTATTGAATCCCCATTTCCACCAGACGGGATCCGATAGCGCACGGTGAGTTAACCCATCAACCAATCATCTTAACTTATCTAACCCAAACAACGAAAAAACTCTAGGCATCGGTCGTTGTGAGTGGTGGTGGGCTATTGGTCCCGTGCGCTATCGGGATCCGCCCATTTCCACCAGATAAATCGAGAGACAACACGATATATAAAAATCGACAGCAAATCGTATAATTAAAATAAATTAAATCCCTACCATATCCCTTTAATCCATCAATTAGAATCGAGGGATTTTGTGCAAAACTTGCAATTTTGTAACTGAGCTTTGAATCAAATTCAAAAACAATGGTCTATCAAAGACAATGGTCTATTAACGTTTAAGCAGGTATTTTTGGAAATAACATCACAGGCCTGTACTTTTTTTGAATCTGACTATGAGAAACTATTTTGTGTTTCTTCAGAATAATCTGCCCAACCTTTTAAGACCAAGTCATTATATCAATAATAATTTGGTCAACCAAATGTGGTTTCAGCAGGATGGAGAACCAGTTTCAAATATGACTATCCAAAACGTTATAAATAATTTTTAAATAATTCCAAACTAGATGGATTGAAATGAATAATCAGACTCACAAATGGCCACCAAGATCACCTGATTTAAACCCGTGCAATTTTTGATTTTAAAGATACATAAAACAAAAAGTTCATGCGGAAGAGTCTACATTAATGGAAAACATTAAAGAGCGTATTCGATAAGCATGTACAAATATAAACGTAGATGTCCTTCAAAAAGTGCAAGATAATTTTTGCCGTAGATACGTAAATAGGTTAGATGTTTATATCCAAGTAAATGAGAGACTTTTCAAACATCGACAATACACATGTCCCGATCTTGCTTTGACCGGCCGGATCAACATCGGATTTTGCCTTTATTGGCCGGTACATTTTGGGTAATGTTAATACCGGCACATACTGCAACTTTCAAGCCTCATAATTCGAAAAGTACTTAACAAAAAGATACTTAATTATAGTGTTTTAGAAAGTTTTCGAGATAATCTACAAGAATATAGAATAAAAAGTTGGGAGTTTTATTTAAGAAATTGAATGTAATCTTCACATGACTTTCAAGCAACTATTCAAGATCAAACTAATAACACTATTTCATGTTCCTTTCAAAGCCATACAACTTTTGTTTGAAACATTTTTTTTCTAAGATCAAAAATAAAAATTATTTTGGGTGGAACATTAAAATAGGACACCCTGTATATTTTTTAATAAAAAAATAATATTAGGAGTACAAATTGAAAACCGCCGTTTTCCAGTAGATGGTGCCAGCGGTAAATGTTGGCGCCAAACGTTAGATCAAAAATTTTAAATGTAAGGTTGGGCATCTGGCAACAATTCCTTATCATTGCAGTTGTGAATTTTTATCGGCGTTATATATTTTTTTGTGATCGAAAATCTCGAAATTTGTGCCCAATAAGCGTCATTTGCGGGAAGTTTTGCTTTTTACCTTTAATTCGAAAAAATCTGCGGCTGAGGCGCGTCGAATGATTGTAAAAACTTATGGTGAGACTTCCATTAGTGAAAGAACGTGTCGAGAATGGTTCCAACGCTTCAAAAGTGGTGATTTCGGCGTAGAAGACAAGGAGCGTCCCGGACAGGTGAAAAAGTTTGAAGACGCACAATTGGAAACATTACTGAATGAAGATTCATCTCAAACGCAACAGGAGCTTGCAGATTCATTGGGCGTGACTCAACAAGCTATTTCACATCGTTTGAAAACCATGGGAATGATCCAAAAGCATGGACACTGGGTGCCATACGAATTAAAGCCGAGAGACGTTAAACGGCGTTTTTTCGCGTTCGAACAGCTGCTCCAACGGCAAAAACGGAAGGGTTTTCTGCATCGTATTGTAACCGGCGATGAAAAGTGGATCCATTATGATAATCCAAAGCGAAAAAAATCGTGGAGTTACCGCGGCCATGCATCAACATCAACGGCCAAGCCAAACATCCATGGCTCGAAGCTCATGCTGTGTATTTGGTGGGGCCAGCTCGGCGTGATTTATTATGAGCTGTTGCAACCGGATGAAACCATCGCAGGAGCTCGCTACCGAACACAACTAATGCGTTTGAGCCGAGCATTGCAGGAAAAACGGCCATAATACGAGCAAAGACACGAAAAAGTGATGTTGCTGCATGACAACGCTCGGCCACATGTTGCTCAGGTCGTTAAAACCAATCTGGAAACATTGAAATGGGACGTCTTACCTCATCCGCCGTATTCTCCTGACATCGCCCCTTCAGATTACCACTTGTTCCGATCAATGGCACATGGCCTGGCTGAGCAGCACTTCCATTATTACGAAGAGGCCAAAAACTGGGTCGACTCGTGGATCGCCGCAAAAGACGAGCAGTTTTTTCGACGCGGGATTCTTATGCTGCCCGAAAGGTGGGAGAAAGTAGTGGCCAGCGCTGGACAATACTTTCAAGAATAAGTATGTAACCATTTTTCAACAATCAATCCTCAAATTTTGACAAAAAACGGCGGTTTTCAATTTGTACTCCTAATACTATAGAAATTCAATTTGTCAATAAAACTCTTATTGTATAAAAAACAAATTCTCAATTTCGTAGATTTTTATAACTATATTTATTTTTACATTGTAACAAAAATTGAATAAAATTAATATGTAAAGCGTGTTTCTAAATTATCAAAAAAAACTAAAATTTAAAAACATTTTTATTATTTAAAATTCCGGTTCTTCTAATTTTCTCAAATCATACATGAAGCATTCCACGTGAAAGAGGTCCACCTAAAAATAAACGGGATTTTTTAAATAATAATGAAAACATGTTAGTGAACGTATTGCATAAGATTAATGATAAAAAAAATAAGTATTATATGTCTTGCATCAAAAATATTGAAGGTTATTATTTAAATTAAGAAAAAAATGTTTTTTAGCATTTTTAGCTAAAATTAAAAAATTTTTAAAAACATGATTTTTTTAGAATTTTTTCTATACTTTTAGATAAAAATATTAATTTTAGCGAGAAAAATTTAATAGTATCAAAAAAATTAATTTTTTAATTTTAAATAAAAAAATAAACAATTTTATCCATTTTTAAAATCTAAAAAAATTTTTTAAAATACTTCAATACATGTAGAATATAGCATCAAAAAGCAAATTTTGGGTTTGCAATGGAATCCTCTCGAAAATAAATATTTTTATCAATACAAAATTATAATTTTAACCAAAAACTAGATAATATCAATTTTTATTTTCTAATTATTTAGTACTACGTAAATAATATATTTTTAACAAATAACATAAAATAAAAAAATAGCTGCAAAGTCTGCGTTTTACATTACTTAGACTTATTAATTTTTTTATATTTTTTAGAAAAAAGTCTTGTTTTTCATCAAAACCGAATTTTTTTAAAATTAATTGATCTTCGTTCGCAGGAATAATCGCATGATATTTTAATGTACCTAGAATAGTTTTTGCTAATACGAATCTTGGTTCCAGAAACTTACTTAATTTGCCGTGATTTGTTTTCGAACTAAATAAAATTGTTGTCTCTTTCATATTATTTATAGCCCACAGATACAATGCCTCAGCATTGAGAATTATACTTCCTTGTAAACTAGTTTTCCTTGCTAATCATTTTAAACCAATACCATCACAGGGACCTTTCCTATGTGCTGTAGTAAAGAAGTGCTATTCGGCAGTGATACCAAAAAAATTTTGCGCATGGTAAAGCAAATTATAATTTTTAAATTATAATTATTAAATTGGAATTTGCTTTACCATGTGCGAGATTTTTTTAGTATCACGGCCGAATAGCACTTCTTTACTACAGCACATGGAAAAGGTCACTGTTATATATATATATATATAAAAGGTACTTTATTCCTTGCGGAGTACACTGCGGACCTCCGCTCCGCTTACAAAATTTAAACATTTTATTCCTCGCATCCTATACAACACATGAAAGAGAAAGAAAGATCACTCATCCATCCATACATCCACACTCATTCTCCGGACCTCCGTTTCCGCCGCATTTTCCTCTCTTCCTTCCACTCTCATTCACACCCAACCACCCTCCTCCCTCCCTCATCTCCTCTAATCTCCTCATCCAAATCTCTCCCTCCCCGTCCTCTCCCAAGACCTCCTCCACCATCTCCTGCCATCCCTTTTCAACCCCCCAATTTGTGCATTCCTCCCATACGTGCTCCCAAGTTTCCATTCCCCCTCCACATATCCTACACTTCCTTTCCTCGCCCCCATCCCAATATCTATTCCCCATCATCCTGTCTCCCAGCCTAAACTTCGCCACTCTCTGCCATCTTTGCTCCTTCCATCCCTTCTTTAGGTACTCTGGCAGCCCCTTACCTTTCACTCTACCATATGTTAAATCTAGAGCCCCTAATTTTCTCCCATTTTTCCTCCTCCTGCCACCTACTCTCTCTTGCCACTACTTCTTCCCCCTCTCAGCTCTCCTCCCTCTCTCATCTTTTCTATCTCAATTAGGCTTCAGCTCTTCTCCTCATAAAAATCTCTCCTTTCCTCTTCCCATTTACCCATCACTTTTCCTACCTTCGCTCTGTTTCTCATTTCCTCCAAACACAATCTCGCCAGCTTTCCTCCCCCTCCTTCTCCCAGTTTCTTTTCATAGCTCCGTGCCCTCAACCCTGGCCTCCCCCTTAACTTTTCCCTCTGCATTTCCTCCTTCACCATGTACCCCGGCGTGTACCTCCCAACCCCCACAATCCACTTCAAGAACCTGTCCTGTATCCTCTCTACCTTCTCTCTTTCTTTCCAGCCCCATATCTCTACTCCATATCCCATTACCGTCCAAACCAATCTATCAAACAACCATATCCTTCTCGAACAATCTTTTTCAAACTTCCTCTTTCCTATCCCCCACACTTCTCTCATCACCACTGCTTCCTTGTTAACTCTCTCCTCTATATGTTCTTTCTGACCCCCATTTGCCATCATTACATACCCTAGATATTTGTATTTTCTCACCTCTTCTATCTCTCTTCCTTTCCATTTCCATACCATCTTTTTCTGTCTCCCGCCCCCCTTTCTACACCTCATTATTTTTGTTTTCTCTACATTGACCTCTAATCCCTTCCGTTCTATATAACTTTCCAGTGCCTTAATCATTCCTTTCATCCCTGTCTCCTCTTCTGCAACCGCTGCCACATCATCTGCGTACGCTAACGAGTATACTTTCCTTTCCTTTACCCTCATTCCCCCCCGCCCTTCTCTCTTTAACTCCTCATCTAAATCCGCCAGCAACAGCGTAAACAAGCATGGGGACACCCTGTCTTACCCCTCTCCCCGTCCAAAAGTTTTCCCCTAACTTATCCCCCACCCTCACTCTACTTATGGTCTCCTCCAGTACCTCCTCGCACCTCACTACCAAACTTTCTGTAACTCCCCTCTCCCTCATCATTTGTATGAGGATTTTCCTATCCACCGAGTCAAACGCAGCTTGCAAGTCTATAAATAGCACCACCATCTTGCTTTTCTCACCGCCACCTTCTTGTTCATCAGATAGTTCAATACGTAAATCTGATCAATCATGCCTACCCCTCTCCTAAACCCCGTTTGACTCGGAGGTCACTGTTATAGTATTGGTGGAAATTTAAGACAATTACAAGGAAACCTAGGAAGGAAATGTAATCCTCAATGCTGTGGCATTGTATCTGTAAGCTAAAAATAATATGAAAAAGACAACAATTTTATTTAGTTCGAAAACAAGTCACGACAAATTAAGTAAGTTTTTGGAACCAAGATTCGCATTAGCAAAAACTATTCCGGATTAAAATATCATGCGATTATTCTTGCAAGCAAAAATCAATTAATTAAAAAAAAATTCAGTTTTGATAAACAAAACTTTTTTTCAAAAAAATATAGAAAAAATTAAATAGTCTAAATAATGTAAAACGCAGACTTCACAACTATTTTTTATTTTAGTTATTTGTTAAAAATATATTATTTACGTAGTACTAAATAATTAGCCAATAAAAATTGATTTTATCTAGCTTTTGGCTAAAATTATAATTTTGTATTGATAAAAATATTTATTTTCGAGAGGATCCCATTGCAATCCCAAAATTTGATTTATGATGCAATATTCTATATGTATTGAAGTATTTTTGAAAATTTTTTCAGATTTTTAAAAATAGATAAAATTGTTCAATATTTTATTTAAAATTAAAAAATTAATTTTTTCGATACTATTAAATTTTTCTCACTAAAATTAATATTTTTATCTAAAAGTACAGAAAAAATCCTTAAAAAAAGATGTCTCTAAAAATTTTTTTATTTTAGCTAAAAATGCTAAAAAAAAACATTTAAAATTTAAATGATAACATTCAATATCTTTAATTCAAAACATATAATACTTAATTTTTTTATCATTAACCTTATATAATACGTTCACTAACATGTTTTCATTATTATTTTAAAAATCCCAAACAGTTTATTTTTAGGTGGACTCCTTTCACGTGGAATGCTCCATATGTGTATATACAGATATTTATATCTTGATTTACGGTTTACACAATACATTTTAAGAAAACAAATAATTCAATTTTATAATAAAAATCATATTATTTTTTAAGTTTAGATTTTTCTCCAACAATTTAAAAACTAATTTTACATGTTTATCTTTTTCATGTTTTTTTAACAATATAATGTACATGACATGTAAAATCTACATACGCGCGCACGTGCGTACACATATACTCTGTTCACTGCAAGAATGTACCTAGGTCTGCGCATAGTGGATAGTATACTGAGGGAAGAGGAAGTATAGTGTCCTATTCATGTCAATACGTAAATATGATACGCTCGGACTCGCGCTTATTGTAAAAAAATTGAACAGGTGAAATAATCTCTATATCAGTGTGATTAAGTTGAAATAGTAATATATTTAAATTACACACAGGGTATTTATGATTTTCATCATTGTAGGTATAAGAAGACAGAACCGTCGCTAGAATGAATTTTGTGAGGATGCCTGAAGAAAAATAGAGGGTGCAATTTAATCAAAATAACATTTTAGGATATCAATTTAAAGCTTTTTTAAAAAACTAAAAAATAAAATAATTTAATATAAAAATTACAAAAAAATGTATTATATCTATAAATAAACAAGAAAAAACGTCTTTCATTGCATTTATGCATACAAATAAAATAATAAACTCTTAACATTAAAAAAGCAAAAGATTGTGTAAAGGTACATTAGTCGTTATTTGTTCTGTTTAGAAGGTGCCAAAAGAATGTTACGGAGTGCCGAATACCCTCTGGCATCCCCGTGGGTACGATCCTGTAAGAAAATAGAATGCAAACAAAAGAAGATAGATGCTATGAGCTCTATTTAGATTCAATGTTTTAGAGTTTGTCTTTCCATTTATTCTGTTTTGCTTTATCAAAACAATGGAGGGGTGAAAGCATTTTAGCTCGGGGGTTAGGCAAATTTGAGTTAGATTATAAATTTATAGTATTTCATACTAAAAAACATAAAAAAAAAGTATTCGATGATATTATTCTAATAATAAGTAATAAAGGAAAGCTAAGAAAGATTAACAAACGCGCTAAATAAGTTATAAAAGCTAATATAATTTTTTGATATATATATACAGGGTAAAAAAACAAAGAAACCTGGAATATAACATGATGTAAAGGACCTGAATCCATATCGAAGAGTCCTGAGTCATTTTTTGATCGGAGCTATCTATATTCCATGCTACATGATGTTAAAATTAGCGAATCGGTGTCCGTCTATAGAAGAAAAGCAGGAACGGACAATAGACGGGTGGAGCAAAGCTGACAAACTACGCGGCGGGAAAACAACGATAAACAGCGAAACGGCTGTGATCACTCACTCACTCCTTCCTTCCCTCTCTCCCTCGCTCCTTCACCCACTCACGCACGCACGCGCACGCACGCGCACGCACGCGCGCGCGCGCGCACATAAATAAACGAATTCGAGAAAATCGTTTATTCCACGCAAACACACGCGCACATGATATACTGTGTTCACCATACAGAGCAGACATTTGAGCATAAATTGTACTTCCTGACATCCCTTCCGCACTACACCTCGCTGTTCTCGTCATCCATCCGTGCTCGTTACATAGTCTGTTGTGTTTTCATTTGACTAACTCTAATAAATGTTTAAAGTGTGCTACTCCTGCTTCGATACACGTTCTTGCTCTTTTCTGTACATTTTGCGTAGCTCTTCGAACCTGAACAATATCAATTTCCTCAATAGTGCGGAATAATAATTTTGTCATCTCATCAGTTGTCTCGATTTTGGTGTGCATAAATATTTTTTCTTTTGTTGCTTCCCAAAGAAAAGATCACACGGATTGTAATCCGGAGATCGAGCAGGCTACGGAATTATTGAACCTCTTCCGAACCATTAGGGGAATGTTTCTTTGAGATAACGGCAAACTATACCTTTAAATAAGATTGATTGAAGTTAATATTAGAAGTAGTTTAATGGATAATTACACTTGAATATAAAATTTGTCTCAAACAAACGATATGTTTTTAATATTAATTCCAATTAATCTAATTAACGAAAAATCATTGTATAAAAGCAAGTTATTCTATGTTTGTATACATAGAAGTAGGAAGAGCACACTTCAAACATTTATTATAATTATAAGAAAATAAATAATTAATTTACATTAAATTGATAAATTATTACAAAAACACCAAAACATTTATTTTAGTTATGCACCTTAAGATCTTTAAACCTTAAACACACCGATCCAGTAAAATATGTAAACACATTTTTGAGTTTGAGAGACTTTTTCAACTTTGAGAAGTTATAACTTTAGTTCTAATCAACATTTTTCAACAAACTTTTTTTCACATGAAAGTTCAGAATCTCAGAAATATGACTGCATAATCGGCTTTGTCGAAAAATGATTTGTTGTTAAGTTGTAAAAGAAAAACCATTAATCCTTTATCGCATCATGTAGCAAATATGGCAAAAAAAAAATTTTATTTAATATTTTAGCTCAATTTTTGTTGTAATTGCATTTTTATCTAACAATTCTTTTAGACAAAAAAAATTCATGCAGTAAAGGGTTAAGTAAAAATTAGAAAATTGTTCAAAAATCTATTTTTCCTTTAAAAAATCATCTCCGCAACAAAAAACTTTTAAGAACTTTTAAATACGACATTTTAAAGCTAAAGTCATATTTAAAAAAAAATTATAGTATTGTCGTTCCTTTTAAAAAGTATAAATTATATAATAAATAGAATATGAGGTATTTTTGGGTGTCTAAAAATCCACTTTTTTTTAAAAAAATCATGTTTGCAACGAAAAACTTTTAAGAATTTTACAATACGGCATTTTAAAGCTAAAAAATCCTACTTTAAAAAAAAATTGTCACTGCTATTTCTATTGAAAAATATACTTACGTAACATAGCAAATATGAGGTATTTTTTATTAACTCAAGGTGTCTGAAGTTAAAAATTTATGTATTTAATAATATATTTCAGACCCAACACAAAAGTTCTCTTTTCACGGCCCTATAGTATTTTAACTTCAGACAGAGTAACATACGCGTACGGACCTGTTTGAACATGTTTTGTCCAGTTTTTTTTTACATAGAATTACTCACAAAAAAGTTTCACTCACACACTATATATGGGTCCCATTGACTCTAACAAAACTTTGCTACCGTGCCGTTCAAATTCTAATTGACCAAAAAAATTAATTAACCATATCAATCGAAAGAGGAGAGTTCAAACTTTTTTTACATCCTAGTCCGAACCTCCTACCTCATTTTGTCTTCACACAGCAAGCATTCAAAACTTCATATGGAGTCTCAGACCTACTTATGTGTTTAAGGGTTAAGATTTTTTTAAAAGTGGAGAGAGAAAGAGAGAGAGGGTGGAGGGGGAGGGAAAAAGGGTGAGAGGGGAAGAGAGAGAGGGAAAGAGGGAGAGGAGAAAGATAGAGAAGGGGAGAGAGAGGGAGAGGAGAGAAGGAGAGAGGGGGAGGAGCGTGCATGCGTGCGTGTGTGTTTAATTACAACCGTTTCGCTGCTCATCGTTGTTCTCCCACCGTATAGTTTGTCAGCTCCGCTCCGCCCGTCCCTGCTTTCCTTCTATAGACTGGCGCTGATTCGCTAACTTTAACATCATATAGCATGGAACAGAAGGCTCAGATCAAAAAATGACTCAAAACTTTTCGACATGGATTCATATCCTCTACCTCATAATGGACCCTCTCTTTGTTTTGTGACACCTTGTATACATAGTTTGTCCGGAAAGTAATGAGAATGATTCTGGAGCAATACTTTTATTGAAATCAGGTTCAAATATTCTTAGTAGTTTTCAAAGTAATCCCCTTGAGAGTCTCTACACCGCGTCCAACGTTGATGTCACTGTCCATAACAGCGCTGGAATTCTTCAACGGAAACACTGTTCAAGGTCCTCGTCACAGCCACTTGGATGTTTCCAATGATCCCAAAATGATTTCTTTTTAGGACAGATTTGATGCGGAGAACAAAAAAAAGTCGCACAAGGCTATGTCTGGGCTGTAGGGTGATTTTGGAAGCATTGGAATGTTAGTAGCCAAAAACTCCTTCACTGTTAACGCAGTGTGGCTCGACGCGTTGTCGTGATGAAGATTCCAGGTGTTGGATTTCTGAGCGGACGCGTGCAAACTTTTTTTTCAAACGATCGAGTACCGAAACAAACGTAAAATGTTGCGTTTACTATTTGTCCGATCAGTATAAACTCCTTGTGAATGATTCCTCTACAAGAAAAAAAAAACAATCATGTTTTTTATTTTTGACTTGCTCATTTGCGCTTTTTTTGTCGCTATGAAGCTGGAGTGTACCACTCAAAACTCTGCTTTTTTGTTTCCGGGTCGTACTCAAATACCCAAGTTTCATTGCCGGTTATCACTCGCTGAAGAAAATTGGGTTCACTTAGTAAACAATCAGTCAGTTCGCGTAAAAACGAGACACAAATTTGTTTTTCATTAGCAATCAAAACTTTAGGAACAAATTTCGCACAAATTTTTCTCATGTGTAGATTCTCAAAAATAATTTTATGCACATTCGTTTTAGGCAGTTTAACAATATCGGCAATCATTTTGACACTGAGACGTGGATTTGAATCTAATACTTCTTTCACACGTCGTACATTTTGGTCCAATATCGTTGTTAAGGGATGTTCATAATGTTGTTCGTCTTCGACGTTTTTGCATCCATCCTTGAAAGCTTTATGCTATCGGAAAACTTGAACAGAGTACAGAGCTTTTTTTGCGTAAGCAAAAACATTTTAAGTGTTTCCGTGTCCGTTTTTCCGAGTTTTATACAAAACTTTATCGCGTACCGTTGTTCAAGTGTACGTTGCGTTTTGGTGCGTGACGCATCAAAGAAACAGCACCTTATTTAAATAGCGATCTACACTCTGCGCATACTCAGAGACGGCTTACTCCGGTTCAACTGTTTATCCAACATCCCCCACCACCCGCCAAAGCCGACAAATTCGTCTCCCAACGCCCTTGGTGGTCGAGAAAAAATTATTCTCATTACTTTCTGGATAAACCATGTATATACAGGGGTTGTACAAAATAATATGAACACCTATTCTGACTCCAAAAAATAGACGTAATTCGAGAGAGTATAACTTTGTCAAAAATAATCGTAAAAAAATTAAAAAAAAAGCAATTTAAAGCTTAAAATCTCTAGTTTTGAAATTGGTAAGTTATTAAACAATTTACAGATTGTTTACAAAGTTACACGGATTTAAATCGAGACGTGTCAAAACTCAAAATATTTTACAAACTTTGGAAAGCTCCACAACGCGAAATAAAAATTGCACGCAAATGCGGTTTACAGCATTCAAAAGCGTGAAGCTTTACCTTTAATTTGCGTTTTTGATGAGCGCTGTACAATATTTTTCACTAAGTTAGGCAACGCTGAAGTAAAAGTGGCCTTTTTTTCTTGAATTTCTTCCTTCACTTCCTAGTGTAAAAAAATCTTCGAGAAAACTCAACTTAAATAATCGAAAGGTTTCGCCCTTTAAAATGAGTCCTCAAAAATCGTTTTATACTTCTTTTTTTATAAAGTTCAAATATCGACTTCAGCAAAGATTAAGTGAGCGTTCAACAGCAAAATTAAAAGATCACCTACAGTTACTCTCCAAAAAAGTGTGTAACATGATAAATCAACATAAATGATAAATCAAATGTTTTAAAACGCATTTTACATGTTTCTACATACAATTTTAATATCAACTTTGAAAACGTATACTGATTTTTTACGGAGCTATACGGATAAAAATAAAAATGCGGCCAAATTTATTATGTATTTATTTATTATGTAAAATTTATTATTATATTATTTTGCGAGTTTATTTGACATGAATTAAAAATCGCACACAAATGTGGTTTACAGCATTCGAAAGAGTGAATTTTTAACTTTAATTTACGTTTTTGTTGAGTGTTGTACAATTTTTATTCACTGAATTATACAACATTGAAGCAAACAAGGCCATTTTTACTTCAGTGTTGCCTAACTCAGTGGAAAAAAAATCGTACAACGCTCATCAAAAACGTAAATTAGAGATAAAAATCCACGCCTTCAAATGCTGTAAACCGCATTTTTTATTTCGCGTCGTGGAGCTTTCCAAAGTTTGCAAAATATTTTGAGATTTGACGCATCCCCTTTTAAATTCGCGTAACTTCGTAAACTAAATTTGTAAATCGCTTAATGACTTATCAATTTCAAAACTAGAGATTTCAAGCTTTAAAATGCTTTTTCTTCAAATTTTTTTTACGATCATTTTTGGCAAAGTTACACTCTCTTGAATTGTGCCTATTTTTCGGTGTCAAAATAAATGTTCATATTATTTTATCCAACCCCTGTATATACAGAATGGGGGAAAAGTACTGGAACAGCAAAATATCTCAAAAACTAAGTATTTTAGAAAAAAGTATTTCAAATAAAAATTATAGGGTTTCAAAAGATTTATTTACTAATATTATCAGCTTGACCTTGGATGGAATCGTCAAGGTGAGATCAAAATCACATTAACTTTTTTTAAATGGAACACCCTATTTTTGATTCCAGAATCTAATAGCTGGTGTCAAGACCTTTCCAAAATAATACAAGAAAGTTTATTTTCATTAAATACTTTCCAAGTTGTGAGCCTTGAAAGCTACGGTGTACTGTAACTTTCAAGCGTCACAAGTCAGAAAGTACTTAACAAAAATAAACTTTCTTGTAGTGTTTTAAAAAAGTCTCGAAATAAGCTACAAGAACATGATACAATATTAGTGTATCGGTAGTTCCCTAATTAAAAGATATCGGTACTTCCCTAACATTCTATATTTTATACCGCATTTTCTTGTAGTCGATTTCGAGAGCTTTCCAAAACATTATAAATAAGTTTATTTTCGTAAAGGACTTTCCGAGTTATGACGCTTGAAAGTTACAGTACATCGTAGCTTTTAAGCCTCACAACTCGAAAAGTACTCAACAAAAATAAACTTTCTTGTAATGCCATCCAAAATCAAACTGATAAAATCAGTAAATAGATCTTTAGAAACACTAGAACTTTCGTCTAAAACATTTTCTTGTGAAATGCAAGGGAACAGAAATATTTAAAGGTTTCCACACTTTTTGCACACCCTGTACACACACACGCGCGCACACGCGCACGCACGCGCGCACGCACGCGCGCACGCACGCACGCACGCACGCGCACACACACACACACACACGCGCGCGCGCGCACGCGCACGCGCACGCGCGCACGCACGCACGCACGCACGCACGCACGCACGCACGCACGCACGCACGCACACACACACACACACACACACACACACACACACACACACACACATATACAAGGTATCCCATTTTAAAAAACGTACCTCGATAATTTTTCAATGAAGTAGTTTTAGTAAAAATGTTTCTGACAAAAGTTGCTTAATTTCAAGGGGAACATAAAATAGTGTTATTAATTTGACCTTGAATACTTGCTTAAAAGTCACCTTTAATTTTTTAAATAAAACTGCATATTTTTTATTACATATTCTTGTAGCTTATCTCGAGACCTTTCCAAAATACTACAATTAAATGTTTTTTCGTTAACTATTTTTCGAGTTACAAGACTTGAAAGTTACAGTACCGCCAGCATTAGCATTACTCAAGGTGTACCACGTGGAGGTAGCTCGGTCAGATTTACACCTTTTTTGTGTTCAAAGAAAGATCGGAGAATGATTCAACCAGTCAAGATAAGATTGATCGGTGATCCAAATAGTCAAGGTAAGATCGGTCGGTGATCCAGTCAGTCACAAGATTGAACGGTGATCCAACCAGTCAAGGTAAGATCGGTCGGTAATCCTGTCAGTCAAGACAAGATTGATCGGCGATACAACCAGTCGAGGTAAAATCGGTCGGTGATCCAGTCAGTCAAGACAAGATTGATTGGTGATTCAGCCAGTCAAGGCAAAATCGGAAAAAATCCGGCCAGTTCAGGCAAGATTTTGAGAATTTTCTATCGTAATAAGTTCAAAAATTCTTCCTTCATTCTAAATACACAATTGAATTTGACGTTCAAAATTTCGAGCAATTTCTAGAAGGACAGTTCTAGGAATAAAAATGCAACAGTTTCTTATACGGTCTATCATATTGTCTCTAGTTGTACGTATTTCTGCGTAAACCACACTTTGTATAAATCCCCATAAGAAAAAATCAGGACATGTCAGATCCGGAGATCTGGGGCATCATTCAACATGTCCTCCAAGTCCAATAAACTTACGTGAGAAGAAATGGTGTAGAAGTTGTCGGACTCTCCAACTCCTGTGAGCTGGTGCGCCATCATGTTAAAATCACATGCGTTGTCTTGCCACGAGGTCTACGTCTTCCAAGAGAACTGGCAATTCATGTTCAAGAAAATGCAAGTAGTTCGCTGAATTAACATTTTCGCCAAAAAAGAAGGGCTAAATATATTGAATAGAGGAGGCTGCTCCGATGACCTTGATCTTGACATATGTTGTCAAGGTCATGACCCTAAGTAACGTTCAACAAGTTTTAGCCGTCGATCGCCCTTTGTTAAAAAGTCATAATCATAAAAAATTTATAAAAATTAAAAACGATAACTACACATATACTCACATATACACATAAAAATATGGTACAGAGAACGCTTGGACGGGGGAGGGGCAGAGCCCTTCCCCCTGCGCCCCTTCCCCGTTTTTTTTCTAACCTAATCTAACCCTATTTTAGTTGTAATTTGGCCAAGGATATCCAATTAACCACGTTGCAATATTAGATGTAAAATTAAACTAAATTTGAAATAAGAATTAGGTTGGGTTAGGAAAAATACGGGAACAGGGGGCAAGGAAAAGTTCTCTGTACCACACGTAAAAATTTTTCCTAACCCAACACAATTTCAAATCTAATATCATTACAAATTTCGACAAAAATAGGGGTACGTTAGGTTAAAAAAATACAGGGAAGGGGTGAAGGGGGAGGGGCGGAGCCCCTCCCCCGTCCACGCGTTCTCTGTACCACATTTTTATGTGTATATGTGAGTATATGTGAATATATGTGAGTATATGTATAGTTATCGCTTTTAATTTTTATAAACTTTTTATGGTTATAACTTTTTAACAAAGGGCGAGCGAAGGCTAAAACGTGTTGAACGTTACTCAGGGTCATGACTTTGACAACATATGTCAAGGTCAAGGTCATCGGGCAGCCTCCCCTATTCGATATATTTACCAAAAAAGGTTCCAATTAAGTAACCATTTACAATACCACACAACACTATAAGACTCCAGACGATGTTGGTGATCAATTGGACGATTCCAATGTGGGTTATCGTAGGACCAATAATGATTATTGTGTCGGTTTAGTTGGTCTGCATTATGGAAAATAGCTTCATCTAAGAACATAACAAATCTAAAAAATTGTTGATCCTGCCATAATATAGCCTGAGCCCAAAATTCAAGTCTTCGACGATAATCATTAGGTGTTAGTGCTTGAGTCAATGTTATGTGATATGGATGGAATGTATGTAAGGCCAAAAATCTTTAAGCTGTGCTTTTTGGAATACCAAATTGTTTTGTAATATCTCGTAGTAAAATATGTGGATTCAAATGCACCACAGCTAACACAAGAAGGACTCGAGGGTCATCACGCTCAGAGACATTAATACGACATCGTGGTCTTCTTACATTAGGACGCTGTTTTTCACGTCGTTCGACATCGGCAATCATTCGATCATTAGAATGACATCTACATGGTGCGTTCCATAAGTAATGCGACCAAATTCATAAAAAACTATTTATTGAATATATTTGTACCAATGGTTAGAAATCTTCAAAATAGCACCCTCCCGCATCGATACATTTTTGGAGGCGATGCTTCCAGGCCTGGAAGGCATCCTGAAAGGCCTTCTCCGGGATGTCCTTTAGAGCCGATGTCACATGTGCCTGGATGTTTGTAATTGTGCCCCAATGTTTTCCTTTCAGGCCTTGTTTTAAACGAGGAAACAAAAAAAAGTCTGCGGGTGCCAGGTCGGGACTGTAGGGAGGCTGGGAAACCAATGGGGTGTGGGTCTTGGCCAGGAAATCGTTGACAACGAAGGCGCTGTGGCTTGGCGCGTTGTCATGATGCAGCTTCCACGCGTTCTTGATGTCGCTTCGGCAACGTGTGACCCTTTTTTTCAATTTTTTTAGCACTTCCAAGTAGAAAGCTGCGTTCACAGTGGTCCCTGTAGGTACGAATTCATGGTGAACAATGCCTCTGACGTCAAAGAAGACAATGAGCATGGTTTTGATTCTGGATTTGCTCATTCGTCGGTGACTTCCTCTCGGCCCTCCTTGAACGACTTGTGCCATCGGAAAACTTGTGATTTTGACAAGCAATCACTCCCAAAGGCCTGCTGAATTAATGGCAACGTTTCGGTGGCGGACTTTCCAAGTTTAACGCAGAATTTGATAGCGTAACGTTGCTCCACAGTACGATCCATCGCGCCGTGTTACGTTAACCTCAAACGCGGTTCACGGGAATGCACGTCCTGACTCTCCTGCTGCTCGGAAGCGACCGAGACCGGGCGCATTTTGAAGCTAACACTTCCCTCCACCTTTCCCAACAGGTTAGAACACGCTGCGGTGTATCGTCGCGTCAGGAAAAAATTGGTCGCATTACTTATGGAACGCACCATGTATTAGGAAAACAATTATGATACATTCAAGCTGCTGCACAAGAATTACGATATTCTCCAAAAACTAAGAGAATATCAACAATTTCGTTCCTTGTGTAGTCTGACATTGCTAAAGTTACGAAATAAACAAAAAATTTTTTCTAAGTTCAATTTTCACTGAATTCGTGCTGTTGGAAAAAAGAGCCCAGATTCAATTTAAAGAGATATTACGATTCTTATGGATTATCGTTTCACACTGAGGTAACAACATTAGTTATTTGAATGGCAACCCCTTATTTCAACAGCAAGAATGGGAAAACAAATTTTGCGTTTAAATATATAATTAACTTCTATGATACAACACAATAAACAACTAGGCAACCTCCACGTACACCTTGAGTAATGCTATGCCGGCGGTACTGTAACTTTCAAGTCTTGTAACTCAAAAAATACTTAACAATAA
The DNA here is from genome assembly GCF_016802725.1 of Solenopsis invicta. NCBI lineage: Eukaryota > Metazoa > Arthropoda > Insecta > Hymenoptera > Formicidae > Solenopsis > Solenopsis invicta. The sequence continues at coordinate 11,054,109 of NC_052679.1, forward strand.
AACATTTAATTATAGTGTTTTGGAAAGACCTCGAGATAAACTACAAAAATGTCATAAAAAATAATTCCATTTAAAAAATTGAAAGTGACCTTCAAGCAACTATTCAAGGTCAAATTAATAACACCATTTTATGTCTCCCTCGAAACCATGCAACTTTTGTCTGAAACATTTTTACTAAAAATGCTTCATTGAAGAATTATCGAGGTGCGTTTTTTAAAATGGGACACCCCCCCCCCACACGCACGCACACACACACACACACACACACACACACACACACGTACACAGAATGATTATTAATGAATGCTCCCACTTTTTACCATTTGAGCATGATTTACCGACGGGTACGTATTTCTAACATATTGTTATATTAGAAATTACAAATGCGTGGTCCGATGGTAAAAAGTGGGAATTCATTAATAATCACCCTGTATATGTTCATTGAGCATTCCATTTCACAGAGTTTCCAATCTCATTTATACTTTACATTGCACAGTTCTATTCACTGCACTTTTGATATATAAGTCAAAATTTTTATTAAGATTTTTAACAATAAAAGAAAGGTAGCCGATTCAATTTTATGATAGAAATTTAGTAATCTACAAAAATTTTCTCACAGGTAATCACAAAGAATGTTAGAATCACAACAATATTCAGAATGGTTCATATCCATGAAAATGATATGCCTTCTCACTCAAAAAAGTAAATATTTAAATCAGGAAAGTTAGGAAAGGAAGAACAAGTTTATCAGTGCAAAAAATTATTAGAAATAATTTTTAAGTTATCTATTCGCATTTGGAGCATTATTTTATGAGTTATTCAAGTGTAAAGTCTGTTACAATAAGCTTCGTGGGAAGTAAAAACTCATTACATGAAAAAAGGTATCTAAACATGTTTGAATTAAAAACAATCAATCACAACATGAATATTAATCAAACAATTTACTCATTGATGGATATTATAATTTCGCTTATTTATTTGATTAATTTTATATAATTACTGGGATTATGTTTTTCCCTGTAATGAGTTTTCACTTCCCATGAATCTTAATGTAACAAATTTAAGACCTGAATAAGTCATAAAATAATGCTCCACATGCAAATAGATGACTTAAAAGTTATTTCTAGTGCTGGGTTTGCGCTAATAAACCTGTTCTTCCTTCCCTGACCTTCCTGGTTTAAATATTAACCTTTTCGAGTGAGAACGCATATCATTTTCACGGATATGAGTCATTCTAAACATTGTTGTGATTCTAACATTCTTTGTGCTTACCTGTAAGGAAATTTTTGTAAATCGCTAAATTTCTAATCATAAAATGTTGAATCGGCTACCTTCCTCTTATTACTAAAACCTTTAATTAAAATTTTGACTTATTTGTCAAAAGTGAAAAGCACTGTAAAATGTGAAGTATAAATAAAATAAAAAACTCTGTAAAATATAATCAAATTGAAACACTATAAAACGCGTGATCAGTACAAAATTACCTTTTCAAAAAAAGGTAAAAAAAGGCGTCTATGTGTGTGCGCGCGCCTAAAAATTTTTATTTTTTTCAATCAAAATAATATGTATTAATATTTTCTACAAAATCTCTTATTCAAATCTAAGTGATATTTACTTAAAATAAATATCTTAAAATTGTGTAATCTAATAAAAATGATACACATTTCTTTAAAAAAATGTATGAAACCTTTAAGGGGGCATTACATCCAGAAAGATAAAAAAAATCGATTTTTTGATTATTACATATTTATAATGTTTAATATTTCGAGAATGTCTGGTGAAAATTTCAAATCAAAATTCCGAAAAATGATGAAATTATAGCCCGGATAGCACATTGGCGCGTCAAACCGCGACGCGCGCCGCTAAGATATCATGGTTAGACCACGGCCCGTCCCTTCAGTTTCGTGTCTAATATGTCAGTAAAGACGCATTATTGGAGTGCTGTGTTGGTGGCTATACTCAGAATAGCAAAAAAAGTTTTAACAATATAATTTGTAAAATAGCCTCTAAAACAATGCACAGCGGTGCTATTACAGTAGAAATTGCTGCAGACCTATTCAACGATGGTATAACTTCAATATTACGAATGAGCACTATGGGCATTTCTCTCGGACCAAATGCACACCAATATGCTACGCGCAAAAATGATCGCCGCATAGCACAAGTCGAAGTACGCGCATAGGAACAGACGAAAGCGCGAATACATCGGCGACAACAAATTAGACGATATGTGCATCGCATCTACTGCAGAGGACTTGTATTATGGTCCTGGAATTGACAACTCTGTGTAAGTTAAAAAAATTTCATGTTTCCTTAACAAAAACATATGTTGAATATTCAAACGCGTTTTTCTCAAAACAACATTTTTTAAACTGGTACCAAAAATATCTCGACAAGCACTGAACCGATTTGCTTGAAATTTATACTAGCTATTCTACACATAATTATCTATCGCGTATCAGAGAATTTTTTTTTAACCTCTTAGTTTTTGGGGGGGAGCGAGAAAACGAATAAATTTTGTCTTGAAAATTGCAACTTTAAGTTTAAACGCCCGCCATTTTGTTAAAACTTGATATTTTTGAAATCGGCCCCGATACGCCAAAGATATTATTATATATTTTAAGATTCCATAAACATTTTTTGTTTCAATTAATTTTTGGCGAAAGTACACTTGGTACTGTTTTGGGCAATTTTTTCGGGCTGCCTCTTTATGACACCTCCAATATCTGTCATTTTGAGCAATTTTTTAATAAAAATATCTTGAAGTTTCTTCAAAATATATATTTTTAACTTAAAAAAACCCAATTCGATAACTCCAACAGTTAAAAAAAAAAAAATTGCCATTTTTTGGCCTCCTGGGTGTATATGCCCCCTTAAAATGCGCCTATTACAAAGAAAATATACTTTTTCTACAAAAACCCAAGTAGTAGTATTTGTATTCTACAAATACTAAATAAATACTCAAAGTGTACTATCTTTGTATTTCAATTGAAAAATCTTTCAGTTTTTGTGAACCCAAGTGGTTGTATTGGATTGACAACTAAGTAAATGCGGATTTTGTCAATAGACATTCTTTTGTTTTGTCAACGTGTTCAAAGCACTTAACCTATATCGTTTTTTTGTTGTTTGGACTTTCGCTTTTAATTTAGTAAAAAAATTTTATCAATTATTAGGAGTACAAATTGAAAACCGCCGTTTTCCAGTAGATGGCGCCAGCGGTAAATGCTGGCGCCAAACGTTAAATCAAAAATTTTAAATGTAAGGTTGGGCATCTGGCAAAAATTCCTTATCATTGCAGTTGTGAATTTTTATCGGCGTTATATATTTTTTTGTGATCGAAAATGTCGAAATTTGTGCCCAATAAGCGTCATTTGCGGGAAGTTTTGCTTTTTGCCTTCAATTCGAAAAAATCTGCGGCTGAGGCGCGTCGAATGATTGTAAAAACTTATGGTGAGGCTTCCATTAGTGAAAGAACGTGTCGAGAATGGTTTCAACGCTACAAAAGTGGTGATTTTGGCATAAAGGACAAGGAGCGTCCCGGATCGGTGAAAAAGTTTGAAGGCGCAAAGTTAGAGGTATTATTGGGGTGAAACCATCACAGAACGTCGCTATCAAGCACAACTAATGCGTTTGAGCCAAGCATTGCAGGAAAAACAGTCACAATATGAGCAAATACATGAAAAAGTGATGTTGCTGCACGACAACGCTCGGCCACATGTTGCTCAGGTCGTTAAAACCTATCTGGAAACATTGAAATGGGACGTCTTACCTCATCCGCCATATTCTCCTGACATCGCTCCTTCAGATTACCACTTGTTCCGATCAATGGGCATCATCCAGGCGCATGGCCTGGCTGAGCAGCACTTCCATTATTACGAAGAGGCCAAAAACTGGGTCGATTCGTGGATCGCCGCAAAAGACGAGCAGTTTTTTCGACGCGGGATTCGTATGCTGCCCGAAAGGTGGGAAAAAGTAGTGGCCAGCGATGGACAATACTTTCAAGAATAAGTATGTAACCATTTTTCAACAATCAATCCTCAAATTTTGACAAAAAACGGCGGTTTTCAATTTGTACTCCTAATAGTTATTTAGTTTCGTTTTTATCCCAATTTAAAAATGGAAGAACAAGACGCGCATTTCAGACATATTTTATTGTATTATTTCCGAAAAGGCAAGAACGCATCGCAAACACACAACAAGTTATGTGTCGTATGGGAATAAAGCCTTTAAAAAAAAGCAGTGTCAAAATTGGTTTGCCAAATTTCATTCTGGTGATTTTTTGCTGATTTTTAAATTAGGGTAAAAACAAAACTAAATAACTAATCAATAAAATTTTTTTACTAAATTAAAGGCGGAAGTCCAAACAACAAGAAAACAATATAGGTTAAAATGTTTTGAACACGTTGACAAAACAAAAGAATGTGCTAAGACCATCTCTATTAACAAAATCCGCAATCACTTAGTTACCAATCAAATATTTAATTTCAATAAGTTTTAATGGAATATATAACATTTACAGTATAATTAGAGGCCAAGATAAGCAAGACAGTTGATTTAAATAATTCGTTAGAATCTAACAAGATTTCGAGTGCGGTACGTTTCGGTTTAACTTAACCTTCTTCAGCCGCAAAAATAACATTAAACTGTCATAATAAAGAATTCACACGATATATAGCGCATGTCAGAAAAAAACCATCTGTTGTAGATAACATTAAATTGTCATAATTAAGCATTCGCACGGTATTTAACGCATGTCAAAAATCCACCCGTTGTTATTATGTGTAAGAATGTATATAACTGATTCTACGGTGCCTCACGAGATCAGTCTAAGTCCTTGTACGATTGATTATCATGTAATTAATAAGTAGACAGAACCTGCTGCCCAATTGTAACAAACTAGACACAGGTTCTATAGTACAGGTATAGAATATTGTGTTAAGTTTAAGAACAATTTGTTGTTTGTTTTTGGGATGGGTTCTATTGGTTGTTCTGCGAATTTTCTTGGGTCTATTTCTAAGTTGATTATTTTACTGTTACCATGATCTGTTGTGTTTTAAAAAAATAATTTTGTTTTATTGTTTAGATTCTAATAAATTATTTAAATCAACAACTGTCTTGGTCGTCTTGGCCTCTAATTATACTGTGATTTATAATACAAGCGCAAAACTATATCTTTGAACATAACATTTAATTTAAAAGAATTACAGAGGAAACAGTACAAAATAAGAAAATTTTATTGAAATAAAAAATTTTTAATGCACAAAAACATGGCGCTGTTAGATAAGAAAAGCAATGAGAAAAATTGAATAATTTTTATACAAAACCTAATTACTACTATCTCTCTTATCATTAAAAATCGTCCAACCCAAGTGGTATTTAATTGAAAATAAATAATATATTAAAATTTTGTAATATAATTCATCCTAAATAATTTATATTTTAACAAAAATGAGAAAATTTTATTGAAATAAATAATTTTTAATAATCTTTATTTTTTTAATAAAATCCAAGTGGTGATATCTTAAGTTTAATTTACGATGTTACTTAAATGTTAAAGAAACTAAAGCTTATTTTGTAAATTGCTTTTATAACACATCCTTTACAAGTGTTAGACTTATTGCATTCTTTCTTATGTCTTTTCTGCTTTTTCTATCTAGCAGCGCCATGTTTTTGTTCATTACAAACTTATTACTTTTTATTTCAATAAAATTTTCTCATTTTGTACTGTTTCCTCTTTAATTCTTTTAAATTAAATGTTATATATGCCATTGAAACTTATTGAAATTAAATACAACCACTTGGGTTAAAACTGAAAGATTTTTTAATGGAAATACAAAGATAGTATACTTTGAGTACTTACTTAGTATTTGTAAAATACAAATACTACCATTTGGGTTTTGTGGAAAGAGTATATTCTCTTTATAATATGCGCATTTTAAAGATTTCATACATTAAAAAAAAACGCATATCATTTTTATTAGATTACACAATTTCAAGATGTTTTATTCTTTTTAACGCCATAGTGAGATAAAAATGATCATTTTTGATACTTTTCTAAGAAATCTGAGGTGATAGAGCAATTTGCTTACCAGATTCGTGTTCAGCGCGTAAAAATACATGGAAAATGGTAACTTTTATTCAAACAACAGAAAAGAAGTCTAAAAACGGCGCCCGGTGTTATGAAAAACCATCACTTTCAACCCTTTAAATCTTCGAAACCGCGCTTATGTTCATCTTAAAATTTCTCCGGGATTAATGTTCCATAATATTGTACTATTTGGTATAAAAAAAAGTTTGAAATTCGAGGTCCAAAAAATGGACCAAAAAACAGGTCTTTTTGGCATCAATCTTTATTTGACGATTCCACATTGCATTTTTTTATTTATAATATTTAAAAAAATTACGATATTGTCATTTAATAGTAACATTTTTAAGTTTTTATTTAACTCAAGTTAATTTAATCTTAATATAACTTTCAACCAAGTTAGTTTATTTCGTTCATGTAATTTTTAACATAATAAAGTAATTTTTAATTATTTTTAAAACCATTAATTTTAATTTAGTTTAAAAAACATGTTAATTTATTATATTCTCTCATTACCTACCGGACATAAGAAGAGAAAAGTTCTTCATTCTTGCAATTTTTTGGAACCAAGGGGATATTTCTAATATGTAACAATTCGTGACATCTATGAAGTGGCACATTATGTCCTCAATTCGGAAATCATTTAAATTCTGAAAAAAATATAGAAAATAAATAAGAAAATAATACTTTAATAAAAAAATTTGAATACAATTTTAATGAAACTTTGATTAAATTTCAACATTTTGTATCACTTTGAAATGTTTTAAGTGATTTCATCAAAAGAGTCATGCCAAAAAGACTTGTTTTTTGGCCCATTTTTTGGACCTCAAATTTTAAACTTTTTTTTATGCCAAATAGTACAATATTATGGAACATTAATCCCGGAGAAATTTTAAGATGAACATAAACGCGGTTCCGGAGATATAAAAGGTTGAAAGTGATGGTTTCTCATAACAGGTCGCCGTTTTTAGACTTCTTTTCTGTTATTCAAATAAAAGTTACCATTTTCCATGTATTTTAGCACGCTAAACACAAATCCAGTAATCAAATTGCTCTATCACGTTAAATTTCTTAGAAAAGTGTCAAAAATGATCATTTTTATCTCACTGTGGCATTAAAAAAATCCATTTCTATCAATCTAAAAATCTATCTAAAAAAAAAAATATATATATACATGTATAAAACAAAGTGAAACATTGCTTCTTGTGGATTTTTATCCCAGATTGAAATATGACCTTAGTTTTCGTCTAGTATAAAAACTCCTCGAAATAGACGAAGTTGAAGTGACATGTGACACTGCCTTTCATGGATCGAGATGCTTTTCTACTGAGAATCCCCTTGTCTCACAGATTGGGTTGCTTTTTTAATGTGAGTCCCCTTGCCTCTCATTATGGAGGGTTGTTTTGTGAATCGTAATAGATACATTGTATATTTCAGGATTGGATATTTGTATCCTATGATATTAAGCAAATACAAGGAATATAATTATCATTACATGATTGCATACAATTGTCATTACATGACTGCAATAAACTGTAGTCCAAACACCACTTTGACAAGTACAATAGTACTCATGAATACGTCATGTAACAAGACTTTATTTTTCAGGGTGCTTTATAAAGCATGCCTCCTCCCCTCCATAATAACGGTAAATAGTAGATCGTTTATTTTCTAAACAATGAATCAATACAATAAAATATACCCTCAATATTATATAAACTTCAGCCACGTATTTTTCCTTATGCAATATACCCTGACTGGAAATAATCACTTTCAACCCTTTATATCTCCGGAACGGCGCTCATCTTAAAATTTCTCTAGGATTAATGTTTCATTACATAAAATACTATTTGGCATAAAAAAAGTTTAAAATTCAAGGTCCAAGAAATGGGTCAAATTTGGCATTACTCTTTTACTAAAAATTTAGTAATTAATTTAATTTTAGTAAAATGTCATAATTACAAGATTTTTCATTAAAATTTCATTAAAAACTTGTTACAAGTTCAATAAAATATTGTGGATTTATCATTACAAATGTATACAATTTTTTGTTTCATCAAAAATTCATTACAATTTCAAAATTTTCTTTTGATAAAACTTTGGATGAGCTACCTCACCCTCAATAAACTTGACTTTTACAGACTTTTACAAAAATTTTTTTTACTAGAGAATTTGATGTGTATATTTATTCACTATTCATAAATTTCACATAAATAGTTAATTGAAAATTTTTAACTAGCTGAAATCATAAATTATTCAGTTTAGAATGTTTTACATTTATGATCTAAACTTTATTTTTATTACAATAAAAGACACCAAAGTACAGTACTCTCAAATAGTCAAGTAATCAACTATTAGTGGGCTAATAAAAGTAACTGCAATTGTTGGCACGTAGAATTAATAATTTTATTAATTTCAAAAACGCGTTTTTGTTAATTCTACGCACCAACAACATGATTACTCTTATTAGCCCACTAAATAGTTGATTACTTTATTTTTGTCATGATAAAAATAATTGACTTTTTTTTGTAAAGTTTTAAAATTTCAATAAAATTTGATAAAATTTCTATTACATTTTGTTGAATTTTATAATTGTTACATCTTGACAAATAATTGCCAATTTCATAAAAAATTTATGTGTTTCAATAAAATGTAAGTAATTCATTATCTGTAATGTTTTGTAATTTCATAAAAAATTCATTACAATTGCAATAAAAACTCATTATTTTAGAGTATTAATATCTTATTATTCAAATTCCATTACTTTTACATTAAATTCTCATTAAATTTTTTATTAAATAAGAGAAACAATCTTTTCAAAATATCATTAAAATTTCATTGTACATTAATTAAAGTTTCATTAAGTTTACTAAAATGTTAAATTTGCTGAAATTTCATTAAAATTTCTATATAGGATCAAAATCTTGTGACCAATTTGAACAATTCAGGCAACTAACTAATGTGATTAGTGAATTCTGTTTAACAAGTAAGACACCATTTTCTAGCATTGTAGACATAAGGATTTAATATATAGTGAATTCAGTCACTTAAACTACTTGTTAATTAGTGTATATCAAAGACTATTACATATAGAATATCTAAATACAATAGCATAATATAATCAATTTCCAATGAAATAATATATAAATATTCTATTAAATAATGCGATAGTATTATTACTGGGTATTTAATTATTTAAAATATTTATCTGCTTTTGCATTGAACTTTGCTAATTTCATGTAGTAGTTTTTAATATGCACCAATCTGATGTAATAACTAAATTTGCCAATAAGAAATTGATTGTATACTGATATACAAAATTATTTCTATCTTAAGAATAACTGACTTTTTGGTCAGTGTTTTATTAAAGGATTAAAGTTTTTTTACTCAGTATGGAGTATACTATCTATATGTAAACACTGAATCTTTTATAACATCTTGTAGATTTATTACCATATTACCATTTTATAATTTTTCTTTGGTACCTTTAAAGCCACTGTTAATTCCATGTTAAAGGAAATTGTTTTTGTCACCACTTTAGCTGTATACATATAAATATCATTGTTTAACCATTTTCTATCAACATCTTTAAATGTTATTCCTGTCACTTGACTGGTAATTTCACACAATTTAGCTGTGTACTTGGTAGACAAGACTTCTGATGGTTTTTGATCGTCATCGTCGGAAGGCAGTATGCTACAATTATTGGACAAATGGCAAAATAATAAAAATGAAAGGTTTAGTTACATATGATATTTAACTCAATTTAGTTAATTACGTGTTTAAGTTAATTGATTCTTGAGGACGTCCGTATTTTTCTTGGGTCTTTAATCTGTCTTTTAAAAAAATAATCTTTTTCAAGAGTTTTTCCTTCCGTTTACACAATTGTATTATTTCTTCATTTTCCATTTGTCATTTGTTTATGTTACTGTATAGGTCGGTTTTATCGATTTTGGTAATTGTTAAGAATACCTACTGCACCCCCGATTTTAACGAAATTAGTCTCATTCGACGCGTTTTCACTCAAAATAAACAAATCTGGCAGAAAAAAGTGTCTCTCTGTCCCGCGAACCGACCGTTTGTTTTCTGTTCCTAGGCTTGTTTTCTATTCCTGCACTAGACTGCACTGGAATGTTCCTTCTTGTTTTCACTAACTTTCAAATATATATCTATTTCACTTTAAGTGCACACTAATTCAGGGAGTTCAGGAACAGAAAACAAACGGCATGTTGGTTCACAGCCGTGCTATAATTTATGCAGACTATTAAGCCCGTATCAGACTACGCATTAAAGATTGAGATTGAAGATTAAAAATTGAAATTTGACCAATCAAAACAAGGACATTTTAACTCCTTTTATTTGGATTGGCCAAAGCTCAATCTTTAATCTTCAATCTTCAATTTTTAATGCATAGTCTGATACGGGCTTTAGCAGTTCATATTTATATAGTCTAATGCCCGTTTCCTCCAATGTGGTTCAACTTATAGCGTTTTTCATTGGGAAAACTAGTGCGCACTGAGTGTGCACTCGCCGCTGGTAATTGGACGTTTCGGTTCGCGCGATGACGGTGCCAACGGAAACGCCCAATTATCTGCAGCAAGTGCACACTCAGTGCGCACTAGTTTCCCAATGAAAAACGCTATTAGAGTTCATGTGAACTTCGTTCAATTTTGAACGCAGTTTAATTTTCGGTCAACTTATTTTGCTTTCCTTCAACTTTACCTTCGTTCCGATCAACTGAATGTGCATACACTTCGTGCGTGTTAACTCAAATCAAATTTGTGTGAAGTAATGTAATTGGTGCACAGCTAATAGGCTTGTTTTCTGTTCCTGCACTAGACTGCACTGGAACGTTCCTTCTTGTTTTCGCTAACTTTGAAACATCTATCTATTTCATTTTAAGTGTACACTTATTTAGAGAGTTCAGGAACAGAAAACAAACGGAATGATTGTGACGGAAAAAGAGAAAAGTTGGGCAAAGTTGGGTAACTGGAATTGAAACCGCGGCGGCATAGGTAACGAACTCCGGAAAAAATCTGGACGGCAATAAGTTTTGAGGTAATTAAGTAAAAAAGTTGAAAAATATTTAAATAATCTTTAATATTGTGAAATATTAAAAATAAAAATTAATGATATTAAAGATAAATATTAAAGATATTTTATTTTGTCTAATGCCCGTTTCCTCCAACGTGGTTCAAAATTTGAACCCAGTTTAAACTCCGATCAACGACATTTTGCGTTCCACCAAGTTTTTACTGAAGATTCAAATGAGTTAAACGGCGTTCACTCTGAACGCCCATTTTTGGCCGGTTAAGGGCCACTTTCACCAACGCCGATTAACTTAATCGCTGATTAGTCTATCGGAATTGACCATTCGTATTTGTCGTTAAGTAAAAACGACAAATGCGATTAGTCAATTCCGATAGACTAATCAGCGATTAAGTTAATCGGCGTTGGTGAAAGTGGCCCTGATTGGTTTGATCAGCGTTTAAGCAGAAGACAACGCAAAACGCTGACATTTGAGATTGTTTGAAGTTATGCATATTGTCATATGTATTTATTCTTAGTTTTGAAGTCATTATGGCATATAATATTTCATCATCATTTGATGATGAAGATATAATAAGATATATAAATAAGAGACCCAAAAGATTTAAATTACGTATGAATTATTTCGAGAATTTAGACGAACTAAAATTTAAAATATCTTTAATATTTATCTTTAATATCTTTAATTTTTATCTTTAATATTTCACAATATTAAAGATTATTTAAATATTTTTCAACTTTTTTACTTAATTACCTCAAAACTTATTGCCGTCCAGATTTTTTTCGGAGTTCGTTACCTATGCCGCCGCGGTTTCAATACCAGTTATCCAACCTTGCCCAACCTTTCTCTCTTTCCGTCACAATCATTAGCTGTGCACCAATCACATTACTTGACACAAATTTGATTTGAGTTAACACGCACGAAGTGTATGTGTACAGTCGTGAGCTAAAAGGTTGTAACACATTTTCTTTGATGATTTTTAGAATGGCTGTGTTCCGATATAACTGCCAGTACTGGCAGTGGTGAAAAATCCGTTCCGTTATGGTACGCAGCGCACTGCGACAGCATCTAGTAACATCAATGACGTCATGAATGGTAGCCATATTGCCACTGTGACTACTGCAGCTTCCAAGGGCTGTGTTCCGATATTAACTGCCAGTACTGAAAATGTATAGTATATGTGACGTGAACTATAAATTTTCAGTACTGCCAGTAAAAACGGAACACAGCCAAGGTGAGGTAGCTACAGTGCAATATGGCTACTATGGCTGTGTTCCGTTTTTACTGGCAGTACTGAAAATTTATAGTTCATGTCACATATACTATACATTTTCAGTACTGGCAGTTAATATCGGAACACAGCTTATGCTGTTCCGAAATACGATGCTATAGCAGTGCTGGCAGTAATGCAGTAATATTGGAACAGTTGTGACAGTGTACTGTCATGACGTCACATTTACTGCACTGCCAGTAAAAACGGAACACAGCCAATGTAGACTTGCTTATCGATCGGCGAACGTAATTGGTTGGATCCACAGGTAAGAACCAATTAGGTTTGCCGTTCGAGGAGCAAATCTACATTCCAAAAACCATCGAAGAAAATGTGTTGCAACCTTTTAGCTTACGACTGTACAGTCGTGTTCATTATAGTTGCGACACTTTTTCTTTGATGGTTTTTGGAATGTAGCCTTGCTCATTGAGCTGCGAACGTAATTGGCTGGATCCACAAGTAAGAAACAATCATGTCCTCAGCTCTCGTTATAGTTGCGCGTTCAGAAACGCATCTAAGAAAAAGTGTCGCAACTATAATGAACACAACTGTACACCCAAGGACTTTGATTCTGTCCATGGGGAAATTTTCCAAACTGAGAAGTCACCACTTTCTACATTCTTGCAGTTCATGATTAATGAAACGACTAGAGCTTAAGGGCCTCGCACATGAAATGCATAACAGAGCATAAGCGTAGCATAAGGCCTCTGGACTAATGGGAATCTTATGTAAATCAATATGGCGACTTTATGCTGGATACTCATTGGTCTATCGGTCTTATATTGTGCTTATGTTATGTTATGTATTTCATGTGCGAGGCCCTTTATTGGTCGTTACGTTGATCATGAACTGTAAGCATGTAGAAAGATAGCGACTTCTCAGTTTGGAAAATTTCTCCATGGACAGAATCAAAGTCCTTGGGTGTACGTTCAGTTGATTGGAACAAAGGTAAAGTTGAAGGAAAGCAAAACGAGTTGACCGAAGATTAAACTGCGTTCAAAATTGAACAAAGATCACATGAACTCTGAGTTGAACCACATTGGAGGAAACGGGCATAAAGGGCCTCGCACATGAAATGCATAACGTAACATAAGCACAACATAAGAGCGACGGACCAATGAAAATGCTATGTAAATCAATATGGCGACTTTATGTTAGATGCTCATTGGCCCATCGGTCTTATGTTGTGCATATGTTATGTTATGCATTGCATGTGCGAGGCCCTCAAAGGCCTCGCACATGAAATGCATAACAGAGCATAAGCGTAGCATAAGGCCTCTGGACCAATAAAAATGTTATGTAAATCAATATGGCGACTTTATGTTGGATGTTCATTGGTCCATCGGTCTTATGTTGTGCTTATGTTATGTTATGCATTTCATGTGCGAGGCCCTTTAGACTTGCAGTAGAGTCCTATATAAAGAGAGAAGCGACATCAAACCCCCACCACAACCTTCAGTATCCAATTGAGTCCTCCACCGCCATTTTGGGACCGCTCTAACGTTAGGCCTGTTCGTGTTGCTGCCCTTTTTGAATTAATTTCTTTGTCGTCTCTCTCTTTCTTACGATCGAATATATAGGCTTGTTTTCTATTCCTGCACTAGACTGCACTGGAACATTCTTTCTTGCTTTCACTAACTTTCAAATATATATCTATTTTATTTTAAGTGTACACTAATTCAGGGAGTTCAGGAACAGAAAACAAACGGTATATTTATTTCATCTCGAGTGCAAAAATTTTTGGGGATTTCAAGCAACTCGAACAGACCTGTTATCAAACACCATTCGTATCATTCTGCAAACAGCTGTGGTCACAATATGGCTGCTCGCTTAGCCAATCAAGTATTAATCAGATTACCAATCAGAGCTTCGGACATCAATGTCGCTTCTCTCTTTATATAGGACTCTACTGGTAGAGCTTTCATTTCTCATAGTATATGTTCTGTGGGCTGTGCGCTGTGCGTAGCTCAGTAGTCAGTAGTTGTTCTATTGATGTGCAAATGGCGGAAATGTTATGTTTTAATTTCTTCTGTACGTTATAAGATAAACTACACGCAATGGCGACATCAAAGACTACCAACACATATAACAGACAAAATTGGGAGGATGCGGTGAGTTAAAAAAAAAAGTTTTTAAGTACATTATTATTTTTTAATGAGAATACATTTCTATCTGATTACCTTTTAATTCTTGTCATAGGAATTCCCGATATTGTGTCAGACGTGTTTAGGAGACAATCCATACATTCGTATGGTAAGTAATTCAGTGATTGCCACATTGATTTATTTAACTGTCTTATTACAGAGTAGTGTCATATCGGTTGAATTGTTGTCTAAATTAATAGCTGAATAATGTAACAAATCTAACAAAATTGTGCATATCTGCGATTTCTTATGGTGATGGCAATTTTTGCCAGCTGTTCCCTTTCAACGATTTATATACTAATTATCAAATATGTCAACATTAAAGTAATGCAGACAAGAATGTTTACATTGGCTGCATTCCAAAATTCACTGTCAGTATTAAAAAATTTATAATGTATGTAACAAACCATAGATTTTCAGTACTGACAGTGTATATCGGAATGTAATTATTGCTAGTAGTTTGAGAGCAAGATGGCAATGTTAAGATTACTTTACGTTGTGAGTGGGAACAGCATTATATAAACCAATAAATTTGTAGCAACAGTTTTACCATGAATTCTGATGATTTCACGATTTAAAATCAAATACCAGAGAGAATTGCAGACATGTGACTGATAAGTTGTTATTCAAAATTGTCACATAAGACTTTACATGAATCCTGTATAGCAATCAAAATGTACCATCACTTTTTTGCGAGTTTTGGTGAGAGGTTAACCATTTTGATATCTACCTGACATTATGTCAACCAGACCTGTTTGTGTTGCTTGTATTTTTTATACTTAGAATTTTTGCTTTTCAATGTCTGAATATTTATCTCATTTTAAGTGCAAATTTTTTTTTGAGATTTTAAGCAGTTTGAACAGATTTTATATTATATCTAATAAAGCAGAGTACTGATTTTTAATTTTTGATTGATTGTGAATATAACATGAGTAGATAAAAATAGTATATATTATGTATTTTGTGTAAAATTTATTTTATTTTAGGTTCGGTATTTTAATCAAAATTTGCACTTGAGTGTTACAGTTAAACTGTTTTATTTATAATTTTAGTGTGTGTAGATTAGTAAAACTTCTATATTTAAACAAATGCACTTAAAAACTCATGTATTATTCTCTATATTTTTCCTGTTCATGTTAGAATAAGAAATTATTTTTAAACTGTATTGAATTTGTGAAAAAGTCCAACTAGATTGTATCAAGGTTGTAATACAATCTACTAGAAGCTCTATCAATAACTGACTCATGTTATGTATAATATAAATCTTATTGTAAAAATATCAATTTATTAACATTTGCAAACTTGGTTATTATGATTCTGATGACATATGTTAAGCTTGCAAGCAACATGACAGCAATGAAATAAACACATAGTCTGGGTAGTAATGAGAATGATGATATATTTGGTAATATTTTTTTTTAATTCTTTATATAATTTTTCAGAATTTTTATATATTGTAAAACTTAACAAATTTTTTTAGATTTTTTGTACAAATTGAAATTTTTCAGAAAATACTAAGAAAATAATTTGAAAAAATCTAATATTTTTTAACATGATATTTAAAATATTGATATAAGAATATTTTGACCAATATCCATACAGGATAAATGTTGAATCAATATTTTACAAATGTTGAACAATTACAACATTGCGAACATTAAACGTTTTAAATAGATTTAGTGTTGAAAAAAACATCAAATGTTTGTTAAATTAATGTTTATTGAATGTTCTGTAAATATCGCAATTCAACATTTGGGAACATTGTTCAATATTGATTGAACATTTTTCCCTTAGAACATATATTAGGAGTATAAATAAGTTTCCGCCGTTTTTTATTAAAAATTGGGCATTTATTGTGAAAGAATGGTACCTAATGTTTTATTCGAAGTATTGTCCATCGCTAACCACTACTTTTTCCCATCTTTCTGGCAACATACGGATACCGCGTCGGAAGAATGCTTCATCTTTTGAAGCTATCCACAAATCGACCCAATTTTTTGTATCTTCATATGATGTGAAGTGTTGCTCAGACAGGCCATGCGCCATCGATCGAAACAGGTAGTAATCAGAAGGAGCAATGTCTGGTGAATACGGCGGGTGGGGTAAAACTTCCCAATTGAGTGTTTCCAGGTAGGTTTCCAGGAAGGTTTTGACCGGCGCCGCCAACATCTGGACGAGCATTATCATGCAGAAGAATAACTTTGTCGTGTCTGGAGTAGTAGTGGGTACGTTTTTCCTTGAGTACTCGGCTCAATCTCATCAATTGTGTTCGGTAGAGAGCCCCAGTAATGGTTTCATTCGGTTGAGCAACTCATAATACACGACACCAAGCTGATCCCACCAAATACACAACATGAGCTTTTTTCCATGAATGTTCGGCTTGGCTGTCGATGTTGAAATATGGCCAGGTGGTCCCCATGATTTCTTCTTCTTTGGGTTATCGTAGTGGATCCATTTTTCATCACCAGTGACTATACGATGCAAAAAACCCTTTCGTTTATGCCTGACAAGCAGCATTTCACATGTGAAAAATCGGCGTTCAACGTTTCTCGACTTCAATTCATATGGAACCCAGTTTCTTTGTTTTTGAATCATTCCCAATGATTTTAAACGATGTGAAATTGCTGGTTGAGTCACTCCTAATGTAAGTGCAAGTGCTTCTTGCGTTTGGCACGAATCTTCATCTAATAATGTTTCCAATTCCGCGTCTTCGTACACTTTCGGCCTTTCGCTACGTTCTTTGTCTTCGACGTTAAATTCACCGTTCTTAAACTTGTGAAACCACTCACGCCAACTTCTCTCACTTAAGGCAGCCTCACCATATGCTTCTACAAGCAATCGATGCGCCTCGGCTGCAGATTTCTTCAAATTAAAGAAGTAAATCAAAAGCTCCCGCAAATAACGCTTATTCGGCTCAAAACTCGACATTTTCGCACGAAAAAAGATATATGATGCTGATACAAAATCGTTAATATTTTAAAGTTATGTTGTTGCCAGATGTCCAACCTTACGATATAACGTTTTACAACAGACAATTTCAACCATAACATACTAGTGGCGAAATTTTTTGTGAAACTTATTTATACTCCTAATAGACATGGAAGCAGAATAGAAGACTAAAATGTGTCCGGAGGAAGTAAGAAAAAAAATCATAGTTGCCTCTCTCTTGTACTGCTCGAAAATGCGCATGCGCGCCAATTTGACGCATACAAGCATCGTATCTGTAGATGTAGATATATGTAGATACGTTTGTCTTTTTTACCACATAAAATGCAATATAAACCCATTGTTTAACTTTTGACAGTTTGCAAAAAAGTACGTTTAACAACTTTGGAACCTTAAAGAATCCTAACCTATTTTCATGGATAAAACCGGCCAAGCAAACGTAAGCTACACATGCGCACTGTTGAGCAGTTACTCATAAGAGAGAGAGAGGCAACTATGATTTTTTTCTCACTTTCTCTGGACATATTTTTCTTTCGAGAACAATAGACATTCTCCTTCCATGTCTATATGTTCTAAGGGCCAAGCAAACGTAAGCTACACATGCGCACTGTTGAACAGTTACTCATAAGAGAGAGAGGCAACTATGATTTTTTTCTCACTTCCTCTGGACATATTTTTCTTTCGAGAACAATAGGCATTCTCCTTTCATGTCTATATGTTCTAAGATTTTTCCAATGTATTGCAATATAGACTAAGGTTCCCAGCAAACACAGTTACATAACGGCAATGTTAATAAAATAAAATCGAAAGTAACACGCAATATAACATGCGCGTTACATGTAATGTCCATGTTAGTTGTAATTTCCCACTCATAAGAAAAATAACAGTTACATAACAGTTGTATCATATTTGTTATACAGCCCTGCCGAAAATGTACGATTAAAACCGATTTAAAAAAAAAGTAATCCGAATCGATCGGGATTTCTGCACCGAAAATATGGTATTAAAACCGATTGAAAATAAGAACCCAATCGGAACCCAGATAGATTTATTAAAACAGAATACATTAATGTAAATGTAATAAATGTTTAATTTACAAAAAATATTTTTTGTATTCTTTTCGTTAAAAAAGATTAAAAAAAGATTAAATTTGAATTAAACATTTCATTTATGTATAAAATTAAATAACAATACAAATTGTTATTTACGCATAAAAATATAAAATTTTATGTGGAACAGCGTTCCACACACACATCATGTTTGAAAAAAATGAGAGCGAGTATTTGTCTGGAGGTTACAATAAGCTGCTCCTAAAAGTCTCATTGAAGTATAAACTGGGGAGTCGGCCGCCGTGGCGCCTAGATATAACGCATGTGGCCGCACTCGACTCACGAGAAAATCTCTCATGGCGTGGCCACCTAGTGGTGGCGTCAGAACTCACTTGTTAAATCCATTTTAATTCGAAATTACAGCATTTCATAAATTATAATTAAATCAAATTTTAATGCGATGTAACACGTTGAGACGCTAACAATTCTTATGTACCATTTTTAAATATATATTTTGATGATAACACTATAAACCACGTTAACAAATTTGTAAAATTGTCCGAAAGCTAAGTTTTTTTTAGCAATTAATAATTCTTGACAACCGTCAAGAAAAAAATAGTTTCCGAACATTTTTACAAATTAGTTAAAATGATGTACAATGTTATTTTATCAAAATAGCTTTTTATTTAAAAAATAGCACGCAAGAATTTTCAGCGTTTCAGCATATCATTTCTCGCTACTAATGTCAGGATTTTGAAATGTGGTCGCTGAGAGTATTTAAGAGTCTTAATACAAATAAATTAAAATTTAAAAAATTTTTATATTATGCATTACACTTAAATAATTCACGAAAGCGATATTAAAATCAATTACGATTCGTATATAATTAAAACCGATTACTTTTTAATCCGCTTATGGATTGAATCGATTAAAACAGATTAAAATCACTTAAAAAGGATTCCGTTTTAATCGGTTTTAATCATTTTCAGCAGTGAGGAGTCGTATTAATAATTCAGTTTTATAACAGTTACATTATTAAAATAAAATGTTTGTTATATAAACCTGCTAAATGGCAGTTATATGACTGTTATAAGTTATTGCGTTGTAATCAACAATTCAATTTTAGATAACTACAATATCGCTAGAATGTAAAAATTCGTTATATAACGTGACACACGCAAGTTATATAACTATTATTTTCTGTGTTTGCTGGGTTAGGTTCCAAAACATTTTTTCCAAGGAAAATTTTATTTGAAATATATAATACGTGTAACATGTACAATATTATATTGAGTGAAATTTTCTTTGTAGATGATGTTTTGAAATGTAGCCTATATATTATATTTTGTTTACAAATTAAATAAAATATAATTTAATGTGTAAATGTAGATCGGAAATTATTGAAAAAGTTAAAATTTAAAAAGTAATACTTATTTTTATTATTTAAAATTGGTTTTTTTTTGCCTTTTTAAAATCTATTGTATATATCTAAATATGTAAACTACATTTTAGGAAGTCAGAAAAATTAATTTTAAATTTAATATATAATATTTTTTATTAAAAATTATCCTTAATAATCTAAAATGACTCACATCAAAATGATGATAGCTTGTTATGTAGGGAAACAGTTTGTATATTTTTAAAATTAATCTTTTTTAAATTTTGTATGTTTAATAATCGTTTTTTTTTATTTCATAAACCAATGTATAATTTTTTTTATTCCTAAAAAGGAGAGAGAGAGAGAGAGATTTTGTTTTGTGCTGTTTGTGCTATGAAAAACTTTTAAAGGAAATATGAAAAGATATGAAAAAGTCAGCATCTTTTCTGAAAATTTTCATGTGTGTGAATTTTGATATATTTCAATATTACTCATGCTACAATTCTTTCTTAAAAAAACCTCAAACATCTGAAAAAATTAAAAGTAATTTTTTAAATACATTTTTATAAATTTAAAATTTGAAAAATTTTTTTTAATATTACAAAGAATTATAAGAAAAATTTTTGTTGAGAAACAACTGTGAAATTTAATAATTTTGTATTGAAAATGAAGAAGAGTCCACAAAAAATATCATACATGCGTTTTATTTGCAGACAAAAGAGAGATATGGAAAGGAATGCAAAATATGTATGCGACCGTTCACAGTGTTCAGATGGTGTCCAGGAGCAAGAATGAGATTTAAAAAAACCGAAGTTTGCCAGACGTGCAGTCGATTGAAGAACGTATGTCAAACATGTCTACTGGATTTGGAATACGGCCTGCCCATTCAGGTCCGCGATGCTGCTTTAAAGATTAAGGATGATCTTCCGCGTTCAGATGTAAATAAGGAATATTATGTACAAAATATAGACAACGAAATCGGCAAAATTGATCCGACGACGCCGGCTGGCGCCGTCGGGAAGTCCGCTGCAGCTAGCGATTTGCTGATGAAGCTGGCTAGAACGAGTCCTTATTATAAGCGAAACAGGCCGCACATTTGCTCGTTCTGGGTAAAAGGCGAATGCAAGAGAGGCGAGGAGTGTCCTTATCGGCATGAGAAGCCAACGGATCCCGATGATCCACTAGCGGATCAAAATATAAAGGATCGTTACTATGGGGTGAACGATCCGGTGGCAGATAAGTTGATGCGCCGGGCAGCAGCGATGCCGAAGCTAGACCCGCCTGAGGACAAGTCTATCACGACGCTGTACATCGGCAATTTGGGCGATGTATTGACGGAGAAGCAACTACGCGACCATTTTTATCAGTATGGTGAAATCCGCATGGTAACGATGGTGCAGCGGCAGCAGTGTGCCTTCATCCAATACACGCAGCGGAGCGCGGCCGAGGCGGCGGCAGAGAGGACGTTCAACAAGCTAATTCTAGGCGGCAGACGGCTCACGATCAAGTGGGGTCGTTCGCAGGGTAGACAAACTGTTTCTGCGGCGGATACGACGAGGGAGATCCTTGAACCCGTACCGGGACTGCCAGGTGCATTGCCGCCGCCACCAGAAAACATGGGCAATAATTTCTTCAATCTACAAACCACTCCTGGCATAATGCCGCCGATGATGATTCCGCCGCCGCCGGTTGCCCCTCAATTCATGTTCCCGCCGCAAATGGCTACTGCTACCGCAGCACCAATTTTCCCTCCGGGAACGACCCCCATTCATTATCCGAGCCAGGATCCGTCCAGGATGGGCGCATCACAGGGTATTGGCAAGCCCTGGCCGGAGGAATAATTTAATAATACAATGTGAATTTTTGTAATTGTAATGATAATATTTGTAGCGGAAATATATGTTCTTTCTTTTAACTTTTATATTGTCCAGTAATAATATTAAGGTGATGCTGGAGTGACGGTGGAACTCATTCTATGTTGGTATTGCATTTTTTTTACGGAAAGTCGAGCGACTCGTGGTCGCGTGCGAGGCAAAGGGTAATGGGAATAACGCTACGCCAGGCGAACAGGCTCTTTGTCAAATACTCGTGAATACATTATCTGTTCTTGTTTTCGACTTCAGCCCCATCTGATGCAAGATCTTTTAAGTACTATGTTACATTACTGCTCTGTTATTCTTCAAACTGATTTAGCATGTCAATTTACACATGAAATTTTCAAATCATAATTAAAATACATGGTGTTATAGTTTATTTTTTTATATATGAATATAAATAAAAATAAATCTTTATAAATATAAATAAGATACTAAAAAATATCATATTCTATTTTTTTGAGACTTATCTATTATTTTTTGTTTTTTTTTTTACTTTTGATTCAACTATTGGAAGCTAATTGTCATATAATTATTAAAATAGTATACTGTAGTGATTATTGCAAAAATTTGTTTTGAAATCAATAATCACTACAGTTAAAAACTATTGAACAATAATTATTGCATATACTGATTATGAAATCAAATCGCGGCTTTCGATAGCACGGTCATAACCAATACAACACAGAACAGCAATGTTGCAAATTGCAATGCAATATTGCGGAAATATTATAAAAACATTGCAATGTTGAATGTTGAAATGTGAATGTTTTTTCAATATTGAATCTATATTTTTCTACGTTGATTGTTATAATAATGTTGCTGCAACATTGAAACAACATTGAACAAATTTTTAACGATATTTTTTTTTTATTTTGTAAAAATGAACGAAAATAGTAAGTTATGCAAATAGAAAATTTATATATTGATTTTCCTATATTGATTGTAAATGTTGAATTAACATATCAGTAACATCGAATTGTAAAATTGTGAAAATTGCAGCCAATCGCGAAATGTAGATTTAATATTGAAAAACATTACAAAAACATCTAATAATCCCAGCGTTGGCAAAAAACTTATTTTTATTTGAAACAAAAATTTTTTAAATTTAAAACATTTTGTTTCTGTTTTATTTGTGTTTTTTTTAAGTAACCAAAACATATTTTAGACAAAAAAAACATGTTTTAAACAAGCAAATAATTTGGTAGCTCTGAGCTATGTGAATATTTGAATCTTTTGCCAGTCTAATTTCAAATGAACAAAATAAATTCAATTTTTTCCTTTCTTTAATTATAAACAAAATTCTTAATTTAATAATTTTATTAATTTTTTAAAATAAACTATTTTAAATAT
Source organism: Solenopsis invicta (assembly GCF_016802725.1). Taxonomy (NCBI): domain Eukaryota; kingdom Metazoa; phylum Arthropoda; class Insecta; order Hymenoptera; family Formicidae; genus Solenopsis; species Solenopsis invicta. The sequence goes on from NC_052679.1 coordinate 11,077,258, forward strand.
TTTTTTGAAAAAAATAATTTTTTTAATTAACTTTTATTTTAAAATATTTATAATATTTGTAATTATCTATTTAATAATTTTACTATTTTATGTATAATTTATCTTTTAATTACTCTTTTTTCAATTATTAAAATTTGTTTTATTATAATAAATCAACCTCATTACAAAACTTATTAGGTGGTAAACTTAGTTTCCGCGGTTTTTTTACTTAAAAAACTCATTTATTTCAATACCAAAAGCAAAAAATACGTCAATCAAAATATTTTCCCTCGCTGGCTGTTAGCGATATTTTGGTTCACCAAATCGTGCTGCATCGATCGGAACAAGTAATAATCTGAAGGAGCTAAGTCTGGTGAATACGTTGGGTGCGGGAGAACTTCTCACAAGCTGCATCAATGTTTCTTTGACGGTTTTTGCAACATGTGGTCGAGCGTTGTCGTGCAAAAGCATAACTTTGCATTGATTGCTGGCTACTGATTGCGGGTCTTTTTTCCAACAGTGCTTCATTCAGACGGTTCAATTGTAATTGATATCGATCCCCAGTGATGCTTTCGTTTGGTCTGACTAGCTCGTACTAAACGACACCTTGCATATCCCACCAAATGCAGAGCATTGCTTTCTGGCCATGGATATTGTAAGGAATTTTCAGGATGGTATTGACCGACTCGAGATTACTGGCTTATGACACTCTTTATTTCTTTAAACGACAAGTTTGACTCGACAGACTCTCGCGCTTACACACCTCTTTGCACGCCGACACGATGGAGAGTGACGAGCTCCGGAATTTCCGCCTATTGCTCCGGAAATTAAAGCCGATCGGAGCGTTTCTTACATTAATCACATTTTGCACGCTCTTACATTTTGCAAGCCGTAATTTGGCGCCATCGCACGGTGGCTAGCTAACGCTTACAATATTTCGCTTTAATATGGATGTTGATGATTGGCCGGGATTCACCCATGACTTTTTGCGTTTTGGATTGTCAAAGTAGATCCATTTTTCATCGTCAGTTACAATGCGCTACAAAAAACTTTTTTCTACTTGGTGAGCAGAGAAACAGAGATATTTAAGCGATTCGCAATGGCATTTTCGGATAATTCATGTGGTATCAATTTTCGGCGGGTCCCGATAGCACACAAACTACTCACAATGGCAGATGCCTAGAGATTTTCCGTAGGTTGGGTTAGATAAGTCATGATGATTGGTTGGTGGGCTATTGGGATGTGCGCTATCGGAACCCTCCCATCAATTTTCCTTCTTTCTGAATTTTCCCCATTGCATATAGACGTTTGGAAACAATCATCAGAATAACATTTAATACTTCAGACAATTCATTGAGCGTTTGACTTGAGTCTTCGTCTAGTAGTTCTTGCAATTTGGTGTCTTCAAATTTTTTGGGTTGACCTGAGCGTCGTTTATCGTTTACATCATAATCACCACTCCTAAATCGCTGAAATCATTCTTGCCATGTTCTTTCTGAGGAAGCATAATTGCCATAAGCTTTGACAAGCAATTTGTGAGCTGCAGCTGCAGTTTTTTTCAAATCGAAGTAATGAAGCAACATATGTCGAAAAAACAACTTATCACGTATCATCTTTAATCAAAAGAAGAAAATGGCACAGTTTGCTTAAATGAATCTTTTCACACTGAATTTTATTAACAAATGTCTAACCTCTAAAATGCAGCCAGTTTCAGATGTCAAAGTAAATTATACCTACAACTAGCGTCATCTAACTGGGAGCCGGGGAAACTAAGTTTACCACCTAATAAATAATAATTCCTTACTTTTTACCCATAAATACGAATTAAATTATTAATATAATTTAATTATCTGTATTTAAACTCCCCTAAATATCTTCTATTGACGAAATTACAGACTATTATTAGGATTATTCTTATTCAAATTATCAAAGGATATCTTTTATCCATTCATTATTGTCCTAATACCTCTTATGCCTTTAATAGAATTATCTACATTATACAAAATATCTCAAATGGATGATTAATACACTTAACATCCACATTAACGGAACAATATTCTTTTTTATTTGTATATACACACATACAGTAGCGTGCAAAGGTTTCCGGCTAGTGACATTTTGTACTCTAATTTATTAAAAAATAGCCTAATAAAATTTTCATTATCATTGTTTTACTATATTATTTCGTTACCTAATCTTATACTCATACCTGATAATTATAGGAATTTTATTAGGTTGTTTTTTAATAAATTAGAGTACAAAATGTCACTGGCCGGAAACTTTTGCACGCTACTATATATATTGCCCGAGGAATTTATTCAGTTAAATCAGGAATAATTAGATGAAGCCATGGAATATGTTCAATTCGTATCACCCTGCAGCCATTCCTGACGTTATGTCTTACAGAGCAAATACTTCTCCATTCAAAAATTATCTTCTTTCCAAAGAAACTATTAAAAATGTTAAGCCGATAATATGGTAGCTTGCGTTAAAAAATAGTATTAATACCGTAACGTTTGACTAACACAACTTCATACTGCAATTGCTTCTTTTGCTAGTATAGAGAGGCTCTTCTCAGCTTTTGGTTTAGTGCATACAAAATTAAAAAGACAGATTAGGTACAGAAAAAGCTACAAAATTAGTAACAGTTTTGAAGGCACTAGTACCCGTATTCATAGTCCCTTCTTAAGAAATGAGGATTTCTTGTTTCTGTCTGTCGTTGTTTTGTATAGGGTAAAACATACTACGTGAAACAAAGACAGACAATAAGGAATCCTCGTTTTTCAAGGAACAATCTATGAATACTGTCATAAACAAAGAAATTAAGGTTGATGAAATTGAACATGAGATTGAGTCTGTAGAATATAAATATTTATAAATAAAACATTAACAAGTATTTTTGCGACTTATCTATTAGTATTTGTTTTTTTTTATAATTTTTTTTCAAATAATTTATGTTTTATTTGCGATGATTTGAATAGTTTTAAACTATTGTTTAAAACTGTTTAAAAGAAAAGTGTTTAAAACAAAGCTCAATGTTTAAACAAGTTTTAAACACATTGTTTTAAACATTTTGTTTAAAAGATGCCAATCCTGAACAATCCGTTGAATCTATGTCTTAGAAATATTGCAATTCAACATTGATTCAATATTGATTTTACATCTATTCAATGTATAAGGAAAATGCTTGTGCTTTTTTAATTTCAAGATTACTTTCTTGAGTACATAAATATTATCAGTATACGAAACAGGTCCGTGAATGAAAAAACCTTGATCTGCATCTCAATGAACAGACAATATTTTTTAAATGCTTTTTAAATATTAAAAAAAATTTTTAAATATTTAGTTTGATTATTGTATCATATTGACTTTTTTCTATTTGTATTCTTGATTTATACGAATAACAGAAAAGTTATTTTAGATGCTACTATACATTTGTGAAAATCAATAAAAAAATAATGTTATATATGTTTATATAAATATACTTTAATAGTCTCTTTTTAATAACATATATTAACTTGATCTATCAGTGATATACATAAGCGTGCGACCATACTACCAAAAGTCGTGATCTGCGATCCGTGAAATAGTGATTATTGACTTTTCAATAGTTTGTTTCAATAGTTTGTAAGAGGCACCGTGCGTCCTTTTACTATGATTTAAAGAACTCATAAATATAAACTCAAAAATATTTCAAATTTTAATTAAAATTTGTTAGAAGCATATTTCTAAGAAGATATCAATCTATCGAAAAATGTAAAAAAATCGATTTTGTTAAGTCTTACTTTAGCGTTTCTTAAGACGTCATAATATTTTCTTTATTAACTTAATTGTAATAACAATACTGGAATCTGGAATAAGGTCTTTCCGGTATCAGTTATAATATCATTCCAGCAAACACAGAAAAGAATAGTTATATAACTTGTGTGTGTTACGTTATATAACGAATTTTTACATTCTAGCAATATTGTAGTTATGTAAAATTGAATTGTTGATATTACAACACAATAACTTATAATAGTCATATAACTACCGTTTATCAGGTTTATATAACAAACATTTTAATAATATAACTGTTATAAAACTAAATTATTAATACGACTCCTCCCTGCCAAAAATGTGTGATTAAAACCGATTAAAACGGAATCCTTTTTAATTGATTTTAATCTGTTTTAATCGATTCAATCCACGAGCGGATTAAAAAGTAATCGGTTTTAATTATATACGAATCGTAATTGATTTTAATATCGCTTTCGTGAATTATTTAAGTGTAATGCATAGTATAAAAATTTTTTAAAATTTTAATTCATTTGCATTAAGATTCCTAAATACTCTCAGCGACCACGTTTCAAAATCCTGACATTAGTAGCGAGAAATGATATACTGAAACGCTGAAAATTCTTGCGTGCTATTTTTTAAATAAAAAACTATTTTGATAAAATAACATTGTACATCATTTTTACTAATTTGTAAAATTGTTCGGAAATTATTTTTTTCTTGACGGTTGTCAAGAATTATTAATTGCCAAAAAAAAACATAGCTTTCGGACAATTTTACAAATTTGTTAACGTGATTTATAGTGTTGTCATCAAAATATCTATTTAAAAATGGTACATAAGAATTGTAAGCGTCTCAACGTGTCACATCGCATTAAAATTTGATTTAATTATAATTTACGAAATTCTGTAATTTCGAATTGAAATGAATTTAACAAGTGAATTCTGGCGCCACCACTAGGTGGCCACGCCGTGGGAGATTTTCTCGTGAGTCGAGTGTGGCCACATGAGTTATATCTAGGCGCCACGGCGGCCGATTCCCCAGCTCATACTTCAGTGAGGGCCAGTTTCACAACCTACGGTTAATTTAATTAACCGGTTAAATGTCAATCGTGATTGGTTATTTTTGGTTAATTTTACTTAACGACAAATGTGATTGGTCAATTCCGATAGAAGAATAAGCCGATTAAGTTAACTGAAGGTTGTGAAACTGGCCCTGAGACTTTTAGGAGCTGCTTATTGTAATCTCGAGACGAATACTCACTCTCACTTTTTTCAAACATGATGTGTGTGTATGTGTGTGTGGAACGCTGTTCCACATAAAATGTTATATTTTTATGTGTAAATAACAATTTGTATTGTTATTTAATTTTGTACTTAAATGAAATGTTTAATTCAAATTTAATCTTTTTTTAATACTTTTTAACGAAAAGGATACAAGAAATATTTTTTGTAAATTAAACATTTATTACATTTACATTAATGTATTCTATTTTAATAAATCTATCTGGGTTTCGATTGGGTTCTTATTTTCAATCGGTTTTAATACCATATTTTTGGTGCAGAAATCCCGATCGATTCGGATTACTTTTTTTTTATCGGTTTTAATCGTACATTTTCGGCAGGGCTGTATAACAAATATGATACAATTGTTATGTAACTGTTATTTTTCTTATGAGTGGGAAATTACAACTAACATGAACATTACATGTAACGCGTATGTTATATTGCGTATTACTTTCGATTTTATTTTATTAACATTGCCGTTATGTAACTGTGTTTGCTGGGATTAAATCAAATCTCTAAATATCTATCGGTAAATGTGAGGTACTTGCATTACATTTACCGACATGCGAAAGAATACTGCCTTTTCCACGTTATTATTGTTATGTGTCTGTAGGTATGACGACAATATTGATTTTCAGCCTGACACAAGTTTAAGTCCACTACAGTACTATCTCTTGTTCAGCTGACGTTCAAAATGTGGCAGGACAACGAAGTCAAATTTGACGTTTCTCATTCGTAATTATAAAACTCAATTATTTGCAAATTGTTGAGCTTTTAGATTAAATAATGATGCTAATGTTAAGTTTCATTTTATCATCAAACATTCTCCGCACATTCGCTGGTAAAAACATAGCATAAAGAAAATGTAAATAAGGCGTAAAATCGAAGCATAGATAAAGCGTATAGACAGAGTGATGAAAACGTAATCGAATCTTTAAGTAACGTAGATTGAAACATTGGTAATGAAATGTTTACTAAATATAAACGAAATGTTAATAAAAAGTTACTTCTCCGCGAATGTACACCAAAAGTAACGAAATGTAATGGAAACATAAACATGTTTGAATTCTTATGTTTATGATAATGCTCCATTATTTTCTGATAAAATGTGGAGCTTTTTTATTATAAACGCAGTGTATAATTAGCGAAATAAATTCAAAGATCTTGTATCAAACATGAATTTTATTTAATAAATATAAAGCATACACATAAACAAAATGTAATCTCATTATATAAACATACAAATTTGAATCACTTTACTTTAATATTATAAAGTTAGTAAGATTTTAGTGACACAACTCATAAATTATAATTTATTTCATGAATAGGAAACAATAAAGTATTAATGTAATTATTATCTACTTACATAATCATGGAGCCTCATAATAATTAATTATATTATTAACAATGGTCCGCGAGGTGAGCTCACCGAAGTCAATGCACAAAAGGAACGTTAAATATTTAAAACGTTGCTAAGAGATATAAAGATGAAACGCATAATCGATTGATTAGTTATGCGATCTATTGCAACTAAATCAATTTTATCAACTAACACTCTCCCTTAAATCTGATTTAGTTTCATTACAATTTTATCTTTTAAATTAATAAAATTCCAAGTATTAAATTGTTTTTATTTTTCTTGAATAAATATTGCTCACTGTATAGAGACTTAAAATCTTTTTTTTTTCAGAAAACTGGAAAATTAATGTTCCATCTCAAAGGCGCCTGTTTTAGTTCATATAAATCTTTCTTGAGTTTTAAAATTTTATTTTTATAATTATAACCTTTGGGTGGATACATAAAGATATTTTCATTCAAGTCCCCATACAAAAAAACTGTCTTGACATCAAATGTTAATATTTTAAAGTTTTTTAAAGTTGCTATTGCAAAGATATTTCTTAATCTACTTCACTCTACTCAATCTATCACTTTGTCCTATCACAGGATTGTACGTTTCTTGATAATCGATGTCTTTTTTCTGTCCATATCTTTTTATAATAAATCTGATTTTATAATCACCATTTTGTTTAATTCTAAAAACCCATTTATTATGTAAATGTTTCCCATTTTTAATATGTATTTTCTTTAAGAGAATTATTTTTTTCATTTATCGCTTTTGTCCATTTTTCTTTTTCATCACCAGTAGTAGCTTCTTCAAAAATAAGATATACAAAATCTTTTTATTTTTTTGGAGTTTTCCTTTGTCTTGTAGATTCTTCTTGGTTCTATTCCATCTTCAGTAGAATTTTCCTCTTCTTCCTCTTGAGTATCCTCTTGACTTTCAGCATCTATAAAGATGTCTTTATTTTCTTCAACTGTACTATTATTTTTTTCTTGTTCTTCTTCTGTATCTTTATTTGAAATATTTAGCAAATTAACTGCTTTTTTCTTTTCTACAGAATCTATATTTTTCAACTCTGTAATAGTTTTAAATTTTACATCTTTTACAATAAATTACATTTCTTTTATCTTTATTCCAAAGTCTGTAACCACATGGTGCATATATATTCAACAAATTGATAGCTTTCACTTCTTTTATCTAACTTTTTTAAAGGTCCAAAACTTTTGCATAACATTCTCTTCCAAAAATTTGCAAATTCTTCAAGTTTGATTTCTTATCTTCTCACATTTCAAAAAGTGTTTTTTCCAAAGTTACCGTTGGCGATTTATTGAGTACATACGTTGCAGTATACAATGCCTCGCCCCACATTTCCTTTTTCATTTCTGCATCAAAAAGCAAAGCTCTAACTTTTTCCACTAAAGTTCCGTTTAAGCGTTCTGCTCTGCCATTCAATTGAAGAGAATAAGGTACAGTCGTGTCCAATTCAATTCCTTTATTTTTACACGAGGATAAAACTGTATTATTTATAAATTCTCTCCCGTTGTCACATCTCGTCATTTTAGCAACTTTCATGTTCTATTTTGCTTCAACTCTGCTAATATACTCTTTGATTTTTTCAGTTGCTTCAATTTTCGTTTTCAACAAATATACCATTACAAAATGTGTATAATCATTCAGAAAAGTGATGAAGTGTTTATTTCCATCCTATGTATCGGGTGAAATTGGACCACATAAATCCGTGTGTATTAATTATAATGGCTTCTTCGCTCTTGCTCTTAAAGTATTAAATTTTTCTCTTGCTTGTTTAACTTTGAAACAAGTTCTGCAAAATTTTTCCGACTTCATAAATTCTGTTGTTGACACGTCCATTCCGTTCGTCATCTTCATAAGATTCATCAAATTATCATATCCCAAATGACCAAGTTTTTTATGCCACATTTCCGCTAAATCAAAAATTTTTTCAAATAAATAACTCTTATCTTTTCTTATTTCTTTTAGTTTAACTTTATAATAATACGTTCGTGCCTGGAGTCCGATTCTAGGGTTCATGTTTTGTTCTTAGTTGTTTTTACATTCATGACTATTATAATCGGATGCTGCGTCAGTGATCACGAATGTATCGTAGTGTTAGTAAATTATGTTTTGACAACCGGCCGATGTAACCTCAGTTTTGATCGGTGACATCTCAGAAATATTCCAAAGCTTAATTGAAAGGAATCGGATCAAAGCTTTTGGTATATCAGATAAGTTGTAGTTTTAAAAATAAAAAGTGTTTTTATTTGGCAATAAGAAAATATACTTTGTGAGCTGTTTTTCTCACAATTATAGGTAATAATAAAACTTGGCGCGAGACATTACCGTATTCCTTAATAAATGTAAGGATAGTCAACAACGGAGTCTTTGTGATAATAAATATTTTATTGGAGGCAATCACAGAAAAGTCTCAGAAGTCTCCGAATCATCAAAAATACCAGATGTCTCAGAATCATAAGATATTTCAGATACTAACCACATTAAGAATGTAGGTTAGTAAAATTAAATTTTTTTGTATTAATGTTTCGCATCCAATCTTAGTGAAGATCGTAGCCCTGGAACAGCGAGTATCTGAATTTAAATTAAGTTATTAATCCTTTTCTTATAAAAATTTTTTTACCGTTTTTAACAAAATTAATAATTTGAAATTAAAAATTAATGAAATAAATAATATTATAAATAAATAATATTATTTTAATAATTTAAAATTAATAATTAATACGATAATTTTTCTGCTATAATCTATTTTATAATTTTAGATATTAAATTTTAGAAAACTGACAAAAATTCCTGGCTAGGAATTTCTGAAATTCCAGGGGTTTTTCCAGGATACATTAAATTCCAGGATTCATGGACATTTAAGGATTGCTGGACATCGTGACTAAACAGTAATCGATTCAATAGTCTTTATTATCAATGACCAGCTGTAGTTTGATTGACATTGACAGCGATAGGTGCTGGCATATTTCAGGTTTGTCATGAATGCTGTTTCATATGTTTATGTGCTGGATTAATGCGTCTCGAGTTCTGATTGAATCTCTATCCTTGCTTATAATTCACCACAAAGGGCTTAACCGAATAAGTATGGTGAAAATGCCCCCACAGCTTTTTGAGTTAGCCTTTTTTTCTAAGATAACTAATATGAAAAGACGCTTACATAACAAATTTAAGATTTCTATATGGAGACGTGACCAAGATAGAGCAAAAAATCGATGTTTTTACGATTTTCTTAGTAACAAATTAAACAAAATTCTGAAAAATTAATTACACTTGAACATTAATAAATATATGTTTTACATTTGTTTTCGATGTGAATCTCAATTATAAAAAATAAAAATAACTTTAACATTTTATCCACCTTGATTTTGCTAACTTACGACCTTGAAAAAATTATATGTAATCTCTGTTCCTAATTTCTAAAAAACATTTTTTTTCAGATTTTTTCAAAAAGTGCGTCACAATTAAAAAATTAAAATAACATTTTTCGTTAATTTATTTTTCAAAAAATGAACAGGTAAATCGTTTTTATCAGCTCTTTAACGTTTTATTTGTCTATGAAATTCCATATTGAATTTTTTTGTTGATCACAAGTTGAAAGTTAGTGATTGCTAAATTATTTTTTAAATTTTATAATTCCATAATATAAGGTTTTTATTTCATATTTATGAAGGTAAATCGTTTTTATCAGCTTTAACGTTTTATTTGTCTATAAAATTTTATATTGAAATGTTTTGTTGATCCTAAGTTAAAAGTCAGTGATAGTTAATTATTTTTTAATTTTTATAATTTTATAAGGTTTTTAATTCATAAATATGAAATTACACTTAGACATTAATAATATTACACTTGGCTATTAATTTAATATTACACTTAGATATTAATGAAAATACTTTTTATATTTTTTTTCCGTGCGAATTTTGATTATAAAAAAATGAAAATAACTTTTAAACATTTTTTTCACCTTGATTTGGTTGATAGACTACCTTACATGTGAATCTTTGTTCTTAACACCTACAAAGAATATTTTTTTTCAGATTTTTTCAAAAGGTGCGTCACAATAAAAAAAAATAACATTTTTTTGTTAATTTTTTTCGCAACATGAGCAGGTAAATTGTTTCTATCAATTCTTTAATGTTTTATTTGTCTATAAAATTTTATATTGAAATGTTTTGCTGATTACAAGTTAAAAGTTAGTGATAGCTAAAGTATTTTTTATATACAGGGTGATTCAGAATAACCCGTTGTCTTTCAAGGGACATAATCCTGGTCGAATTCTAAGACGATTTTTTCTTTGCCAAAAATTTGTCAGACGTTTAGATTTTGAAATATCACCCGATTAAGTTAGCGTATCACGGGTCGAATACAGATGGTACGCAGGGGCGGCGCATTCACCGTTACGCGCGGGTATGGTGCCTGCTGTGCTCAGCTAATACAACACACAAGTCTTTCTCCCCTCTCACTCTCTCTCTCTCTCTCTCTCTCTCTCTCTCTGTCACATCACAATGCTAGCTTTAACTTAAAAATGTAATTAATTTTCTACTTAATTTTAATGATTTTAATAAGAGAAGTGCCAGGAAATTCTTTATACAGTCGAAGAATCGAACAAAAAATTGCACGAAATTTAGATATTTAATTACATTTAATAAATTATGTCATTGCAAGTATTCAAACAAATATTTATTAAAATTTAATAACTTTTTTTCTCAATGTAGAATCTCTTGATATAAAAAAATAATTTTAATAAAATAAATAGAAAAATATTTTTCAATAAATTTTATTATTAAAAACAATATTAATCACTACTTTACTTTTAAATTGCCGCGTTTTAACTTCTGTTCGACCAATCACGCATTCATATTCGATCATAACGTATCCCATAAAATCAGTCGGCTCTTTCCTGTTGTCGAGTAAACACGTGTTGTCTGTTCGTCGCGCGTAAACACGGGTTTTATCGAGCTACATATTTTCGCACGCCGAATGACTAATAATTATTTACAGTGATCGTTACTCGAAGTGATCGTTAATTAGTTACTCAAGTTTTATTGATCAAGTGAATAAATTGTGTATTATGATATTAAAGTGATAATTTACGAGAGGATCAAGGAAACTTTGGTCTGTCTTATTGTGGAGACAACTAATTGATCGCTGTACAGAATAATACGTAAGTAAATGCATGTCCAAACTTGTTTACGCAGGCACGCGCGCACGTGCGTTTGCTTTCTCTCTCTCTCTCCTTCCCCCCCCCTTCTCTCTGTAACAAAAAAAGTACTACTGTTTCTAAAAACTCGAGATGTAAATACTTTTGTAGATTTCGTGCAATTCTTTGTTCAATTCTTTGACTGTACAAAGAATTTCCTGGCACTTCTCTTATTAAAATCATTAAAATTAAGATAAAAATTAATTACATTTTTAAGTTAAAGCTAGCATTGTGATGTGATAGAGAGAGAGAGAGAGAGAGAGAGAGAGAGAGAGAGAGAGAGAAAGAAAGTGAGAAAGGAGAAATACTTGTGTTGTATCAGTTGAGCGCAGCAGGCACCTCACGACACACCCGCACGTAACGGTGAGTGTGCCGCCCCTGCGTACCATCTGTATTCGACCCTTGATACGCTAACTTAATCGGCTGATATTTTAAAATCTAAGCGTCTGACAAATTTTTGGCAAAGGAAAAATCGTTTTAGAATTCGACCAGGAATACGTCCCTTAAAAGACAACGGGTTATTCTGAATCACCCTGTATTATAATGTCATAACATATGGTTTTATTTCATATTTATGAAGATAAATCGTTTTTATCAGCTTATTAACGTTTTATTTGTCTATAAAATTCCTTATTGAAATATTTTGCTGATCATAAGTTGAAAAATAGTAATAGCTAAATTATTTTTCAATTTTTATAATTCCATAACATAAACATTTATTTCATATTTATGAAATAAAAACCTTATGTTATGGAATTATAAAACTTAAAAAATAGTTTAGCTATCACTAACTTTCAACTCGTGATCAGCAAAATATTTCAATATTGAATTTTAGAGACAAATAAAACGTTAAAAAGCTAATAAAAATGATTTACTTTCATAAATGTAAAATAAAAACCTTATGTTATGAAATTATATAAATTAAAAAATAATTTAGCAATAACTAACTTTCAATTTTTGATCAGCAAAACATTTCAATATAGAATTTTATAGACAAATAAAACGTTAGAAAGCTGATAAAAATGATTTACCTGCTCATTTTTTGAAAAAATTTAACAAAAAATGTTATTTTAATTTTTTAATTGTGACGCACTTTTTGAAAAATATCTGAAAAAAAAATTTTTTTTAGAAGTTGGGAACAGAAATTACATGTATTTTTTTCAAGGTGATAAGTCAACAAAATCAGGGTGGATAAAATGTTTAAAAGTTATTTTCACTTTTTTACAATTAAAATTCACATTAAAAACAAATGTAAAAAATATTTTTATTAATGTCCAAGTGTAATTGATTTTTCAGAATTTTTTCAGAATTTTTTCAGAATTTTGTTTAATTTGTTACTAAGAAAATCGTGAACATGTAAAAAAATCGATTTTTCGCTCTATCTTGGTCACATCTCTATATAGAAATTTAAAATTTGGTATGTAAGCGTTTTTTCATATAAGTTACCTTAGAAGAAAAGGCCAACTCGAAAAGCCATGGGAGCATTTTCACCACATTTATTCGGCTAAGCCCTTTGTAGGGAATTATGGGTCAAGAATAGAGATTCGATTAGCACAGAACTCGAGACGCATTAATTTAGCACATAAATAATGTATGGAACAGCATTCGTGACAAACCTGAAATATGCCAGCACCTATCGCTGTTAATGTGAATCAGGCTACAGTGGGTCATTGACAAAGACTATTGAATCGATTACTGTTTAGTCACAGTGTCCAGCGATCCTTGAATGTTCATGAATCCTGAAATTGTCCTCGAATTTAATGTATCCTGGAAAACCTCTGAAATTTCAGAACTAGCCTGGATTTTTTGTCATTTTCCTAAAATTTAATGTCTAAAATTATAAAATAGATTATAGTAGAAAAATTATTGTATTAATTATTAATTTTAAATTATTAAAATAATATTATTTATTTTATTAATTTTTAATTTCAAATTAATTTTGATAAAAACGGTGAAAAAATTTTGGTAATACTGAAGGAAACGGTCTTCCTCACCGATTTTGACGAAATTAAGCTCATTTGACGCGTTTTTACATGAAACTAACAAATCTGGCAAAAAAAGTGTCGCTCTGCCACGAAAACCGAGATATCAATCATTAAAGTTAGCGATTGTACAGGTTAGAAGTTAGAATATCAGTTATCTCGGCGTAATGTAAAGAACTGAGCATGCGCTGTGATAGAAATGTGCACGAAATTTGAAACGTTTCTTTATTAATAATTACATCATTGTATATTTTATTCCTCCCTCCCTGTTAATTATAAAATATATTATACAAATGTTCTATAAAAAGTAGATATTGTGTTAGATTAAAAAAAATTATTAGTTTTTGTGCAATGTAGATTTTTTTTATTAAGGCATGAAAACGGGAGGGTCCCAGATGCGCACAAGCCCAATTGGACACCACCAATTATAACGGCCGATGCCTAGAGTATTTCCGTTGGGTTAGATTAGATTACGTGATTGGTGGTGTCCGATCGGGTTTGTGCGCATCTGGGACCCTTCCCATGAAAACAATTTATTTTATAAAATTAATTAATTTAATTAATAGACACATTCCACTTACAAATAGATATCTTGAAACGAGGTCTATGTATTGCTCCCTCTACATGAGTTTGCGACTTTCCACACGAAGGGAGGTCCACCCCATTCCCACCCCCACCCGTCCACCCCCCGCGCGCCGAGATGACTGATATTTTAACCTGTACAATCGCTAACTTTAACGATTGATATCTCGGTTCGTGTGGCCAAGCGACACTTTTTTTTTGCCAGATTCGTTAGTTTCATGTGAAAACGCATCGAATGAGCCTAATTTCATCAAAATCGGTGAGGAAGACCGTCTCCTCCAGTATTACCAAAATTTTTATAAGGGGGTTTATAATTTAATTTCAGATACTCGCTATTCCAAGGCTACGATCTTCGCTAAGATCGGATGCAAAACAATAATACAAAGAAAGTTAATTTTACTAATCTACATTTTTAATGTGGTTAGTGTCTGAAATATCTTATGATTCTGAGACATCTGGTATTTTTGATGATTCGGAGACATCTGAGACTTTTCTGTGATTGTCTCCAATAAAATATTTATTGTCACAAAGACTCCGTTGTTGACTATCCTTACATTTATTAAGGAATACGGTAATGTCTCACGTCAAGTTTTATTATTACCTGTAATTGTGAGAAAAACAGCTCACAAAGTATATTTTCTTATTGCCAAATAAAAACTTTTTATTTTTAAAACTACAACTTATCTGATATATCAAAGGCTTCGATCCGATTCCTTTCAATTAAGCTTTGGAATATTTCTGAGATGTCACCGATCAAAACTGAGGTTACATCGGCCGGCTGTCAAAACCATAGACATAGGATCTATAGACCGAGCATTTGAGGAGTGGAGGCGTGAAAAACTAGAAAGAGATAGCAAACTTTAGACCACTATTCTGTCTTTGTCTAATGACGCGCGTGGGGAATCTTCACTTGTTTTTTTTTTTAAATATTTTGACGTCTACAAACATAATAAAGAAATTGATAAATTTAACATTAATAAAACTAAGAATAAATAATTTATTTACTGAAAAGAAACATGCTTTTAATCAAGCTCCATTGATGGATCATAGAAATCAATTGATTCGTATTCTCTTAGAAAAGTTTTTCACTCTTCGTATACATCATTATGCTGCTTCTAAGAATAACAAAATTAGACGAATAAGATCTAAATTCACAAAACTTATTTTATTTAAAAATCAATAACATAAGGCTTGTTTTCTATTCCTGCACTAGACTGCACTGGAACGTTTCTTCTTGCTTTCACTAACTTTCAAATATATATCTATTTTATTTTAAGTGCACACTAATTCAGGGAGTTCAGGAACAGAAAACAAACGGATATATATATAGATATATATAAAGTTAATTTTTTTATTACTGTTATGCCAGGTGCTTTAAATGTTTATTCAATATTTTATTGTTTAAATTTTAATACACAATTTTACATTATATATAATTCTATATTTTGGCACTTTTTCCAATGCTTTTCAATTCCCCTTCATTCTTTATTCACATTCACTTACATTTTTTTTTCTTTCCCTAACCTTACAGAGAGTTTCGTTACTTTTACTGTACCCCCAAGCGCGTCATTAGACAAAGACAGAATAGTAGTCCAAAGCAGGCTATCTCTTTCTAGTTTTTCACTCGAGAACTTTACCCCCACTCCTTGAATGCTCTGCCTATAGATCCTATGTCTATGGTCAAAACATAATTTACTAACGCTACGATACATTCATGATCGCTGACCATTGAACTATACTCTAAAGCTGCAAATTCATGCAGCGATAAATCGCTGGCGACTTGGAAGAAGTGGGGGAAAAGTAACGCCAGCGTCAAGTTTCTGTCGCTTTTCTCCTAGTACATATTCATGTGGCGACAAATCGCTAGCGACTAAAAATACAATAAATATAAAAAAAAGTATTAAAAAGGTATAAAATAAAATAAGTATTATTTTTATTAAAAATAATACTTATTAATCTGTAATTATTAACTAATAATTTACTGAGTTGATTGCAAAAGGCGCAATAGGCGTTTAGTGTCAATAGGCGCAATCACCCTCAGTAAATTATTAGTTAATAATTACAGAGTAATAAGTATTATTTTTAATAGAAATTGAAAAGTGAAGAAAAATGAAAGTGACAATACGTTCAAATAAGGTGTATTCTGCTGAATGCGCAAATATTTTGGGAACAGCAGTAGCAAGAGCAATTAAAAAGCGACGAATAGTGATTACAACTGCTATAATGTTGGAATTGCAAAAAACACAAGAGAAACGGCATTACAAAAAGAAGCAGTATTGGGTAGCTCCATACTTAAAAGACCGTCAGGATCATAGCTTTTTTCACGTATCCGTTCCTAAACTAGTATTTGAAGATTCCATACTGCTCACGATTGTGTCGACTTGTCGCTGAAGTTCAACCAAGTTAAACTTCTGACGATTTGTCGACGGATTCCAACGGATTCAGCACAAGTATGTGTAGAAGGGAAAAGTCGCCAGCGATTTATCGTTGTATGAATTCGCACCTTAACTGGAATGGGCATTAGCCGCCAGAACTAGAGTGACTAGAGTCCTATATAAAGAGAGAAGCGACATTGATGTCCGAAGCTCTGATTGCTAATCTAATTGACACTTGATTGGCTAAACGAGCAGCCATATTGTGACCACAGCTGTTTGCAGAATGATACGAATGGTGTTTGATAACGTTAGAGCGGTCCCAAAATGGCCGTGGAGGACTCAATTGGATACTGAAGGTTGTGGTAGGGGTTCGATGTCGCTTCTCTCGTTACCAGATGTATGCATAAGTTTTTTCCGGTTTTTTGATTAAAAAAAAACACGTAATTTTCAAGGGAAATTAATTTTTTTTTTTTAATTGGCCATCGGCTTCTACACATTTCGCCTATCTTTCAGGTAATTTATGAATACCATGCCAGAAAAATTGCTTGTCTTTTGTGGCAAACCATTTGTCGAGCCATTTTCCAACTTCCTCGAAATTGCTGAAGTGCTGCTCTGCGAGCGCGTGCCCCATTGATGCGAAGAAGTGATAGTCAGATGGCGCCAGGTCTGGGGAGTACGGCAGGTGCGGAAGGATGTCCCATCCAAGAGATTTTAAGGTGTTTTTCACTGGTTTTACTGTATGAGACGGCGGATTGTCGTGTAACAAAATCACTTTGCCATGTCTTCTGGCCCATTCCGGTCGTCTTTCGATTAATGCGTGGTTTAAATTAATCATTTGTTGGCGATAGCGTTGTGCATTAACGGTTTCGCCGGGCTTCAAGAGTTCATACACAATACCGCTCTGGTCCCACCAGACACAGAGCACGGTCTTCTTGCCGAAGCGATTTGGTTTTGGTGTTGATGGACCGGCTTCGCCAAGTGAAAGCCACGATTTTTTCCGCTTCGGGTTTTCAAAATAAATCCATTTTTTGTCACCCGTCACAATTCGATACAAAAATGATTTCCTTTCGTGGCGTTGAAGCAACATTTCACAAGTGAATTTGCGATTTTCCATTTGACGTTCATTCAAATTGTGTGGGACCCATTTACCGAGTTTATTGATTTTTCCCATTACTCGTAAACGTCTGCTAATTGTTTCTTGTAATACATGTAATGCTTCTGCTAATTGCCGT
This sequence comes from Solenopsis invicta, assembly GCF_016802725.1. Lineage (NCBI taxonomy): Eukaryota > Metazoa > Arthropoda > Insecta > Hymenoptera > Formicidae > Solenopsis > Solenopsis invicta. Next base: position 11,095,043 of record NC_052679.1, read on the forward strand.
TGAGTTTGAGTTGGGTCATCATCCAATAATTCCTGCAATTGCTCGTCTTCACATTTTTGTGGTCTACCAGAGCGCTTACTGTCTTTTACATTGAAATCACCACTTTTAAATTGTCGAAACCATGTCTCACATATTCTAATCGATGGAGCGTGTTCACCATATGTTTCTACCAGCAAACGATGACTTTCAACAGCCTTTTTCTTTTGATTTAATAAAAAAAGCAATGCGTGCCGCAAATGTTTTTCAGGCACAAAACTCGACATGATCACTGAACAATAAAATAAAGACGCTAGTTTTTGGCAGACTCAACTTGTGTGTTTGTAGTTCTATGTCAGACGAACAAAATGACGTATGTGTCAAATTACCCAGATAGCACGCAATATATATGATAAATATTAATAAACGTTTATCATAAATATTTTTTATAAATATTATAGAAATATTTTATAAATATTTTATATATATGACGAAAAAGATTATAAAAATCTTTATCTAAAATATTGTTAAAATATTTATTAAATATTTATGATAAATACAAATAAAATAATTAGTGGTATCGTTACGTAGCTTTTCTTATTCTTTTTTATACTGTTTTAATGTATATATAATATGTAGAGGAGAAGAGGGTAATATGTCACCCATTTTTATTTTATTGAACCATTTTGTTTATAATTAATATTTTCTATTGAAACTTGAACGATTACATTCGTCAAAATGTTGTTTGACAGATTCTAGGCTCAAAATAATGAGATATTTATTATTTAGGACGTGATTTATAAAAATCTAATGCTCTGCATAATTGGTGGCAGAAAAAAAGTGGTTGTAATATGGCTATCTATAAAAATGATTTAAAAAAGTTAGTTTAGTTTAGAAGAAACACAGTATCTTGTTACAAAATTATGTATTTTTAATTTTCCATTGTTTAGAATTTTTCTAATATAGAATTTTCTTGCGTTCAGTAACTTTAAAAATACAATTAGAAATTTAGTTAGAAATGTCATTTTATCCCTGTTTAACATTAAACAACAAGCATAAAATAATGTTTTTAATGTTTCTAAACACCGCTCTTTAGAATGACGATCGATTTATTGAAGAAATATTTCAATATAAAAATTTTGCTTAAAAAGCCATATTAATAAAATTCCATGTTATTGTTTTAACTTTGTATAACTCAAAATGTGTATAGCTGAATAAAAAGGTAAATAATAAAAAAAACACTCAAGTGTATGTATATTCGTGTGATAATACACTTAAGTTTAAGAATAATGAGAAAGTATGAGTAATTAAAGGTTAAAGGTGAACCTTGAAAAAGTTTAGAAGTGCTCAAAAGTAAAAATGCCTTATAACAATTGTCACTTATTATGTATTGTTATATTAATATCACTAAAAAACGGCGGGCTACTAAATGAATAACTCCATAAGCAATTGTTAGAATACGTCATCTAATAACGGAGATAATAAGGGTAACCATATTGTCGACAGTAGCCATAATACCCTCTTCTCCTCTACTATCGGTTCCTTTTTACTGTGCTTGTTTATACCAAACACTTGACACACGCGTACTATTATAGTAATTTTCTATTAAATTATCTTAATTTCGGCAATAAATTGAAAAAATAGTATACTAAACTGGTACAATATGAATCAAGATCATTAAATATATTTATCATGTATACACGCATCGTCGAAAGTAAGATTTAATAGAAAGTTACGAGTTATAGTACGCGTATCAAATGCTCGATGTAAGCTAGGCCACTATCTTAAGTTTCTGGTCTGTTCTTTTCAACCGCATTTGAAGTGAGACTGAAAAGAACATACCAATAGCGTCACGTGAACGATCTGTGGTCGACCGGCGACCGGCGACTGAGCAGCTACTTCCTGTTCCTGTTGAGCCACGTTGAGCGAGCCATGCCGAGGTGTGTCTATTATCTATAGAATAGATCTTTGAGACCCTTAAGTAAATTGAGTATAATCCATTAGTAATCCTTGAGGAGGTTTAGTACATTAAATAGGCGGTGTATGCCGGATATATATATTCCTCAAAAAATTAAATTTATGAGAGTTGTGGCGCTTGAACTTTGTCTGCCGGCGGCGTTTTTATTGATATCTACGCACGAATTAAGTCTTAGAACATGTGAAAGGAACCTTTGAATACCTTTCCCCGCTAACATCTAACCGAGTATGATAAGAATTGTCTATGTATATTAATATTGTAATTATAAAATAATAAATAAAATTAAAATTAATTTATAATTTTCAGTTGGATTCTACTATTCCCAATCAGTGTACAATGTTTATTTTAATATTTAAAATACACAACAATAAATATTTAAAAAATATTGTTTGCTGATGCAATTTTTAATACTAAAAAATTTCATATAAATTTAATAAAAAAAGTAAAATTTTACAAATCTTTATCATAATAATTAATAAACATTTTCAAAATATTTACCATATTATTTATCATAATAATTAATAAACATTTTCAAAATATTTATCATAATATTTATCATAATAATTAATAAACGTGTTCCAAACATTTACCATAATATTTATCATAAATATTTTTGAAACGTTTATGATAAATATTTATGATCAGTCCAATCTACGGCCACAAAAACATTTATTAAATGTTTATGATAAATGTTTATAAAATATTAAAATAAATATTATAAATATTTAGTAAATGTTTTATAAATATTTTGCTATTTGGGTAATACGCTGCGTACTTTTCGCTGGCGCCATCTCTTAGTGAAACCGGAAAAAATTTATGCATACACCTGGTATATGAGACTCTAAACGTGACGAGAGAGAGCCATTTTGAAGGGCCACCTCTTTTTGTCAGTACAGTCACGTTAGAAAGTTTTGCAGTACCGGCACATGAGGATAGATAAACGAGCAACTTCAGTGACATATATAAATAAAATTTATTCTTTATATTTAACACTTTCTGTAAAAGTTAATTTCTTCCTCGTTTCCACGAATTCCGTTACACGCTGTATCAACATAAAAACAAAGAAGAAATTTAACTTTTGAGTAGGAATGTAAGGTGATGCTGACGCATGCGTAGAGGACGCTTCGAAAAAGAAAGGTGGGCCCTCGCATCATGCTTTTTCTATTACGTTTTCCGCTTACGGACGTGATATGGCAGCGCCCATTCCAGTTAGATTATAGTTCAATGTCGCTGACGCAGCATCCGATTATAATAGTCATGAATGTAAAAACAACTAAGAACAAAATGTGAATCCTAGAATCGGACCCCAGGCATACCTGGCACAAACGTAAAAAAATTGACTGTTTTTTAAAGTAATTGAAAAATTTTTTAAATCAAGTACATCCAGCGCACCCAGCGTGTTTGATTCTATCCATGGGAAAATTTTCCAAACTGAGAAGTCGCTATCTTTCTACATACTTACAGTTCATGATTAACGTAACGACCAATAAGCTCTAGTCGTTTCATTGGCCTAGTTTACACCGAGTACTTGATACACGAACTAACTAGTAATTTTTTATTAAATTATTGTAATTTCGGCAATAAATTTAAAGAATACTATATTAAGCTGGTACAATATGAATCGAGATAATTAAATATATGTATCATGTATACACGCATTGTCGAAAGTAAGATAATTTAATAAAAAGTTACGAGTTAGGGCCACTTGCTCCAACGCCGATTAACTTAATTGCTGATTAGTCTATCGAAATTGACCGATCGTATTTGTCGTTAAGTAAAAATGACAAATGCGGTTGGTCAATTCCGATAGACTAATCAGCGATTAAGTTAATCGACGTTGGTGAAAGTGGCCCTTAGTACGCGTATCAAGTGCTCGGTGTAAACTAGGCCATTAATCATAAACTGCGAGTATGTAGAAAGTGGTGATTTCTCAGTTTGGAAAATTTCCCCATGGACAGAATCAAAGTCCTTGGGTGTACACCCATGGAATTTGATTCTGTCCATGGGGAAATTTTCCAAACTAAGAAATCGCTATCTTTGTACATACTCACAGTTCATGATTAACGTAACAACCAATAAGCTCTAGTCGTTACATTAATCATAAACTGCGAGTATGTAGAAAGTGGTGACTTTTCAGTTTAGAAAATTTCCCCATGGACAGAATCAAATTCCATGGGAGTATAGTTGTGAGCTAAAAGGTTGCAACACATTTTATTCGATTGTTTTTGAAATGTAGACTTGCTCATCAAACGGCGAACGTCATTGGTTCTTACCTGTGGATCCAATCAATTAAGCATCAAACTATCTACCATCAAAGAAAATGTGTTGCAACCTTTTAGCTCACGACTATACACCCATGGAATTTGATTCTGTCCATGGGGAAATTTTTCAAACTAAAAAGTCGCTATCTTTCTACATACTTACAGTTTATGATTAAGGCTGAAGTCCCAGGAATTGCTATTTTTCGCGTATCGCGTAACCAATCAACTTTATAAAAAGGCTCAACAAAAGACGCAAAACGCTTCTGATTGGTTACGCATTACGCGATACGCGGAAAATATCAGTCCATGGGACTTTAGCCTAACGTAACGACCAATAAACTCTAGTCGTTACGTTAATCATAAACTGCAAGTATGTAGAAAGTGGTGACTTCTTAGTTTAGAAAATTTCCCCATGGACAGAAACAAATTCCATGGGTGTACACCCACGGAATTTGATTCTGTCCATGAGGAAATTTTCCAAACTGAGAAGACGCTATCTTTCTACATACTTACAGTTCACGATTAACGTAACAACCAATAAGCTCTAGTTGTTTCATTAATCATGAACTGCGAGTATGTAGAAAGTGATGACTTCTCAATTTGGAAAATTTCTTTATGGACAGAATCAAAGTCCAGGATAGCGATCATGTAACTTTTTCTCTAGGGCGGAAAGGTGAAAAGTGAAATCTTTCGCCATTAAAGTTAATGGCGAAATTTTTCACTTTTCACCTTTCCGCTCTAGGGAAAAAGTTACATGATCGCTACCCAGGGGGCCTATTCTCGAAAAATATCGCATACGAAAATACTAGGGAACTCTATAATATTTGTAACGTATACTATAGTATTTTCGTATATTTTTGTATGCGATATTTTTTGAGAATTGGCCCCCTGGATGGGATCCAATAGCGCACGGTGCAATAGCCTACTAACCAATCAACTTAACTTATCTAACCCAAACAACGGAAAAACTCTAGGCATCGGTTGTGAGTGGTGGTGGGCTATTGGTCCCGTGCGCTATCGGGATTTGCCCATATCGGGGACGCGGTCGCACCCCTACTCTCTCGACTGCCTTTCTTGCGGAATTCGGCAGAGAAAAGGACCAATTCTCCCCCAGTTGGCAAGGCAGAGGTCTCGACTCCAAAGCCGGCTTAACTTGCCCCAATCCACTGGGAGAGATATACCGCTCGCTCTCAGAGGAAGAGGAACCCGCCCCCTCGAATCTTCATCCCCCTCTCAATCGGAATTGTCGCTCCTGTACAGCTCTCCTTCGAGCTGTTCGAGAGCGAACAGCCGGTCTACGGCGTCGCAGGCCCCGGGCCCGAGGCGTAAAACGCGTTTTTGCATAAAGAAGAGAAGTCCCATGCGCGACGCCCGTGACGCATCTGGACAATCACAAACGTTAACCTCCACAGTAATCTGTTTGTTAAAAGCCTGTGGGCACCCCGCTTGACAATCCGTCGTCTAATGACGTCAAGGAGGAACCCCGGAACACTAGTTCCCTCTTGCTGGTCTTGGGGTATCCGATCCCCCTTGTACGGTAAGGGAGGCAAATCTTTATCTATATATTCATAAATAGAGTCTTGTTTTTCGAGGGGAACCTCGCCTTAAGGGATACTACGGGCCGGCGTCCGGGGACCACCGGCCCGAGACGGACCTATGGACAAGAACAAATACCACATGTGCCGACCAAGGAAAACAAAAAACAAAACCCAAATGCACGCGGTTAAGCGCACATCCGGGATAACCCACGATCGACACGCGCCCGACTGTGGCCGGGTGGCCGAGCCTCCCAATTCAGACAGGCACCCAGAAATGAACGCCCAAGCTGAGGCCTCGGCGACGACCAACGCTCCTCACGACGATGCCACCGCGCTAACGTAGCATGTCCCCGCGGCAAGACGTTAGCAATACCGGTGTACGGGCTGCTCCTAAGCCCGAGAGCCCGGTATACTCGGGCTAGCCAAAGCCATCGACAACCAGCGGAACAACACGTGGGATTTAGCCCCAAACCAGAGGATTGCCCCAAGATTCAGCTAGGAATATGGGGATCCGTCCCCCCTGCCACGACAAACACAAGATGTTAAACACATACATGCTCTATCAAGGCATCTAAGCAAAACGCAGCAACTCAGATGCTGCCCACTTGATTTTTTATAGAGGTTGACTTCTCGCAGTCCGGGTGGTGAAACCAAAGCCCCCGGTCTATTCCACGCCATGAAGCGAAGGATGGATTACGGTGGGTTCAACTCAGACATCAAGGTCGTTGAAGTCCCTGTATCTGGAAACTTTAGGAGTCCCCAGTAATGAGTATTGGGAACCGCAGGGACGCCAATTCCTGTATACAGACTCGATCCACAACCTCCAGATCGACTCTGTACTCTTACGGAATCTCATCATGTCTATCATAGCCTCCCTATTTTTTGCAAGTAACACTAAATCGTCCCCGTATGCCAACACCCATATTCTATCCTTCCTTACTTTTAATCCTCCTATTCCTCTTTTTTCTAAATATTCATCCAATTCAGCAATATATAAATGAAATGGCGTTGGACTCAGTACACATCCCTGTCTTACTTCTTTCTTTGTCTTGAACTCTTCCGATAATTCTTCCTTCGTCCTAATTGCTACTCTATAAATTTATTTTAACCTCTCTATTATTCTTCTATTAATGCTTTTTCTCTCCAAAACTTTCATATTCCTACATCTTATTCTCATCAACGCTCTTATAATGTCGTTTACAAGATTCTGTGTAATAAGTGCGATGTCACATATATAGTACAGACGAAAAGACAATGGAAAACGAGAACGAAAGAACACATTAATAATAATAGACTTGATTCATCTAAACATTCCGTGGTCACTAATCAGAATAAGTGCTAATCACTCTTTTAATTGGGAGAAAATTAAAATTCTTGACACCAAACCGAATTTCCATAGAAGACTAATTTCGGAAATGATATACATTAAACAACAAATAAATGGATTAAATTCACATAATGACACAGAACTTTTACATGAATCTTATTTTTATTTACTTGACTCGTTCTAATACAGTTAACCCTTAAATACACCAATCCTGTAAAATACGTAAACATATTTTCGGGTCTACAAGACTTTTTCAATTTCGAGAAGTTATAACTTTGGTTTCAATCAACATTTTACAAGAATGTTATTTTTCAAATGAAAATTCAGAATCTCAGAAATATGTGACTACATAATCGGCATTGCCAAAAAATGATTTATTGTTAAGTTATAAAAAAAAATCATGAAGTAAAAATGAGAAATTGTTCAAAAATCTACTTTTTTAAAAAAAAATCATATCTCCGCAACAAAAAACGTTTAAGGACTTTCAAATACGGCGTTTTAAAGCTAAAAAATAAAAAAAAATTATGGTATTGTTATTCTTTTCAAAAAATACAATTCCGCAACAAGGAGAATATGAGGTATTTTTGGGTGTTCAAAAATCTATTTTTTTTTTTAATTTTATCTTTGCTACAAACAATTTTTAAAGACTTTACAATGCGACGTTTTAAAGCTAAAGAGTTATACTTTCAAAAAAATTGTCACTGCCATTTCTATTAAAAAATATATTTATGTAACAAAGCAAATATGAGATATTTTTGATAAACTCAAGGTGTCTAAAATTAAAAAAATGATGTGTTTTATAATATATTTTGGACCCTACGCAGAAGTCGCCTTTTTCATGGCATTATAGTATTTTAATTTTAGACAGAGTAATATACTCAAATGGACCTGTTTGAACGTATTTTGTCCAATTTTTTTTACATAAGATAGCTCAAAAAAATTTTACTCGCACACTATGTGGGTCGCATTAATCCTAACAAAACTTTGCTGCCGTGCCGTTTGAATTCTAGTTAACAAAAATTGATCAACCATATCAATCAAAAAAGATTTCAAACTATTTTTACGTTCTGGTCTAAACTTCCTATCTGATCTCCCTTCTTCACACAGTGAGTATTTGAAACTTTATATGGGGTCTCTCAGACCTACTTATATGTTTAAGGTTAAAAATACACAGTAAGGTCCTAAGCAAAATGGTTGACTTATAATTTTAAGACAAGTTTTACAACTTTAGTCTTTGTTTTTAGTAACGTACAATAACTGTCTTATGTCTTAAGTCTTAAACTAAAAAAAGATTTTGTACCTAACTTAAGACTTGAGACACAAGACAGTTATTGTGCGTTACTAAACGCAATAATTTAAGTAGTAAAATTTGTCTTAAAATTATAAGTCAACCATTTTACTTAGGCTCTAATGATACTCATTTAAACGCTCTGCCTCAGTCGTACTTCGTTTGTTCTGACAGTAAAAGCTGGTCTACAATGAGTTGCAACGCGTAGTTGCAAATAGCGAGTGGCTAATTGCTAATCGCAAATTGTAAATTATTTCAACGTCTAATCTATATGAATGTTAAGATTATTGGTCAAGGTGCAAATTGAAAGTTTAATTAAACGAGATATGTGAGCACCGGACGTTCAAGATGGACGGGATCCGATAGCGTACAGTGCAATAGCCCACCAACCAATCATGTTGACTTATCTAATCCAACCAACGGAAAAAATTTAGGCATCGGCCGCTGTGAATGATAGTGTGCTATTGGTCCCGTGTGCTATCGGGATCTGCCTGTTTAAGATATCATTACCGAGAATTGTCATATTACAAATCACATTTGTCGTAATTCTTGCCGCGCTTTGCCACGCTTTTTCAATTCACTTTATAGATTCCAGGGGATCGATCATGAAACTTTTTCTCTAGGGCGGAAACGTGAAAAGTGAAAATCTTTACCATTGAAGTTAATAGAGAAATTTTTCACTTTTCACGTTTCCGCCTTAGGAAAAAAGTTTCATGATTGACCCCCAGGTAGTGCAATTGCCAGTTGCTGTCGCCAAAGTTAAAAGTTGACCAGCTCTCGTTTGGCAACCGCGATATTCTCTTATCATCGGAAATAGCGATAGGTGCCATTCTTTGAAACTGGCGACGGAGCATTCGCAACTTATTGTAGAACAGCCTTAAGATCACTAGCCGATGACAAACGCCCACATATTTTTCATTTTATCATTATTTGACACGTCTACCAAGTAAGTTAATTTATATATCACGAAATTAGCTTATTATTTAATAGATCCATCATTTACGTACAGATAACAAACGTGGCAAAAACTGCGCTTGTCGAATTATATATGAAGTTATAAGATTTTAAATAAATTTTCTACGTTTGTATTGTATACTTATTAAATAGATTTAAGGCCAATAAACGAGCAATAACGGTTGTCATATATAAAATATTTATTCCGTTATAAAGTCAATGGGACGTTTCGGACTTATATGATAGCCACCTGTCTGCGTTGTTGCTGCAATGTTGCCGAAAACAAAGGGCATTAGTTTTCAGCAAATTTAGAACAAGGTGTTTGCCTCATTTGCCTTTGGTTTGGCATCACACGAATTCAGCACGTTTTGCTGCCAATATACTGTCAACGGTTTATCGCTATACATAAAGAGCAATGTGAGAGCAAGTTGCTAACAACTGAGTCATAAATTTCAGCGAAAATTCAACATGTCGAAAACAGTTAAATATACGTTTTGTACTTTTATTTATTTTAAATATGTAAATTCTTTCCGTTAAATTGTCACCACCCTACCGAAAATTTGCGATTAAAACTGATAAAAAAAAAGTAATCCAAATTGATCGGGATTTCTGCACCGAAAATACGGTATTAAGACCAATTGAAAATAAAATTGAAAACCATATAGATTTATTAAAACAGAATACATTAATGTAAACGTAATTTTAAAAAAGGTAAAAAAAGGCGCTTATGTGTGTGCGCGCGCTTAAAAATCTTTATTTTTTCAATCAAAACAATATGTATTAATATTTTCTACAAAATCTTTTATTCAAACCTAAGTGGTATTTCCTTAAAATAAATGTCAAAAAATGATATGCGTTTATTTTAAAAAATGTATGAAACCTTTAAAGTGCGCCTATTTAAAAAAATTAAAGAAGAAACAGTACAAAATAAAAAAATTTTATTGAAATAAAAAATTTTTAATCCACAAAAACATGGCGCTGCTAGAGATAGTAACAATTAGGTTTTATAGAAATTATTCAATTACTTTTCCTATATAGCAGTGTTTTTGTACAATAAAAATTTTTTACAAACAATACAAAACGAAGGTTAAGGCTCTTATAAATAAATTAAATTCGAGAATAGTGAGCTTAAGAGCCACGCTGGATGTCGGGTGCGAATAAATAAATAACGAATAAATTCAGGCAAAACAATGTCAGGCAAACGTTTCGACCTTTAATGACGGTCTTCTTCAGTGGTATTACAAGTCTATAAAATAACAATTTAATCGCACTAGATATAAATTTATCAAAATAAAAATCAAAAATCAAAAATAAAAGATTGAAAACCAGTTACCGAATAGATAGCGATTGTGCATAACCGCGGTGTACATCTTATTTCAACGTCTTAGTATAATAATATTGTAAACGACCTCACAGAGCGTGTGCAAAGACAAGAGTTTCGTAAAGCTACATAAATTGGTTGCTAACAAATAAATAAATAAATAAGATGATATTAAAACGATGACTTTAAAACTTGTGACAGACAACAATACAAATAAATAGTTAAAAAAAGGATAATAAACAAAAAATGAATAAATAAAAAAAATTAAATAAGTAAAAATAAATATAAAAGCTGTACAAGTCATTAAATATAAAATTCTAAAAAAAACGCATTATAAAAATTATGCAAATTCAAAAAAAAAGGAAAAAGAAATTAAATCGAAGCAAAAATTATATACAAAATATCTTTGTAACGCTGGTACTTTGTCGGTGTCGGTTACGGGATTTTAGGTTCAGGATCGGATGCTCGGATGTGCTCGCCGGATGTCCGGGTTCGTGTCGAAATGATAATGCCGTAATTTGGTAGTAAAAATGAAAGAGGTCAAATATATTTAGCTATACTTTAGTACAAAATGATATTATACAGTTTCGATATCGTTATCGGATAATACTGAGCTCCTTGTACAACATTACGGCCCTCAATTGCGCGGTCGTCGGCCCGCGGGAAATCAAGAGAACGATCACGTGGTATTCGAATAGTGTCGCGGCACTTAACTGCGCGGTCGTCGGCCCTCGTGAATTTAAGAGAACAGTCGCAACGTATTTGCGCGGTACTTAATATCTAAACGGAAAGGACTTTAACAATTCGGAAACGGACGGACAGTGACTAGGCGCTTTGCGCGCGGAAGTAGCAAGCGGGGTTGCTCGGTTTAACAACATGGATCTATATACAAAGTTCGCGGCGGAACGTGCGATGTCGGAACGGACTCGCGGTTATCGCAATGTAACGACTCGGATGAGTCGTGTGATCTACGGACGGCTTCGGTTTACGCTCTATGCGTACGGTATCCGTTTGTTAGAGTGGCCGTGCGGCGGTCCACTCTAATGCCGTGCTCGGGGCCCGATTGGCCCGTGCGGTTGACCGGTTACGGTCTCGGTACTCGACGCCCTCGCGCTGTGCGCGGGCTGTCGACGGGGTCGGCCGGTTCGGCCTCATCTCGCGGGGTTAGCCCGGGAGGTACGGTGGCGGACACTGGAACGGTGTCGGCGCGGACGGTCCCCGAGAATTCCCGGGGACACTCGGAATGGTCTGGTCGGAGTGGCCGGACGACGAGAATGCCCGTCGTCCGGCTGTACGGAAACGGAATTGCCGTGCGGGGAGAATACCCGCCGTACGACGCAACGGATTCGGATCGGATTTAGCCGGACGTATGGGAATGCCCGTCGTCCGGCCGGACGGTCCGGATTGGCCGCGTGACAAGAATGCCCGTCACACGGCTGATCGGATTGGATGGCCTGCGCGACGAGAATGCCCGTCGCGCGGCTGAGCGGATCGGATTGGCCGAGCATACCCGGCCTCGGGGACGACGGTTTTACCCGTCGCGGGAAGGTTGGAACGAGAATGCCCGTTCCCGAGGAGGTGCTCGAGAATCCCCGAGCTAGGAGGCGCCGAGTATGCCCAGCGCTGGAAAGGATCCGATGAGATTGGATGTTCGGACGGATCTGTTTCACGTTGCCCACTGCCGGCTTATATATCGTTCCGCGCGGCTGGACGGACCAATCAGCGCGCGCGGACGGGCCGGCTAGAGTGGGAGTGCTTTCGGAACGCGGCGTAGCGCGTCGGTCGCGCGCGGTAGCATGCGGTGGTCTTACGTAAGCCGATTGTACGCGCGTGGGTCTTACGTAAGATACACGTGCTCGGCTGCGGTGCGTTCGACGGTTGGTCGGTCCGGAGTGGCGGCACGGTGGAGGGGCGTATTGTTACATCTTTAAGCACCAAAACTCGTGTCACAGCCTTGAGATGGGATGGTACATCTCAGTGAAAATAGATACAAATAACAAGGACCGAAATGAGATAGTCTCGGTGGTCCAAACGAAAGGAATAGAAGGAGAAGGGGTGATAAACCTAAAAAGGGGGAATATGATCGAGGATAGGAAGATACGCATCCGAGAGAAGATTGGTATTGCTTTGTTTATTAAGTCCATGCATTTGATTTTTGATGTGTAACATCTCGGATATAGATCTTTTAACATAAGATGGCTCCTTGTCTAAAATTTCAACGTCTCTCAAATTTCTCCCAATCAAATTCGTGATTTTCTCCACTGCGATATAACGAAATAACTGAAGGAGAACTGGCTTTCCTAATGTCTGGTTTATGTTCGCTGACTCTTGTTTTTAATTGGTGTTTCGTCTGTCTAACATAAGAAAAATCGCAGTTCTTACAATTAATTTTATAGTCCACGTCATTACATGAAAGACGCTCTATATGGTCTTTGTCAGTAGTTATAAATTTATTCAGTTTAGAAGAAATCGTGAACGCAACGCTGCAGTCAAACTTACATGAGAAAGACGAAAACTTCTCTGATACCGACTTAATGTAAGGAATTGTAAAAAATCTTCTCACATATTTAGCCTCAACGCAGGTGTCATCTTTATAAAAATGGTGTTTGAGTCTGAAATTTATCATGGAGAAGATAAAATTTAAAGGATAGTTATTTTTCAATAAAATGTTGACTAAAATTATTACCCAGATAACATTTCTTGCTGGCAAGTTTTGCGCGCGATGTGCATGCAAACTTTGTAACAGATTTGCATGCGTTTTATTCGTAGAACGTGTTACATCGTGTATATTGTTTACAAGTGGCTAGCTCATGTATTGTCCCATGTACTGGCAAATTACATGCAGATGGTTAACATATTGCTAGTCGTTTGCTCCCCAGTTAACATTTTTTGCGCGCAAAGTTTGCGCGTCTTATGCATGTGAACTGTGCACGCGGTTTGCGTGAGTTTTGCCCGCAAATTGGTTAAGCTCATATATTGGCGGATACACCAGCATATCACATGCAAATGGATACCATTTTGCATGTGATTTGCTGGTGTATTGGATAATTATATTTGCTCGTAAGTTGCTTGCATCCAGATAACATTTTTTGCGCGCAAAGTTTGCGCGTCTTATGCATGTAAACTGTGTACGCGGTTCGTGAGTTTTGCCAGCAAGTCGAATTTCTGTAATTTCAGATTAAAATGGATTTAACAAGTGAGTGCTAACGCCACCGCTAGGCGGCCACGCCGCAGGAGATTTTCTCGTGAGTTGAGTGCGGCCACAGGCGTTATATCTAGGCGCCACCGCCGCCAACTCGTCAGCTCATACTTTAGTGACACTTTTAGGAGCTGCTTTTTGTAACCTCGAGACGAATATTTGTTTTCATTCTTTTCAAACATAGCGTGTGTGTGAAACGCTGTTCCCCATAAAATTTTATATTTTTAAATGTAAATAACAATTTGTATTGTTATTTAATCTTGTACATAAATTAAATATTTAATTCAAATTTAATCTTTTTTTAAATCTTTTTTAATGAAAAGAATACAAGAAATATTTTTTTTTGTAAACTAAACATTTATTACGTTTACATTAATGTATTCTGTTTTAATAAATCTATCTGGGTTTGGATCTTATTTTTCAATCGGTCTTAATACCTTATTTTCGTTGCAGAAATTCCGATCGATTAACTTTTTTTAAATCGGTTTTAATAGCACATTTTCGGCAGGGTATAGCTTATTGAGATCGCGCGCAAAGTGTGCTAGTGTTTTGCGTGCATATCGCTTATTGAGATCGCGCGCAAAGTGTGCTAGCGTTTTGCGTGCATATTGCTTATTGAAATTGTGCACAAAGTGTGCTAGTGTTTTGCTAGCGCTATGACGACGCAGTTGGATAAGGTTTTGCTTGCGTTGTAGGAATCCCTTTTGCGCGTGATTTGCTGGACGTTTACCCACAAAATGTTTTCTGGGTAAGTTCTTACGGTGAAATTGAGGATGTGATAATAACAGTAATTTGTCAACCATATTAAAAATAACACCCTTTTTATGACACAGGGGATGGTGTGAGAAAAAATTTAAGTATCTTCCTGAGAAGGTTGCGATATTGATCGAAAACAATCTTATTATTCACCCTTACAAACATAACATCAAGAAAACTGATTTTCCCCTCGATCTCTCTCTTCAGTAAATTGTAAACGGTCGTGCATGGAATTAAACGTGTCAAGGATGCCCGATAACAAGTTAGACGGGGCTGCTAATATAATGTCATCTACATATCTGCAGTAAAAAGGTAGATAGATAAAAAAATTTTTTATTTCAATAAAATTTTCTCATTTTGTACTATTTTCTCTTTAATTCTTTTAAATAGGCGCACTTTAACCCTTAAACACATAAGTGGGTCTTAGGCTGGAGTCCCATGGATGCGGAACGTGCGCAATGCGGAATTGGCGGAACGCTCGTGATTGGTCCTACAAATATTCCGTCAAGAACGTTCCGCTGAATTATATTTCCCTATGACCCATGGAGCGGAACTTGCGGATGCGTAATTGTCATCTGCCAATCGCAATATTTTTCCCATAGATCTTTCCATTGTATTGTTACGGTCGTGCGATATTTGTAATGTGTCACCGTATAGTTTATGTAATCGATAGTAATGAGTTGACGGTCGCTCGTTGACGACGGTTGTTGTTATGTTGCTGACGTCTGGAGCCTCGTTTCGGTGACAGACGTGTTCTAATAAACGTCTCAGTTTCTTTTAAAGAATCTGCTCAATTATTTATTGTGCGTGAGTGCGCGTGAGTGCCTTGTGCCACCGTCGGACGTAACAATTTGGGGGCTCGTCCGATTTGAACGACGAGCAATGGCTTTTATATCACGGAGCCCACGAAAGGGGATGTGCACGCGTTCTACAACGTTTGCGGAGCAATCTCTACGAGATGACGAACGCCCATGCATGCAGTCTTCGGGCAATGCCGTCGAACGAACGACAGAGGATGTCGTTGAACGGACATTGGAGAATTTTAGTAGTGAAACATCGAACGCGGAGACGCTTCTCCGGACGACGTTGAAGGAGTTGAGGCAAATGCGTGAGGAGCGCGCGTTGCAATTACGGCAACAGGAAGATCTTGCAACGCTCTTGCGACAGCGAGAGGAGTTTCGGCATCTTCGGGAAAACCAGCTAAGTCTTTCTAATGATAATGCCGCGAATTTAATCGGGAATGCGAGTGTGCAAAATGATATGCCTCTTGAGAGTGAAATTGACGCGATCGCGGGAGAGCGGGTAACTTCACGAACTTCGTTTAAATTAAAACCGGATACGTACGATGGAAGTACCTCGTTGCGCGAATTCTTGTCGCAATTTAACCTTATCGCTCGGGCAAATCGATGGGATCAGGAAATGAAAACTGCCGTGCTTGTGTCATGTTTAAGAGGGAAAGCTCGCGCGGTATTAGAAAATATACAAGATTTAGAAAGTTTGGAATTCGCAGGCTCCTAAATTACAAAGGAATTGGGAAGGTCCTTATGAAATAGTAAGAAAACTTAGCGAGGTAGTGTTCAGTATTCAAAAATCATTGAGACATAGAAGAAAGGTTGTGCATGCAGACAGATTAGCACCGTATTCGGAAAGACGTTTGGAGTGTGAATAGGGAATCAGGGCCCGAAATTTATTTGGGGGGAATTATTCTTGTTTACGTTCAGAGAATGGAAGTTCTAGGGAACTTCTATTATAGAAAATTTTTGGGGACGACGCTCGGTAACTTGTGGCAGAAGCCCAAGGTAGAGCAGAAGATCGTCAATTAAGGTTTACAGGAAGGGACGATGCTCGGTAACCTGAGGCAGAAGCCCAGGGTAGAGCGGGAGATCGTCATGAAATTTTGATTGAGGGAATAGACGACGCTCGGTAACTTGTGACAGAAGCCCAAGGTAGAGCAGAAGGTCGTCAATTAAGGTTTACAGGAAGGGACGATGCTCGGTAACCTGAGGCAGAAGCCCAGGGTAGAGCGGGAGATCAGAAATCCTCTCTGGAAATCTTCGCCTTGGGGAAAGGGATTCTGAGGATTATTTTTCTTCTAAATCGAGGGGGGGTGTGTGTGAGAGAGAGAGAGAGAGAGAGAGAGAGAGAGAGGCAAACTAATGTTTCGTGAATTGAGCACTTGTCGGATTTTATTTTTTTATTTCAGTTTGGAGGCTTGCAAGGTCGACGCGTAAAGGGAGGTCAACGAGATTCTTTTTTTTTTTAAGAAGACCGCCTCGCCCCGGTTTTTGATTCAGGGTTTTCCCGTGGGCTTGGAGGCAAATGCCGAGGCGGGGACATGGGAGCCTTTAGAGCGTTGGGTCCCTGAAAGTTAATTTCTTTCCCCCCCTTGTCCGAAGAATCAAGAAAGAAGCACTCAAGAATTAAGATGAAGAGTTTTGTACGAGCAAAGATTGAAGTGAGAAGGTTCCGTTTTGAAGAAGAGGTTTCGCAGCTTCATGATCTCTGGAAGAACAAGCCTTCCAGCTTGGTTGTCGGGACGACAACTTTAAAGAAGGGGGGCAGTGTTACGGTCGTGCGATATTTGTAATGTGTCACCGTATAGTTTATGTAATCGATAGTAATGAGTTGACGGTCGCTCGTTGACGACGGTTGTTGTTATGTTGCTGACGTCTGGAGCTTCGTTTCGGTGACAGACGTGTTCTAATAAACGTCTCAGTTTCTTTTAAAGAATCTGCTCAATTATTTATTGTGCGTGAGTGCGCGTGAGTGCCTTGTGCCACCGTCGGACGTAACAGTATCTATCAAAATCAGTGTATATTATTGGCTCGCGTAGATTACGCTTCCGCA
Organism: Solenopsis invicta; assembly: GCF_016802725.1. Lineage (NCBI taxonomy): Eukaryota > Metazoa > Arthropoda > Insecta > Hymenoptera > Formicidae > Solenopsis > Solenopsis invicta. The sequence goes on from NC_052679.1 coordinate 11,112,488, forward strand.
TTTTCCGCAGCATGGGACATAGGCATTCGAAATTCTGCGGATCGAAATCGCATATACATGTACATCAAAGTTGAAAAACTCCATCATATACCGGTCACAATTGACGAATAACTACGGCGAATAACTACGTGTCAATTAACACTCCGTAAAAAACAATTATTATTAATTATGAAGTCGGAAAAGTTACATTTAATTGTTGGTTTATTAATAAACTCTTTAAATAAATGTACGTGTGCATTTAAAAAGCAGGAGCTACGCTGCAAGATTTCAAAATTATATGTATTATACAACATTGCAATTACAAATGAAAAAAATAAAAGAAAACGACAATTTTGGGTGCGACCTATATTTAACGCTGAAAGGAGATTGCAACAAGGAGCAAGCGATAATCTTGTTAAGGAAATAGTGGCCGAAGACACAGAAAAATATCTAGATTATTTTAGAATGCCACATCAACTATTTGAAAAACTATTGGCATTAGTTGGACCTATTATTGCTAAACAAAACGTTATTCGCGAACCTATTTCACCTATCATTCGGCTCCAAATTACATTGCGCTATTTAACATCAGGGGCGTTGCGCATAAAGTAAAATCTTGCGGATAAAATTCGGCGGAACGAACGTAAAACTGATTGGACCAATCACAAGCGTTCCGCCAATTCCGCATTGCGCACGTTCCGTATCCATGGGACTCCAGCCTGAGAGACCCTATATAAAGTTTCGAACGCTTGTTGTGTGAAGACGGAATGAGAGAGGAGGTTCGGACCAGGGGGTCTATCATGTAACATTTTTCCTAGGGCGGAAACGTGAAAAGTGAAAAGTTTTACGTGAACTGCGATTCCATGGAATCATGTAACTCACTCATGAGCGGCAATATAAACTTTTTCCCGTGAACTTTTTCGCCATCAGCCGTGATGGTAAAAAGGTGAAAATTTAGAGAATTAATAAATTGTATGTATTTTGAAATAAGAATGAAAGTGTGGTAACAGTGTGGTAACAGTTTGAAGAAATATTATTGAAGAGGTTAATTTTTTTGGTATTGCATTACGTTGATAGAATAAAGTAATGTACACAAGCGGTCATTAATGCCTTCCCTAAGGAGGTTAGGCGCGTTCCAGACACATGCATCGCATCTAGGTATTTATCACGCATGATTGTTAAATCTGACCAATCTGGCAAGTCAGATTTAACAATTATGTGTAATGAACACCTAGATGCGATGCGTGTGCTGGAACGCGCCTAACCTCCTTAGGGAAGGCATTAATGACCGCTTGTGTACATACATAAATAAAAATAATGCTTTTGTGATATAATTAGGTTTGATATTTATATTTGACAAATTGATATTTTGATAATTATATAGAATAAGGCTTCATCAAATGCAAATTTAGATAAAAATATACTTTAACGCGTTTTGATACACAATGATATAAGAAAGGTGCGTCTTGTGAAATAGAATATTAATCAATCATGTAAGTGTTTATAACTTATAAATTTGGAAAATACATGTGTGAGCGGAGAATTCAGTTTTGATCAAAGACCGTATTCTAAATTATTCAATATTTTTTAATTAAACAAAGTTTTAATGACTAATAAATTTAATTTACTTTAAAATTTGCATAAATATAAAACTAAATTAAAGTTATTTTTAAAAAACATTGTATTAAATTACAATGTAATTTTTAGAATTAGATTACTACATAATAAAATAGTTGTTACAATATATGGATCATCAAAAATAAATGTAATATATATTATATTTGTAAAATAAGTTTATGCATTATAACTAAGAAATATTGCCATTTATTTATGAATATATTTGTTTACAATTTCTTTTTTTATATAATTAAATTTTTACGGTAAAAGTTATACTACAAAAGCAGGTAGAAACCTTTTTCACGCTTGATAGTTGCGATGACAGATTTGAGCCTCTGAAGGTGAATTTCGGAACGCAACCTAAACTTCAGCGCATTATCCATACATAATCGCTGTGCGTGAAAAGATTCACGTGAACTCTCTATGAGTGAAAAATGAAAAAATGAAAAGTGAAAAGTGAAACGTGAAAAGTTCCACGTGAAATTACATGATTGACCTCCAGGACGTAAAAAAAGTTTGAAATCTCTTGAGATTGATATGGTTGACTTTCTTGGTCAACTAGAATTTGAATGACACGGCAGTAAAGTTTTGTTAGGGTTAATGTAACCCATATAATGTGTGAATGAAACTTTTTTGTGAGTAATCTTAAAAAACTGGACAAAACATGTTCAAACAGGTCCGTTCGCTGTTATGTTACTCTGTCTAAAGTTAAAATACTATAGTGCTGTGAAAGAGAGGATTTTTGCGTAGGGTCCAAAATATATTATGAAACACATCAATTTTCAATTTTAGACACCTTGAGTTTATGAAAAATACCTCATATTTGCTTTGTTACGTAAGTGTATTTTTTTAATAGAAATGGCAGTGACAATTTTTTTTGAAAGTATGACTCTTTAGCTTTAAAACGCCGTATTGTAAAGACTTTAAAAGTTTTTTGTTGCAAAGATATGATTTTTTTTTTTAAATAGATTTTTAGGCACCCAAAATATCTCATATTATTCTTGTTATATAATTTTACTTTTTAAAAAGAATGACAATACCATAATTTTTTTTTAAGTATGACCTTTTAGCTTTAAAATACCGTATTTGAAAATTCTTAAAAGTTTTTTATTACGGTGACATGATTTTTTTAAAGGAAAAGTGGATTTTTGAACAATTTCTAATTTTTGCTTAATAGTTTTTCTTTTATAACTTGACAATAAGTCATTTTTCCGCAATATCGATTATGCAGTCACATTTCTGAGATTCTGAACTGTTATATGAAAAAAAGATTGTTGAAAAATGTTGATTAGAACCAAAGTTATAACTTCTCAAAGCTGAAAGTCTCCCAGAAAATGTGTTTACATATTTTACGGGATCGGTGTGTTTAAGGGTTAAAAATTTAATATATTTTTTTGAACAAACGCATATCATTTTTTAACATTTATTTTAAGTAAATACCACTTAGGTTTAAATAAGAGATTTTGTAGAAAATATTAATACATATCATTTTCATTGAAAAAATAAAAATTTTTATGCGCGCGCAAACACATAGGCGCCTTTCTTTAGCTTTTTTTTGAAAAGGTAATTTTGTACTCATATCACGCGTTTTGTAGTGTTAAGCAACAATATACGTGGGTTTTGCAAACTTAAATTTAAACGTAATTACCACATGGGTTAGCTTCGAAAAAATTTTCTGTTAAAATACAAAAATAGTACCTAGAGTCCTATAAAGAGAGAAGCGACATTGATGTTCAAAGCTTTGATTGGTAATCTGATTGATACTTGATTGGCTAAGCGAGCAGCCATATTGTGACCACAGCTGTTTGTAGAATGATACGAATGGTGTTTGATGACGTTAGAGCAGTCCCAAAATGGCTGTGGAGGACTCAATTGGATACTGAAGGTTGTGGTGGGGGTTCGATGTCGCTTCTCTCTTTATATAGGACTCTACCCATACCATTTGTTTTCTATTCCTGAACTCCTTGAATTAATGTACACTTAAAATGAAATAGATAGATGTTTGAAAATTAGCGAAAGCAAGAAGGAACATTCTAATGCAGTCTAGTGCAGGAATAGAAAACAAGCCTATGATCTCTTACTTTTTCTCCTCCTCCTCTACCTTTGCTATTGTTGCACTCGGCGAGACAGACACACACGGCACAAGCAAGAAGAGAATCGGACACGCGACACAGAATGACCAGACGCACTTTTGTAAGACAACTCCAAACTTTATTAATGACTCTGTTACATCCAACCTTAAGGAAAGGGAGGCTATCTTTCAAAAGAAGCCTGGGACTTGAGGAAGGCAGGGAAGAATGCAACAAAAACTCTTTTATTCTCGTGACCGCACTAGTGGGATGTGCGGCACGAGCCGAACGTACTTTTGATGATTCCGAAATTATGTGTCAACGTGTAATGACACGCTTTAACGCCTTTTCAGAATCGTGCAATCGTTGGTCCTAATTTGAGTCAGAGAATTCAATCTCTATAACTTGGGATCGGACCGAGTGCAATCTTTTCAAGTCGGGAGGTTAGTGTGTGAGTACGAGATGGGTTGATGAAATAAAATTTTACATTTGAGCTTCCCTAGAATTTAACATATATTCTGATACTTGAAATTTACATACATAAGGTTCAAAAGAATTAGCAAATAAATACATAATCGGTTATTGTTATTTAGTAGAAAAAAAAAGAAAACAATATAATAAAGTAATCATTATTAATTAAGACAGCAGTACGTAATCAGTTAGCTTAATTAAAATATAAAACGATTAGGTAATGATTATTCAGAAGTTTAAAATTTAAATACATTGTTTAATATCGATAGGAAATCTATGAAGTTAACATTATTTTTGAGGTTTGGAAACATTGAGAATTACAGGATAGTACATGATTAATTATCAAGAATACAAATAATTAAGAATTAATGTTAGTGTAAATTATCTATTTTAATTGAAAAAGCTAAACGGTGCATTTTGAATAATTGATCTAGAAACTATATATATATTGAATTAACATAGGTATTACAAATGATTATTTTTTTGAAAACTTAAGCTATACGCATTATTATGTACACAGGAGGAGATGGAATTAATTAATTTCGGTTACGGGAATTGTAATTATGCGTTGAGATTCATATTTAACTATTAAATTAAATCAAAACCTAAGATTTAAGAATGGAAGTAGAACATTTACATTTACATAGAGATTTAAAAAATATTTAGAGGGAAAGTCGGGAATTGTCTAAAATGAGAATTGCTGTATTAATCGAAATAAAAAATAATAATATTGGGAACAAGGAGCTGGGACATGAACGGCTGTGATTGCTCATTAGCGATTGATTCCTGGCGAGTTGAATGGAAAATTGAAGTAAAACCGAAAAAGAGAAAAAAGAAAAAAACTTACTTATTAGTTAGACGAGAAGAGAAAGGGAAGAACTATGGAAATCTGCGGGTTGAAAGGTGCTTGACGCAGCGCAGGTTGTCCGCTCTGGGGGATGCTTCAACGGCGGGCCGTTCGGAGTTCCAATGAATGTGATTCTCAAGCACAGACTCTAAGTTCGAACGATTTGAGAATAACGCGCACAGCCTCGATACTTCAACGCATGGGTGTGAGTGCCAAGTTGAATGTTCGAGGCGTTCAAAGCTGCGTATTTTATAGGGTTTAGGAAAAGGGCGTGGGGTTAGTTTAGTGGGTGAGATGAAGATTTGATTGGGTAAAGCTTTTTGAGCTTTTTTCCCTTTCCTTGGAGATTCCTTGTTGTCGAAATTTTGAGCTTATTCGTTGGGTAGTTCACCAACGCTCACCACCAATCAGCTTCTCGGATGATCTCTCGTTGGCTAATTTTCCATCTTCTCCCGATTTTTCTTAACTCTAAGACGGGCGAGCAGTTGCATCACTCAATCGCTTAAGGGATTCGTTATCTTACGGTTTCTCTTCTTGGAACGTTCGGTCCCGATTTTTATATCGCCGCGTCCGTTTATTTGGGACTTGCTTTCCACAGGATTCATCTTTCCGTTCGTGATGAAACATATGTTCGAACAAACAAAGCCGGGGTTGTAAATTTTGATTTTATAGTTTTATAGTTTCCGTTTGGCGTTGCGACTCAATCTTATCTTTGATTGTTGCCAAACTTTGATAGCATTTAGATTTTCCTTTTTTTTTCTCGAGTCCAGGCTTTGTTTGTTCATATGGATTATTGTATTAGGATAGGCCGTTGTTTGTAGTTTTGTCGTCGCACGATTTCTCTTCTTTTTCTTATTTAACGGACTTATTGCTCCGGATGCTATTATATATTCCGAAGACAATATTTGATTTTCTTATTGTAACCAGGTGATAGTGTTATAAAAGAGAAATCGTAGAGTTCCAGATATAGGTATTATAAATTTTACAAACAATCTTTTAACTTGTTTCGCGTTTCATATTTTGTATGATGGACGCGAAAAGAGAAATCGTGAAATCTTCCGGATGTAACAACTCTCTTTATAATTTGACAAATCGCGGAATCCAAGCAAAACGTTCGTTCGCAGTTTCACGTCACGTCCAAAACCAAAACCGTTGGCAGGGAATGATCCTCTTCTGTCGCGCTCATAGATTGCCTCGCGCGAATCGATATTAGTTGCTTCCTTAGAGTGGGCACGCAACACTATTATCACTGCCTTATTAATCGTTCACAGTTTTATCTTACACTCTATTCCTAGTTCTTTCTCTATAAAATTCTCCACCCATGTTACTTTATTCTTCTCCACCTTTTTTATCTTATCCCCTAAATCTTTAATTTTAATTACAATATTCCTTGATAGCAATGCATGTTTTGCAAAATCAGGCAACTTAATGCTGAGCATTCGACTAGTTGCTGTGTATTTGCTGAAAATGTAACGCATAGTCCTACATATTCAACAACATGAGAGCAGGTTTGAGACATTTTATGTCAGCAGATTCAAAGCAAACAGAGAGCAACTGTTACTTATTCTGTTGCCAACAAAATGACTTCTATTCGTGGAAAACATTTTGCTTTATCAATCATTTTCAACAACATAAGAGCAACGTGACGACAATAAAAAAAGATAATGATTCTGTGCTTTTGTCGTGTATTTGTTATAAACATTAAATATATTAATTATTGTCTTGTAGCCAAATAAAATATCGAAAATGATTTGTGTGTGTGTGTGCGCGCGTGTGCGTATGTGATTGTGTGTTTGCGCGAGCGTGTGTAATGTAATAAATAAACAAGAGTAAATTAATTATTTACTTGGCTATCAAATCAGATTGAAACGGATTTAACAAGTGAGTGCTGGCGTCATCGCTAGGCGGCCACGCCGCGGGAGATTTTATCGTGAGTCGAGTGCGGCCACAGGCGTTATATCTAGGTGCCACCGCGGCGGACACTCCAGCTCATACTTCCGTAAGCTTTTAGGACTTGCTTGTTGTAAGCTCGAGACAAATACTCGCTCTCATTTTTTTCAAACGTGACGAGTGTGTGGAACATTAGTCTACATAAAATTTTATATTTTTATATGTAAATAACAATTTGTATTGTTATTTAATCTTGTACATAAATTAAATGTTTAATTTAAATTTAATTCTTTTTAACGAAAAGGATACAAGAAATACTTTTTTTGTAAACCAAACATTTATTACGTTTAAATTAATGTATTCTGTTTTAATAAATCTATCTGGATTCCGATCTTATTTTTAATCGGTCTTAATACCGTATTTTTAGTACAGAAATCTCGATCGATTCGGATTACTTTTTTTTAATCGGTTTTATCGCACATTTTTGGCAGGGTGGTGACAATTCAGCAGAAAGAAGAATTAACTTATTTATTTTTTATATATTTGAAAAAAAGAGTACAAAACATATATTTAACCGTTTTTGACATGTAGTTTAATTTTTGCTGAAATTTATGACTCAACACATGTTGTTGGCAACTTGCTCTCATGTTGCTTATATATAGCAATAAACCGTTGACAGCAAATACGCAGCATATTGGCAGCAAAACGTGCTGAATTCATATGATGTTAAACCAAAGGCAAATGAGGCACACACCTTGTTCTAAATTTGCTGAAAACTAATGCCCTTTGTTTTCGGCAACATTACAGCAACAACACAGACAGGTGGCTATCAGGTTACCTTTTTATTGCTCGCACTATTCTTTGTCACTAACTTTCTCTGGCTTAACTTTCTACTTTTTACCTTACCAGCCTTGCTTCCTGCTCCCACCTTTCCCAGTGCCATAACCTCAACTCTTTAAGCCTTCCTGCAACTTCTTGTATCTCCTCTAATCTTTGCTCTTCCACTTTTCCTTCAATCTCCTTTCCTCTTCCTATTTTCCTCTTCACGCAATCACTTCTCTACCTTCCTCCTCAATCTTATTCCATTAATTTTACTCTAAATTAAATTACGCTCTCACGCTTCCACGTCTACTCACTTATGCGTTCTCTAACCAAGTCCCTACCTTACTGTATTATGTACTTACAGAACTTACACTGATTGAATCAGTGGTTTGTGTCACTTTGCGTGACGCGGTCGACGTAATGTAAAAATTTGCACATTTCCGCCAGCCAATCACAAAGTCGATCACGTGACCCCCCCTTGGCGATTCTCTCCTCTAAGCTGCGTTCAGATTCCTCACCCGGGTGTACTATGATGTCGTTTTATCTTTGTTGTTTACCAAATGTTAAACAAGGATAGAATAATGTCTGGGTGCACCTTGGTGGAGAATCTGAACGCATCCCTAGAGGTTCTCTATACTATGTTCATGATGATACGATAGATGAAGCTTATTAAATAAAAATATCAAATAAATTTTAACCATAAGTTCTCCAAGTAATGAAATCAGTCTTTAATTATTGATTACCTTAATCAGAGTTGATTACCTTAATGAAACAATAGTTCTAATTATTTAGGGTAAAAATAAATTATAATATATGTGAAATATTTGAGTAAAAAACGAATAAAATTCTTTTTTTCCATGTAGTAATATGCAGTTACGACCTGGTGAACTCACCGTTGACAAGCTTGACATGATAGAAGACACAAAAGGCAATGCTGGCGATATAGGAAGATTGATTATCACCAACTTGAGAATCATATGGCATTGTTTGGTCTTGCCAAGAATCAACTTAAGTATGCAATAATTAGTGTAAACCTGTATATTTCTTTAAAATTTTATACATGGTGTTTTAAAATTAGCAAACGTTTTTCTATGAGCGAATTTTTCGGAATATTTTTAGTCAAAAATCCTAGTATAAAAATGTCGACGTTATAATACTTTTTCAATTATAAATTATTAAATTGGCCAATTGTACTAGGACAAGTCAATATATAAGTCATAAAACTGGATAGAGGCAATAATAATCAAAATAACTTCCTGACATTTATTTCACTTTTTGACATATTCACCTTTTACATTTAGACACTTATCCTATCTCTTTACAAGTCTTCGAAAGCTGGCAACAAAAAAGTCTTTTGGTTTCTAACTTTTTGGATTACAGCATCATCAGTGAATTTATTTCTGTCTATTTCAATTCATTTCTGTTTGCGGGATTCTTTTTTTTTAAACCACAACAAATTTTGATCGTAAATGCTGAAATTTTCCTAAAACTAATAGTTAAAAGATATTCAAGAGGTTACATGTTAGCTGTGACAGCAACCAAAAGACTTCTTTGCCGCCGGCTTTCAAGAACTTGTAAAGTGATGGGGGACAGATCCCGAAAGCACACTACCACTTATAACGGCCGATGCTTAGGCCGGTATTCATAGTCGAGTCTTATTTCAAGATTGTCTTAAGCAACGTCTTAAGATGCTAATACGGCTCTCTGATTGGTTGATTGCATCTTAAGGTGATACTTAAGACGATCTTAAATATAAGAATTGACTATGAATACCGGCCCTAGAGTTTTTCCGTTGGCTGGGTTAGATAAGTCAAGATGATTGGTTGGTGGGTTATCGCATCGTGCGCTATCGGACCCCGTCCAGAGATGGGATAAGTGCCTGAGGGTGCCGTCATATGAGGTGTAACTTGCGTAAGCGTAATTTGCGCCGATCAATGATATCGTTTTACTGGAATTTGATTCTGTCCATGGGGAAATTTTCTAAATTGAGAAGTTACCATTTTCTACATACTCGCAGTTTATGATTAATGTAACGACTAGAGCTTATTGGTCGTTACGTTAATCATAAACTGTAAGTATGTAGAAAAATAGCGACTTTTTAGTTTAGAAAATTTCCCCATGGACAGAATCAAATTCCATGGGTGAACATCAGTTAGTTACTTTACGCCTAGTTACTTTACGCTTTTTACGTTATTATCGTTACGTTAAATCCAATTTCCTGCGTAAGAAACGTTGTGTTCACCCATGGAATTTGATTCTGTCTATAGGGAAATTTTCCAAACTAAGAAGTCGCTATCTTTCTAAATACTTACAGTTTATGATTAACGTAACGACCAATAAATTCTAGTCGTTACTTTAATCATACAATGCGAGTATGTAGAAAGTGGTGACTTCTCAATTTAGAAAATTTTCCCATGGACAAAATCAAATTTCGTGGGTGTACACCCATGGAATTTGATTCTCCCGACCAGCTCTCGAGCCGTGGTTACCTCCGCTCCTCCACGAAACGCAAGCAAACGGCATCGCCGACACGGGGTTTCGGCCGAGGTACTCGGCGCGTTTTGTGGCATCCCAGCCGCCATCGTCATCGGCACGCACGCAGCTGCAGTCGCCCTGCCGATTCGCGCATCGCCACATCGCGACACGGAGCTCCGCCCCTCGCGTACCGCTATACCGCGGGAAAGCCGCGCCCGCATCTAAGCATCACTCGCGTTCCGTCGCCTGGTGACACCTCGCGAACCATATGTATATACCGACATGTAAATAGCCGCGTTTTCAAAGATCCGTCCGTCCAACGCCGTTCTGAATTCATGTATCTTGTCCGTCCGCGCGCACCGAACTGTTGTATTCTTTCGGTTCCGGAAAAACGTAGTAAATAAAACACACGTAGATTTGTATCGCACACACACCGCCGACTCATCATTTATACACGCCCGACTCTTTCCTCTCTTCCCGTTCGAGCCCTTTCTATCGCACCGCACCGACGAGCTAATCCGCGCGAAAGAAAAACGCAACATTACAATGGCGCCCGAACAGGGACCAGACCGGAAGGGAGGAAAGTCCGCCGGAATAAAAAGCTGGATATATGATATCCGCAAGGAAGAGTTAGTTATCGAGATGGAATCGGTCGGCCTCAACACCGAAGATACCCTTGACACCCTCCGACAGAGGATGAGTCGCTACGTCGACGAAAACCCGGACGAATACCGCGCGTCCGCAAACGCCACGGCCCCCGCAGCTCCCCTGACTAAGCCAGGGCCGTCACTGACACACGCCGCACCAGCGCCTCTTCACCGTCCACCGCGATTAACGCTCAAACACGCCACTCCGGCCACCCTTGGCGACGATGACTTGTCCCCCGCCAAGACTATGAGTCAAATGAGAAAGTGGGGAATACAGTTCGACGGCAAAGACCCGTGGGGATTTTTGGAGCGAGTCGAAGAGCTACAGACCGGGTACGGTCTCCGACCACCAGCTGCAGCTGGGATTGCCGGAACTCCTGAAAGGAGACGCGTTACTCTGGCTGCGAAATTCGCGAGAAAATTGGGGCAATTGGTCCGATTTTCTAGATGATTTTAAGGCAACATATCTACCGCCGCGGTACCGCAGCCACCTAGTCCGCGAATTGCGCGACCGCGTGCAGAGGCCCGACGAACCATACCACCGTTACGCTACCGCAAGCCTCGCCTTGATGCGACGCGCCGGAGGTTTTTCGATCGATGACCGAATCGATCAACTTTACGACAACATGAAACTGGAATACCAGCTACACATCCGACGCGACGATATTCGAAGTCCGACCGACCTACTACAACGCACCGTCGAGCTCGAACGCGTACAAGAACGCTGCCGCGCGTTACGCGCCGCCCAAACAAAGAACCGCGAAACCACCGCCGCCGCAACCACATACGACCGCGCCGAATGCTACTAGCGCTGCAAACAGAGAGGTCACATTCGTTTCGACTGCCGTCGGCCATCGCGAAAATTTTGCTCGCAATGAGGCAAGGATGGCATAATGACACGTGACTGCCATCCGCCCCCGGGAAACGAGACAAGGACCGGCGAAGTCCCGGCCGCTTCCCGGTCCTCCGAGTAAAATTCCTGCCCCGGCCGCACCTTACCGTCCGAATCCGCAACCGAACCATCCTGGCGCTGATCGACTCCGGATCGGAAGTATCGTTCGTAAACCAGGCGACCGCGCAACTCGCCGCAGAACTCGGCTTCCGCATACAGCACGAACCGAACTCCGTGCAGCTCGCCGATGGACAACCGGTAAACTTGCCTGGCCACATCCATCTCGCGATCCGCGTCGGACACCGCCAACTCCGCCACCGCTTCCGCATAATGCCGAACATGAGCACAGCTCTACTCCTCGGTATCGACGCATGGGCAAAAATCGGAGCATCGCTCCCTCCGCCGCCAGCTCAGCCGCGCTGCCGCGGACCAAACGCCGCCGTCACGCAAAAAGCGTCACCGCTGACCGCAACGGAGGCAGCCACGCTGAAAGACTTCCTGTCCCGCGAACTGCCGTTATTCAACGAAGTCTCAGGACCGACACCGATAACCCAGCACGCAATCCGGCTCAAACCAGGCCGCGCTCCGATAAAACAGCGTTACCGGCCGCGGAACCCAGCTATGCAGGCGGTCATAAACGCCGAAGTCGACGAAATGCTCAAGGAGGGGGTGATCGAGAAGTCACGGAGCCCGTGGAGCTCCCCGGTCGTGATCGTTCGTAAGAAGGACGCAGAGTATCGATTCTGCATCGACTTCCGCCGCGTCAACGACGCCACCGAACCTGACGCCTATCCCTTCCCCCAGATCCCAGCCACGCTCGATAAACTGCGCGGCGCGGCATTTCTTTCGACGCTCGATCTACGCCATGGGTACTGGCAAGTCCCGCTGACCGCCGAAACCGTGCCGGGAAAGGGGCTGTACCAATTTACCGTGATGCCGTTTGGCCTCCACTCGGCGCCGGCCACGTTCCAGCGCCTGCTGGACACCGTCCTAGGCCCCGATCTCGAACCACGGGTGTTCGTATACCTAGACGACATTATCGTCATCAGCACCACGTTCGACGAGCATCTCCGCACGTTACGCGAAGTTTTCAGACTCTGCGAGGCGAAACTGCGTCTAAACCCCGATAAATGCCGGTTCTGCGTAGGACAATTAAAGTATCTCGGGCACGTCGTCGACCAAAATAGCATCCAGACCGACCCAGAAAAAGTTAAGGCCATTACGGACTGGCCGACTCCAATCACCGTTAAACAAATACGGCAATTCTTGGGCATCGCCTTGTGGTACCGACGATTCATCCGCGACTTTGCCACCGTGGCCGCCCCGCTGACCGCACTCACAAAGAAACACGCGCGCTGGAAGTGGAGCGCCGACGAGGAGTCCGCGTTTCAAAAATTAAAGAACACGCTCACCTCCGCACCCGTCCTGACCTGCCCAGATTTTTCGCGACGTTTCTTCCTCCAAACCGACGCGAATAACACCGGACTTGGGGCCGTATTAACCAAATTCTTCCCCGAAGGGGAACGGGTCATCGCGTACGCGAATCGTACATTAAATCCGACCGAAAGAAATTATAGCGCCACCGAGCTAGAATGCTTAGCCGTGATCTGGGGGATACGGCGGATGCGGGAGTACCTCGAAGGATACCCTTTTACGGTCATCACCGACCACCAATCGCTACGGTGGCTACAAAAACTTGACGCGCCGACCGGACGCCTCGGTCGATGGGCATTCGAGATACAACAGCACGACATGGAGATCAAATACCGGAAGGGGGCCTTGAACCGCGTCGCAGACGCACTATCACGCTAACCGCCGCCGCGGAGAAACCCCCCGCCGATCGCTGGTACCGGCGCACGTTGCAAACCGTGCAAAACGACCCGGCCGCCCTGCCCGACTTCATCCTCCGCGAGGGAAAATTGTACCGACACGTCCTGCATAGCCTGGACTTTGCGGAAGTACCCGCCGGTAACCAATGGAAACGCTGCGTACCGCGACACGAGCGAGCGGAAATCCTAAGTCAGAATCACGACGTCACGACCGCCGGCCACTTCGGCGTAGCAAAAACCATCACTCGGATAGCACGCTCGTACTATTCGCCGGGCATGTTCCGCGAGATCGCGACGTACGTGCGCAAGTGCGAGAACTGCCTCCGGCATAAGGTGGACTAGCGCTGGCCCGCCGGGAACCTGCACGCGACACACGTGGACCGCCCCTGGCAGCAAGTAACGCTAGACTTAGTAGGGCTCCTCCCTCGCTCCAAACAAGGCCATACGTGGCTATTGAATATGCAGGACCGATTCTCGAAATGGGTCAAAATGCGTCCGCTCCGCCGGGCAACCGCATCTGCCGTCACTCGCGCCATCGCGGAACAGGTCATCCTCCGCCACGGATGCCCGGAGAGCATCATATCCGACAACGGGACCCAACTCAAATCGAAACAGTTAAACGAACTGCTCGCCGCCTACCGTGTCCGTCATGTGTGCACGCCGACGTACGCGCCGCATTGTAATCCAGTCGAGCGAACAAACAGAACGATCAAAACAATGATCGCCCAGTACGTCGACCGAAACTGGGACGAACGAATACCCAAGTTACAATTGGCTTACAATACGGCGCGGCACGAAGCAACCGGGTATACGCCCGCCTTCGTCAATCTCGGGCGAGAACTGATTACCCCCGCGCTTAACAACGAAGCCCCGCCGCAACCGGCCCCGCCCCCGGACACCACGCGCCGCTACCTCAAGGAAGCACACGAACTCGTGCGGATACACCTAGCGCGCGCATTCCAACGTCAGCAAAAACATTACGATCTCCGACGCCGCGCGTGGCGACCGCAGATCGGAGAATGGGTGTGGAAACGAGAACACCCGCTCTCGAATAAAGCCGACGCGTTTAACGCCAAACTCGCTCCGAAATTTCAAGGTCCCCTCGAGATACGCAAAATCATCTCGCCCGTGATTGTTGACCTACACGACCGACGCGGGCGATGGACTCGACACGTACACATACAGCATCTCAAGCCAGAACCCGCACCGAGGACCAGAGAGGAGAGACCGAAGGCGAGACCGACTCCGAAGATGACACCGACGCTCCGCCGGACCATGACAACACGCCAAACCAAAACACCGAGGATGAGGAGGACAACAAAAATAGGAGGGGAGACCAGCCGTTAAATTCGAAAAGATACGCAGCTCGCCACTAGCGAACCGACCGTCCCAGCGACATGGAACGCACAGAGCGCGATATCATCGACGAGATCAATCGCCTGCTCGGCGAAACGGAGGGCTACGACCCGGAGTACCCGGCGATCGACCCGGCATGGGATTCCCTGCGGACTAACCAGCCGCCAGCCACTGCTGCCGTAGAGGTGAATCGCCACCCGATCGTCGGACAACGAAACGGCCAACTACGGCAACCGTCAGACCGCCGCAACGAGATAAAAATGGCCTGGTTGCTGAACCCGCCGACAGCACGGCCTAAATCTCGCCGACCGCCGCGACGGGCGTCGCCACCTCGCCCGACGTTAGAACCAGCACGGGTGATGGGACCACTGCCACCGCCATCCATCCCGGTCGAGGTCAAGCCCGGCCTAATCGTAGAGGTGCCACACTTCGCCGCCCACTCAGCACGCGAGTGGAAAACACGACAAGGGGGAAAGCGCTGGCACATCCGCTTCAATCACAACGGAAGCGTCCGCCGGATTCGGGAGCTGCCTCCCCGAGAAACGTGCTGATATGCCTCAAATTCAGGCACCTATTAGGAGGGGGGATGATGTAACGATGCACACCCCCGAAAAAAATGCTATACACGCTCGACTCTTTCCTCTCTTCCCGTTCGAGCCCTTTCTATCGCACCGCTCCGACGAGCTAATCCGCGCGAAAGAAAAACGCTAACATTACAAAACTATGCATTATAATGTTAACATTAATTTGTGTTAATTACAATTAGTATCTTAGAATGATGAATAATATACATATAATGCTGCTATACTCCTTTAAGACGACTCAAGTCTTGGAGAAGTTATTGTACACCCAAGGACTTTGATTCTGTCCATGGGGAAATTTTTTAAACTGAGAAGTTACCACTTTCTACATATTTGCAGTTCATGATTAATGACGACCAATAAGCTCTAGTCGTTACTAGTGATGTCGATTCTTAAAAAAAGGTATTGATTCTTAGAATCGATCTATTCTTTTAGGCCTGATTCTTAATAGTTGATTAATGGAGCAAAAAAGAATCGATTCCGCATAATCGATTCAATGTTTTTTAGCAAATAAGAAAGATTAAAATAGATTTGTAGCGGTTGCATATAATCTACAAGATGTTCCAAGTTCCAAGATTTAGAATAATTATTTTAGAATCACACGAGAATGTTGCTAATTATATCATACACTTTGTCGTTTCTTATCACTTTTTATGTCCTACGTAACATAAAAAAGAATCTTTTTACGTAGAGTGATCAAACAGCGCGATTGGGATTACATACAAGTTTTAACACAAAAGTTTGGACATATGCGACTTTATACAAATATCTTTATTAATCGAACAAGAGTACACCTAATGGCTCTGCCAGACCAGCGCGATTTGCGACACGCGACGCGCGATTATCCAATAGGCGTTTACAATTTTTTGAAAAGACGTACGCCTATTGGATAATCGCGCGTCGCGTGTCGCAAATCGCGCTGGTCTGCCAGAGCCATAACGTGTTTGATTCTGTCCATGGCAAAATTTTTCAAATTGAGAAGTCACCACTTTCTATATACTCGCAGTTCATGATTAATGAAATGACTAGAGCTTATTGGTCGTTACGTTAATCATGAACTGTAAGTATGTAGAAAGATAGCGACTTCTCAGTTTGGAAAATTTTCCCATGGATAGAATCAACACGTTGGGCTGCGTTCAGATTCTCCACCCGGTGAGTGATCTCTGGGTGACTGGGTAAATGGGCGGAACTAATGAAAAGCTCCCTAGTGGTTTATGGAATCTGAACGCACTCTCAAACATTGGGTGTGTTTAGCAAATAACGCTGAGAAATAGTAACATAAATATCTCAGATTCAGAATAAATTACATAATAAATTAAGATAAACGATAAAGATAATACATAAATATTTTACTATGAATATTTTTATCAATATAACTAAAGTAGATGAAAATTAAATGTTAGTAGAATAGGACGAATCAATTTAAACAATGAAAATAAATTTTTATTTTAACAAATTAGATGAAGATATATATTGCGCATATCATCTATTATATGTATAGGCTTGTTTTCTATTCCTGCACTAGACTGCACTGGAACGTTCCTTCTTGTTTTCACTAACTTTCAAATATATATCTATTTCACTTTAAGTGCACACTAATTCAGGGAGTTCAGGAACAGAAAACAAACAGTATATTTTATTAGTATCAGAAAATATTTAATAATACTAAAAATCTTTAACATACTAATCTCAAATATAAATATTTATATAACAGTTTTGTGAGACTGTAGACCAAGAAACCTTACGTTAATAGAATAAAAGATTAATATTTATTAATCTGTAATTACATAAACAGAATAATAAACAAAACGTTTAAACTTTACTTGGTTATTAACGTTTTTCTTTATTATATTTATACATTTTAATTTTTATTTACTATAATATTTTAAATTAAATTTATTTTTTTATTTTAAATTTGTTTTAAATATACGAGCTTTATCACAAATATATAGAAATTTTTATAGCGATACATTTTGGAACGCACCTTTACGTCACCCACCCGTTTCACCCGGCTCAAGGACCCATGTAGTTTTTCCACTCTCTCGGGATAGACAGAGTGATAAAGTGAACGACCCACCTAATGTCCGGTAGGGGCACTCTAAAGGAATCTGAACGCTCTTTAGGTGCCTGGGTGCACTCGGGTGGGGAATCTGAACGCAGCCCTAGAGAGGAAGACATCATGGCGTCGTGCGTGTTAGAAGCATCCTAACGTGCTGTATCCAATTTACTCGTGATATCGTTCTCTGAAGCTTGTCTCATTTATTCATCCAATAACACACAACAAACCTTGTGACATCATTATTCTTAATCCTACAAATTGGGGGCCCCTCCGGGATCAAGAGAGTTGTACGAGACGAACGAGGAAGTGAGAGAACGAGGTAAGACGAAAGACGAAATTAAAGACGAACCCAAAGACGAAAAGACAAAGATAAGCATCTCGTGTGCAGAGATAAAGAGGAAAACGAAAGACGAAAGACAAAGAGGGTAGCAAGGAGAAGGACGAGTGAGACGAAAAGAGAAGGAATACGACAACGACAGTACTCGTTTTCATCATCGGACAAAGAAGGTAACGCATCGGCAGCGACATCGAACGAACGATGCCGCGTGACCAATAGTGACTCGAGGTACGTGGCGCTGCAAAACATTCCCTAGGATCGGTGGCGACATCGAGCACGTGACGCCGTGACCAACAGTAGCACGAAGTACGTGGCGCTATAAGACATTCTCTAGGATCGGTCGTGACGTAGAGTGTGCGATAGTAGGACGTGAGAGCTGCCATTACAAAACATGGAGACTCTTGCACAAATAGACGCGATCAAACAGAAGATACGCACAGCATCAACTGCCGCTACTACGGCTTTACACAAACTTATTTTCGAAAAGGAAGGTGATCGTAGAAATCGACAACGTATCCGAGATTTTTCAGGATTCACGTTTCGAAAAGATACGCCTCAATATGCAGATAAAGTCGAATTCAGTCGAAGGCTAACGATCGGTGACTTAATATCGTGCTGTAATATTCTAGGACTCGAATACAACGGAACCAAGGAGGAGGTAATCGCGAGAATCTTAGACGGATTAATGAATATAAAAACACTCGCACCTCACAATGATGTCGAAGACGATATCAACGAAGACAATGAAGACGAAGAGAACGACGAACAAAATGACGAGGAGAATGTTGAAGAAGAAGACGAAGAAACCCACGAAGAAAGACGCTCGGTTCAAGGAGGCAATCAAGCACGTATGAAATTCTCGATGACGTATCGTGATGTTGAAGACTCAATCAAAAAATTCAGCGGTAAAGATGCATATCCGATAGAGAGATGGATATCTGATTTTGAGGACGCAGCAGAGTTGTTCGAGTGGACAGAATTACAAAAAGTGGTGTTCGCTAAAAAATCGCTGTCGGGTCCAGCCAAGATGCTCATCGAGAGCGAAGGAGTCATCAAGACGTGGAAAAAGTTGAAGATGATTCTACAAGACGAATTCGCCGATAGAATAAACAGTGCACAGATATATGAGATGTTAATCAAGAGAAAACTAAAAAAAGAGGAAACGCTACAAGAATACTACTACGCGATGAAGGAGATAGCCGCTCGAGGTAAAATCGAATCGGAAGCGCTCATCCAGTACATCACTGACGGCATCACGGATGACACGCAGAATAAATTAGTGCTTTACGGAACTAAGAAGCTAGCGGACTTTAAAGAGAAGCTGAAAGTGTACGAGGCCATCCGTAAGAAGAGTGGGGAAAGAGGAAAAATTCGAGAGAAAGACGACACATCGAAAAAGTCGGAAGGAGCGAGAAAATTTACGACCGCAAAGAAGACAGAGAAGGACCAGGATCCCGATGAACGATGCTACAACTGTGGAGCAAGAGGACACAAATCTAAAGACTGTAAGAAGAAGGAACTAAAAAATGCTTTAAGTGTCAAAAATTCGGGCATACAGCCAATCAATGTAGCACGGTAGACGAGGTTAAAACGGATAAAAAGGTAGTGAATACAATTACTTTACCTGCGACGGACAGGATGTCTAAACAAATAGTTGTAAACGATACGCGTTTAAATGCATTGATCGATACCGGTAGCCAAGTCACTGTGATGCGCGAAGACGTCTATAGTAAAATTAAGCCGGACATAAAGTTGTCGAATAATATTATTTATTTGTCAGGTTTCGGGAAAAATGAAGTATGTTCTTTAGGTAGTTTCGCGACGGTTATCGAGATGGATTGCGAACAATTCCCTTGTACCATACATGTAGTGCCGAATGAAGCCACAAATAAGAACCTTATAATCGGTAGTGACATTCTAGCTACGGCGGAAATGATTATTAATTCAGACGGAATAACTATTCACAAGACGTCGCCCGCTAAATTTCTAGCACAAATTAACGTAATCGAGGAACAGTCATTAGATATCGGTAGCACTGATCCGAATATTTGCGAAGAAATCAAAGAGATTGTTAGGACATACCAAGCTAATAGATGTAAGACGACTGATGTAAGCATGCGTATTATTCCGAAAGATGAAAAACCCATTTTTCAAAAACCGCGACGATTACCTGCGCCCGAACGTGACGTAGTTGAAAAACAAATAACAGAGTGGCTCAACGACGGTATTGTGGAGGAATGCACGTCCGAATACGCTAGCCCAGTGGTAATTGTAAAAAAGAAAGACGGTTCGCCGCGTGTATGTATAGATTATCGAAAATTAAATAGAGTCATAGAAAAGGACGGACAACCCCTACCATTGATCGAAGACACTTTAGACGAGTTAGAAGACGCACTCACTTTTAGTACACTAGACTTAAAAAGGGGTGCGCACGATTGGACACCGCACGATTTGACACCACCACTCACAGCGGCCGATACCTAGAGTTTTTCCGTTGGTTTGGTTAGATAAGTCAAGATGATTGGTTGGTGTCCAATCGTGCTGTGTCCAAAAGAGTGTCACCCCTTAAAAAATGGATTTTTTCATGTGCCGGTGGAGAAGGAGAGTCGAAAATACACCGCGTTTGTCACGCACTGTGGTCAGTATCAATTCTTAAGAGTTCCATTTGGACTATGTAACTCACCGCGAGTGTTTCAAAGATACATAAATGCAGCCTTTTGGGAACTAATTAAAAAGAAAATAGTCTTGCTCTATGTAGATGATTTAATTGTGCCGGCGGCCAATGAGCGGGAAGCGTTAGATAAGTTAAAATTAGTATTAAAGACGGCTAGCGATTATGGATTACAAATAAACTTTAAAAAATGTCAGTTTGTTAAGAAGTCTATAGAATTCTTAGGTCACGTTGTAGAAGAAGGTAAAATTTACCCCTCACCCGCGAAAATTAAAGCTGTTGTCGATTATCCAGAACCGCGAGGATTAAAAGACGTTCAAAGTTTCTTAGGCTTATCGGGATACTTCAGAAAATTTATATCGTTATATTCAGTAATTACTAAACCTTTGAGCGATATGTTGCAGAAAGATAGACAGTTTGATTTCAATGATAAAGCGAGGAACGCGTTTCTACGATTAAAGACGGTGCTAACTCAGAAGCCAGTATTAAAAATATATCATCCGCGACACGAAACTGACAAGGGGAGGACCAAGTGAGAGACCCCTGGATTTTGATCCCAATTTTTTTAGTTATTCTGGAGACGAAAAAAAAGTTTACGTCTCCCGGCGTTTCATTGAATAGGTCTTAGTTTCGAAATAATAAATTTGCGAAAATTGGCCAAACCGCCGCGCGCCTTATGAGCCTTCCCGGTAACTCTTCTCGCAACCAGTGCAGTCGGCCCCGTGCGTTAGGTGCTTGCTTTACGATCGTAAGATCCGGGTTCGCTCCCGGATGTGTGCAATATTTTTTTTTCTTTTTTTTTCTTTTTTTAATAAATGTATTTATTTATCTTGATGATATTAATATAGTATGCAAATTTCTAAAATAGAAAATTTAATTTAATATCATTTTCTAAACTTCAATTTAAATTTAATTTGAAGGGAATTGGAATTCATGTAATAATATTTGAAATAATAAATAGGTAATAATAATAATAATATATAAGTTATTTGAAACGGATAACATATAAAAGCAACGTATCTAAATTTTCAAATTGTTTAATTTAAAATTTAATTGGAAATAATATTAACAGTATTTTAAAATTCTAGTTTTTAAAATAATTAATCGTAGAAGAAGAATACCACTGTTAAATTTAAACAATTTAAAAATTTAGATACGTTGCCTTTATATGTTATCCGTTTCAAATAACTTATATATTATTATTATTATTACCTATTTATTATTTCAAATATTATTACTTGAATTCAAATTCCCTTCAAATTAAATTTAAATTGAAGTTTAGAAAATGATATTAAATTAAATTTTCTATTTTAGAAATTTGCATACTATATTAATATCATCAAGATAAATAAATACATTTATTAAAAAAAGAAAAAAAAAGAAAAAAATGCACACATCCGGGAGCGAACCCGGATCTTACGATTGTAAAGCAAGCACCTAACGCACGGAGCCGACTGCACTGGTTGCGAGAAGAGTTACCGGGAAGACTCATAAGTCGCGCGGCGGTTTGGCCAATTTTCGCAAATTTATTATTTCGAAACTAAGGCCTATTCAATGAAACGCCGGGAGACGTAATTTTTTTTTTCGTCTCCAGAATAACTAAAAAAATTGGGATCAAAATCCAGGGGTCTCTCACTTGGTCCTCCCCTTGTGAGTTACACACGGACGCGTGCATAGATGGGTATGGAGCTGTTTTGATACAACGTTCACCTGACGATAATTTGCTATACCCAGTATATTACATAAGTAAGAAAACTAAAAAAGAAGAACGGAATTACACTAGCTATGAACTAGAGGCACTTGCGATAATAGAGGCACTTAAGAAATTTAGGGTATATCTATTAGGAATACGATTTATAATAGTTACAGATTGTGCGGCCTTTCAACGAACTATGAGTAAAAAAGATTTAACCACTCGTGTTGCTAGGTGGGTTTTACTACTAGAAGATTACGATTATACCATAGAACACAGAGCGGGAACTCGTATGAAACATGTCGATGCTTTAAGTAGGCACCCCATTATGACGATATCGGAAAATCTTATCGTACCGCAAATCAAAAATCAACAAGAAAAAGATGTCGAGACAAGAGCACTAACAGAGTTGTCGAAAGAAAAACCATATGATAATTATCACATAAACGGTAACTTACTTTATAAATTTCAAGACGGCCGAGACCTACTTGTGATACCTAAAGCATTAGAAATCGACGTTATTCGGGCAATGCATGAAAAGGGGCACATATCTGCAAAGCGAACGGAAGAACGTATTCGTCAAAATTATTTTATACGCGAATTAAAAAAGAAAGTCGAGCAATATATAACTAGTTGTGTACTGTGCATATTAATGAATTGTAAAGAAAGTAAACAGGAAGGGCATTTACATCCCATCCCAAAGCCAAATACTCCATTGCATACATACCATGCAGATCATTTAGGTCCTCTGGACACTACAAGTAAAAGTTATAATCACATTCTCGCTGTGATAGATGGCTTTACCAAATTTGTGTGGTTATATCCGGTTAAGAGTACTACGACGCGCGAAGTTATTGTTAAGTTAGACACACAAAAACAAATATTTGGAAATCCAAGCCAAATTGTGACAGATAAAGGAACCGCCTTTACATCTCAGGAATTCAACGATTATTGCAAAACCGAGAACATCAAACATTTAACAATCACGACGGGGTTGCCTAGAGCAAATGGGCAAGTAGAGCGCTTGAACAGGACAATTATATCAGTACTTTCCAAGTTGTCGATTGAGGATCCTACTAAATGGCACCGACATACGGGTAAACTTCAACGAATATTAAATTCAACGTATAATCGTAGTATCAATTCTAGGGGTGCGCACGATTGGACACCACCACTCACAGCGGCCGATACCTAGAGTTTTTCCGTTGGTTTGGTTAGATAAGTCAAGATGATTGGTTGGTGTCCAATCGTGCTGTGTCCAAAAGAGTGTCACCCTCAATTCTACACCCTTTGATTTATTATTTGGAGTAAAAATGCGGGAAGAGACTGATTTAAAACTGCAAGAGCTAATTGAGCAGGAATTTCAATCGCAATTTGAGGAAGAACGCGAGCAAATGCGAGCGAAAGCCAAAGAGCAAATATCAAAAGTACAATCAGAAAACGCTAAAACATACAATCTTAGGCGTAATGCGGCAATTAAACATAGCGTAGGAGATTTAGTTGCAATAAAGCGAACGCAACTTGGGCCAGGGAGAAAATTGCGAGCAAAATATTTAGGGCCGTACCGTATCGGGAAAGTAAAACCTAATGATACATATAATGTTACGAAGGTCGGAGATCACGAGGGTCCCGTACATACTTCAACATGCGCAGAATATATCAAGCCATAGAATATTGCTAAGCATAAATAAAATTATAGTATTAATAGTTGTGTTGTATACCAAATAGCCGTCATGTTATACTTCAAGTAGTTGTCATTTAAATGACAGCGATGCGATACTTGTTAATCTTACTTCTAGTGATAACTGACTTACGACGAATGTTTCTTTTTATACTCTTGCAATACCAATTTATGTTCAGTTAGTCGGCTAAGGTATTGTTATTTTTATAGTGCGTCATGCGAGGCGCATGAGTATGCAGAATGGCCGAATGTGGGATGTGATCTTAGAAATAAGGTATGGCTTTGAGCTACGCGCGCGACTTCGACGTATCGATCGTGTTGAGATCGATATAGGCAGGATCGTCGTCGAGCGAGACGACGGAGTTAGAGAGGAAGACATCATGGCGTCGTGCGTGTTAGAAGCATCCTAACGTGCTGTATCCAATTTACTCGTGATATCGTTCTCTGAAGCTTGTCTCATTTATTCATCCAATAAATATTGGACTCTCACACAACAAACCTTGTGACATCATTATTCTTAATCCTACATTAATTATATAATTTTTTTAAATATACCTTTAATAATAAAATGTGTATATTTTATATTTATTTTCTTTTAATTTAGTAAAATTAATTCTTATTTTACAGAAATATAATCGCATATTTTGGAGTGAACGTATAAATTCAAAGCGATATATTATATTCCGTCTCTTTCTTTTCTGATTTTCTACTATTGCTGTCTCGTTTTTTTGTTTCACATTTCTGCCACTTAGGGCTGCGTTCAGATTCCCCACCCGAATGCACCCAGGCACCTAAAGAGCGTTCAGATTCCTTTAGAGTGCCCCTACCGGACATTAGGTGGGTCGTTCACTTTATCACTCTGTCTATCCCGAGAGAGTGGAAAAACCACATGGGTCCTTGAGCCGGGTGAAACGGGTGGGTGACGTAAAGGTGCGTTCCAAAATGTATCGCTATAAAAATTTCTATATATTTGTGATAAAGCTCGTATATTTAAAACAAATTTAAAATAAAAAAATAAATTTAATTTAAAATATTATAGTAAATAAAAATTAAAATGTATAAATATAATAAAGAAAAACGTTAATAACCAAGTAAAGTTTAAACGTTTTGTTTATTATTCTGTTTATGTAATTACAGATTAATAAATATTAATCTTTTATTCTATTAACGTAAGGTTTCTTGGTCTACAGTCTCACAAAACTGTTATATAAATATTTATATTTGAGATTAGTATGTTAAAGATTTTTAGTATTATTAAATATTTTCTGATACTAATAAAATATACTGTTTGTTTTCTGTGCCTGAACTCCCTGAATTAGTGTGCACTTAAAGTAAAATAGATATATATTTGAAAGTTAGTGAAAACAAGAAGGAACGTTCCAGTGCAGTCTAGTGCAGGAATAGAAAACAAGCCTATACATATAATAGATGATATGCGCAATATATATCTTCATCTAATTTGTTAAAATAAAAATTTATTTTCATTGTTTAAATTGATTCGTCCTATTCTACTAACATTTAATTGTCATCTACTTTAGTTATATTGATAAAAATATTCATAGTAAAATATTTATGTATTATCTTTATCGTTTATCTTAATTTATTATGTAATTTATTCTGAATCTGAGATATTTATGTTACTATTTCTCAGCGTTATTTGCTAAACACACCCAATGTTTGAGAGTGCGTTCAGATTCCATAAACCACTAGGGAGCTTTTCATTAGTTCCGCCCATTTACCCAGTCACCCAGAGATCACTCACCGGGTGGAGAATCTGAACGCAACCTAGGAGATGGAAGCGTTGCAGATCTTTCTTACACGAAAACATAGGAAAGTGGAGGGGTACTAGCAGTCCATATTTATATAGTCAAAGCATAATAGAACATAAACATAACATAAGACTAATGAGCCAATGAACATCCAGCATAAAGTCACCATAATTGATTTGCACAAGATTCTTATTGGTCTATTAGTCTTATGTTATGGTTGCGCGGTGTTATGCATTTCATGTACTATAAGCTTTATCCTCTTTATATGATTTTAGTACAGACTAAAATTATTTTTATTGAGTTGCAAAATTGATAGAAAAGTTTAGTCGATTCAATTCTCTAAAAAATTTAATCGATACAGAAAGAATCAAGAAATAAAAACATTGATTAAAAATCGATCTTCTAAGCGCAAAAAAATTGATTCTCGATGCATCGATCTAAGAATCGGCATCACTAGTCGTTACTGTGGATCTAACCAATTACGTTCGCCGATCGATGATCAAGTCTAAAAACCATAAAAAAAGAAGTGTTGCAACTTTTTAGCTCCTAACTGTACAGGATAAATATGTCGAAAAGTGAAATAAATATTAGGAAGTTACTTTGACTATTATTGATTCTATCCAGTTTTGCGACTTATATATTGACTTGCCCTAGTAGCTCCTAGAATCGCGCGCTCAAGAATGGCACTTAGCACCGTAGTGAACTGTCAAACAAAGTATGTCGATGTACTTCATTTGATAGTTTCAACAGTTCGATTTATGTATGGCTTGACATTTCGTAACATTAGGTTGACATTAATCTTTATAAGTAATTTAAATTAACTAATCATTGATAAACAAAACAAAGTTTAAAAACCCTGATAACCATGCATGTTTTACAAAATCAAGCAACTTAATGCTAAGCATGAATTTTCGACTAGTTGCTGTGTATTTGCTGAAAACGTAACGCATAGTCCTACATATTCAACAACATGAAAGCAGATTTGAGACTTTTTATGTCAGCAGATTCAAAGCAAACGGAGAGCAACTGTTGCTTATTCTGTTGCCAACAAAATGACTTCTATTCGTGGAAAACATTTTACTTTATCATTTATTTTCAACAACATAAGAGCAACGTGACGATAATAAAACAAAAGATAATGATGCTGTGCTTTTGTCGTGTATTTGTTAAAAACATTAAATATATTAATTATTGTCTTGTAGCCAAATAAAATGTCGAAATGATTTGTGTGTGTGTGCGCGTGTGTGCGTATGTGATTGTGTTTGCGCGAGCGTGTGTAATGTAATAAATAAACAGGAGTAAATTAATTATTTACTTGGCTATCGGATCGGATTGAAATGGATTTAACAAGTGAGTGCTGGCGTCATCGCTAGGCGGCCACGCCGCGGGAGATTTTATCGTGAGTCGAGTGCGGCCACAGGCGTTATATCTAGGTGCCACCGCGGCGGACACTCCAGCTCATACTTCCGTTAGCTTTTAGGACTTGCTTGTTGTAAGCTCGAGACAAATACTCGCTCTCATTTTTTTCAAACGTGACGTGTGTGTGGAACATTAGTCTACATAAAATTTTATATTTTTATATGTAAATAACAATTTGTATTGTTATTTAATCTTGTACATAAATTAAATGTTTAATTTAAATTTTAATTTTTTTTAACGAAAAGGATACAAGAAATACTTTTTTTGTAAACCAAACATTTATTACGTTTACATTAATGTATTCTGTTTTAATAAATCTATCTGGATTCCGATCTTATTTTCAATCAGTCTTAATACCGTATTTTTGGTGTAGAAATCTCGATCGATTCGGATTACTTTTTTTTAATCGGTTTTATCGCACGTTTTTGGCAGGGTGGTGACAATTTAACAGAAAGAAGAATTAACTTATTTATTTTTTATATATTTGAAAAAAAAGTACAAAACATATATTTAACTGTTTTCGACATGTTGTTGAATTTTTGCTAAAATTTATGACTCAGCACATGTTGTTGGCAACTTGCTCTTATGTTGCTCTTTATGTATAGCGATAAACCGTTGACAGCAAATACGAGCATATTAGCAGCAAAACTTGCTGAATTCATATGATGTTAAACCAAAGGCAAATGAGGCACACACCTTGTTCTAAATTTGCTGAAAACTAATGCCTTTTGTTTTCGACAATATTACAGCAACAACACAGACAGATGGCAGGAAGTGACTCCTTATCATTATATAAAAAATTAAGGTGATATGTAAAAAGTTAGCTAATGTCCACCTAGCGTGTTTTGATTCTGTCCATTTTCTGGGGAAATTTTCCAAACTGAGAAGTTACCACTTTCTACATACTCGCGATTTATGATTAAAGTAACGATTAGAGCTTATTGGGTTAGCCGACAATTTCCCGAAAAATGGCCGCGATAACGTTGGTATCAACAAAAATCCCTAAAGAACGTGTTTTTATTTTTTATAGATTTGTAGCATTGTTCAAGTAGTAAGTCCATCAGTTTAAATAACCTCATTAGCATATGTGCGCGCGTGGTGTTTAAAATAAGTATAACCATAATAAAGTAAATTGTAAATATAAAGTATAAAATAGTAATGTTTTATTAAAATAAAACTAAATAAAGTAAAAACATAAAGTAAGAACATAAAGTAAAATTACCATATGGTAATTATATCAGTTTTACAAACCTGTACGAGGTGTGTTCAAAAAGTATCGCGAATTTTGAATTTTCGCGGGTTACGTATATTCGAATTTCGATCTTTTTGTGGCATTATGTTGGTACTCATGTCTCTCACTTATGCCGACAAGCTCGGCCATTTTGAATGTTCACTTAATTGTTGACAGCTGCTTTGCTTGCGTGTTTTGGATCGTCTTCGATTTTTACCTATTCAAAAAAATGGATCAAAGAACCTGTATCAAATTTTGTGTGAAAAACGAAATTAAGTGCGCGGATGCATTCCGAATGTTGACTGTGGCATACGGAGAAGCTACCTTGGACCGAAGCAACGTTTATCGGTGGTACAAAATGTTCTCAGAAGGTGTGCCGAGAAGATGTGAACGACGAAGAGCGTGCTGGACGCCCGAGCACTTCAACAACAGACGAAAAAATTAATGAAGTGGAGAAAATGGTATTGGCCAATCGTCGAATCACCGTTAGAGAAGTTGCTGAGGACCTAAACATATCGATTGGCTCGTGCCATTCGATTTTTATCAATGATTTGGGCATGAGACGGGTCGCCGCGAAATTCGTACCAAAATTGCTCAATTGCGACCAAAAACAGCATCGCATGAACATTGCTAATGAGATGTTGGACTCTGTCCGCGACGACCCAAATTTGCTCCAGAGGGTCATAACTGGTGACGAATCGTGGGTTTATGGTTATGACGTGGAAACCAAAGCTCAATCATCTCAATGGAAGCTGCCGCACGAACCAAGACCGAAAAAAGCGCGCCAAGTTCGGTCGAATGTGAAAGTTTTTCTGACAGTTTTCTTCGATTGCAGGGGCGTGGTGCATCATGAGTTCTTGCCACAGGGTAGAACGGTCAATAAGGAATATTACCTGCAAGTTATGCGCAATTTGCGCGAAGCAATCCGCCAGCAACGCCCGGATTTGTGGAAGAACAAAAATTGGCTTTTGCACCACGATAACACCCTGCTCACACATCGTTGCTTGTGCGCGACTTTTTGGCCAAAAACAACACACTAATGATGCCGCAGCCACCGTATTCCCCAGATCTGGCCCCCTGTGACTTTTTCTTGTTCCCTAAACTGAAGAGGCCCATGAAAGGACGACGTTACGCTACGCTTGACGAGATAAAGACGGCATCGAAGGAGGAGCTGAACAAGATAAAAAAAAATGATTTTTTGAAGTGCTTCGAAGATTGGAAAAACCGTTGGCACAAGTGTATAATATCTCATGGGGATTACTTTGAAGGGGGCAAAATAGATATTCATGAATAAATAAATAATTTTTGAAAAAACACAAAATTCGCGATACTTTTTGAACACACCTCGTATTTGTCAATCTGTCATCACACTGCTAGTGAAAGATATTTGACTATTCTGATAATAATGTTACAATTTTAACTTTTGCTTTACTTTGGACACACTTCTCCTGGAGTAGTCTCCACTCCTCCTCCAGTAATCTCAGAATTTGCTAATTTTATTAATTCGCAGAGAAATGTTCTCCCAGATATTAACATTCTGTTGAGCAGGTTACGTGAAAAGCTGGAAAACTGAAAAAAATAAAGAAAAGAATCATCAAAACGTCTATGTATGCAATTACAGTCAGTACATAAATAATTCATCTTTATTTTATTTGAATACTAGCTACACTTATCTGACATGTTGTATTTGTTTAATTATTGCAATGATGATTCCATATAATATATATGTAATTATTTGCCCAAATATATATATATATATATTACTTTATGTTTTTACTTTATGTTTTTACTTTATTTAGTTTTATTTTAATAAAACATTATTATTTTATACTTTATATTTACAATTTACTTTATTATGGTTATACTTATTTTAAACACCACGCGCGCACATATGCCAATGAGGTTACGTAAACTGATGAACTTACTACTTGAACAATGCTACAAATCTATAAAAAATAAAAACACGTTCTTTAGGGATTTTTGTTGGTACCAACATTATCGTGGCCATTTTTTGGAAAATTGTCGGCTAACCGCTTATTAGTCGTTACGTTTATCATAAACTGTAAGTATGTAGAAAGATAGCGACTTCTCAGTTTAGAAAATTTCCCCATGAGACAGAATCAAACACGCTGGGTGGACAAAAAAAAAGCATCCGTTTGGATATAGTACAACTGGATACAAGCCACTTAAAGCGCTTGAACAAAAGAAAATTACCCTCATACCGTGAAATGTTCCCATCACGCGTGATTGCACCATGCGTCCTTTTACGCGTACACGCGTGCGTCCATCACATTGTGAGGGCACTGTGATGCATTTTTGCACGCGCAGCGTGATTATCACGTCGTGAGAATAACGTGAACTCACGAATTATTATCTGGATAATTGTTGTTTTGTATGTCGATGACGGATTAATGGCTGCAACCAATAAAGTCAACAAGCTTCTTAAATGCTTGGAAAAGGAATTCAAAATAATAAAGGAGCCTCTTGAATTCTTATTAAACATGTTACTTATTAGACAAGATGATGGCGGGTGACACTCTTTTGGACACAACACGATTGGACACCAACCAATCATCTTGACTTATCTAACCAAACCAACGGAAAAACTCTAGGCATCGGCCGCTGTGAGTGGTGGTGTCCAATCGTGCGGTGTCCAATCGTGCGCACCCCGATGATGGCTCTACTTTTATCAATCAAAAGATGTATGCTAAATCGATACTTCAAAGATTTAAAATGGAGGAAGTATTTCCTGTCTCCATTCTAATGGAAAAATGCCAACTGACGGAGGAAGCTGACGATGAGCTGAATGATGTCCCATACGGAGAAGCTGTCGGATGTTTGATGTATTTGGCGGTGACAACCCGCCCTGATATTGCCCGGCGGGTCCCGATAGCGCACATCCCGATAGCACACCACCACTCACAGCGGCCGATGCCTAGAGATTTTCCGTTGATTAGGTTAGATAAGTCAAGATGATTGGTTGGTGGGCTATCGCACCGTGTGCTATCGGATCCTGTCCAAAAATAAAGCATGTACAACACAAAGTATCAATTTTTTATAATGATAATTTTTACAACCATAAATATAAGAACGTTTAATAAAACTTATCTGAAACAATCATGTAGTCGTCATAGGAAAAAAGAAAAATCTTTAGAGGCAGGAAACAGAAACAATACAATAAATAAATTTGTAATAATTAATTTGATAATATATTAATATTACACCATTAACCTCTTGATGCATGTAACAATTATTATGCGTATAACTGTCAACACGACTATAACAACGCGACCTTTGCGATGACAGCAGCTTACAAAGTAAGCACAATGGGAAAACCAATCATCGCGGAAAAACAACAATAACTTCGATACATTCGATATATTTTTTACATGCCTTTTTTTTATATAGGACAAGACAATAATTAACATATTTAATGTTTTTAACAAATACACAACAAAAGCATAGCATTATTACCTTTTTTTAGTATTATCATGTTGTTCTTATGTTGTCGAAACCGATTGATAAGTTGCCTGATTTTGTAAAACATGCATGGCTATCAGGGATTTTCGACATTTTATTTGGCTACAAGACAATAATTAATATATTTAATGTTTTTAACAAATACACGACAAAAGCACAGCATCATTCTTTTTTTTTTATTATCAACACGTTGCTCTTATGTTGTTGAAAATGATTGATAAAGCAAAATGTTTTTCACAAATAGAAGTCATTTTGTTGGCAACAGAATAAGCAACAGTTGCTCTCCGTTTGCTTTGAATCTGCTGACATAAAATGTCTCAAATCTGCTCTCATGTTGTTGAATATGTAGGACTACGCGTTACGTTTTCAGCAAATACACAGCAACTAGTCGAAAATTCATGCTCAGCATTAAGTTGCCTGATTTTGCAAAACATGCATGGCTATCAGAGAATGAAATCGGCGAGTCATGCAAAGGTAGGTTTACTTATAAATGTCTCGGTGGTCGAACTGGCTAAGACACTTTTCCCGGATAGTTAGGAGATCCAGGTTCAAACCCTGGTCAAAGTAATATTTTTCGCAATAATTTTTTTATAACTTTTTGCTGTTAGAGGGAATAATGACGCGTACAAGCATCAAATAAATAGTTAAATTGATTAGCAATTTAATTTCGTGATATTACATTCGGATTCTTTTGTAAAGCTATGTTTTAAGTCCGGCAAGTATGCGGCATGCAGTTTAGGAAGAATCTTGTAAATGATTATAAAATTTACTTAAAAAATTATTTAGCACTAAGAACTGCTTTCGATCGATAATGCCATATTTATTATTAATTTGTTATTACAATTTCCGGTCCTATTAGGATTGTCAAAACTAAACTTTAGAATCACTAAATCCAATTTGTTATCATTGGTCCTTCCAACTAAGTGCCAACGCTGCATCATGGACTTGATAGATACTTCCTGATCCTGCCACGGATATTACTATCAGAATTATATTAGTTTGTTAAAGATGGCCCGAAACGGGGCCGAAACGTTCATAAAAAGAAGTTAATTAAAAAAAAATTGTTGCCAACTATCGCGCGTGTACTCTCTTAATCCTTTAAAGTTCTAATTTTGACAATTTCGAGAGTTTAACATGTTTATTAGTTTTAAAATTTTTTAGTTTACACCAATTATTTTGATACATGTACTATATCCATACCTATCAAATTGCTTGATATACGCGGTATAAACAAAGATATTAAGCAATTTAATATAGGTACTTGCGAATAAAAATGCTCGGTGTAAACCAACGAAATGCTTTCTTACTTGAAGTACACATATATCGGTGCATATTCAGCGTGCATTTTATAATTTTAAGAATTTTGTAATATTTCTGTAACATTGCTGGAACATTTTGACGAAAAATTATTATTGTATGTTTTTTAAATGTCTCTGCAATATTACATTGCAACTTGAAATGTTGCAACATTTCTGAAATGTTTTTGGAAGCTTCGGTGCTGTATGAGGCTTAAAAGTTACAATCTTTACCATTAGCAAAACAAATACAAATTTTTTCAATAATTTTACAGGCATAGGCTACAATACATTTATTACAGTGAATACAAAAATTCTTCATACGGTAAGAACTATTTTGTTATAAAATATTTATAAATATTGTTATTCAGAAACAAGTTTTTGTTGTGGAAAAGTTATTAGTAAATAAGCTTTTTTTTTAGATTCATGGTATAAACGTACAAGCTCTTCACATATTAACATCGTTTCGTAATTGTCGATATGAATTTATGTTTACGAATCACGATACCAAAAGTACAAGACTCTACACTTCGGTCATAGGTGTTTACAGGTAATAATGCTATTCATTCCTTCGATGATTACATAATTATTGTTGTAATAATGATAAACCGTCTGTTACAGAGCTTACGTATCGTCGAAAATTTACAGAGAAATTAAATTGAGAAGCGGTATTATACATGAAAATCGGCTGATTTTATTACCTCAAGAAAAAGTACACTCCTCTGTGCAGGATGTTTGGAATTTATCTGTCGAACAGGTTTCTATCAAACAGTTTTAATTTCTAATTATCGTTATTTAAAAAAATGCAGTGAACCTTTTTTAATTTCAAAATTTTTCACAATTTATATATTATTTTTATAACATTTTAGAAAATTTCTTAGAAGGAAACCTTTGGAAGTGTTTGCCTCCAGATTTAAACAAGCTTTTAATATGTTATAATACGGATAAAAATAAGGGTCACATATTTTTTTATACGTGCCCAATTTTAAGAAGTAAAACACCCCTTTGAAAAAAATCAGTTTTTTTTTCGAAGCGTGTATCGTCAAAATTATAAGAGATAGAGAAAAATATTTTAATTAAAAGTTAAATGTCTTGAAGAGTATTTTATAACAGTGATTAAAAATTTTTCTTTTACATTTTTTCCCACCACTTACCTTTTTTTTCAAAATTTTTATTTCTTTTTATAAGCAAAATAAAGCTTATTTTATTACAAATTTAATGATATATGACAAAGTTATGATGCGACCTTTCCATTTTCCAAACATAATTAAAAACCACTCCATAACGCACAGTACGCCTCTACCCATCCGTGCATTTGATATTACTTCACAATAAAACGGATTTATCTTATTTGACGTTGACTACGCAAAAGAGCATTGAAGACAAATCAATACAATACAATAAATGTTGAAATAAGAGTTTTACAATAATAATAATAGTAATAATAAAATAATAATGACTTTTTTTAAACCGCTAAAATTAGTCAAAATTTTTTGATAATATGTCACAGTATGTACGGAAAACGAATTATGAGTAAAGAAATTATTATTTATTCATAATTTGTTTTTAATTGCAAATATTTCTTTTGATAATTTCAAAATAAAATTATACCACACTGAAGAATAACAATAATTACGGTGTTGTAAGACAAAAATTTCTGTGTACAAAATAATAAATATAATTAATATAAGTTAAACATTTATTTACTGATCTATATGATTCTACTAAAACATTTGTTCTCTACAGCCTTTTACAGACAAGGAGACTTGGTTTACAAAAAATTATTACTCACACATTCCATACCTATACTATCTAATGATAGCTCATTAACTAACAACAAGAAAACATAAAACTAATTTAAAATTAGTTACAAGTTTCACCTTTTATACTGCATTTATATAATTCAATTTATGTGTTTATTATATACAAAATTTGATTAGTGTAGAAATATATTGGGTTGTTCGGAAAGTAATTTTGTTTTTTCCCAACAGAGGGCAACTTCACACTTAAGCAGCATATTCATTATATATTTTGACAGCTGATATAGCAAGGTTTGCTTGTGAAAAAATTCGATTGATTCTACGCAGAAGTTTTTGTTTGGTGCCCTATCAAATATGGAAAGCAAAAAAGCAGCATTTTCGGCATATTTTTTATTATCGAAAAGGTAAAAATGCTGTTCAAGTAAAACAAAAATTATTCGAGTGTATGGAGATGTAATGACAGAACGCCAGTGCCAAAACTGGTTTGCAAAATTTCGATGTTGGCAATTTTGATGTTGAAGATGCATCACGTTCTGGAAGAAGAGTTGAAGCTGATGAAAACACAATAAAGGCATTAATTGATACAAACCGGTGAATAAAAACTCGTGAGATCGCTGAGAGGTTAGGTTTATCGAATTCGACCGTTCATGATCATTTGAAACGCCTAGGTTTAATCTCAAAGCTCGACATATGGGTTCCTTATGTTCTTATGGAAGAAAATCTGTGCCATCGCGTTGACGTCTGTGATTTGCTTCTGAAACGTCAAGAAAATAATCCATTTTTGAAGTGCATCATCACTAAGAACGAGAAATGGCTTATCTCCAACAATGTTAAACGCAAAAATAAACGCAAGAGATCATGGAGTAAAAAAGATAAACCGGCTCAAAGCATTTCAAAAGCTGATATTTATAAAAAAAAGTAATGCTACCTGTTTTTGGTGGAATTTTAAAGAAATTGTTTTTTTTTGAGCTACCGGACAACACAAGGATCAATTCTGAAGTGTATTGTCATCAGCTGGACAAATTGAATGATTCACTTAAACAGAAAAGACCAGAATTGATCAATAGAAAAGGTGTAGTGTTCCACCAAGATAATGTGAGACCTCATACAAGTTTGGTGACTTGTCAAAAGCTTTTACAGTTTGGATGGGATATACTGCCACACCCACTATATTCTCCAGATCTGGCACCTTCTGATTATTATTTGTTCTGGTCTCTACAAAATTTTTTAGACGGTAAAATATTTACTTCAAAAGAGGAAATAAAAAATCATTTGGATCAATTTTTTGCCAGCAAAGAACAAAAATTTTATGAGCGTGGAATCATGCTACTGCCAGAAAGACGGCGAAAAGTATTGGATCAGAATGGACAATATATAATTCAATACAATATTTATTTATTATAAAAAAATCGTCTTTCATTTTCATAAAAAAAAATTACTTTCCGAACAACCTAATATATAACAACGCCATTTGGCGCGTGCACTTTGGATCTTTTGTTATCTTGAAATTTAAATTTTCATGTCTCGACAGTGTTGACTTTAATATGTATATATTCAAGTGTTACATAAATGTTTTTCTTGATGTGTGCGTTTTTATAATATTTACGCAGACTGTCTTTGAAATATTTTCGTCGTCTTCTATTAGGAAAAAATACGAGCAAAACATGATGCGTAAAGTATCGAGCGCACATACCATATGCTTCTGAAAAAGTTTTTAATTAAGTGAGAGGGGGGTAAATAATCACGGATTTTTTTCTCTTTCTCCTGCAAGCAGATTTTAAGTTTTTAAGATATAGTTTTTTACTAAACAGATATTTTTTATCTTAAAATATATGAAAAAATTCATTAGAGATAGCATAAGTCATGTATAAGAGTTAATTTTTCATAAAAATTAAAGTCTACATTTGTCACTATTTACCCCTAATGTGGAGCAAATAATGACACCCTAGGGTGCAAATGGTGACAATTACAAAAGATCATAGTTTTTAATACCTATTCAGTCTTCGTTTTGACGTTTTGCTTAAATAAGAACTTAAGTTCTTTGCTATATACAAGAATTTTATATATTGATAATATTGGTACATAATATGTGGTAAATATATGTACCATTTGTCGATGCATTTAATTTTAACAAAGTTTTTACAGCTAAATTTCGGGGTGCGCACGATTGGACACCGCACGATTGGACATCACCACTCACAGCGGCCGATGCCTAGAGTTTTTCCGTTGATTTGGTTAGATAAGTCAAGATGATTGGTTGGTGTCCAATCGTGCTGTGTCCAAAAGAGTGTCACCCCTAAATTTCTATATTTTTTTAAAATTTTAGTAAAAAGTTTAAATGTTTTAAAAGGATTATTAAATAAAAATAATTATACATATTTATTGTATTTATTTCAAAATTAAAAATTAAAATAAACAAATCTTTGGCTGCTCTTTGTATAACTAAATTAATTTTATACTAAGATAAGAAAAACAAACATAAAATTATTTAGAAACTAAATTGCCTTTTAACAATAAATGTTCAATTTTAATCAATCCAACATTACAAGAAAATAACAGCCGTAGACTGTATTTCTTATTAAAAATCACAATTATTCATTTAGTTCTCAGCTCAACATTATCTTCTTCACACAATATATCATTTTACTTGCACAATAAACCTAGAACTTACAATAGATTATTTAATGTTTTATAAATCTAAAATTCTTTGTACTTTCTTCTCTTCATATTTTCTTTTCTTTACTTGAACCTTTTTTGGTTTTTCCTTAATACTTTCTCGCTGTCTTTTCCTCTTTTCAGCCTTCTGTTTCTTCTTTATCTGTTGCTCTTCATGTTCTTGTATTTTATTTTTTTCTGGAGTATCCGTGGCAATCATACATTTTCCTTTTCTTCTGGGTTTTCTATATTTCTGTTTA
The DNA here is from genome assembly GCF_016802725.1 of Solenopsis invicta. NCBI lineage: Eukaryota > Metazoa > Arthropoda > Insecta > Hymenoptera > Formicidae > Solenopsis > Solenopsis invicta. The sequence continues at coordinate 11,150,273 of NC_052679.1, forward strand.
GGTTGAACTTTAGGGTAGCCGTTAAAATTTTTCTGGACTTATGAGTGAGTTACTAATATTAACTCTAGACTCTATTATTACATCTAAAGTCTCTGGTGCTGGAGTAGCTACTATCAATGCTTTACTAGTCTCAGCCTGATGTGACTCTACACTCGCATCACAATTTTTGTTGCTCGTAGTCTCAGGTTCATTTGGATTGTTGGCTCTTTCATTTGGAGCCTGTTGTTCTGTTACTCTACTCATAATATAATCCGCCTCTTAAAATACTAATCGATTAAAAGGAAATATGTCTGGCTTTTCAAAACTGGCAATAATATTTAATGGAGTAGCTGCCTTAGAACTTCTCGCACAAATCCTGATATATGGTAAATAGTTACAGGAACTCCGGGACTTCATCATCCAACTATTTATTGCATTATCATAATATAACTTAAAAGGACCAAAAATTCCTACATCTAAAGGCTGGAGTTTGTGCATACAATGCGGAAAAAAAGTAAAAAATGTTACTCCATTTTCTCGGGCAATATTTATAGCGCTGGCTGACAAATGAGTTTCAACATTATCAATTAAAAGAAGGGCGGGATTTTCTTTAAAAAAACTTGAACACTTCACAAAGTGTTTCATAACATCAATGAAGGTTTCTTTTATCATATAGCCTTTATCATTGGCTAGTCCAAGAGTTGCAGGGAAAGCATTTATTATCATACTACTCTTAAAGTATTTTCGAGGGAAAATCATTACAGGAGGTATTATTTCTGGATAAGTGTCACTATTTACCCCAACAAAAACTGTCACTATTTGCCCCAGAAGCTATTTTCTCCTTTAAAACTTTACTGAAAAAAACCAATTTGATATCCAGGTATATGGATTATATCAAAATAGAGGAAAAAATGCACTGTACGATACAGAATAAGTTAAATGTCGTTCAAAGATTCAGCAATCAACAAAATGTATCAAAACAAAATTTTGGTAAAACCTTGTTTTCACAAAGACAAAATTTTGAGTTTCTCTTTTAGCTATATTTGACTTTATAGTTTCACCGCTTTTTTAGAAAATAGTTAGGTACTTACGAACTATCTTTGTATTAATGTTAGGTGACAGAATAGGTACGGGAAAGAGAAGAAATTAAAATTGTCACTATTTGCTCTCCGTCACTATTTGCTCCCCTCTCCCTTACTTTTTTTTCAAATATATAAAAAATAAATAAGTTAATTTTTCTTTCTGCTAAATTGTCACCATCCTGCCAAAGATGCGATAAAACGGATTAAAAAAAAGTAATCTGAATCGATCGAGATTTCTGCACCAAAAATACGGTATTAAGACTAATTGAAAATAAGATCAGAATCCAGATAGATTTATTAAAACAGAATACATTAATGTAAACGTAATAAATGTTTAGTTTACAAAAAAGTATTTCTTGTATCCTTTTTGTTAAAAAAAAAATTAAATTTAAATTAAACATTTAATTTATGTACACCCAAGGACTTTGATTCTGTCCATGGGAAAATTTTCCAAACTGAGAAGTCACCACTTTCAATATATTTGCAGTTCATGATTAATGAAACAACTAGAGCTTATTGGTCGTTACTAGAGTCCTATATAAAGAGAGAAGCGACATTGATGTCCGAAGCTCTGATTGGTAATCTGATTGATACTTGATTGGCTAAGCGAGCCATATTGTGACCACAGCTGTTTGTAGAATGATACGAATGGTGTTATTGGTGTTTGATGACGACGGTCCCAAAATGGCGGTGGAGGACTCAATTGGATACTGAAGGTTGTGGTGGGGGTTCGATGTTGCTTCTCTCTTTACATAGGACTCTAGTCGTTACGTTAATTATGAACTGTAAGTATGTAGAAAGATAGCGACTTCTCAGTTTGGAAAATTTCCCCATGGACAAAATCAAATTCCATGGGTGAACAAGATTAAATAATAATACAAATTGTTATTTACATATACAAAATATAAAATTTTATGTGGACCAATGTTCCACAAAAACGTCACGTTTGAAAAGAATGAGAGCGAGTATTCGTCTCGAGCTTACAACAAGCAAGTCCTAAAAGCTTACGGAAGTATGAGCTGGAGTGTCTGCCGCGATGGCACCTAGATATAACGCCTGTCGCCGCATTCGATTCACGAGAAAATCTCCCGCGGCGTGGCCACCTAGCGGTGACGCCAGCACTTGTTAAATCCATTTTAATCCGATCTGATAGCCAAGTAAATAATTAATTTACTCCTGTTTATTTATTACATTACACTCGCTCGCGCAAACACAATCACATACGCACACGCGCGCACACACACAAATCATTTTCGACATTTTATTTGGTTACAAGACAATAATTAATATATTTAATGTTTTTAACAAATACACGACAAAAGCACAGCATCATTATCTTTTTTTATTATCGTCACGTTGCTGTTATGTTGTTGAAAATGATTGATAAAACAAAATGTTTTCCACGAATAGAAGTCATTTTGTTGGCAACAAAATAAGCAACAGTTGCTCTCCGTTTGCTTTGAATCTGTTGACATAAAATGTTTCAAATCTGCTCTCATATTGTTGAATATTATAGGATTATGCGTTATGTTTTCAGCAAATACACAGCAACTAGTCAAAAATTCATGCTCAGCATTAAGTTGCCTGATTTTGCAAAACATGCATAGCTATCAGGGTATAATTCTGATTATTTAATAAATTGTGAATTTTATGTTATTGTGCATACTCATTTTAAGATATTTTTTGTGAATGAATAAATTTGAGTTTATTTTAGGACGGTTTGGTAACACGTCCGGACACGAACTGTGTTTTTGTGTCTGAATTCATTGCTTACACTGCTTTACACTGCTTGCACTGACTCCAGACCTAGGGCAGTCAGTTTATTGAACTCGTACACTGAGTTTAATTGCACTGTAATAGAAAACAATCTTCCGTTTGTTTTCTGTTCCTGAACTCTCTAAATAAGTGTACACTTAAAATGAAATAGGTAGATGTTTCAAAGTTAGTGAAAGCAAGAAGGAACGTTCCAGTGCAGTCTAGTGCAGGAATAGAAAATAAGCCTCTTGTTGACATCATTTCAGGAACAGAAAACGTTTTAGTGTACACTTTTTGAACTAGTGCAGCTAGTGCAAGAATAGTAAACAAACCCATTATGAATCATTGCGGTCGTATTGCATTGGTTCTTAGGTTCGCACGATTAACTTATGGTAGTAAAAAAATAGTAATTGGAAGGGATAAGGTCTGGGCTATAAGGCGGGTGAGAACTTTCCATCCGCTATTTTCCAAATAGTTTTTAACCGGAACAGCAACATGAGGTCCAGCATTGTCATGGTGAAAGATTATGGACTCGTGTCTGGTCGCATATTCTGGACGGTTTTTGGCTATAGCTCGCTTTAAACAGATCAATTATTGCTTGTAGAAGTCTCCCGTGATGGTTTGACCAGGTTTTAGCAGCTCATAGTGGATCACACCCTTCTGATCTCACCAAATACAGAACATTACCTTGGCATCATGGATATTCGGCTTCGGCGTTGATGTTTCCGGTTGGCCGGGTTTTACATACAATTTTTTGTGTTTTGGGTTGTTGTAGTGAATCTATTTTTTGTCCCCGGTAATGATTCGATGTAGAAAAGACTTCTTTTTGTACCGTTCAAGCAACATTTCGGACATGCAAAATCGTCGTCCGATATCTCTCGGTTTTAATTAGTATGGGACCCAATTTCCTTGCTTTTGGATGTATCCCGCGGCTTTGAGTCGTTTCAAAATAACTTGTTGAGTAACTTCCAACGTTTTTGCGAGCTTTCCTTGCGTTTGACACGAATCTCGATCGATTAATGTTTCTAATTTTTCATCTTCAAACTTTTTCGGTTGAACCGAACGATGGTTTGTCTTCAACACTAAAATCACCATTTTTAAATTATTGAAACCATTCTTTACAAGATTTATTCGATGGTGCATATTTACCATACACTTTCACAAGCATTCGATGCGTTTCAGCTGCACTTTTCTTCCAATTGAAACAGAAAATCGAAACTTCTCGCAAATGGTACTTATTTGGAACAAAACTCGACATTTTCAACGCAGTAAAAATTAAATTTGTTGTACAAAACTCAAAGGCTTGTAAACAATATTTTGTTGATAAATGTTAACACTTCATAATACAACAAAAATCAGCTGTCGCCGACAACCATTTATAACACCTAGAGCCATTTTTTGAAAACGGACCGAACTAAATTGTACACCCAATAAATCACTGTACTCCGATTCCGAGAATTGGGATGGCAGCCGATTTACACGATAGTTTTAAAAACTATGCGACTAATTCAGAAAGAAATGATACCTCGGATCCTTGATCTAATAATGTACACCCAGCGTGTTTGATTCTGTCCATAGGAAAATTTTCTAAACTGAGAAGTCGCTATCTTTCTACATACTTACAGTTCATGATTAACATAACGACTAATGAACTCTAGTCGTTACATTAATCATAAACTGCGAGTATATAGAAAGTGGTGACTTTTCAGTTTGGAAAATTTTCCCATGGACAGAATTAAATACGCTGGGTGTACGTAATAATAGCGTTCGTCTGATTGAGCACGGACAGTGACAAGAGCTGTGGCAAGGAGCACCATCGAGCGTCGAATCACACACGAATGAGCGACATGGCCCGCCGTTGTTAAAGTCCCTCTAACATGTTGAGAAGATCTTGAAATGCGGAAGACGTTGCGGTAAGCGCAGTAGACGAACTTATGGACGCCGACGGCGAAATGGCCGTAGCGGATGACTCACCAATTAAATTATATAAGTTTGAATGATGCTATTTGCAGCAAATATGACAACGTTTTACAGTACGACAAACTTTTAATTGATAAGGTTCGAGATAGTTAAAACACAAATTTTTTGAAATAACGAATTTACGTCGTTGACCAGGAGGCTTCTCTAGATATTTTGGGCACAATGCAGTATAATGCCCCGAGTTGTACGGTGCACATTGCTGTCAAATGTGATCGTTGAATAGGCTTTTGCGTTGTTTGGAGATCACGAAGTGGAAGATGTTGAGTTCTGTTTGCGCTTTGGCACATCAAGAGCGTTTTAACGCTTCAAAAGCGTGTATGCGTTCCATGAGAAAAGAGATCGTCAAAGGCTGGAGGAATAGATTTGCGCCGAGAATATTTTCCCAATCTCTCCTTTAACGACTCCAGGTCAAGTTGATCATGAAGGCGATGAGATAATGCTAATGGCATATCTGGCAATTGAGGGACTCCAGGAGACCGAGAGCTTCCTTCACGTCAGCGAGAAGTCGTTTAAGATCCGACGCACTTTTGATTTTCACTTTGCGTATTGCGAATAGAACAAGTAATTTTGCGTCGATTAGAATTTGTTTATTCTTGTAATAAGTAACGAGAGTGTCCAAGCAGCGTATAAGATTTTCGCCAGAAATCAAAACGTTCTTTAAGAGTTGTGAGAGTTCACCGGTCAAACTCATCTTTAAATAATTGAATTTTTCGACAGCAGATAGCTTGTTGTTGTCCATGATCATAGACGTAAAAAGATCTCGGAAGTGATTTCATTGTACGTAATTGCCTGAGAATTTCGTCAATTTGATGCGAGGAAGTCGGCGCGAATAAGATCCATTTGATGAATTTGGAGCGATGGCAACAGTTTTACACTCGACATCGGAACTCCGCATTTCCAGCATGTCGAGCATGTTCCCAAATGCTTCGAGATAATTTTTCTTTACACTTTGAGTGGAGATTGTCAGTAAAATATGCCAACTTTTCCATCTCAGCGGTACGCGTAGAGTATAACTTTTCATGATATGATTGGAATTTCACCCAATTAGCCTTGAAAGAGCTGATGCGATTTTGCATGGCGTCCAAAGTTGTCTAGACAGGTCGAGTTTATTGAAGTTTTCGAGTGATCGTGTAATTAAATCGTAGTTTGAATTGAGAAGTGATAACATTGTTGACAGAGGTCATTGTCGAGAGGCGTGAGTTCACTCAAAGTGGCACAACAATTCCGACGTAGTATTCCTTTTGAACATTAGAACAAATTTTGCAATAAACCGCAAAAGTAATCACAAAACGCTTAATATTTTGAAATTTTACACTCTTTATCTCTTAAATCAATTATCTTTTAAAAGTTTAACATCATTAAAATAATGATTTTAAAAAATTTTCTTTTCTTTTAATTTTTGCACGATGGCTAAAAATATTTTTTCGTCTATTCTATGAATGTTACGACAGCAAACTTTCAAATTGTCACACGTTCAGTTATAAGGACTTTAGGTAAAACTGCAGAAAAGGGGAGCAACCTCTGACGACTTTGATCTTGACACATGTTATCAAGGAGAAGGTACTGAATGACATACAAAAGGTTTTAAGTAATACTCACTTCTTATTTAAAAAGAGTAATATTAAAGGAAGAAAGAACAGTTTTTCTTAATTATTTCAGAAAATAATTATTTTACAAAAAAAAGAATCAAACAAAAAATAAAGTTTGTGATGAGCTTTACAAAAAAGATCATATACATATTTTAGCTAACTCCAATACTTCAGTTGTTATAACAGAACAACTTTAAAATGAGTTTTTTTTTATTTTCAATACTGTTTTGCGTGAAAAGTAAATAATCGGGCAGGGAGAGAGCTTTGCTTCTCCCCCGTACCCCCTTCTCTAATCCAACCCAACCCTAAATTTTCTGTGATCGACTTGCATATGAGTTTGCGACTTTTCGAGCGAAACGAGGTCCACTCCATTCCCCTCGTGCCCTCGCGAGCGAAATGAGGTCTACAGATATATTGTACTATATGAGGAAAGTCGCAAACCTCGTTTCGCTCGCGAGGGCACAGGAGGAAATGAGGTAGACCTCGTTTTCCATGGAAAGTTGTAAACCCATGTGGAAATCGGCCACAGAAAATTTAGGGTTAGATTAGGTAAGTTGGGGTGAAGGGACGCGGGAGAGCGGCAAACCCTCCCCGCTCAAGGGTGTACTTTTCATACAAAACAGTATTGAAAATAAAATAAATAAATAAAATTCATACAAAATAGTTTTTTGATTTTAACCTTTAAACACGTAAGTGGGTCTGAGAAACTCCATATGAAGTTTCAAACGCTTCCTATGTGAAGATGGAATGAGATAGGAGGTTCGGACCAAAACGTAAAAAAAAGTTTGAAATCTCCTCTTTCGATTGATATGGTTGATCAATTTTTTTGGTCAACTAAAATTCAAACGGCACGGCAGTAAAGTTTTGTTAGGGTCAATGTGACCCATACAGTGTGTAAATAAAACTTTTTTTTGTATTTTACATAAAAAAGCTGGACAAAATACGAACAGGTCGGTTTGCGGATGTTACTCGCATATACTCTGTCTAAAGCTGGAATACTATAAAATGCTGTAGAAAAGGGAGTTTTCCCGAAATATATCATGAAACACATTAATTTTCAATTTTAGACACGATTTAATTAAAAATACCTCATATTAGTCTTGTTACATAAGTATATTTTTTAATAGAAATAACAATGATATAATTTTTTTTGAAAGTATGATTCTTTAGTTTTAAAACGCCGTATTGTAAAGTCTTTAAAAGTTTTTTATTGCAAAGATATGATTTTTTTTTTAAGTAAATTTTTAGATGCCCAAAAATATCTCATATTCTCCATGTTACATAATTATACTTTTTAAAAGGAATAACTTTTCCAAATTTTATTTTGAAAATCACTTTTTAGCTTTAAAACATCGTATTTGAAAGTCCTTAAAAATTTGTTGCGAAGATATGACTTTTTGAAAGAAAAGTGGATTTTTGACCAATTTCTTATCTTTGCTTAATAGGTTTTCTTTTATAACCTCACAATAAATTATTTTTCCACAATGCTGATTGTGCAGTCACACTCCTGAGATTCTGAACTTTCATTAAAAATAAAAAAAAATTGTGGTAAAATATTGATTGTAATCAAAGTTACAGCTTCTCAAAGAAAAAGTCTCCCAAACCCGAAAATGTGTTTCCGTAATTTACATCGATGTGTTTAAGGGATAACAACTGAAGTATTGGAGTTAAGTAAAATATGTATAGAACTTTATTTATAGAATTTTTTATAAGCTTTATTTTTTGAGACATTTTTTGTAAAATAAATATTTTTTGAAATAATTAAGAAAAACTGTTTTTTACAAATTTAAACAAGAAGGCCTTCCACGGTCGTAGCTGGATCTTGGTGCTTTATATTTACTCGTGTGATTTTATATACTTTCTCAGATTCAACATAGACTGCGCGCCGTTACTTTCGGTCATAACTGTTATAGTCGAACAAGAGTCAGTAATATCACATTTATTAAATTAAAATTAATTTAATAAAACACGATGCTACTAGCATCTAAATAATAACTCTCTCTCCCCTGACACTGTTTTTTTTCTTTCTCTAATATTTTTTAAATAAGAAATGAGCATTACTTAAAACTTTTTGTAAGTCATTTACAATTAGTACCTTCTCCTTGACAACATATGTCAAGGTTAAGGTTGTCAGAGATTGCTCCCCTTTTCTGCAGTTTTACCGGACTTTACATTAGTTCGATTTAACATATTCTCCTCTATATAAGTTTTAATATTTCTTGTTATTAAGCTGCATTCGCTTTAGCATTCACAGCTCTTGTAAACATCATTTGTCTGTGATAAATCTTTGATAAACAAGGAAGAAATAATGTTTACAGTTTTAAAACTTTATTTTGAGTAAATCACAATTGAAAAGTATCCAAAATGTAATGTCATTATTTTTAAACTCTCATTCTGATTGATTAATTTTTATGATACATCTTTACGATTATGGTTACGAAAAGTGTGTGCAGTAGTCTTTGTTACAATTACGTTACTTATCAATGATTGTTACTTTGTTAATTGATTAATTTAATATAAAATTTTCGAATTAGTGAATTGAGTGGGAAAATTTTTGATCACTGTGAATGATTGTGATTAATTGCAACGTGATCAAATAGGACCCGAAAATGCACACAATACGTGAATATCTTTCAAACATCCAATTTATGTCCTTAAATGTTTTATTTATGTCTCCGTATGTCAGACGTCCGCGGAATGTCCAACGGATATATTCTGGATGTCCAATTATATAAGTGCAAAAAACTTCCTTCGAACTTTCTGTGGACGTCTGAAGTACGAAGACATTAACAGGACATTTTAGAACATAAATTTAGGATATCCGAACGATGTTCACGTGCTGTGTGGGTTACCACAAAAAATTTATGAAAGTCCAACAATCATTTTGACTAATCTTATACAGGGTGTTCTATTTCAAAAAACGCATCTTGATAATTCTTCAATAAAGCATTTTCAGCAAAAATGTTTCAAATAAAAGTTGTATGGTTTCGAAGGGGACATAAGATGGTGCTATTAATTTGACCTTGAATAGTTGGTTGAAGGTTATGTAAAGGTCGCCTTTAATTTTTTAAATGGGACTCCCTACTTTTTATTACATATTCTTGTAGCTTATCTCGAGACCTTTCCAAAATACTACAAGAAAGTTTATTTTCGTTGAGTACTTTTCGAGTTGTGAGGCTTGAAAGCTACGATATACTGTAACTTTTAAGCGTTATAACTCGGAAAGTCTTTAAGAAAAATAAATTTATTTATAATGTTTTAGAAACCTCTCGAAATGGATTACAAGAAAATGCAATAAAAAATATAGAATGTTAGGTAGTATCGGTACCCTTTAATTAGGAAACTACCGATACTCTAATATGGTATCTTTTACTGCATATTCTTGTAGCTTATTTTGAGACTTTTCCAAAACACTACAAGAAAGTTTATTTTTGTTAAGTACTTTCCGAGTTGTAACGCTTGAAAGTTACAGTACACCGTAGCTTTCAAACCTCACAACTCGGAAAGTACTCAACAAAAATAAACTTTCTTGTAGTGTTTTGGAAAAGCCTCGAAATAAGCTACAAGAATATTTAATAAAAAGTAGGCAGTCCCATTTAAAAAAATTAAAGGTGTCCTTTACGTGACTTTCAAGCAACTATTCAAGGTCAAATTAATAACATCATCTTATGACCCCCTTGAAACCATACAATTTTTGTTTGAAACATTTTTGCTGAAAATGCTTCACTGAAGAATTATCGAGGTGCGTTTTTTAAAATGGGACACCCTATACATTCAAATGTCATTTCATATAGTTTAAAATGTCCAAAAAACAATCTTAAGAAAAATATTTTGATTATTTTTAATGTTATTTCTGCCTTAAATTGCTGCTTATATTATAATTTATAATTGTTAATAAGAAATAATTGTTTTTAAGGGAAATATTGGAACTTTTATTATAACAAATATACGTTTGGTATGGTATGCGGATGTGAATCATCAATTTAATGTATCGATTCCTTACCTTACAATAGGAAATGTAAGTATTAAATTATAAAAATGTAATGATAATAAATAAATATTGAATATATATATGTTACGGGCAATTTGAGTAATTGACAATTATATATAATGGTTGATCAATATGAATAATTCCCAATTTGTTCGGTCAATATAATTGATAGAAAAAAATTAATCAAATTTTTCGGGCATTATATACATTTCTCATTCTTTTCTGGTAAATGGTCATTCTGATAAATCATTTAATTTTATTTTTCCGACAGTCTAAGAGTATCTTCCAACAAGAGAATAAACACTGTTCCATGACTTTCCACGCGAAGCGATGTCTATTCTTTCTCCCCCTAAGCAGAGGCTTACATAGTGAAACAAAACCTGCAATTGTACTGTTCCACATAAGTTCACAGCTGTCTAAAAATGAAGATTTTTTGAAAATTAGAAAAAGCCTCGGTAATAGTTTAAATTAGAGGACACCTCACCGATAATCTTGAGCATTACATAGGTTATAGAGCAGGGTTGCCAAATTTGTAATTAGATACTAATAATTAAATAATTAAAATTATTCTTTCTAATTAAAGCCTTCTTTAATTAATAATTAAAATTTTAATTGTTAATTAACAACTAAACTAATTAATAATTAAAATTTTAATTCTCAATTATATAGTTAATAATTAATAAATAAACTTTAAATTTTCATACAATTTTAAATAAGAAGGCCTATTCGGTCATAGCTAGATCTTAGTACCGGAGATTCGGGAGGTCCCAGGTTCGAACCCTGGCTGAGGTGATATTTTTCGCAATAAATTCTTTACAGTTTTTTCAGGGGGGAAAGGGTTAATATAGATGCTAGTAAGCATCAAGTAATAATAAATTAATTTTAATTTAATAAAAGTGATATTACTAACTCTTATTCGATCATAACTGTGTTATATGACCGAAAGTAACGGCGCGCAGTTTGGTTGAGTCTGAGAAAGTATATAAAATCACATATATACATATAAAGCACTAAGATCTAGCTATGACCGAATAGGCCTTCTTATTTGAAATTGTATGTTACATGTATTGGTCGAATATCTCTCTAGTTTAAATTTTCAATTACAACTAAAGTAAATTAACAATTGGATTTTTAGTTATTAATTATACAACCTACAATTAATAATTAAATGTTTAATTTTTAGTTACACGTCTTCTGCAATTAAGAATTAAATTTTTAATTATAATTAAACTAATTGATAAATAAATTTTAATTGTTAATTATAAGTGTAACAACTGACAAATAAATTTTTAATTTTTAATTATGTTTTCTGCAAATATGAATTAAAGTTTTATTCCTTAGTTATACGGGGTCTGTAATTAAGAATTAAATTCGTATTTCTTAACTTCGTAACTAACAAGGGAACTGTCACGGGTGTCCGGCGTCGATTTGATTCTTCTTGAAATATGTTGTTGAACAGGAAAATTTAAGAGATCCTTATTTTTTTGGCGTTTTACCTCTCATGTTTAAGAGGTAAAACACCCCTTTGAAGAATAACGGTATTTTTCTTTCAGGGCAAATATCGTCGAAAGTATAAAAGACAAAAAAAATTTTTTAAACCAAAGTTGTACCGTTTAAAGAGTACTTTAAAATTGTAAAGAAAAAAAATTTGTTTTGTTTAACAAAACATCTCCACCACCCGAAGTTTTTTCAAGTTTTTCAAATTTTATTTTAGCCAAATTAAAGGTTATTTTTTTTCAAATCCAACCATATACAACAAAAGTATCTTACGAAATACCATTTTTGAGAATTAATTATAAACGCCTCCGTATACACTGTCCGTACTCATATGCGTAAGTAATATAAATTTGCATAAACGGAAATAATATAATATTATTGCAATCTTTGATACACAACCAATTGGCATCACCACAATATCACAACTTATTTAAATATTTGTAGTTTAAAAGTGGTTATATAAACGAAAAACTAGAAGAATTTAGTTTTAAACTTCAACAACATATGATATCAAAGGTTGCAATAATATAGCTGTAGTAAGATGTTCATGGTGCAAGATGTCATTATGTTTAAAACATTTCTTCGTCGAGTATCATTACTGTAATAATGAGTATAATGAATATAATGAGTGAGTGATTACAAAATATAAAATTATATAAACATTTAAAAATTACTTCATTATTAAGTACATTTAAAAATTATTATGTAAAGCACAAATAAATAAGATGTAAAAGCGTAAATTTTTAAGAAAATAATCTGAACGTATTATGAGGAAATAATATACAAAAATAAATAAGCAATAAAAGTTTTACTAAAGAGAAATAGTAAAAACTATAATTTTTAATACTATTTATAATCTGTATTGCTGGATATATCAATCGCAGCAATTTCCTCATTTATCGAATTACGTCTTATTGTTCAACGATTCGAAGTAATTACCTAGATAGCAAAATGCCAGCAGCTTGCCGTTAGTTTGCCAGCAAACTTAATCACGAATTAACAGCAGATTTCAAGCTGCTACTTCCTCATTAAGCATAGTTTCTAACGGTACAATTTGTCAACATAGAACGACGATAGAAACGCAGCAATGATCGAGCATTATCTGCTGCAACGTCGTGACAACAAATACATAGCAAATATCGAGCACAGTCTGCAATATCAGAAACTGATAGTAAAAAGACAACAGAAATACGGTATTAAATATTGCCACGTTATAAAAGCAGAACCGCGGCAAAGATGCAGCACGATATGTCTCATTAAGTACTGAGAGCAAAAATACAGCAAAAATCGAGCACGACGTGCCGTCATGGCGTGACGGCAAAAACGCGGCAGATATGAAACGCGATCTGCTTTATCAGTTGTTGACGGCAAAACTGCTGCAGAAATCGAGCATAGTGTGCCGTCACGATATGACAACTAAAATGCGGCAAATATAGCCCTGCCGAAAATATGCAATTAAAACCGATTAAAAAAAAAAGTAATCTGAATCGATCAAGATTTCTGCACCAAAAATACGGTATTAAAACCGATCGAAAATAAGATCGAAACCCAGTAGATTTATTAAAACGGAATACATTATTAGTGTAAACGTAATAAATGTTTAGTTTACAAAAAAATATATTTCTTGTTTCTTTTCGTTAAAAAAGATTTAAAAAAGATTAAATTTGATTTAAATATTTAATTTATGTACAAGATGAAATAACAATACAAATTGTTATTTACATGTAAAAATATAAAATTTTATGTGTAACAGCGTTTTACACACACGTCACGTTTGAAAAGAATAAGCGAGAATTCGTCTCAAGGTTACAACAAGCAGCTCCTAAAAGTATTTCTCACTGAAATATGAGCTGGGGAGTCGGCGCGGTGGCGCCAGTACTTATTGGTTAAATCCATTTCAATCCAAAATTATAATTAATCAATTCGTGTTCTATATTTGACGCGTTTTAGCTGTCATGTTGTGACGGCACACTGTGCTTGATTTCTGCTGCGATTTTGCCGTCAATAGCTGATAAAGCAGATCGCGTTTCATACTTGCCGTGTTTTTGCCGTCACGCCATGACGGCACGCCGTGCTACATTTTTGCTGTCAGTACTTAATGAGACAGATCAAGCTGCATTTTTGCCACGTTTTTGTTGTCATAATGTGACAGCCATTATGATAAATTTTTAACTACATTTTGCCTACTGATTGTGACGTTATTTGGTATGTGTAAGTTTTGCTTATTTTTTGTCGTTTTGTTGTGCCAACACACAAAACTCGATTTCTGTTTTTTTTATGTCAATAAATTTTGCTACATTTTTTGCTGCATTTTTTTAAACACGCAGTCTCTGCTCGGACTTTGCTATTTTTCTGCTAACATTAACTGAAACAACAAATCATGCCTGGCTGCTGCTTGATTTTTGCCAGCATAATGTGTATCATAAATTTTCAATTCATGCTCCTATCAGGTTTCGCTATCTGGGTACTTACTCATATGAGCAGGGAGAGCGTATACGTGTTTATGGTATAATTAATTCTCAACAATGGTATTTCGTAAGATACTTTTGTTGTATATGGTTGGATTTGGAAAAAAACCTTTAATTTGGCAGAAAAAGAATTAAAAAATTTGAAAAAAAAACTTCGAGTGGTGATGATATTTTGTTAAACAAAAAAAAATTTTTTTTACAACTTTAAAGTACTCTTTAAACCGTACAACTTCTAAAAAATTTGTTCTGTCTCTTATACTTATGACGATATTCGCCCTGAAAAAAAAGTACCGTTATTCTTCAAAGGAGAGTTTCACCCCCTAACCATGAGATTCCGCCCATACAAAAAAATACGGATCTCTAAAATTTTTCTGTTTAACAACATATTTCAAGGAGAATCATATCGGCGCCGGATACCCGTGACAGTTTCCTTGTTAGTTACGAAATTAAGAAATAGGAATTTAATTCTTAATTAGACCTAGTATAACTAAGGAATAAAACTTCAATTCATATTTACAGAAGATGTAATTAAAAATTAAAAATTTATTTGTCAGTTGTTACACTTATAATTAACAATTAAAACTTATTTATCAATTAATTTAGTTATGATTAACGATTAAAAATTTAATTCTTCATTGCAGAAACCGCGTAATTAAGAATTAAAAATTTAATTATCAATTGCAGGCTGTATAATTAATAACTAAAAATCCAATTGTTAATTTACTTTAGTTGTAATTAAAAATTAAAAACTAATTTATTAATTATTAACTATATAATTGAGAATTAGAATTTTAACTATTAATTAGTTTAGTTGTTAATTGATGATTGTATATTTAGTTATCAATTAAACAAGTCCGTAATTATCAATTACAGACTTATTTCTTAATTAGTAGATAATTAAATTAAAAATTTATTTAATTATTTGCAACCCTGTTATAGAGGTGTAGGTAATGATCAACTTTTCCTTATAAATTAATCAGCGGTCTTGTATAATTTTCTAGATATACTTATATAAAACTCATTTTCAAAATTTTATCATTTTCACTCTATAACACCTTACTTTGCATCGAAAGTTGCAAATCCATGTAGAACAGCACAATTATAGACTTTGTTTCGCTCCTAAGCAAAGAAGAAAGTGGGGTGGACCTCGTTTTACATGGAAGGTCGCAAACCCATGTGAAACAGTACAATCATAGACCTCGTTTCGCTTTTAAACAGGGGAATGAGCGGGGTGGATCTCGCTTTGCATGAAAAGTCGTTAACCTATGTCATAATAAAAATGATGAAATCTTGAAAATGAGTTTTATGAAAGTATATCTCGAAGACTATACAAAATCACTGATTAATTTATAAGGAAAAGTTAATCAGTACCCTCACCTCTATAACATACAGGGTGAGTCAGAATAAATATTGTTTCTCTTACAGGCATATTCTGGTAATTGAATTCTGAGACAATTTTTCCTTTAGTAAAAATTTGTCAGGAGCTTAGTTATAAGAAAAGTTTTTAAGTTATAAAAAAAAATAGTTACCGTATAACGAGTCGGATACAAGTTGTATAGGGGCGACGCGAGTCACTGTTACACGCAGGTGTTTTAGTGAGGCACCTACTACGCTTAAATGACACAACAGTACATGGACAACACATTCCTATTTAAACTCTCTCTCTTTCTCTCTCTCTCTCTCTCTCTCTCTCTCTGTCTCACTCATTTTAATTATGCTGTATTTCCCTGCCGCAAATTTACTTTAGAACACTATAGAAAAGTAGTTCTGAATGTGTTTTCTAAAACAGGCATTTGCATATACGGAATGAAGTTATTCTTATACGACTTTTATAATTTTTAATAAGGTAATGAACATTCGTATTACCTTATTAAAAATTATAAAAGTCGTAGAAGGAGAACCCCATTCCGTATGTGCAATGCTTGTTTCAAAAAACACATTCAAAATTATAAACATTTCTATAGTGTTTCAAAGTAAATTTGCGGCAGGGTTAACTTATCAAATATCGATCTCTGTCATCCGGCCGTCAAATATCGGGATGATCGTGAAATTTTCAAGTTTAAGGTCACAGATGCGATACATATGAGCGCAACAGTATTATAATGAATGTACGCCAGCAAATAATAAAATTTAATGCAGATGAGATATTATTTGAATATCATTTGCAAGTTAACTCCTTGCCGTACTTTGATGAGTCTGACTCGTGATACAAATTTTGCACCAAACATAAATACGAGTCAGATTCGTTGAATAAAGATTGGGCCAAACGTAAACATCACGAGTCAAACTCGTGGAATAAAGATTGGGCCATTGTATTGCAATTGTTCTCAAACATCACTCTGGCCTCTTTAGCGTGCGTCGTCTTCTACCGCTTTAGCCCGGATTTTGTCGAGTTAAATGGTACGGCAAGGGATTAAAAGTAGCATATTTAAAACGTACAAAAAAGGAAGAAAAGAGAGAGAAAGAGAGGGGGAGAGAGGAGGTTCGAACAAATTTGAGCATGTTTACTCACGCATCATCCCATACGGCGATCAGCTTATTGTTTCCACGATGTGACAGCTCAAGTAAAATTTGTGCTCTATCCCTTAAAGCTGTTTCACATTTCACCACATTTACATTATTTACTCACTTGATCGATAAACACAAAACGACGCGACAAACCGATCGATCGATTTTATTAATTACTATTAATCACTACTGATCACTGCAATCATTCGACGCGTTAAAATCACTTGATATGGGCAAAGAAAAGAAAAAGCGAGACAAACGCAGTGACCGTAGAGCCTTTATAAGAAACTTGAAAAAAGAAGAGTTATACGCGGCCTCCGTATTCGATCTATCCATTGTGTTCCCCGCTTCTCCTCCACACATAAACCAATACAAGCCGGCCAAACAGCCAATACGGGCCCCGCTACCTATACACAAACAAAAGACAAAGCCGAGAGACTCCTTCGTCTCTGCAAGGATTCCAACATGGCCTGTCCCTTTCTCAATTTACGCAAGTTGGATTATGGACGTCTGTTATGGACGTAATCAAAGAAACACGTATTTACTCGACGATAGCAAGCAGTCGACTGAATTTTTGTTGGTTATGTGTCAAATGATTGGTTAAAGACGTAAATCAGAATGCGGCAATGCAAAATGAAAATATTGATTAATACAATTTACATTATTCGTTAAAAATTGTATGATTCATAAGTAACTTTATCAAGATAATTATTATTTATTCAAAATATTTAAGAATTGATTTTATCAAAATCAATTTCTTTTAAATATTTTTTTTTATTTTTAATTATATGCAAAAACTATAAAAATATTCCTCAAAATAAAATATTTGGCCTGAAAACGCCTCAAACACCCCCCCTCCTCTTTTTTTTCCTTCTTGTGTGTTTTAAATGTGCTACTTTTAACTTGCAAATGATATTTAACCCTTAAACACATATTGAAAATTACCGTAGATTTTCGATCGCTTACTGTGTGAAGACGGAATGAGAAAAAAGATTGAGCTAGGTGCAAAAAAGTTTGAATCTCTATCGACTACTATGATTGACTAACTTCATTGCTTAATTAAAATAAAATGGCACTAAAGTAAAGGAAGGTCTCCCGGACCCACTTAAAGTGTTTAAGGGTTAAATAATATCCCATTTGCATTAAATTTTATTATTTGGGTGTACATTCATTATAATACTGTTGAGCCCATGTGTCGCACCTGTAACCGTAAACTTGAAGATTTCATGGTCATCTCGGTATTTGACGGTCGGATGACAGAGATCGTTATTAGACAAGTTAAATATAGCATAATTAAAATGAAAGAGAAAGAGAGAGAAAGTTTAAATGGGAATGTGTCGTCCGTGTGTTATTGTGTCATTTGAGCGCAGCAGGCGTTTCACGGAAACACCCGCGTGTAACAGTGAGTCGCGCCATCCCTGTTTATCACTTATATTCAACTCGTCATATGATATTTCTTCTTATAACTTAAAAACTAAGCTCCAGACAAATTTTTACTAAAGAAAAAATCGTCTCAAAATTTGATTACAAATATGCCTATAAAAAAAAACAATATTTATTCTGACTCACCCTATATCCCAATCAGCACACAATATTTTTTAAATGTTTTTTTAATATTTATTTAATATTAATTTTTCATTGTACAATTCATTGTAACAAAAATATTTATTAAATATTTATTTAACATTAATTAAATATTTAAAATAATGATTTAGAAAAAATATTTTTTTAAAATTTATTTAACGTTTATTTAACATTTATTTAACATTAACTAAATATTTAAAATAATGATTTGGGAAAATGTTTATTTAACGTTTATTTAACATTTATTTAATATTTATTTCACATTAATTTTTTATTTAAAAAAACATTTTCTACAAACATTAAGTTAACATTTATTAAACATTAATTTAATATTTTGTTTCACATTAATTTGTTATTTAAAAAAAACATTTTTTTAAAAACATTAATTTAACCTTTATTCAACATTAATTTAATATTTATTTTACATTAATTTATCATTTGAAAAAACATTTTTTAAAAACATTAATTTGACATTTATTCAACATTAATTTAATATTTATTTCACATTAATTTTTCATTTGAATAAACATGTTTTAAAAACATTAATTTAACATTTATTCAACATTAATTTAATATTTATTTTACATTAACTTTTTATTTAAAGAAACCGTTTATAAAATCATTAATTTAACATTTACTTAACATTTATTTAATATTCATTTTATATTAATATTTTATTTGAAACAACAATTTCAAAAACATTAATTTTACATTTATTGAATATTAATTTAATATTTATTATTTATTTTTTTTTAATAAACGTTTTTTAAATATTTATTTAATATTGTTTAAGTATTTATTTTTCATGAATTATTTAATTGAAAAAATGATTTTAGTAAACATTTTTTAAATGTTTATTTAATATTTATTTATTTAATGTTTATTTAATATTAATTTTTTTACTTATTTTTCATCTCTATAAAATTATGTTTATTTATTATTTATTTGACATTTAAGCTCTTTATTTTTCAATTATTATTAAATTTAAAATTTGTTTAAAAAATGTCTCAATAACATCTATGAAAATCAGTAAAAACTTAACTTATATATATTTAAATAAATAATGTACTTTAATTATATATATTTCGTCCTTTCGATAACATATTGACCTGATCTATCAGTGATGTACATGCATAAACACAAAGTGTTTACAGATCATCACGAGGGATCAGTTTGCAGCGATCATAAAAGTCAAGCAACGTGCACTGGAGTCGCAACTTAGATGGGTGACCGCGTGGAAATTTACGAGAAAAAAATTCTTAAGAAAAAAATCTCAATATTAAAAAAAATAGTTTAATGTAAAAAGAGGTGTACATCCACTAATTTTAACGTTTTTGAAAAATTTTTTTATTGCAAAAGCTTTTTTTTAACTATGTTTTGCTCATTTATGCTTCGTTAAAAAGAACGTTTCTTTAAGGTTTAATAAACGTTTTCTTTAAATGTTTTAAAACGTTTTTATAATATTTGAAAAACATTTTTTTAAATGTTAAAATAAACATATTTTTAATGAAAAAAAGGGCATTTAACCCATTATTTTTAATGTTTTTATAAATGTTTTTAAAAATGTTTTTTAAATGTTTTTAAAAACATTTTTTAAATATTGTGTGCTGATTGGGATATATTAGGTTGACAAGTGATTGCGGATTTTGTCAGTCTTGTTAGCACATTCTTTTGTTCAACCATGTTCAAAGCACCTAACCTATATTGTTTTCTTGTTGTTTGGACTTCCGCCTTTAATTTAGTAAAAAAATTGTATCGATTAGTTATTTAGTTTTGTTTTTATTCCAATTTAAAAATAGAAGAACAAGACATTTCAAACATATTTTATTGTATTATTTCCAAAAAGCAAGAACACATCGCAAGCACACAAGAAGTTATGTGCCGTATATGGGAATGAAGCCTTGAAAGAAAGGCAGTGTCAAAATTGGTTTGCCAAATTTCGTTCTGGTGATTTTTCGCTGAAAAATGCGCAACGATTTGGCTGTTTAGTTGAAGTTGATTAGACCCATATCAAGGCTATTATTGATTCAGATCGTCATAGCACAACACGTGAGATTGCAGAGAAGCTCCATGTATCGCATATATGAATTTAAAAAAAATTAAAACAGCTTGGCTATGTCAAGAAACTCGATTTATGGATCCCTCATCAGCTTAAGGAAATTCATTTGACGCAACGCATTAGCATCTGCGAGTCGCTTCTGAAACGCAACAAAATTAATTCATTTCTGAAACGACTGATAACTGGCGACAAAAAGTGGATAGTTTATAACAACGTTAATCGGAAAAGATCATGGGTGATGCAAGATGAACCAGCCCAGACAACACCAAAGCTGAGATTCACCAAGAAAAAATTATGCTGTCAGTTTGGTGGGATTATAAAGAAATTCTGCACTTTAAACTGTTACCAAGAAACCAAACGATTAATTCAAACGTGTACGTTTAACAACTCACCAAACTGAGCAATATGCAGTTCAAAAAAAGCGGCCAGAATTGGCAAATCGTAAGGGTGTTGTTTTCCAGCATGATAATGCAAAGCCCCACACATGTTTGATCACTCGCCAAAAATTATTGGAACTAGGTTGGGATATGTTATCACATCCACTATATAGCTCTATTGCGCCTTTAGATTACCATTTATTTTGTTCCATGCAGAACTCCATAAATGGTAAAATTTTTAATGACGCTGATGATGTAAAATCACATTTCATTCAGTTTTTTGTTAGCAAAAATCAGAAATTTTATGAACATGGAATTATGACACTGCCTGAAAAATGGCAAAAGGTCATCAACAAAAACGGACAATACCTAATTGAATAAAATTATATTTTTAAGCAAAAATTTTGAATTTTTCTTCTTATTTAAAATTCGCAATCACTTACAATTAGTTGCCAACCAATACATATAAGTCAAGGTCAAGGATATCGATGCGATGTCCTATAATCTAAATAAGTACCAAGGCCTTTACGCAAGGTTTTGTTATAAAGCAGACAACTGTTCTTAACTTTACCTTCGTTATGACTATAATGTTTTAATTGATCAGATTACCATTTTGAACTAAAAACGTGGTCAATCGTAATAAAGGATGGAAACTCTCAAGATGAACTTTAATTTGCTAAGAAATATTTAATTTGTCTATTTTTTTGTTAATTTTTTAACGAACAACAAGCGATGGCTGAAGATCATTTAAAGTTAAGACTTTAACAACATATATTAAGGTCAAGGTCATCGGAGGGTGATTCTTATTACTGCATGATTACCAAAAATATTTAAATGTATGGTGACTTGTACTAAGTAATTCAAGATTGTGGAGAACAGACTGCTCTATTTTTTTTGTAAAAATATTTTGAGTCTTTCAATTTATTAATCACAGCGTCCACTTATCCGTGGGTATAATGCATAATGACCGGTCATTTGATTAATTTAAACATTTTTGCATTCACTATTCAAATTTTCCAAAACCAGCGAGCATTATGCATATTGGCTGATCATTATACATGTAACGCTGGTACTTTTCGGTGCGGTTACGGGATTGCGTATTGCGTTCGGGATCGGTTGCTCGGATGTGCTCGCCGGATATCCGGATTCGTAAATAATAACGCCGTGGATGCCCGTCGCGCGGCTGAGCGGATCGGATTGGGCCGAGCATACCCGGCCTCTGGGATGACGAGAATCCCCGTCGTACGGAGGGGAAAGCCGGGGTACGGGTACTCAAGGAGGAGCTCGAGGATGCCCGAGCTAGGAGGCGTGGAGATTCTCCACGCCGAGTATGCCCGACACTGGACAGGATCCGGTGAGATGGTCGCGGTGATCTCTCTCTTCGGCTGCCCACTGCCAGCTTATATACCGTTCCGCGCGGCTGGACGCACCAATCAGCTCGCGCGGTCGAGCCGGAGTGGGAACGCTTGTCAAACGCGGCGCGTGGCGTGTCGGTCGCGCGTGGTATCACGTGGTCACGCTATCGTAAGCCAAGCGTACGCACGTGCTCGGCTGCGGTGCGTCGGACGGTTGGTCGGTCTGGAGTGGCGGCACGGTGGAGGGGCGTAATGTTACATATATAACATCCAAATTAATTAAATTGACCGTAACATATACATATAAACATATACATATAAATCCTGTATATGAGTATGTGTTTATATACATATAAACACATACTCATATGCAGGGTGTCCCATTTTAAAAAACGCACCTCGATAATTCTTCAATGAAGCATTTTCAGTAAAAATGTTTCAGACAAAAGTGGTATGGTTTCAAGGGGGTCATAAAATGGTGTCATTAATTTGACCTTGAATAATTGCTTGAAGGTCATGTGAAGAACACCTTCAATTTTTTAAATGATACTGCCTACTTTTTATTACATATTTTTATAGTTTATCTCGAGACTTTTTCAAAACACTACAAGAAAGTTTATTTTTGTTGAGTACTTTCCGAGTTGTGAGGCTTAAAAGCTACAGTGTATTGTAACTTTCAAGCGTCACAATTCGGAAAGTACTTAACAAAAATATACTTTCTTCCAATGATTTAAAAAAAGACTCAAAATAAGCTACAAGAATATGCAATAAAAGATACCATATTAGAGTATTGGTAGTTCCCTAATTAAAGGGTATCGATACTTTCCTAGCATTCTATATTTTTTATTGCATTTTCTCGTAGTCGATTTTGAGAGGTTTCCAAAACACTATAAATAAGTTTATTTTCATTAAGGACTTTCCGAGTTATGACGCTTGAAAGTTACAATAAATCATAGCTTTCAACCCTCACAACTCGGAAAGTACTCAACGAAAATAAATTTTCTTGTACTGTTTTGGAAAGGCCTCAAGATAAGCTACAAAAATATGTAATAAAAAGTAGGCAGTCCATTTAAAAAATTGAAGGTGTCCTTACGTAACCTTTAAGCAACTATTCAAAGTCAAATTAATGACACCATCTGTTGACCCCCTTGAAACCATACAACTTTTGTCTGAAACATTTTTACTGAAAATGCTTTATTAAAGAATTATCGAGGTTCGTTTTTTAAAATGAGACACCCTGTATAGGAAAGGCGGTAGTCTTGGAATATATCTGGGGTGGTGGAATATTATAAAATCTTGTATAATTCGTGTTAAATGCGCGCTAAGAACAACTGTAACTTTTTCGTTATAGTCTATGTAGACATTATAAAATGGTTAAATATTTATTACCCCACATAACAAAAATTGATCCAAGGCATGTCCTGTGAATGTATGTTAAGGGATTTTCTAATATTCTAGGGATATATTTAGATAAACTCAAGGTTAGGAAGTAACGCGTTACTTGTAACGCCGGTACCGTTTTTGTGCGATTCCTTTTTTACGGTAATCAGCGTTACTTTTTTATATTTATAACGGTAACGGTAACATCATTACATTTTTACAGTAATAATAACAAATTCAGACGTTACTTTATCATTACTCTAGTTTCTTATTATCTATTTAATAGATCGCGCGCTGATTACGTATTAGGGTCTTGGTTAAATACAAATATTCCAAATGAATATTACTATCTAAATCAAATAGCAATTGATTTAAATTTTCAAAATCATAATAATGTACATACAATTGAAAAATTGTCTTAAATCTAGAATTACTCATTAAATTAATTTAAAGTTGATTTTTTGTATTGATCAATAATGCTTAATTATTCATCACTCATAATCAATCACAATTATTCAAATGTGATAATTATGAATCGCAATTGTAATAAGATTTAGTGAAAGAATCATGTTCTTAAATGTACATGGAATGTTTTTTTTATCACGCAATAAATACGTTTTTCCTCATTATTTCATATTAAAGGACTCCATACAATTTGAATAAAAATACATAGATAAATTTTTTTTACGTTTAATATGTAAGTTTTCTGACAAACATTCAATTAATTAATAATATTTTTTTACATAACTTGTACAAGATTTTTTCAAAATTTTGTATTACTGTCCCATACAGCACAGAAAATTCCAGCAACATTGCAGCAACGTTGCAATGTTGCAGATTGCAATGCAATATTACGGAGACATTGCAAATACATAAATTAACAATATGCCTGCAACATCGCATGGCATATGCCAGTAATATTCCGGAAACATTGCAATATCATAATTTTTTAATAAAGAGTGGCAATAAAGAGCCAAAGCAGAATATTCGCGTAAAATAATATATTAGTTTAACTCATCCATAATTATTTATCTGCATTTAGCAAACTAAGGTTGGGCGACGTTACTAAATTTTCCGCTAAATCTCTACATTCCCTAACAGTACAACCGTCCATATATAGACTGTAAGTCGACTCATCCAAGTCAGGCTTTCAAAGTTGACTGCAAATCGACTTTGCATAGACGTCTGCAGACATCCTTCAAATGTTGACTCTAAGACGTCTAGAAAAAGGCATACGGTCCCGTGATGCTGTGTGCATCATAGTATTGTTAAGAAACGTAAATATTTATATCAATAGACAAAATAGGTCCATATATGAAGAAACTTCGATCTACAGCTCAATGAACAAACAATATTTTTTAATTATTTTTTTAATAAAAATTTTTTTATATTTGATTTAATTATTGTATTATATTGATATATATTTTCTAATTGCATTTTATTTAAACAAATAACAGAAAAGTTATTCCAGATGCTATTCTGCATTTGCAAAATTAGTAAAAAAAACTATAATTTTATATCTGTTTATATAAATATTGTGCTTTAATTATACATATTTTATTTTTGTGATAACGTATATTGACCTGATCTATCGATCAGTTATATACACATATCAGCGTCAAGTGTTTACAGGTCATTATGAGGAATCAGTTCGCAGCGATCACGGAGGTCAAGCAACGTTCAGCGGAATCGTGACTTGGATGGGTGACCGCTTGGAAATTTCCGAAAAAATATTCCTGAGATTTTTTTTGCGAAAAATGTTTTTTAAAATGTTACACAAATATTGTTTTGTTCATTGGAATTATGTGGTGTATTAATATTTATGTGAATATTTTTGAAAAATAGGATGTTTCAACGCAATATTTCAAAAAGCGGACATCTTAATGTTGGACATCTTAATGCAATCTTCCAGCAATGTTGCAGCAATGTTTTGCAATCAAAATACAATATTACAATGTTTCAATGAAATCATTCTGCAATTTTATTATACGCGAATATTCTGCTTTGACTCTTTATTGCCACTCTTTATTAAAAAATTATGATATTGCAATGTTTCCGGAATATTACTGGCATATGCCATGCGATGTTGCAGGCATAGTGTTAATTTATGTATTTGCAATGTCTCCGTAATATTGCATTGCAATCTGCAACATTGAAATGTTGCTGCAATTTTCTGTGCTGTATGGGATGTTATAACTTCTTATGTCAAATTCATATTCACACATTATATGGCACACATAAATTCAATATTATTTGAAATTCACATTCAAGGCCTTCACAAGCTAGACAAAAAGTAAAAAATTAATATCTAACATACTTCTTAAAATGTAGAGTAAATACCTGTAAAAAATCGCTGCTATCTGCAAGACTGAAATTCAGCTTTTATAAAAAAACGTAATAAACACCAATAATCAGTGATCCTACAAAATGTCTAAATAGTAACTGTAACAAAGTGATTTTAAAGAAGCGATTGCTCTTAGAATTCAACGCAAACTATTATACGAGTTATCTCACCATCCCACATATATCTCATGGCCTGTTTTTCCTCAATGAATACATATTTTATAGATTACTATAAGGACATCAAAATTTGGACCAACCTTGGTAATTTTAAGCACAGAGGCCAGTGGAGGCTATGTCTTAGGTTTTCGCGTTAATCCCTTGCAGCAACTTCACATTACTCACAAAGAAGTATCAATACTCCGTTCAGAATTCGAAAAATTTCCTATTTTTGGCGTGGAATATACATTTGAACATCAGGTACTTTATAATAATATGCTTTATAATACGTGATTAATAGAATAGAATAGCATAGAATAAAATAAAAAAGAATAGAATATTTATTCGTTAGAGTTACAAATCTTACAAACTCGCTTACTCTCCTCCATTATCTCATCTAACTTATATGTATCTTACTTTCATCGTACCTCTAAGGACGCGGCAATGCTTGACGTGCGGCGGAAGCTGGCATGGTAGCCAATCATGAAGTTATATTTGATTCAACTTGGATTGAATTTAACTTCATGAATGGCATAAAGCTTTGCCACATACTGTGGGCACGAGGCATAACTTTTATTAGTCCTTTGTCCGACTTCTACTTCTGCAAATTTTAGACATATTGGGCATTTCTCTTTCTTTCCCTTGCGCGCATACACACACACACACACACGCGCGCGCGCGCGCGCGCGTACACGCACTCTTTCTTTCTCTTTTTCTCAACTTCTCTAAAGAACAGTCTAATAAAATTTACCGACATCACCGTCAGCCAAACGTGAACATACAGGGAACGTATTATGGAATTCTTCGGAATGGATTCTGATCGGAATTATTCCGTTTTCCCTAAAAAACACAATAGAACTTTAGGAAAAAACGAAATAATTTCGATCGGAATTGATTCCGAACAAATGCATAATAATCAAATTATTCGGAGAGTATGCTATCAATTTCTGTTGCTATAAAGGCAACAGATTTTACATAGACTCTGCAATATCTGCGATGTCAGCAAACTGCTGTCAGAAATAGGACAGAAACTGTTGGCATTTAATTCCAGCAAATCGAGCAAATAGTATTGACAGGACTGTTGTTAGATTGGCGGTAGAAATCAAGCATAACTTGCGCAATCTGACGGCAAACTGGCAGCACCAGCAGCACACGCTGTGCTGCCAGCACCTAATGTCAGATAGGCGATAGAATTAGAGCAAGACCTGTACAACACAATCTGACGGCAGATTGTTACAAATCGAGCATCCCGTGCTAACAGGATCTGACGTCACACTGGCAGCAGAAATCAAGCAATTCGTGCTGTTTTGCATATTTTTAAATTATGACGTCACTCTTCATGAATTTATTAAGGGCCTATTTAGACAAACTTGCATAATTCCATGTATAAATAATATATGCATAAAGAAATCAATTGATCCATTTTCTTATGCATTTGCTTAATTATTGAACTAATCAATTTCTTTATGCATATGTTATGTTTCTGTTTGCATTCTATACGCCACAATTTCTATCTGCACCTGTTCGCGATTACGTACAGGAATCCTATCCGTATCTATCCGCATTGTAATCGTCGAGATTGTATCTGCATCTGCCCGAATATATAAATAATTAAAACCCGTTCCTGGTCGTGGTCTGACAAAAAAAAATAAAAAAAAAATTGGAATTGGAAATAAGACCAAAGCATAAAAAACATTATTGATGTAAAAAGAATTTTTTAAAACTCAATTTTGCAACCAATTGACATAAATAAATTATTAAAAATGTACTCTAAAAGAGAACTAATTGCGTCAATTGATTCTACGGGAAAAATTACTAAAGAAAAATAAATTTTGCAACTAATTTGTTTATAACAATTAAGAAAGCGTTATATGTTTCTTGAGTCATTTTTTCTGTAGAATCGATTGGTGTAATTGGTTTTCCTCTACAATCAATTTTTAGTAATTTGTTTATAACAATTAGTTGCAAAATTGATTTTTGTAGGCATGCTTCTTACATCAATAACGTTTTTTCATGCTCCGGTACTATTTCCAATTGTTTTTTTTACTATATTAGTCTGAACAGAAAGAGGTTTTAATTATTTATATCCCTGATAGCCACCTGTCTGTGTGGTTGCTGTAATGTTGCCGAAAACAAAGGGCATTAGTTTTCAGCAAATTTAGAACAAGGTGTGTGCCTCATTTGCCTTTGGTTTAACATCATATGAATTCAGCACCAATATGCTGCGTATTTGCTGTCAACGGTTTATCGCTATACATAAAGAGCAACATAAAAGCAAGTTGCCAACAACATGTGCTGAGTCATAAATTTCAGCAAAATTTCAACATGTCGAAAACGGTTAAAAACATGTTTTGTACTCTTTTTTTCCAATATATAAAAAATAAATAAGTTAATTCTTTTTCTGCTGAATTGTCAGCACCCTGCCAAAAATGTGCAATAAAACCGATTAAAAAAAAGTAATCCGAATCGATCGAGATTTCTGCACCAAAAATACGGTATTAAGACCGATTGAAAATAAGATCGGAATCCAGATAGATTTATTAAAACAGAATACATTAATGTAAACGTAATAAATGTTTAGTTTAAAAAAAAGTATTTCTTGTATCCTTTTCGTTAAAAAGAATTAAATTTAAATTAAACATTTAATTTATGTGCAAGATTAAATAACAATACAAATTGTTATTTACATATAAAAATATAAAATTTTATGTGGACCAATATTCCACACACGTCACATTTGAAAAGAATGAGAGCGAGTATTCGTTTCGAGCTTACAACAATCAAGTCCTAAAAGCTTACGAAGTATGAGCTGCGGTGTCCGCTGCGGTGGCACCTAGATATAACGCCTATGGCCGTACTTGACTCACAAGAAAATCCCCCGCGGCGTGGCCACCTAGCGGTGACGCCAGCACTCACTTGCTAAATCCATTTTAATCCGATCTGATAGCCAAGTAAATAATTAATTTACTTCTGTTTATTTATTACATTACATACGCTCGCGCAAACACACAATCACATACGCACACGCGCGCACACACACAAATCATTTTCGACATTTTATTTGGCTATAAGACAATAATTAATATATTTAATGTTTTTAACAAATATGTTGAGTTTTTTTAGAAATTTCCCTTCTCGTTTTCTATCACATGTTAGATCAGGATGAAATGTGTATCAATTTGTAATGACGCGCGTTCTTTTGGTGTCGAGCTACGGCGCTCCTGTACAGATCGCGTGCTTGTCTATTAGGTGATGTTTCTGCTTGCGTCCGCGATCGGCTCAGGTGCGCTGGGCTTGCGTTTTCCGCTCTCTCGGTGTTGTCCCCCAATTCTGTACGCTTTCTTTCCGTACTCGTCACTAGAAGAGAGCACATGTCCCGCAGCGTACTCATAAACGCAGTTTATTGTAATATTCTTACAAGGCAAATATACAGTGTACATCCTACAAGCTACTTCAATCACTGCATCCTCTGAGTCGAAGGATTAATCTCCACTAGCTCTAACAAAATGCACAACAAAAGCACAGTATCATTATCTTTTTTTATTATCATCACGTTGCTCTTATGTTGTTGAAAATGATTGATAAAGCAAAATGTTTTCCACGAATAGAAGTCATTTTGTTGGCAACAGAATAAGCAACAGTTGCTCTCCGTTTGCTTTGAATCTGCTGACATAAAATGTCTCAAATCTGCTCTCATGTTGTTGAATATGTAGGACTATGCGTTACGTTTTCAACAAATACACAGCAACTAGTCGAAAATACATGCTCAGCATTAAATTGCCTGATTTTGCAAAACATGCATGGCTATTAGACATAGTTTATATAGTTTATTTTAAAAATATTTAAGACTAAATAATCAAAAGGCTAGTGAGAATGTTCGCGCGATACTAAATACGTAAGTTTCTTCCTGTTCAAATCAACTTTACTTCAAATATAACTCTTTATTAACGATATCACAAGTATACGAGTAGTTTTAGCGTATTAGGTTATTGTCCCGAAATCTTAGGTTCGAATCCCGGCAATGCGTTTTCAAAAACTGTAGAGTAATGCGTAATCGTAATTAGTAAAATAAAATATATGCGAATTACATTACCTATAATAAAAATAAAAATAAAATCTGCAAAAAAACTGAAAAAAAAAATTATAATAAAAATTTTTGATTAAAGGTGCTTGATTTCTGCTGCCAGCGTGACGTCAGATTGTGTCAGCACGGGGTGCTCGATTTGTGCTAGCAATCTGCCGTCAAATTGTGCATGTCATGTTCAAATTCTGCCGCCTATCTGGCGTCATGTGCTGGCAACACAACGTGCTTGCCTGGTGCTGTCATTTCACTCACATAGGATATCAACAGGTTCTGTCAACAAAACATAAGCAAAATTTGAGATCAGTTAAGTTGAGTCTGCCAACAGTATCTGCTGCCAGCCTGTCGACACAGTGCTAACATTTTGTTGACTGGGTGTAGAGAAATCGAAGATGATAAGATTTAAGAAGGGAAGGGGAAGAAAAAAGAAGGTATGCTGGAGATGGATGGAGAAGGAGATAGAGGAAGTGTGGAAATTTAATTATTTGTGATGTGTTTCAGAGATGGTAAGCAGGAAGAGCAGGAAAGGGATAGGACAAGAAGGGGAATGGCAATGATGGGACAAGTTTGGGAAATAGGGCAAAGAAAGTTTTGGAGGTGGTTGGGAGAAAAGATGTGGTTTTTTGATGCATTAGTATCGGCGGTAATGGCATATGGGGTGAAAATTTGAAGATGGAAGAAGAGAGAAGTAGTGGAGAGAGTACATGAAAAATACGTGAAATGGAAAATGAAGGTAAGCTGGAAGATACCGGGATATTTGTTAAGGAAGAATTGCTAAGGGACAAAGTGAAAAAATGAGCGGAAAGGTCGGCATGGGAAAGATTTAATGCAGGAGAAGAAGTGAATTGGCAAAGAGATGTCAGAAAAAGATGAGAAAAGAGCACAAAGAGAAGGAAGTTGTCAAATTGGGAAAAAGAAAAATTGGGTTTTTTCAGGATAGGGGGATAGAATTAGGGAAGATGGAAAAGGAGAGAGGAGAGGGGATGTTTGAGTTTTGCAAAAGAAAGGAAAAGGATAGTGTGAGGCAGAAAGAGAAATAATAGAAAAACATTAAAAGCTCAAGAGGTAATAAATAATATCATAAGGTAAAAAAGAGACGGGTTATTTAAGGAAGAGATGGACGAAAAATAGATGGAGGAGGATAACTAAGTATAAACTGAAAAGGGAGTAAGAGAAAGAGACTATTGAAAGAATGACGAAGATAGGAAACGTAGGATGTGCGGTATGAAGGAGGTGACATGGAGATACATATGGGAGGAAAGAAAGTTGGGGGGAGGGAAGAATTGGGAAAAGGTTGTGGAAAGAGTTTTGTGTGAGAATGAGAAGGGAGAAGAATGGTTGAAGAAATTAGAAATATTTAGTGGGGAAGGTGGTATGGAAAGAAAAGAGTAAAGGTAAAGAGAGGAGAGAAAGAACAAAAGAAAGTTTGAAAAGGAAAGTGAAGGAGTAAAGGAGGTGTAAAAAACGTTATTGATGTAAAAACCATGCTTACAAAAATCACTTTTGCAACTAATTGTTATAAACAAATTACTAAAAATTGACTGTAGAAGAAAACCAATTACTTCAATCAATTCCTATTTCCAATTCCACTTTTTTTGACTATTTTTGTTAGTCAAACCATGGCCAGGAACGGGTTTTAATTATTTATATATTCGGGTAGATGCAGATAGAAATCTCGACGAATATAATGCGGATGAATATGGATAGGATTCCTGTACGTAATCGCGGACAGGTGCAGATAGAAATTGCGGCGTATAGAATGCAAACAGAAGCAGACAGAACATATGCATAAAGAAATTGATTAGTTCAATAATTAAGCAAGTGCATAAAAAAGTGGACCAATCAATTTCTTTATGCATATATTATTTATGCATGGAATTATGTAAGTTTGTCTAAATAGGCTCCTAATAAATTCATGAAGAGTGACGTCACAATATGCAAAACAGCACGGTTTGCTTAATTTCTGTTGCCAGCGTGACGTCAGATCCTGTTAGCACGGGGTGCTCGATTTGTAACAATCTGCCGTCAGATTGTGTTGCACAGATTTTGCTCTAATTCTGTTGCATATCTGACATTAGGTGCTGGCAGCACAGCGTGTTCTGCTGGTGCGTCCAGTCTGCTGTCAGATTATCGCGTAGATCTTGCTCGTTTATTACCGCCAATCTGACGCCAGATTTTGTCAGCACGCGGTATTTGATTTCTGCTGCCAGTCTGCCGTCAGATTGTGTTGCGCAAGTTATGCTTGATTTCTACCGCCAATCTGACAACAATCCTGTCAACACTATTTGCTTGATTTCTGTTGGAATTAAATGGCAACAGGTTCTGTCCTATTTCTGACAGCAGTTTGTTGACACCGCAGATATTGCAGAGTCTGTGTAAAATCTGTTGCCTTTCTAACAACAGAAATTGGTAGCAAATTTGCCGAATAATCTGTTTGTTCACGTTTGGCTGATGGTGTCATTATGGTGTATTAAATCCTCCTATTCACCCTTCTCTCTGGGTGCCTTTTCTAATATCTCTTTGTTCACCGAGTCAAAAGCGGCCTTGAAATCTACGAAGAATGATACCTTTCTCCCTTTTATTCGGCATAATAGCTCCTTCCATTCCTTAATCCATTTTTCTCTCCATATCCTGTTATACAATTCCAATATATGTCTCTTCAATCTCTTTCCATATTTCCATATCTCCCCGGTATCCCATCCGCTTCTACCTTTTTCCCATCTTTTAACCTTCTTATCACTTTTAATCTGGTCCTAAGTGATATCCGTCTCCGTATCCTCCCTCCTTTCTTCTCTAGTACCTCTCATCACATCCTTTCTTCTCCAGTACCTCTCATCACCCCTCTGCCCCTCAAAGCACTCCACCCATTTCTTCACCTTGATGCTTCCGTCAATTCGCTTTCCCCCTCTTTTTATTCATCGCCTTCCATAGTTGCGGGCAAATCCCGATAGCACACGGGACCGATAGCACACCACCATTCACAGCGGCCAATGCCTAGAGTTTTTCCGTTGGTTGGATTAGATAAGTCAAGATGATTGGTTGGTAGGCTATCGCACAGTGCGCTATCGGATACCGTCCTTTTGGATCAATTTTGCTGTATATACATTTTATACATGTATATCAAACGGACGGATCCCGATAGCACACCACCACTCACAGCGACCGATGCCTAAAATTTTTCCGTTAGTTGGATTAGATAAGTCAAGATGATTGGTTGGTGGGCTATCGCACAGTGCGCTATCGGATCCCATCCTATACAAACTCATGCAGTAATGTTCAAGTATCATTTACCATTACAGGCACCTGCACAAGAGGAGATCAGTATAGAACAATTCACCGAGATACAAGATAATCAAGCTGAAATATCAAATGTGTTTGGTTATTATTTTTCTGAAGGAGAGACAGGTCAAAGGAAACCGAACTTTTCAATTCATTTAGGACTTGCAGCGGAAGAACCCAGAGAAGGCAGCACACTGCAGAGTTTATGGGAACTTGTACCGTCAAGCGCTAATTAAGTTTCTAGTATACAGGGTGTTCATTAATGGTTGTCGCCACGTTTTATCATAGGAGCACGCATTTGTTATTGCTAATATAATAATACGTTAGAAATACATATTCATCGGTAAATCATGCTCTTATGGTAAAAAGTAGGTACAACCATTAATGAATACCCTATATAGTATTCGAGGTAAAAGAACTTTTAGATTTTCCATATTAACCTTTAGACCGCCAGCATTAGATCTATTGTAATTCCCTTAGAAAGTTTCTAAAATATTGTACTTATATCTTGGACATAACCTATATAATGGGGGATTTGACATAGTGTCTTACATAGTAATACGTGACATAGTAATAATCACAAGGTGATTATTAATGAATGTCTCCACTTTTTAACATAGGAGCACGCATTTGTAATTCCTAATATGTAAGAAATACGTATCTGTCGGTAAATCATACTCCTATGGTAAAAAGTGGGGACATTCATTAATAATTACACTGTATATAGACTTTTCGGCGGCTAACGGTAAGGAAAAAATTCAAAATTTTAAATTCGGCCAAAAAGGTCGTTTTCATAGGATTTTGGGTAAATACGATGGCAAAGTCAGTTTTTGAAAATATTCGATTCTTATACCTATGCGCCAAAATTGCATGAGGTTTATAAGTATGTGGTACGACTCCTTTAGCATTATCCAGAGCCAACGACAGGGACATAGAGAGACAGTGTGGCTCCATTTTTTATTTTTATTTGTTCTTTTTTATTTGTGTATGTGTGTGGGGTGAGGGAGGGGAGGGGTATGTGCTGAACCTTCTGTACACGTTTTTGAGTGTTTAGATAAATTATTCCAAAGAGTCTATATTTAGATTTTTCGGCGGTCTAAAGGTTAATGTTACTAATTCGGAATAAAATTATATGCAGGAATAGACTAAAAAGATAAAAGTTGAATGCTAAAGTTAAAAAATTAATTTAAAATAAGTTAATTTTTAACTTCAAATAGTTATTTTTAAAATGTTAACTTATTCATTTTTTCCCACCTTAAAAATTTATCTATGTAAAAAAGTGCATATAAAAAATATATAAATTTTGTTATTTCATATAAATTTAATTTACAAATTAAGTATTAAATTTATTTAACAATTTATATGGTAATTTTTTTGTTTTTTAGACTAACTTTTTTTTTTTTAAATTAGATTTTAAATTAATATAAATGGTTTTTAAAATTAACTTAAGTCAATTTGATATAATTTATAAATTAATTTTCCAAGTCATTAACTTTAATTTATTAAAAAAAAATAATTTATTTATTCAATCCTAATGAATGTGCTTTCATATGTACTTTAAAGGAAATAAAAGTAAATTCATTTTATACAAAGAGATATAATGATATAACTACATTTTATAATATTTGAGATATAATTCTTGCTCAAAAGTTTTTCACGTTTGTTAACAACATATGCACAATGTCTGATACATAAGATCTATCTCATCTTTAATAAACATCTTACAAAGATGCTATGGCTTAATATATTATTATAATATAACAAAAGAGAGAGAAAGAGTATGTTTCGAGACATATTGGTGAAAGAAGAGAAAATAAATAATTAAGATTGAAATAATAGTGTGACAGATTACAATATATTAAAATAAATGTATTTTAATTATCTAGCCACTGTTAATCACTGTGTTCCTCTTCGTTTTTTGTAAAATTTAGCTTGGTCTACAATTCAAAGCTTGTGTTATCGGTTGATCGTGCTGTTCCTCGCTGTCCTCGTCACTAAATTCATGCTGTGGAACGGGAAATCTGTATCCCATGTTCATCAGCATTAATTCAAACGGATCGCTGTTCATGCGTATTTGATTGGCTGATGCAGCGTCATCTAGATTCTGAATTTCTCTTTCGTTAACACTACCATCCTGCAAAAATATATATCAAAATTAAATTAAATTAAATTGATGAAATATGTAATATTTTGTACATTATATCTATTGAGTCTGCGTTAAGGATGTATCAGTGTAGTACAGTTTTTATGAAAAGTAGGAAATTGGAATTGTTAATATTTATACTTTTATTTCACTTTGTGTGAATATTTTTATAAAAATAAATTAGAATTGTATTAATACTTCTATAAAAATTAATTAGAATTATGTTAATGTTTATACTTATCTTTATATTAACATTTATATAAAAATACATTAAATATATTTATACCTTTCTTCATTTTATGTTAATATTTATAAAAATGAATACTGAAACTATACATATATGAAACAATTGTGTAAATAACATCATATTTTTATCTAACAAAGTATTTTTACAGCTAATTTATTGTATTTGTTATTGAATATCACAATAAATTCAACTTTAAAAGATAATGACAAGAATCTCAATATTTTTGGAAAAATATTTTAAGTATTACAATTTTAAATTTGGATTCTCAAAATAATTAATCAGATAAATAATCCAAACTTATAATACAACTTTGTTTTTAGACCGATTTTATGTTTGGAAGAAAGTTGTCATATTTAAAAGAAATATAATAGAATGTTTGTAAAAGTTGTAAAATTTTGTAAATAAATAAAACATTATTTTGGATGCACTGAACAATGTTTTTCTTTTCACTTTTACTATTACTAATCTCATAAAATGAAGAAATAAATAAGTAATAAATATAAACTTTAATAATAAATTATTTACACTTTCTTAAGATGCTGATAGTATCATTATTGAGTTGATGGTAAATTTAATTTGTGATATTATTTTTGATTTCAAGACATTTCTAGTTTTCAAGACCCATAGCAGAGGAGAGCGGTCATCCTGATCTTTTTCATGAGATTATTGAAAATGTATAGTATACTATATCCATTTTCGAAATTGGCACTACATAGCACATCTATTTTACAACACTGTAGATAAAAATGATTTAAGGCTCCCGAACAATCGCCGAAACCATATGGATGTCATGACATCATAAATGAGAAATAATATGTAAAAGTTTGATCCATGACATTTGTAAATAAAGAGAATTTGGATAAAACAAAATAATGAGATCGCTTTAACTCTTAAACACACCGATCCCGTAAAATACGTAAACAAATTTTTAAGTCTGGAAGACTTTTTAAACTTTGAGAAGCCATAACTTTGGTTCTAATCAATATTTTACAACAATCTATTTTTTCAAATAAAAGTTCAAAATTTTAGAAATGTGACTGCACAATCAACATTGTCGAAAAATGATTTATTGTGAAGTTACAAAACAAAAACCATTAAGCAAAAATAAAAAATTATTCAAAAATCCACTTTTTTTAAAAAAAATCATATTTTCGCAACAAGAAACTCTTAAAGACTTTAAAATACAGTTTTAAAGCTAAAAAAGTCATATTTAAATAAAAAAATTATGGTATTGTTATTTCTTTTAAAAAGTATAATTATCTAACAAGGAGAATATGAGGTAATTTTGGGTGTCTAAAAATTTTTTTTGTTTTTTAAATTACATCTTTGCAACAAAAAACTTTTAAAGACTTTACAATACGACGTTTCAAGGCTAAAGAGATATATTTTCAAAAAAAGCCAGTCAATTAAACTTTTTTACTCCCTAATCTAAACTTCCTATCTCATTCTATCTTCACACAGCAAGCGTTCGAAACTTCATATGGGGCTCTCCACTTGTGTGTTTAAAAGTAAAAACACTTGTAAACATGAGCCTTCTTTGGGCCTATTCTTTTCTCTCCTGACAGTCAGTAAATAATCGTAAAAGGCCCGTGAAACCTATTCAGGCAAGAAACTATATGAAGAGCTGTTAAAAGAAGTATAAAATATGCTTTTACATATAAAATTCAAAGATAACTCTACTTGTGGCTCATTTTTACAAACTTCGTAAGTACGAGACAAGTCACGTTTTTACAACAAAACACATAATAACTAAATGACGTGCAAGACAAAATTTCATCAACAATATGTCATGTTTCATGCCTATTAGTTCTAATTTTTTCCGCGATACTACGTCGCTACTGTCAATGCAAAGTTTTCTACTGATTACTCAAGAACTTCAAATCTGTGCTAAAATCATATGGTGTAAAAAACTCACCCTCACTATATGATTTTAGCGCAGACTTTTTATTGGAAGTATTGTAGAATAGATGCTACAATGACTTTTCAAAATGGATGAAGATTTACATATAAAATAATATGACGCACAAAGATCTAGTTTTGACCGTTCTTTACTTGCTTATTTGTGTCATTACATTTAAACAATTTATTTCAAATTATTATTGTTTAATAAATATAAAATTCCGGTAAGTAACAAATCCAGAGATTTCTTACTTTTCCCTAAAATGCATTTTCAAAAATAAATATTAATCAAAACTTATAAATTTATTCTTACATATATTTCATTTGAATAAAAATAGCCGTATTTATACATTAAATGATTTAAAGATATTTTTTTTGGTTTCCTGAAAAGAAAAATTTAGTCTGTTTTGTAACTCAAATTATGGGCTAAACGATAACTTATGTAACATTAATCACAAAAGTTTTACGTTGAGCCTACTTTAGTTTTGGAGACACTGGGTCAAAATTATTATTTTGTATGGGAAGAAATATCGGTGTTTCGACACAGCACAGTTAAAATGCATAAATATATAGAATAAGTTACATCTTATCAATTTTAGTGATTTTTCTCAAAGTACTGGCTTCAAGCTTTAATTTCATTTTTTAAATATTCCTGTATCATAAATATTTCCTGTTTTACAAGCGTTTAAAGTTTAGTTAATTTTTCCTAAATTTTTAGTGTACCGCTTTTTTGCTGGAGAGTGAGATTTTGTTTCGCTTCGTAAACAGAGAGAGAGAGAGAGAGAGAGAGAGAGAGAAAGATAAGATGGATCTCGCTCCACGTGAAAACCCATATAGAATAGTACAATTATAGACTTCGTTTCGTCCCATAAGCAGAGCAAGATGTGGAATAAACCTTGCTACGCATGGCAAGTTGCAAATCCATATAGAACAGAACAATTATAGACATTGTTTCGCTACGTAAGCAGGGAGAGGAGTGGGATGGATCTTACTTTGCATGGAAAGCTGTAAACCCATGTGGAGTAGTACACTATCCATTACAACTTCTTTTTAATCATAAGCTCTTGTGAGAGTAGCGATTCCTCAACGTATTCTATAATGTGCATTTTTTACAGTTCATATAGATATATAGGACCTACAGTTTTAAGATCAGTTCCAAATGGCTTTCATTTAGAAGAGTTTTCATGGCAAGACACTCTTGATGGTTTGTCGTTACCTTCCGATTGCGAGAGGTAGCGATTAAAACAAATCAATGTTTCTAATCAGTCAGGATTTGAACCCAATTCTTTGACACAAAGAACACAACTCTTTGCACTACGATCACTATATCCATCATGTACAAGGTATCATATAACAAAAATAATGAGGTCGATATCAAAAATGAGGTTTATGTAAGTACATTTCGAAAACTAAACGAGACCGTCGATTAACTTATAAAAAAAAATTGATCAATACTCTTACCAATATAACATACATCAGGCCTAATAAAATCAATGAAATATAACCTATTTTGCATAAAGGAGGAGAAGAGGGTAATATGGCACCCATTTTCATTTTATTGAATCATTTTGTTTATAATTAATATTTTCTATTAAAACTTGAACGATTACATTCGTCAAAATGTTGTTTGACAGATTCTAGGCTCAAAGTAATGAGATATTTATTATTTAGGACGTGATTTATAAAAATCTAATGCTCTGCATAATCGGTGGCAGAAAAAAAGTGGTTGTAATATGGCTATCTATAAGAATAATTTAAAAAAGTTAGTTTAGTTTAGAAGAAACACAGTATCTTGTTACAAAATTATATATTTTTAATTTTCCATTGTTTAGAATTTTCCTAATATAGAATTTTCTTGCGTTCAGTAACTTTGAAAATACCATTAGAAATTTAGTTAGAAATGTCATTTTATCCTTGTTTAACATTAAACAACAAGCATAAAATAATGTTTTTAATGTTTCTAAATACCGCTCTCTAGAATGACGATCGATTTATTGAAGAAATATTTCAATATAAAAATTTTGCTTAAAAGGCCATATTAATAAAATTCCATGTTATTGTTTTAACTTTGTATAACTCAAAATGTGTATAGCTGAATAAAAAGGTAAATAATAAAAAAAACACTCAAGTGTATGTACATTCGTGTGATAATACACTCAAGTTTAAGAATAATGAGAAAGTATGAGTAATTAAAGGTTAAAGGTGAACCTTGAAAAAGTTTAGAAGTGCTCAAAAGTAAAAATGCCTTATAACAATTGTCACTTATTATGTATTGTCATATTAATATCAATAAAAAACGGCGGGCTACTAAATGAATAACTCCATAAGCAATTGTTAGAACACGTTATCTAATAACGGAGATAATAGGGGTAACCATGTTGTCGACAGTAGCCATAATACCCTCTATTAAACAAATGCGCAAACTATGAACAAAATGTCAAAAAATGTTCCAAATAAAAGTTTTTAGATTTGGAAGAAAACATTTTGGAAGGTGATTTTGATGTGATAGTAAATGACCTTGTTTAATGTAATTCCAAGGTCTACTTTTATTTTTCAAATCAATTTATTTTTAACTACGGAAATGAATAAAGGAGTACGTTAAAAACACGAGATATCAATAAAAACAAAAAATAACAATAACACTAAACTCCTGTAAAATGTAAATAAGATAAAAAATTCGGGTTCCTATTTAAAAAAAAATTAAATTTAGGCCTTATGGAGTTCCATAACAGGCCCTGATTCAAAAATATGGCCCATTAAAGAATCTGCTTGATTTTCTTGAAATTTTCTCTCTATTGATTTTAATTAAGATATGATGTTGTACATGTACTTTTCCATTCCCAAAATAATGACTTTGACGCCGTATATTTCAAAACCAAAAGTAGGTTTAACTTAAAAATTTTATGTAATCAATGTCTCATCCCAAGCTATCATTTTACCTACAATTTGAGCCCAAATTCAAGAATCATAAAACAAGCTACTATTGCAGTGACTCTTTAATTTTTCAAACTTATTTTTAGTTTTTATAGGAATCTTGACATTATATTATAATAATATGATCATACGCACATAAATAAGGGAAGATAAAGCAAAACGAGGAAGTTAAGATTTGTTAAAATTAAGAAATAATGAGCTTAAGATCCACGCAGGATGTTAAACGCAATAAATAAGTAAAACATAAATCCACGATAATGTAAACGTTTCAACCTTTAATGACGGTCTTCCTCAGTACAAATTGTAACAGTCTATAAAACACATATAAAATCGCAGAAATTACAATATGAATTTATCAAATTAAACAAATAAAAGTCAAAAATAAATTGAGTTACCAAACAAACTGTGAGATGCCGCGATGTACATCTTCCTTCAAGGTTTTATTACAATAAATAGCTTCTCGGAACGTGACAAGACAAGAGTTTCGGAAAAACGGGATGACTTGATTGCTGACCAATAAACAAGAGGTAATATTGAAATGAAAAATTATAAGATTGTAACCGACAACAATAAAAAAAATATAATTTAACAAAATAAAGGAAAATAAATAAGAATAATATAAGAATAAATAAAAACGGCTGTACAAGTCATGAATTGAAATTGTAAAAAAAAAAAATAAAATAAAAAAATTATACAATAGATATAATAGGAACTAAGAATTGAAAATACCTCTAAGCTCCAAAACTCGTATTTTAACCTTGTGAATATTACATCTTGGAATATTCAATTACGAATAATGTGGACCGAACAAGATAGTCTCGGCGGACCGAATGCAAGAATCGAAGGAGGGATGACAAACTTAAATAGGGTAAATACGCTTGAGAATAGGAAAATACGCATCCGAGAGGAGTTCGGTATCACTTTGTTTGTTGAGTCCATGCAATTGTTTTTAATGTGTAACATTTTGGATATAGATCTTTTAACATAAGATGGCTTCTTGTCTAAAATTTCTACGTTCTTCCAATGAAAATCGTGGTTCTCTTCAATACGGTGTAACGAAATAACTGAGGAAGAACTAGCTTTTCTAATATCCGCTTTATGTTTACTGACTCTTGTTTTTGACGTTTCGTCTGTCCAATATAAGAAGACTCGCAGTCTTTACAATTAATTTTATAAACAATGTCATTACAAGAAAGACGTCCCTTACGGAAAAAATCTTGTGGCACTTGAAATGCCAACTATTAGTACGCATTATATTAATAGTAATTTCGCGCACTGTTGGAATTTGCATTAGTAGTGTAAATTAATACTATTGATACAGTGTGCACTAGTAATATGGGAAAAAACTTTTGTTACTCTTGAAGTAATTATTATTAATTATAGAATAATTAATGCACATTATTAGTGCGGGTCATCCATCCAAGTCGCGACTCCGGTGAACGTTGCTTGACCATGATCGCTGCGAACTGATCCCTCATGATGACCTGTGAATACTTTGTGCTGATATGTATATGTAACTAATAGATCAAGTCAATATATACGCTATCAAAAAAATGTATTGTATTATACATATAATTAAAGCATATTATTTATATCCAACATATATGAAATTATAGTTTTTTATTATTTTCACAAATGCGGAATAGCATCTAGAATAACTTTTGTTATTTATTTAAATAAAAATGCATCTAAAAAATATACATCAATATAATACGATAATTAAATCAAGTATAAAAAATTTTTGTTAGAAAACATTTTAAAAACATTTTCAAAATATACTGTCTACTCATTAGGATGTAGATCAAGGTTTCTTCATTCATGAACCTATTTCGTCTATAAGTTCATATATAATTACATATTCTTAATTAAAATTAACATAATGCTTGATAAATAATATATTCATTAGTATATTTATTAATATAATTTAACTTATTTGTTTAATTTATAATAATATATTTGATTATATAGTATAAGTACGTATCAATAGTAACTATATATATATATATAAGGTACTTTATTCCTTGCGGAGTACACTGCGGACCTCCGCTCCGCTTACAAAGTTTCAACATTTTATTCCTTGCATCCTTTACAACGCACGAGAGAGAGAGAGAGAGAGAGAGAGAGAGAGAGAGAGAGAGAGAGAGAGAGATCACTCATCCATCCATACCTCCACACTCTGGACCTCCATGTCCGCCGCACTGTCTCTTCCTTCCATACTCTCATTCATACCCAACCACCTGCCTCCCTCCCTCATCTCCTCTAATCTCCTCATCCAAATCTCTCCCTCCTCGTCCTCTTCCAAGATCTCATCCACCATCTTCTGCCATCCCTTTTCAACCCAATTCGTGCATTCCTCCCATACATGCTCCCAAGTTTCTATTTCCCCTTCACATATCCTACACTTCCTTTCCTCATTCCCTTCCCAATCTCTACTTCCCATCATCCTGTCTCCCAGCCTATACTTCGCCACTCTCTGTCATCTTTGCTCCTTCCATCCCTTCTTCAGGTACTCTGTCAACCCCTTACCTTTCACCCTACCATACCATATGTTAAATCTAGAGCCCCTAATTTTCTCCCATCTTTCCTCCTCCTGCCACCTACTCTCTCTTGCCACTACCGCTTCCTCCCTCAACTCTCTCCCCTCTCTCATCTTTTCTATCTCAATTAAGATCCAGCTCTTCTCCTCATAAAAATCTCTCCTTTCCTCTTCCCATTTACCCATCACTTTTCCTACCTTCGCCCTGTCTTTCATTTCCTTCAAACACAACCTCGCCAGCTCTCCTCCCCCTAATAGAAACTATAGATATATAAACATATATACATATACATACATACATACATAAATACATATACATATATATATATATATATATATATATTATATACAGAGTGGGGGGGGGGAAAGTACCGGAACAGCAAAATATCTCGAAAACTAAGCATTTTAGAAAAAAGTGTTTCAGATTAAAGTTGTAGAGTTTCAAAAGACCTATTTATTTATATTATCAGTTGGACCTTGGATGGCGTCGCCAAGGTCAGATCAATATCACATTAACTTTTTTAAATGGAACACCCTATTTTTGATTCCAGAATCTAATAGCTGGTGTCAAGACTTTTCCAAAACCCTGCAAGAAAGTTTATTTTCGTTGAGTACTTTCGTTGAATTGTAAAAGCTTGAAAGCTATAGTGTACTCTAACTTTTAAGCGTCATAACTCGGAAAGTATTTAATGAAATATAACTTCTGATTGAAATGTATAGGTTACAATGGTATCACACAATCTACACATGACATAAAAAACGCACGCGTGTGTGCGTGCGAGCGTACGTGCGTGCGTGCGTGTGTGTGTGTGTGTGTGTGTGTGTGTGTGTGTGTGTAATGTAATAAAAAATTAGAGATTTGCAATTATTGATAATATATGTGTACATTATTAAATGCTGCAAGAAATATTCTACTGTATGCACTCTACAAAATGTGCACTATTATTTTAATATTACACATTTCTGCACACTATTGGTTTGTACTTTTCAACTATTAATATGAGAATAGTGTAAACTGAATATCTGCACCTGTGATTATTTCAGTAGTTCTCATTAGTCATTCTGAAAGTTTACACTCAATAATTTATAATTGTGTAGTGGAAACTATTTATTACTAGTGTTATGGTAGTGATGCAGTGATGAATGCTTAAAACTATTACCGTTGAATAGTTATTATTAGCATTCTATTACTATTGGTATTCTAACAGTTTTTTCCGTATGGGGCTCTTTATTGTCTTTGCCAGTAGTTATAAATCTGTTTAACTTAACGGAGATCATGAACGCGACACTACAATCAAACTTACACAAAAAAGACAAAAATTTCTCCAATACCGACTCGATATAAGGGATCGTAAAAAATCTTCTCACATGTTTATCCTCAACACAGATGTCATCTTTATAAAAAAGGTGTTTAAGTCTAAAATAAATCATAGCAAAGATAAAGTT
Organism: Solenopsis invicta; assembly: GCF_016802725.1. Lineage (NCBI taxonomy): Eukaryota > Metazoa > Arthropoda > Insecta > Hymenoptera > Formicidae > Solenopsis > Solenopsis invicta. Next base: position 11,194,941 of record NC_052679.1, read on the forward strand.
TAAAGGATAGTTATTTTCCAATAAGATATTAACTAAAATTATGAAACTTTTACGATGAAATTGAGGATGTGATAATAAAACTAATTTGTCGACCATACCAAAAATAATACCCTTTTTATGGCACAAGAAATGATGTAAGAAAAAATTTGAATATCTTCCCGAGAAAGTTGGTTTGCGATACTGATCGAAAATACTTCTATTATTCACCTTTATTAACATGACATCAAGAAAACTGATTTACCTTTCACTCTTTCTTTCCATAGTAAATTGTAAACAATCATGCATAGAACTGAAAGTGTCAAGGATACCCAATAACGAGTTTAACAAGGCTGCAAATATAATATCATCTACATATCTGCAGTAAAATGGTAGATGGAAGAAAAGATTTTTTTATCGCCTTGCACTCCAAATCCTGCATAACCAAATCAGCTAAAATAGGAGACAACGGAGAACCCATCGGTAAACCAAAGATCTGTTTATAGCAAACGTTTTTAGTATTAAATTTAAAAAACGTAAAATCTATTATTAATTCTACGGGTTTGAGAAATTCATTGACCGGAATAGTGATGTTTTTTGAAATCCCATCTGGCCGTGACGCTTTCCACCGCTAAGTCTCTTGGAACATTAGTGAAAAGAGACACGACGTCCAATGACGCTAAAACGTGATCTGATTCTAAGGAAAAGCCATTAAGTTTGTTAACTAAATGGAAATTATTTTTGATGAAACTATCCGTTTCTGGTAAACTATTGTAAATAATATTATGTAAAAAATAAGCTAGAAAGTGTAATAGATTATTTATTAAAGAATAGTACATTATGTACCCCGGAGCCGAGCTTTGCCGTTCTCGACTGAGGACGATGTTTTCAGTACGAGGCGTAGCTGCGCGAAAACAGCGTCCGAAATCGAGAACGTGTTCGACTTCACGGTGCATATGGTATTTTATGCAAAAAAAACGTACGCTTTTTCCCGTCACACTACAAAAGAATATTGCAACATTTCCAACTATGTTGCATGGCAAGGGGGGATCTGGGAGGAGAGCCTCCTGATCAGAGAGCAAAGCCCCCTACTGGGGGTCGAGGGGGCAAAGCCTCGCGGTCAGGGGGGTTTGGAGGGGTGGGGTAAAGCCCCCCTCCCCAGCCCCACCAAAACTACAAGGTATGTTCGGAAAGTAAGGTTACGACAAATATTACAAATCGAAAAATGTGAATTTATTTGTGAAATTTACATGGAATGTTACGTAGGTATATACCTATTTTTCAACGTAGTCACCATTCATTTCCTTACATTTAGTGAGCTGCGGAAACAATTTTTTTATGCCCTCGTTGCACTCGTTTCCCGCCAACTTCCTCGACCATTCGTAGACCGCGTTTTTTACCTCCAAATCGGACAAAAATCATTTTCTACTGAGATACTCCTTTAGACGAGTGAAAAGGAAGAAATCAGAAGATGCAAGGTCCGGACTATGAGATGGATGGTTTAAAACATCCCAACCAAGCCACATCCCAACACCCCACACCGCCCGTTATTAAAATGCTCATGAATATATGTATGCATGTATATATTAATATATATATATATATATATATATATATATATATATATATGTATATATATGTGTATATGTGTGTGTGTGTATATATATATATATATATATATATATATATATATATATATACAGGGTGTCCCAAAATTCGCGCAATCGGAGTACAAGACGTGATACTTTACGATAAAAGAAACAACTTTTTCCTTTAGCAAAATTGCGTGCGACAAGTAGTTTTTGCAGGAGAGCACGTTAAAGTTAACGAATAAGCGTTCTTGGCTCTGCGGCGCTCAGGACCGGCGCGCGCGCTCCTCACTCACTTGTACCTAGTCGTTGGCTAGTGGTTGTAAGTAATGTCTTAAGATGCTGATACGATTCTGTTATAATTAGTTATGACATTTTAAGACTGTAGAATCAATGAATATCGGTCGTTAACCTCTTCCGTATTGCTTAAAATATGAAAAGTTAATAAATTAAATATTGATTTCATTCCTTACGTAAAAAATGAATAAAAAGTTATCTAATTCCGTAGGTTTATCTGAAAATAAAGTAAAAAAAAAAACAAAAAATTTGTTCAAAATTATTAATTTTTCAATGTTATAATTATTACATAATTACATTACAAACAAAATTAGTAATAATTGTTCCGGTATTTTAAATTTACATATTTTTATTTACACATTTTTATAATACACATTTTTATTTACAAAATCAGGAGAATTAAACGAAATGGTAAAAAGGTAAAAATTGTTTTGGTACAAAAAATAAGATTTACATTTTTTAAAAATAAATAAAAAGGTTAAGTGCAAAATTACATTAAAAGAGTAATGTGAAACTTTGAACGTATTTTCTTCAAAACATTATTTTTCAAAGCGGTAGTCATAATAACTCAAACATAATTTATTTGATCAATTAAAAATTTTAAAATAATATTTTTAATAACATTCTGCATCGAATTACAGAAACTATTTCCGATTTTTAATTTTTAATGTGTAAATAAAAATATGTAAATTTTAAAATACCGGAACAATTATTACTAATTTTATGTAATTATGTAATAATTATAACATTGAAAAATTAATAATTTTGAACAAATTTTTTGTTTTTTTTAACTTTATTTTCAGATAAACCTACGGAATTAGATAACTTTTTATTCATTTCTTACGTAAGGAATGAAATCAATATTTAATTTATTAACTTTTCATATTTTAAGCAATACAGAAGAGGTTAACGACCGATATTCATTGATTCTACAGTCTTAAAATGTCATAACTAATTATAACAGAATCGTATCAGCATCTAAAGACATTACTTACAACCACTAGCCAACGACTAGGTACAAGTGAGTGAGGAGCGCGCGCGCCGATCCTGAGCGCCGCAGAGCAAAGAACGCTTATTCGTTAACTTTAACGTGCTCTCCTGCAAAAACTACTTGTCGCACGCAATTTTGCTAAAGGAAAAAGTTGTTTCTTTTATCGTAAAGTATCACGTCTTGTACTCCGATTGCGCGAATTTTGGGACACCTTGTATATACTACTGTGTCCAAAAAGTAAGGTGACATTGCATTTATTTCGAAAATTCTTTATTTATTCTTGCAAATCAATTTCGTCCCCTTCAAAGTAATCCCCCCCTGATATAATACACTTATTCTAACGGATTTTCCAATCTTCGAAACAGTTGTAATAATCGATTTCAGGAATGGCCTTTAGCTCCTTCTTCGCAGCGGCTTGAATCTCTTCTATCGACCTGCTTGAGTTTGCTGAATAGCCAGAAGTCGCATGGAGCCAAATCAGGTAAATACGAGGTGTGTTCAAAAAGTATCGCGAATTTTGTGTTTTTTCAAAAATTATTTATTTATTCATGAATATCTATTTTGTCCCCTTCAAAGTAATCCCCATGAGATATTATACACTTGTGCCAACGGTTTTTCCAATCTTCGAAGCACTTCAAAAAATCATTTTTTTTTATCTTGTTCAGCTCCTCCTTCGATGCCGTCTTTATCTCGTCAAGCGTAGCGTAACGTCGTCCTTTCATGGGCCTCTTCAGTTTAGGGAACAAGAAAAAGTCACAGGGGGCCAGATCTGGGGAATACGGTGGCTGCGGCATCATTAGTGTGTTGTTTTTGGCCAAAAAGTCGCGCACAAGCAACGATGTGTGAGCAGGGGCGTTTGGTACGAATTTCGCGGCGACCCGTCTCATGCCCAAATCATTGATAAAAATCGAATGGCACGAGCCAATCGATATGTTTAGGTCCTCAGCAACTTCTCTAACGGTGATTCGACGATTGGCCAATACCATTTTCTCCACTTCATTAATTTTTTCGTCTGTTGTTGAAGTGCTCGGGCGTCCGGCACGCTCTTCGTCGTTCACATCTTCTCGGCCTTCTGAGAACATTTTGTACCACCGATAAACGTTGCTTCGGTCCAAGGTAGCTTCTCCGTATGCCACAGTCAACATTCGGAATGCATCCGCGCACTTAATTTCGTTTTTCACACAAAATTTGATACAGGTTCTTTGATCCATTTTTTTGAATAGATAAAAATCGAAGACGATCCAAAACACGTGCAAGCAAAGCAGCTGTCAACAATTAAGTGAACATTCAAAATGGCCGAGCTTGTCGGCATAAGTGAGAGACATGAGTACCAACATAACGCCACAAAAAGATCGAAATTCGAATATACGTAACCCGCGAAAATTCAAAATTCGCGATACTTTTTGAACACACCTCGTACGGTGGTTGTGGAACGATATTAGTCGAGTTTTTGGTTAAAAAATCACGAATCACCGTTTCGAGTCGATAGAAGAGATTCAAGCCGCTGCGAAGAAGGAGCTAAAGGCCATTCCTGAAATCGATTATTACAACTGTTTCGAAGATTGGAAAATCCGTTGGAATAAGTGTATTATATCAGGGGGGGATTACTTTGAAGGGAACGAAATTGATTTGCAAGAATAAATAAAGAATTTTCGAAATAAATGCAATGTCACCTTACTTTTTGGACACAGTAGTATATATATATACTACTGTGTTCAAAAAGTAAGGTGAATTTTGTTATAAAATAAAAAATCTTTATTTATTCATCCAAATCAATTTCATTCCCTTCGAAGTATCCCCCCTCCGATACAATGCACTTATGCCAACGTTTTTTCCATTCCTCAAAGCATGCCAAAAAGTCGTTTCCCGGTATAGCCTTCAAAGCGCGCAACGATTCACGTTGAATCTCTTCAATAGATTCAAAGCGGTATCCCCGGAGCGGTCTTTTGAGTTTGGGAAATAGCCAAAAGTCACACAGAGCTAAGTCAGGTAAATAAGGCGGTTGTGGAACGATATGAGTGGAATTTTTGGCGAAAAACTCACGAAGAATCAATGCCGTGTGAGACGGCGCATTATCGTGATGCAAAAACCAGGAATTGTCTTTCCATAAATCCGGCCTCTTCTTGCGAATAGCTTTACGCAAACGACGCATAACACTCAAATAATATTCCTTGTTGACAGTTTGGCCCGGCGGAAGGAACTCATAATGCACAACAGCACGATAGTCGAAGAAAACTGTCAACATAACCTTGATTTTTGAGCAACTTTGGCGCGATTTTTTTGGTCTTGCCTCGTTTTTAGCACGATATTCACTCGATTGGTCGGTTGTTTCCGAATCATAAGCATAGATCCAAGTCTCATCTCCCGTAATAATGCGTTCGTAGACGTCCTGATAGTCAAAAATCATCTCTTCACAAACTTTAACGCGACGCTCTTTTTCGAGGAAATTGAGTGTTTTTGGCACCAAACGAGATTTGATTTTTCTAAGGCCCAAATGATCCTTCAAAATTGTTTGAACTGATTCAATTGAAATGCCAACCATATCGACAAGGTCTCTAACTGTCAATCGACGATTTTCAAGCACCAATTCCTTGATTTTCTTTACGTGTTGCTCATCAGTTGACGTTGATGGTCGTTCGGAGCGTTCCAAGTCATCAGCACGTTCTCTGCCTTCTTTGAAGTCTTTGTACCACTTATAAACATTTTTCTGCGACATAGTCGATTCACCGAAGGCCCTCTGAAACATTCTGCACGTTTCCGCAGCCAAAATTTCATTCCGCAAATAAAATTTAATGGCACTTCTTTGCTCAGACATTGTAAAAATCGCCAAAATCACTTTTAGTCGTTTAGAAAACACAAACGTAACTATATGACTAATGATGACATTCACATGAAATTTGGCACAGATGTCACTAACAGTAGTACCAACATAAAAATAAAATAGTTTGCTCGAATCGATTAGCGCGGGAAGTTTAAATTAAAAATTCACTTTACTTTTTGAACACAGTAGTGTGTGTATATATATATATATATATATATATATATATATATATATACAGGGTGTTTCAGACCACCCGTACACCCCTTTTCTCTTCGCAGGATTAGGACCAATCAAAAATATGTTCAGACGAAAGTTGTAGAGTTTCAAAAGATCTATTCAATGATCTTATCAGTTTGACCTTGGATGGCGTCGCCAAGGTCAGATCGAAATCACATTAAGTTTTTTAAATGAAACACCCTATTTTTGATTCCAGAATCTAATAGCTGGTGTCAAGACCTTTCCAAAACACTACAAGAAAGTTTATTTTCGTTGACTACTTTCCGAGTTGTGCGGCTTGAAAGTTACACTACCGCCAGCATCAGCATTACTCAAGATGTACCATGTGGTGGTTACTTAGTCGGATTTAATCTTGTGTGTGGGTGTGTGCATACGTGCATGCGTATGTGTATGGGGGAGGAAAAGGGGAGTCAAAGTTTTATGTACTCTGCTTTTGTTTATTAACTGGATTGATTATGTTTGATGATCAATCATGTCCAGATTGACTGTATGCATTTTCCCGTGCTTAGCATTATCCAGAATGAACGACGTGGACGTGACGAGAATTTCATCCCATTGGGGTGCTTGATTCACGTGAGTCCCCTTGCCTCTCACGTTTGGGGTGCTTGATTCACGTGAGTCCCCTTGCCTCTCACGTTTGGGGTGCTTGATTCACGTGAGTCCCCTTGCCTCTCACGTTTGGGGTGTTTGATTCACGTGAGTCCCCTTGCCTCTCACGTTTGGGGTGCTTGATTCACGTGAGTCCCCTTGCCTCTCACGTTTGGGGTGCTTGATTCACGTGAGTCCCCTTGCCTCTCACGTTTGGGGTGCTTGATTCACGTGAGTCCCCTTGCCTCTCACGTTCGGGAATGAATGAGTGTATGTTTTGTTAAGCGACTAAATGTTCAAAGTGAGCACCATTCTCTGCGATGCAAGCATCAACTCTATTTTGAAAATCATTGGTTGCTCGAAGAATTTCCTCGGCACGTAAGGATCGAATTGCTTCACTTATTCTACGAATCATATTATCCCTCGTAGTCGGACGTTCATGATAGACCAAGTTTTTTATCCTTCCCCAGAAATAATAATCAAGGACGGTGAGATCTGGTGATCGGGGTGGATAATTGATTGGACCGTATTTGCCTATCCACTTGTCGGGGAACATAGTATTTAATGCCGCACGAGCAACTCTCGATGTATGAGACGGACATGCATCTTGTTGGAACCACATGTTCAGGCGCAATTGCAGAGGAATATTTTCTAGTAAGACAGGAAGATCTGTCATTATCAAGGCGGAATATCTATCACCGTTTAGATTTTCGTCAAAGAAAACAGGACCTATGATTTGACTTCCAATACTTCCACACCAAACATTGACTTTCCAAATGGTTTGATGATCTACTTCTCTCAACCAGTGAGGATTATTTTGTGCCCAATAACGAAAGTTCCAAGTATTAACAGATCCATCACTTTTAAGTGTACATTCGTCAGAAAATAAAATTTTCAAGTGGAAATCAAGTGGTTGCTGTCTTATAAAGTTGCAAAATACAAGTCTCTGTCTAATATCGTTATAATTCAACGCTTGATGAACAGACATTTTGTAAGGGTGAAATTTGTTATTTTTTAGAATGCGCCAAACACTGATTTTACTAACACCAGAATCTTGTTCTCGTCGTCTTAAAGAATCATAAGGGTTCAATTCTGTCGATGCAAGAATTTCCACTGTTCTTTCATCCATAATCGGACGACGAATTTGTGTACCTTTGTTATGTTGAGGCTGAACGACACCTTTAATTTTGATTCGTTTAGCCAAACGTGAAAAAACATTTCGCGAGTGAGGAGTCCGATCAGGATAACGTTCCCGCCACAATCTTTCCGCTGCAATGAATGTACCTCGACACTCACCTAAAATTAGCAGCATATCATATGCTTCTTCATTGGAATAGGACATGGCTAAATAAACCTAGACTAATAAAGAGGGTCGGATTTTTGTTGCGCGATTGATACTGATATGATGGTTATTGAAGACGTAGGTGACAAGTTTGAGAGAGTTATTGTCACTCTTGTTGAGTTGAGTCACAATAGCGTTGTGGTGAATACATCTCTACTACATCCTATGCAAATAACAATATGTATAAAATCACGAGTTAGACATCGTTACGCAGAAAGCCGCGCTCGTTATTGCTCGTGTGCTACCGTTAAAGTAATAATGTAATTACATAATATTATGACATACATATGTATGTGACTATCTACGGTCGCGACAGCTAACTTTCACGATTTTTCATGATCTGTTTTTGTTGGCCCGGCTCGCGTGTTTACTTTCTTTGTGTCGGCTGCACGGCTTTCTGCGTAACGCGTGATTTTATATTGTTATTTACATGGTGTTGGCGGTAGTGTAACTTTCAAGCCGCACAACTCGGAAAGTAGTCAACGAAAATAAACTTTCTTGTAGTGTTTTGGAAAGGTCTTGACACCAGCTATTAGATTCTGGAATCAAAAATAGGGTGTTTCATTTAAAAAACTTAATGTAATTTCGATCTGACCTTGGCGACGCCATCCAAGGTCATACTGATAAGATCATTGAATAGATCTTTTGAAACCCTACAACTTTCGTCTGAACATATTTTTGATTGGTCCTAATCCTGCGAAGAGAAAAGGGGTGTACGGGTGGTCTGAAACACCCTGTATATATATATATATATATATATATATATATATATATATATAGTTCAATTTAACCTTTATCTTTCCAATTGGAGAGGTGAGAGCACGCTTCTTTAGTTAATTTCAAAACTGGATGTTTGGATAATTTAACGTAAGTGGATTCACGAGTGAGCATGCCTTCCATTTTCGAGATGTAATCGTTCTTGTCAACTATTATGTTGCCCTTATCCGCTCTGATAAACAAAATGTTAGAATGCTGTCTAACAAATCTCCCCGTGGATCGTAACCAATCTTTGGTTAAATAGTCATTAATGTTCACCGGACGGCCATTGCGGAACAAGCCCTCCAAGATCGATACAGACGGATTTCTGATTGCAACATAAATATTTTCTCTGTACTTCGAAATATTATGTTCTCTGTGTTCTATGTTTGATGAAATTCAATAGTATCTTTTCCCTGTTACTATCTAACAACGGTAAACCGAACCGATCCCTTGGTTGTAAAAGATATTGGACGTCCTTCGGGATATCATTTCTACTCAGATTGATGAACCAATTATTATGCAAAGTGTCCAAAGGAGTGTCGGGGCTCACAATCCACGCTAAATTAAATAGATTTATAACTACTGGCGAAGACAATATAGAGTGTCTTTCTTGTAATGACGTTGTTTATAAAATTAATTGTAAAGACTGCAAGTCTTCTTATGTGGAACAGACGAAATGTCAATTAAAAACAAGAGTCAGTGAACATAAAGCGGATATTAGGAAAGCTATTCCTCCCTCAGTTATTTCGTTATATCTCCCTCAGTTATTTCGTTACACCGTATTAAAGAGAACCACGATTTTGATTGAGAGAACGTAGACTTTTAGACAAGAAGCCATCTTATGTTAAAAGATCTATATCCGAAATGTTACACATTAAAAACAATTGCATGGACTCAACAAACAAAGTAATACTGAATTCCTCTCGGATGCGTATCTTCCTATTCTCGAGCGTATTTACCCTTCTTAAGTTTGTCATCCCTCCTTCGATTCTTGCATTCGGTCCGCCGAGACTATCTCGTTCGGTCCACATTATTCGTAACTGAACATTCCAAGATGTAATATTTACAAGGTTAAGATACGAGTTTTGGAGCTTAAAAGTATTTTCAATTTTTAGTTCCTATTATATCTATTGTATAATTTTTTGATTTTATATGTTTTTTTTTACAATTTCAATTCATGACTTGTACAGCCGTTTTTATTTATTCTTATATTATTCTTATTTATTTTCCTTTATTTTGTTAAATTATATTTTTTTTTTATTGTTGTCGGTTACAATCTTATAATTTTTCATTTCAATATTACCTCTTGTTTATTGGTCAGCAATCAAGTCATCCCGTTTTTCCGAAACTCTTGTCTTGTCACGTTCCGAGAAGATGTTTATTGTAATAAGACCTTGAAGGAAGATGTACATCGCGGCATCTCACAGTTTATTTGGTAACTCAATTTATTTTTGACTTTTATTTGTTTAATTTGATAAATTCATATTGTAATTTCTGCGATTTTATGTGTTTTATAGACTGTTACAATTTGTACTGAGGAAGACCGTCATTAAAGGTTGAAACGTTTACATTATCGTGGATTTATTTCTACATCACGCATATCTCTCACTATTAAAGAGACTGTAACAGATAAGTTTTATTTACTAGCAACAGTCGTCTCACCGCTAATTCACTACGTTGATTTTAATTATATTAATCTCTTTGTCTCCAATTCACGTTAAGTCTGTAATTTTATTTTTAATTTGATAATTCTGACATTGTTAATTGTTGTCCGCTAATTTATTTTGTTTTGTATCAAATGATTTCTCCGTTCATATTTACGTATCTATGTATCTATTATTGTTTGCTCTCTCACGTTTATTTGACTTCTTCGGCGATGGTAGGATGTTCGAATGAAGATTTGGTCAGTATACGTTATTGCATGAGATAGTAAGCACGCGGCATTACAGAAAACTCAAACGTATACTTTGACAAGCGAATTTCGCTTCTTATGGACAAAGTTATCCAACGCTTCACTAGTCGTCATCAGTGCCAATGGGTCACATATTTTTTAAAAAATTTACAAAAAAATAAAAAAAACATTAATTATAGTAATGTCAGCTATCTAAGAACACGATGGTTGTTTAGAAAATTGTCAATTTCACTGACACGACAACGGGCAATGCTTCCACGGCAAATTTGGCAAACCGTTGGTGACTCATTTAATTCCCGGTAATGAACTGATGACGATTAGAATAGCTTTCACTTGTAATTGCGTTGAAGATGACGATTAAAATAACTTTTTCTTTTTGTAATTTCGCTGAAGAGGGCTCCAAAGAGAACCGAAACGTTCGTTACTCATAATTCATTATGAATAAATAACTATTTGAACACTGATTGTGTTTTGCGCTCTTATACCCGCGCTGACTCTCACTAGCCTGTTTTAGCTGTTTATTTTGGGTTAAATCTTGAGAGTCTTTGAATATTTTGTTTTAAAGTTTATTTTCGTTGAGTACTCTCCAAGTTGTGAGGCTTGAAAGTATACTGTATTTTTTGTGCAAGATGGCATCCACCTCCCATCTGTCTCCTTGAGGCATGAAGACGGGTTTACTTACGGTAAACACATATACATCCACCTATCCACGTACCCATACACACGCGCGCGCGCGCGCGCGCACGCACACACACACGCATGCACACACACACACATTCACACGCACACAAGAGAGTTTGGAGTCATAAAATACTGTGGAAGTGACGAACCGTAGGGTTTTCATCTCTACTGTAACGCAAGCACGCACACACACACACACGGAGAAAGGAGGAAAGAAAAAAAGAAGAGTGAGAAGAGGATAGAAGAGGGAGGCATTATCAGGTGATTTTCTACACGCAGTCGCCTATTTTCTACTTTCTATTGTCCCTAGGGTCCAAACAGCTCAATGAATCAAGTTGGGGCAATGAAAGCTTTTTGTTAGAAACATGTAAACTACAAATTTCCAAAGTTTCAATCAAATCCACCGGGACCCATTTTCCATAAAGTCTGTGCGGAGTCCTTTTTTTGTGGCACAAAACTTTAATGAACTGTCAATAACTTTTTTAACATATTTCTTATAATTTGTAGATGTAAAAAAAATGTTTTTAAACCAAATTAGTTCAACTATGGCGACGTAATGACGCTCGCTCTCCAAATTCCAATTTTCGAGGGGGTCAAATAGCGTACAATGCAGTATTTTTTATATCATCTTGAAATAAAAAATCGAACAAATCTATCTTTTTAATAAAATCGGAAGTACCTAAATCCGATATAGTAAAAAGTAGTAAAATAAAAATTCTACGTAATTTTGAAAAAAATGTCAAAATTTCTCATAAAAATTTTTATTTTTATCATATAAATATTTTGGATAGTTATTCTTTCAAGTTTTATAGGTACTTTCAATGAAAAATTTAGTGAAAAATAAATATGCACAGTTATATTAATCGAATATTTTTTTATATTGTACGCCGTTTTGATCCCAAAAACCAGGACTTAAAGAGCGAGCGTCATTACGCCGCCATATTTAAACTAATTTGGTTTAAAAGTTTTTTTTCTATATCTACAAATTATAAGAAATATGTGAAAAAAGTTATGCACAGTTCATTAAAAGTCTCGTGTCGCAAAAAATTTATAAATATCAGCTTTTTATTCGGCCGATTACATGACATTCCGCCCTTAAAAAAAGAGCCAAACGTCTTAGTAAATCCACGGGGGTGACACTGCTTATACTTCGCTATGCTTTTACGCATCCCTCGAATGTCTCCTTACGATCAAAAAATTCGCAAGAGGCGCTAGTTCCTACCTGCATCCTTTGATTTGACCGATTTGGCTGATGCATAGACCTGCTAAACATTAAAACGATTAAAACTGTTAGAAAGCTTTATTCGGTCTTATAAGATTAAATTGTGTTTTTTGAACCTGCATTTTCTAGTAAAACAATAACTTTCAAATCGGTTGTAAGCGTTGTAAGGATGCAGATCGACTTATGCGCCATCAAGCGGCTTAATGTTCTCATGAGACAAAATCTAGACGCGTAAATTTTAGCAGTGTCACCCCCGTGGGTAAATCATACGATCAAGCATTAAAAAGATTTAATAATTTGGAAATCAAGTTACAAAGGAATCCAACACTCAAGGAACAATACAGCATTCCTTGAAGAATATGAGTCACTACAACACATGAGCAAGCTCGACCGATCAAATCATTTATATTTGAAATCGGCTCAAATATAAGGCGTTTAATTCGATTATTGCAGACGCTTCATACACAATTGCAAAAATAAAATTAGAGCTGAATCATCATGCTTGTCAACAACAGAGTTAAAGAGCTCATTAACTAATTTAGCACGTTTAGCACAAGAAAAACCCTTAGCTACAAAGAAGCAAACACTTTAGCATGACGGTTCCATCACAAGAAAAAAACTAGCAGCACTCAACGTATTTGTAGACCGAACGGTTTCATCCGTGTACGAGGGAGGTACGTGGGAGGTTAAACAACTTGGAATTTCACTCGGATAAAAAGCACCCCATAGTTTTGTCAGTGAGACATAAATTTACAAGGTTACTTTTCATATAGTAAGTCAACATTTAGAATTATTATATGCAGGACCGTAGTTACTTTTAAGTTCAATACGCGAGCAATTTTGGCCGATTGGAGGCAGAAACTTGGCCAGAAAGATAGTATATGAGTGCATAAAATGTTTTAAAAACAATCCAATATTTGCGCAAACCCTGACAGAAGAATTACCAAAGACAGGCGTGTCCCAAACCATGCCCTTCCATAACACAAGAGTAGACTACGGCGGCCCTTTTATGATTAAGGATAGAAAGGGAAGAGGTAGTAAAACAAGACCTTCGTGTGCCTATTCGTTTGTTTCGCTATAAACTTTATTTAAAATTAGTGTTCGATCTGACGTCCGATCGGAGGCATTCATCACGGGAGCTAGACGCTTTTCGGCCAGACGGGGCAAACCCGTTTACGGTATATATTCCGATAACGGAACCAATTTCATTGGGGCAAACAGAGAGTTAAAAGAATTAGCATTATTTCTAAAAAACAAGGATAGTTTCATTCAGACGACAGTAAACGATACCAGCATCAAGTGGCATTTTATTCCAGCTTATTCGCCATTTCGGCGGACTCTGGGAAACCGAGATTAGGTCTACCAAACGTCATCTATGACGAATAGCAGATAACGCAATTCTAACATACGAAGAATTTTATATATTGTTAACACAAATTGAAGCAATATGAAATTCACGCCCTTTAACACCAATGTCACTAGATCCTTCCGATCTTATTCCTATCATTCCTATCAGAAAAAGACGGTGTAGCCAGAGTTGCTATCATCAGAGTTGCAAAAAAAATGACGCGGTCGCAAAACTCTGTCCGTTACCGATAAAATAACAAAAAAATGCATTTGTTTATCACCTCAATACAAATAGCTTATAAGATAGAGATTATATTCACTTTTTTAGGTTATACTTCAGTTAGTTAGCGTACAATTTTAGTTAGACATTAAGTTTATTAATAACAAGCGCATTTTATTCATGCAACAATAAGCCTATTTAATCCAACATTATTACACAACATTATTACACAATTCGACAGGACGCCCGTCAACTTCCACCAGTGACAAAAAGATTCAGCAAGGTCAAGAGTTGATACTGGCATATTGTGGTAAAAGCCTCTAATGAATTTCAGCACTTTTCACTCCTTCCAACTAAAGAAATCGTATTACAGCTTTCTGTTTCTCCTTGGTGCAAATTTCTAGCAAAGCAGCCATATTTACACGCTCGTAACGGTAAACAAATTGACGCGATCAAGGTCTAGCTTTGATTATAAAACCCCAGTAGTGCTAACTTAAAACCTGCCTGCCCGGAACGCAATATGACAAACTTAAAGACGTGTTCTAGCAAAATCCGGATAATTTTTTACTTACCCTCGTACTTCCATAGAAAAACATATCTAGATTTAAAATATCTTTTGATTTTTATTTTAGGTCAAAAATTATGGAAAAAATCTTTCCGCCCGTGTGATGTCGAAATAGCAAAATAGCCTCCTGAAGTGGATACGTATCGTCGCCTTTTTTTATTATACAAAAAATAATATCAATATTTCAACAATAAAAGATAAGCAATAAAGTGATTTATTTGAATTTTCTCTCTTAAATTTCATATGTCCATAAATTCTTGTCAAAGATAGGCTGTTTTCTTTGTGCACTACTGTGGCCTAACCCCTTAAATAAATAAGGCAAAATAAATATATATAACGTAATGGACGACGAAGTCCGAGCACGCGTATCAATATCACTCGATATAGCCATAGTTTTATATTAATCATTTATAATAATATATAAAATCACATAGATAATACAAGCATGAAAACCTAGCTACGACCGTAGAAAGCATTCTTATTCAATTTGTATTAATCATTTATGTTTTATTTTACATTGATTTTTCATATATATTGTTTTGATCCAAAGATAAATTTTATGCCAAGAATGAAAAAATTTTTAATTTAGATCTTTTTTACTATTTCTTAGAGCAATATGACGTCCAAAGTTGCCAAATCATAACAATATTTGTTTGATATAAAAGCTTTACAAGGGATGTATTCCAAAAGTTCTATCGAAAATATCCCTTTTAATAATAAAGGGTTTGGTAACACTCTAACTACGCTGTTCCGTAATAAAAGTTGAGTTTGTGATTTTGTTAGCTTGCAGAAACCATCAAAGGAGTTAGTTTAATTTTTTGTAATTATTTATAAAATAATTTTAATGATATATTATTTATTAAAATAATTCTAATCATGTATTATTAAAATAATATTTACTAACAATAATTTTTATTTTAAAATAGGAATTAAGCAAAAGATTTTCAAAAATTTCGTGAAGCTAAAAATCACAAATTCTGATTAATTTTAAATTATTAATTGTAAGTAAATTAGATTATATTCGTTTGTGTGAACTAATAGTGCATGATAAAATTTATTCTGTTTAAGTATAGTTGGAGAGGCTACAGTAGCTTAGCTGGGATGCTTACAAATGTTAGACTTTTATTAAATATTATTATAGTATATTCTTAATATAATAAATTTCAAACTTATTTCATACAAAATCAAATAAGTGTAAGATTATATAAAAATAATATCAATATTGATAATATCAAAAAATTTATCCTACAAATAAACTTTGCAGTTAATTTTCAGTCTTTGGAAGTTCTTATGCTCTTTAATTCCTATTTTAAAATCAAAATTATTGTCAGTAAATAATATCTTAATCAATAATACATGATTACAATTATTTTATAAATAATTAAAATACAAATAATTAAATTAACCTCTCTGCTGATTTTTGCAAGCCAACGATAATCACAAATTCAACTTATATTACGGAACACAGCGTAGTCAGTTACAGTGCTACCAACCTTATTATTAAAAGAGATATTTTTGACAGAACTTTTGGAATATATCCAAGATTTACCTACAAAATTAAAGTCTTCAAACATGTAGATTACGAGAAAATAATGTAGAGTTTTATTTTTAATTAGACTTAATTACTTAATTCAATATGTAAAATTTATACAAAAATTTATCTATATATGTGCGTATGATATTGATATAGTAATGTAATATGTATTGATGTATTAACATTTCGTAAATCGTATGTATATAAGTCGCTATTCAGTCGGTAAATTAAAATAAAAACAAAATAATTAAAAAACTTTTAATTTATTAGATAATTTACATGTAAGTTATCATGTAAATCTTAAAAAAAAACTGTAATAAAATATGTTATTCCATTAAAAAACAAATACTATTTGTTTTTAAAAGTTTAAGACTTTTGTATAAGTCATTATATCTTTTAAAATAAATAAATAAAAATTATTTTATAACAGTTATTTTTAATGAAATAACGTATTTTATTACAGTAAGATACGGTTATTGTACTAATGCTGATCAATCATCAGTAAATGATTATTGTAAAAAAATATTTAAATATTTAATATAATATAACGATATTCTAATATGACCAGAAAAAAATGTATTAACACATTTAAATAACAAGAATGGCTATATTGGTCGAAAGCGTATCTTATTGTTAGTGTTCAATAATAATTTTCTAGATAAATTTATATACATTTACAAGTTCACTTAAAATGCGCGCTATATATTTGTCGGACTTTAAAATAAGCTTAATGAGAATTTCTACATTCACTCACTTTTATCCCAAAAATTAAAGAAATATGTTGCAAAAAATATTCTCGGCAAGGATTTAAACCCGATTCTCCCTACATTCCATCCAGGGAAGGATCATAAAACTTAACAGCTGCATTTTAAAGTCTGTATACAAATATATAGCACACAGTTTGAGGAAAATGTATAATATATTTTAACTGAAAAAATTATTATTAAGTACTAAGATCCACTTTCAATCGGTATAACCATTAATGTTATTTAAAAGTGTAAAATAATTAGAATTTCAATAATATATAATAAATTGCAAATTTACTGACATTTTTTAGATCTAATTTCAATTAATTTAATTAAAATATTAATATTTTATTTAAAACTGATATTATATTAAGTTGTTTTCATTTGTTCATTGACTGGTACAGTGCTCTTAAGGAGGAAACCTCGTGTAAAATCGATTTTTTTTACGTTTTTTTTTTGCAGAAATTGTTAGGAAATTATCTCAAAAATATGAAAAAAAACATTAGAAAGTTATAAGAAACTTCCTTTTGTGTTAATTCAAAGAAAGGGGAGCGTGTAGGTATACAAGCATTGGTTTTTCAGTTCCTTTCTATTGTATATCTTTAAAAGAAGTTTGGCAAGGAGTGGGGAAAGGGAAAATATTATTACAGTCATACTCAGAATACCAATGAGAGTAGCTTCAATGCGACCGTTTGGCGCCAAAGCATTTTAATTGTGACACAAAAATAATTCAAATAGCTGCTCACTTAGCTGCTGGCATTTTTAATGATGAGTTTTCATTTTTACTGCAAATAATGCAAGATATGAATATCCAAATTGGTCAGCAAGCAAAGTTATTCGCGGACGCCTATCACAAACACAGAGTAGAACGGCAGGAGCGCCGCAACCTCAGTTCAAAAGAAGCCCGTACTGCTCGTAAAACAGAAAAAATAGTTGAATTCCAGGCCTTTAAGGAAGAGCTGTATGGCCCTGGAATTGCTGATTAAGCAAAAATCGAAGTAAGTTTAAATAAATTACAATTTTTCACGATTTTTTCTTCACAAAAACTTTAAACGTGTTTTTCTCAAAACGCTAAATTTTGCACGCCGGGAAATGTAACTCAAAAACTACTTGACCGATCATCTTCAAATTTTACATGCTTATTTTTTAACTATCTTGGCCCCAGCATATACCTATCCGTTCATTAATATTTTGCTTTAAACAATAATTATTAACAATTGTTTAAAGTGCTTTTTCTTGTTTATGTCGCCGTTTTTGCAATTTTATGAATTTTTTTAATTATGTAAATATATGCTGTTATGTAAATTTTTGTTTCAGATTAATTTTGTAACCTCGGCGTTTTCCGACGCAAATTCGAGGAGCAAACTTCAGACAGCTGCTGTGCCGCCATGCTCAAGTTTTAAAAAAAAAAAGAAAAAAAAATTTAATTAGTTTAAATATTAAATATTATCGTATACTTTGTCATTCTTCTATATATTTTGCCATATTTTTTTAAAAAATTCAAGAAAAAACGGCTGTTTACACAAGGTTCCCTTAAATAAATAAAAATAAAAATGATTTACCTCTGGCCATGGACTCCATAATCTGATTACTGGATCAATACCGCTAGTAGCTAACAAGCACATGGATGGATGTGGCTGTAAGCAATTGACGATTCTTTCATCCCCTCGTAACACTCGTACGATATTGGTAGTATTACGATCCCAAATAAAAAAGGAACCATCATCTGATCCAGCAACTATATATTGACCATTGCTTAAAAAAAAAGTCAATGTTAAAAATAATTTAGATGAATCTTAATTATTTAATAAATTTCAGTAGTCAAAACCATGATAGAAAAATTTTAATAAAATTTTGATAAAATTTCAAAAAACTTGACAGTTTATTAAATATAATAAAATTTTAATAAGGGACCACAAAATTCCCTCAGTACTGAGTTTCATCCGATTCAAGTCACTTTTAATTTCGGTCCGCCATTTTGAATTTCGAAATTGTGGGATTTTCAGATTCGGTATTAGCGAACCCGAAAGCCCTAGGATACCCATTTTCATACAAATCTATCTAATATCAATCTGTCAATTTTAACTTCGTCATTTTCAATTTCAAAAAACGTCTGTAACTTGGTGACAGAAATCGTACAGTAAAAAAAAGCATTTTAAAGGTAAAGAATAGCACTTTAAAGTGCCGTTGGCAAAATTGAGAAATAAAATTTAGTTTGACAACAAAAAACCCATAAATATATCAAAAACTCTGTTTTGGCATATTACCCAATTTTTCTCAAAATCCTGACGTGATGGACATTTTTTGCTAGTGGATTTGGATTCAGCAACTTCGAGTTTACTAAAAAATACTAGTTTTCCTCACCGCAATTTTTTTTGTTAGACTGTGTTATTTTTTAAGCCATAAAAATTATGTTAAAAAATCATTTTTTTGCAAGTAAAAAATATTTCATAAAATGTTTATAAAATCTATTTGTTTATGAAACCTTGTATAATTCGTGTCTATAAAACCTTGATTAATTTGTGTTTTTTTATAAATAAAATTTTTTTTATAACATTAAAAGACACTTTTATAACATAGAATGACATAGATGATAGTATGTCACTACCTTCCTTCTAACATACAAACGCATTCTTTTTTCCCTCTTCAGTAAATTGGAAATTACGTTTGTTTTATACACCTAATAAACTTCTATTTACATATAGGATGATTAACACTTAAACACATAAGTGGGTCTGAGAGACCCCATATGAAGTTTTAAACGCTTGCTATGTGAAGACGGAATGAAATAGGAGGTTCGGACCAAGACGTAAAAAAAGTTTGAAATCTCCTCTTTCAATTGATATAGTTGATCAACTTTTTTGGTCAACTTGAATTCGAACGGTACGGCAGCAAAGTTTTGTTAGGGTCAATGCGACCCATGTAGTGTGTAAGTGAAACTTTTTTTGTGAGTATTTTACATTAAAAAACTGGACAAAATACGTTTGAACAGGTCGATTTGCAGATACTCGCATATACTCTGTCTAAAGTTGGAATACTATAAAATTTTGTAGAAAAGTTTTTCCAAAATATATCATGAAACACATCAATTTTCAATTTTAGACATGATTTAATCAAAAATTCCTCATATTCGCCTTGTTACATAAGTACATTTTTTAATAGAAATGACAATAATATAATTTTTTTTTGAAAGTATGAATCTTTAGCTTTAAAACGCCGTATTGTAAAGTTCTTTAAAGTTTTTTGTTGCAAAGATATGATTTTTTTTTTTAAGCTGATTTTTAGATGCCCAAAAATACTCATAATCTCCATGTTACATAATTATACTTTTTAAAAGAAATGACTTTGCCAAATTTTATTTTGAAAGTGTGACTCTTTAGCTTTAAAACGCCGTATTTAAAAGTCCTTAAACGTTTGTTGTTGCAAAGATATGATTTTTTGAAGGAAAAGTGGATTTTTGACCAATTTCTCATTTTTGCTTAATGGTTTTGCTTTTATAACTTCACAATAAATTATTTGTCGGCAATGCCGATTATGCAGTCACACTCCTGAGATTTTGAACTTTTATTTAAAAAAAAAAATCGTAGAAAAATATTGATTGTAATCAAAATTATAGCTTCTCAAAGTTGAAAAAGTCTCCCAGACCCAAAAATGTGTTTCCGTATTTTACAGGATCGGTGTGTTTAAGGGTTAAATGTAGAACTCTAAATTTTATTTTTTTACATAAGAATTATATCGCGTTATATGTAATATCTATTGACAATGAGTTATTTTAAGAAAACCAAATAATATTCCACCATCCGCTTTTTTCCTCTATTAAAATTAATAAATTTTTGAAATTAAAGCAAATTAAATGTAAAATTAAACTAAATATCATTGAAATTTTATCAAAATTTCATTAAAATTTATCTACAAAGAAATTTAGTATTTAGTATATAGGTATATCACTGTTAATAAATTTACTTACTTTCCAAAGAAGTTTGCCTCCTTTATGTCGGTCGTAGTATTACAATGACCACAAAATCTCATTTTGTAATCAATTGTATTACGTCTCCATTCTTGCTCGTATTCTGATAAGGGAAGAAACGCCTGTCTGGTTTGTGTGATATCTTTTCCTGTAAAAAAAAAACATTTTTTTCATAATATCTTCATTTTCAAAATATTAAAAATTGGAATAAAATTATTTACCGTTAAATAGACATAACTCTTTACATAAAGAATTTTGTAATTTCCACAAAAAAAATTTATTTTTATTAAAAATATAGTTTTATTATTCAATAATACAGTGACATAAAAAAACTCCAGAATAAAACTAGTCATTTCCTACAGTTTATTTAATACAAATCTGCTGTCCAGATTGCTTCAACACGTCACAATTTTTAGAACAATTAAAGTTGTAAGAAGGACTATTTTTACGTATTTTGTCATATTATAATTATGATGTGTGACATGATAAAAAAGTTTGACTGCAATCAAAATTAATTCTTAATGGTTACACTTTAGTAAAGTATCATAACGGTCATAAGTGGTCAATATGACCCCAACTGACTTTGAACAATTGTCAGGCACAAATTATTGTTTTAAGTAAAAAAAAAATTATTGAACTTTCTTCAAACAATATAAAATAAAAATAAATTTCATGTTAAGTTAAATTTTAAATCAAACATAGCCAAAAATTATTGAACCAAAAAAAACGTAAAAGATGATTTTTTTACTTAAAAAATCATATCTTTTTAGATTTTTAATATTTAAAAGAAATTTTAGAGTATAAAGTAAAGTTGGTATTTACGCCGCACTGGGATTTATATCGCAAAAGTTAGATAAAAGGGAGTAAAGATAGCTAACTCACAACCACTCTGTTATGTGCCTGCCCTATATGCTATATTAGTATTGTATTATAATTTCCATTCTTTAAGCGGATTGCCAATGAGAGATCTGAGTCTCTTTTGGAGAAAATTAAGGTCGCCCCCTCTAGTCGCCCACCGCCTACGGGAGTATTTTATTTATTAAATAAAATTATTTATTTAATAAATAAAATACTCCCGTAGGCGGTGGGCGACTAGAGGGAGGCACAATGGACTGTAGTCTGCGTGCCACAATCTTCAGCCGTGAAAACCGCTTCTTTAGTTCTATTATTATTATTATCATTATCGTTATCAATTGTCGTTGTCATTATTATTATTACTATTATTATTATTATTATTATTAAGTAGCGCAATCGTGTATTACGACCTGCAAAATGATTACTGTAAGAAATGTAAAAGGCGCCGCATAATGATTATTTCATGATACGTAAATGTAGAGAGATAGTAAAGGATAGAATACAAGCAAGATACAAGTGCACAGCTTTTGTATTCTTTGTTTAGTTTGATATCGTGTATACCTTATCTGTTTAGGATATACGACATTTTTAGTGAGCAAGATTTATGTCGTAGTAAAAACGCTGCGTGATTAGGAAGCAGCATTTGCCCTTATATTGAGAGTGCAATGTGTATCTGCACTCTACTGATGTTTGCACATATTAATCTTTTCAATATTGCATTATTATTATTACTTTGTATATTTATCGTTCTTATTCCTTAATAAACTTCATAAACATATTTTGTAAGTCATTCTTATTTTACATCACATTTATAAATATTATTGTAAATTATCGACGCACTGTATATCTTACACATGAATAATCCCACCACTTTTTTTATATCATAAAAATGCATGAGTTCTTTTTAAGGTTTTTTTTCAAATATAAAAAAAGAAATATTTCAAATATTTAAATTTTGTTTAAAGTAGTAGACAGTATGAAGTTTTCATTGGTATAATTTATTTTTCTTAAACATAATAAATAATACTTGATATATTAAGTTTTCGATAGGTGCGACGTTCAACTTTACTCTTCAAAGTAGGGTCCAGCATTTTAAGAAAAAAAATCAGTGTTATAGTACATGTTTAAAAAAAAGTATTCATTTTGAGGTATAAGAGCATAATTTTTGAGAAAATAAATTGACGAAAATGAACTGACGCGTTTCGAGCAGCACATTCACATAGAGGAAACTTATAACTGTGATGATAGAAGTCAAATATTAAAATAACATAGAGAAAATTTAGCCGAAACTTTTGTTGGAGTCAAACGTGAAAGGTTAAATTGTAAGTATGTATGTTGTTATGACTTTCAGTCCTCAAAAGAAATTTTTGGTGTCGGCTATGGTTAATAAGATATTAATGATTAAATATGAAGTAAATTGCGGAAGAGTTGCAAATTAGATTATTGATCATTTACCAATTAGATTTCAATTATATTCATTTAAACTTTTTTAAGTTGCTGAATATAAATTTATAGTCAAAATTAACAAATTCAAAATAGATAATAAAAATAATATCATGTACATACAAATTATAGCAAATAATGCTGTATAGGAATTTTTATGTAGCATGCGCGTGTTTAGTGAATATGTTCACACACTAAAAAACAATTTTTTATGTTTACTAGACAAGACAAACGCGCGCTACGCGTGCATTATAAAACTTCTGATGTTACATAATTTTATACAAATTTAATGTGACACTATTAACCCCTCAATACACAAAGTCAAAATACACGATCTCTGCGATAACAGCCGCTCACGAAGTTAGCGCAGCAGAAGAACCAATCGGCATCGCGGAAAAGCAACAACAATAATTTCGATACATTCGCTATCTAGAGGCGCGGTCGCGACTCGCGCCTATGTAGAAAATTTTTTTTTTTATGAAAGTCGCAGACCGACCCTCTTTTACGCGAGTCAGCGAGTTCCAAGCACGCGAGATTATCAGATCTCAATAACGGCTAAACCGATCAAGTTTTGAGAAGTCTCAAACGATAGCATGGCCCCGACTTGTATAATAAAAGTGTTTTTATTTTTTCTCTCCGTGTCCTACGAGCGGAGATATCGCGACGCAAAGTCTAAATATTCTACATTTCATTTAAGAAACGTCGTCGCCCTCAGGAATTCTCCCTTTCATATTTTCGACACGAGTAGCGCTGGCATACATCAGTCAGCCGTATGCGACTTGTGGTGTACTTGTGGTGTATGTGGTGTAGTACTTCTTGTCATCATCATCATATCCGTCGTGACAGGTTTTTTAACCTGATCTTTATTTGTCAATCATTAACAATAATCTTGGTAAGAGTCTCTGACTAGCTTTGTTTTATTCTTTTTTATTGTAAATTTATATATTTTATTATAATTTATTGCAGACATAAGGATTGCATTGAACATTGAGCTACAAAATAAATTATGATCAGAAATATTTAAATAGTCCGTCAGTGGAGGAGACAGACATTGCGCTGCAAATAGATAATAAAATATCACAAGAACACGATGCCGATATTGAAAAAAATATAATATAACAATTGTCAACTTTAAACAATCCGTTTTTCATGAAAGCTATGGAAGAGTACATGTCATGTGAATTATATAAAAACGATACGGTGGATGCTCGTATGCATAATACTCATAATTCCAAAACAAGGTCAGATACATAATTTAAACGTATATATATATATATATATATATATATATATATATATATATATATATATATATAACACTACAAAACGCGTGATATCAGTACAAATAAATTACCTTTTCAAAAAAAAGGTAAAAAAAAGCGCCTATGTGAGTTGCGCGCAATTTATTTTGAAATTGTGTAATCTAATAAAAATGATATACATTTATAAAAAAAAAATGTGTGAAATCTTTTAAAGTGCGCTTATTATAAAAAGAATATACTTTTTCTGCAAAATTAAAGTAGTCGTATTTGTATTTTCTTTGAAAAACATTCCTATTCTAAACCAACTGGTAGTATCTTCAATTTTTATACAAAACCCACGTGGTACTATCTCTGTATTGTTATTGAAAAATCTTCGTATTTTAGAAATTCAAGTGATAGCATCTTTAATTCTCATTGAAAAATTTTATTCTAACCCAAGTAGTATTTCCTTAAATATTGTGTAATTTAATTCAACCTAAATGCATTTTTTCAAAAAATCTTTTAAACAATCAAAGTACTATTTTTGTATTTCCATTGAAAAATCTTTCAATTTTAACCCAAGTGGTTGTACTTAATTTTAATAAGTTTCAATAAAATATAACATTTAATTTAAAAGATTAAAGAGGAAACGGTACAAAATGAGAAAATTTTATTGAAATAAAAAATTTTCGATGTACAAAAACATGGCGCTGCTAAATAGAAAAAGCAGAAAAGACGTAAGAAAGAACGCAATAAATGTAACACTTAAGATATGCGTTATAAAAAAAATTTGCGAAATAAGTTTTAGTTTCTTATTATATAATAACATTTAAGTAATTCTTATTGTAAGTTAAACTTAAGATACCACTTGAATTTTATTTAAAAAAATAAAAATTCTGTTAAAATATAAATTATTGAGGTTAAATTAGATTACAAAATTTTAATATATTATTTATTTTCAATTAAATTCCACTTGGTTTGGAAGATTTTCAATGACAATACAGAGATAGTAGCAATTAGGTTTTGTACAGAAATTATTCAATTCTTCTCATTGTTTTTCCTATCTAGCAGCGCCATGTTTTTGTACATCAAAAATTTTTTATTTCAATAAAAAATTTTCTCATTTTGTACCGTTTCCTCTTTAATCTTTTAAATTAAATGTTATATATTCCATTGAAACTTATTAAAATAAAATACAACCACTTGGGTTAAAATTGAAAGATTTTTCAATGGAAATACAAAAATAGTACTATGATTGTTTAAAAGATTTTTTGGAAAAATGCATTTAGGTTAAATTAAATTACACAATATTTAAGGAAATACTACTTGGGTTAGAATAAAATTTTTCAATGAGAATTAAAGATGCTATCACTTGAATTTTTAAAATACGAAGATTTTTCAATAACAATACAGAGATAGTACCACGTGAATTTTGTATAAAAATTGAAGATACTACCAGTTGGTTTAGAATAGGAATGTTTTTCAAAGAAAATACAAATACAACTACTTTAATTTTGTAGAAAAAGTATAGAGGAGAAGAGGGTATTATGGCTACTGTCGACAATATGGTTACCCCTATTATCTCCGTTATTAGATGACGTATTCTAACAATTGTTTATGAAGTTATTCATTTAGTAGCCCGCCGTTTTTTAGTAATATTAATATGACAATACATAATAAGTGACAATTGTTATAAGGCATTTTTACTTTTGAGCACTTCTAAACTTTTTCAAGGTTCACCTTTAACCTTTAATTACTCATACTTTCTCATTATTCTTAAACTTGAGTGTATTATCACACGAATGTACGTACACTTGAGTGTTTTTTTTATTATTTATCTTTTTATTCAGCTATACACATTTTGAGTTATACAAAGTTAAAACAATAACATGGAATTTCATTAATATGGCCTTTTAAGCAAAATTTTTATATTGAAATATTTCTTCAATAAATCGATCGTCATTCTAGAGAGCGATGTTTAGAAACATTAAAAACATTATTTTATGCTTATTGTTTAATGTTAAACAGGGATAAAATGACATTTCTAACTAAATTTCTAATAGTATTTTTAAAATTACTAAACGCAAGGAAATTCTATATTAGGAAAATTCTAAACAATGGAAAATTAAAAATACATAATTTTGTAACAAGATACTGTGTTTCTTCTAAACTAAACTAACTTTTTTAAATTATTCTTATAGATAGCCATATTACAACCACTTTTTTTCTGCCACCAATTATGCAAAGCATTAGATTTTTATAAATCACATCCTAAATAATAAATATCTCATTACTTTGAGCCTAGAATCTGTCAATCAACATTTTGACGAATGTAATCGTTCAAGTTTCAATAGAAAATATTAATTATAAACAAAATGATTCAATAAAATGAAAATGGGTGCAATATTATCCTCTTCTCCTCTATTCTTTTTATAATAAGCGCACTTTAAAAGATTTCACACATTTTTTTTTTTTTTATAAATGTATATCATTTTTATTAGATTACACAATTTCAAAATAAATTGCGCGCAACACACATAGGCGCTTTTTTTACCTTTTTTTTGAAAAGGTAATTTATTTGTACTGATATTTTTTACATGCCTTTTTTCAGAAACTAGACAAGACAAGCGCGCGCTACGCGCGTATTACAAATCTTCTGATGTTACATAATTTTATACAAATTTAATATGACACTATTAACCCCTCAATATACAAAGTCAAAATCCACGATCTCCGCGATGACAGCCGCTCACGAAGTTAGCGGGAGAACCAATCGGTATCGCAAAAAAGTAACAACAATAATTTCGATACATTCGATATATTCTTTATATGTCTTTTTTCAGAAAAGATATATATATATATATATTTATTTATTTATTTTAACATTATTTTCTTGATTTAAAATTATGTTTCCTAAGTTTTCTTCTAGATTTTTTAAGTTAACCCGCCATATTAAATCCACCATTTTCAATTTGTCAATTTTGACATTAGATTTGTATTCAGTGACCCTTAAGCTGACAAATTCTTAAGTTTAAGTATTGTTACATCTGGCATGGATAGTCGCTTGCAAACAGCTGACTTTGAATAAATCGATATTTTATTGATGATTGGTCATCGTCAACTGTTGTTGTTTTATTCTGTTATGATTGATGTTATATGTTGCATTAATAAAATCGTTGCCTTTTGAAAATCTGATCCTTTTCTTGTTGAGCGCGGAAGCCGCGAGTGAGATTGCACAAATGCTAACAAAGTTCCACGTCTGCGTAAACTATTCCATGGATATAACACTATAATTGAAAGATAGTAAATTGTCTCAATGATTTAATTTGCATTTTTTCCGCAATTTCCGCAATCCCATAATTAACCAACATTTTATTAATAACCATAGTTGATACCAAAAATTCCTTTCAAAGAACTAAAAATTCTAACAATATACTTAAATTTTATTGCAGTCAAACTTCTTCAACATGTCACATATCGTAATTATAATATGACAAAATATGTAGAAATAATCCTTTTTTGCAATTTTAAACGCAAATTTCTTAAAATTGTAACGTAAGCAATCTAGACAGCGGATTATATTTAGGATTTATCCAAGACACAAAAAACGACTAGTTCTAAACTAAAACGACTAGTTCTTTTCTAGAATATCATTCTGATGTTCAAAACTCTGTAATTTAGAAATCATTTGAAATTCCAAACAAATTTTCCTATTTTATCGATTTTGCCTCAAACACATATACAAACAAAGTACGTTTCGGATTATATAATTGTACTCATACAATCATATTCTCATACCAGAATTTTATCAGATTCTTTTTAGAATTCAAAAATTCTGAAAAATACAACCATTTACCAATGACCTAGTTGCTTTAATTTAGCAATAAAAAATCATTAGTCTATAAAAAGTTAATTAAAAAAAAATTAATTTATATCCAATCATGTATAAAATCAAAAAATATTTCTCTCTCTCTCTCTCTCTCACATCTCTTGTTATTTTTTTCATCCTATCTATCTTTGAGTATTCTAAAAAATTTTAAGGGTCCTGTCTACTCGCCGCAACCATATCAAAGTCGTGACATCATAAGCATGAAATGACATAATTTTGTCCAGTATGCCATTTGTAAATAAAAGAAATTTGGATAAAACAGACTAATGAAATGGCTAAAACACATATAAAACTGAGTATTGACGATCCTTTTTTCCCCTGACAATCATTAAATAATCGTGAAAAACCCATAAAGTTAAGCCTATACAGGCAGGAAAACACGATTAAGCTAAAGTTTCTGACGTGCCAATTGTAAATAAAGACAATTTGGATAAAACAAACTAATCAGGCTTTAACCCTTAAACACACCGATCCTGTAAAATACGGAAACACATTTTTGGGTCTGAAAGACTTTATTAACTTTGAGAAGCTATAACTTTGATTACAATCAATATTTTTTTACGATTTTTTTTTTTAAACAAAAGTTCAAAATGTCAGGAGTGTGTCTGCACAATCGGCATTGATGAAAAATAATTTATTGTGAAGTTATAAAAGCAAAATCATTAAGCAAAAATGAGAAATTGGTTAAAAATCCACTTTTCCTTCAAAAAATCATATCTTCGCAACAAAAAACGTTTAAGGACTCTCAAATACGGCGTTTTTAAGCTAAAGTGTCACACTTTCAAAATAAAATTTGGCAAAGTCATTTCTTTAAAAAAATATAATTATGTAACATGGAGAATATAAAGTATTTTTGAGCATCTAAAAATTCATTTTTTTTTTAAATCATATCTTTGCAACAAAAAACTTTGAAGAACTTTACAATACGGCGTTTTAAAGCTAAAAATTCATACTTTCAAAAAGAAATTATATTATTGTCATTTCTATTAAAAAATGTACTCATATAACAAGGCGAATATGATGTATTTTTGATTAAATCGTGTCTAAAATTGAAAATTGATGTGTTTTATGATATATTTCGGAAACTCTTTCTTCTACAACATTTTATAGTATTCCAACTTTAGACAGAGTATATGCGAGTAACATCCGCAAACCGACCTGTTCGAACGTATTTTGTCCAATTTTTTTTATGTAAAATACAAAAAAAGTTTCACGTACACACTATATGGGTCTCATTGATCCTAACAAAACTTTGCTACCGTGCCGTTCAAATTTTAGTTAACCAAAAAAGTTGATCAAACATATCAATCAAAAAAGGAGATTTCAAACTTTTTTTACGTCTTGGTCCGAACCTTCTATCTCATTCCGTCTTCACATAGCAAGCGTTCAAAACTTCATATGGTGTCTTTCAGACCCACTTACGTGTTTAAGGGTTAAAACACATGTAAAAATACAATGTTAATTTTTTAATTGACCGGCCGGTCAATCAAAACGCTCTGATTAGCTGACCAAGTCAAACTCCCCACCCCAAACCCCACCGGACGCAACGGGGATATATAAGAACTACCATAAGGTGGAGCTCAATATCAGAGCTCTCAGCCCTGATGATGCAAGCTGCAATGTTTGTAAAACGTCGGCAAAGTACCCAACACGCACGTGGCATCTATCCGGAAACCCTCTCGGTTAACAATAGCAATGGCCACGAAAGCCTTAAGACTGGAATAAAACGCCTTCACGGAGAAGCTATTCTAGGGTCGGTAAACTTATTTACCAAACTCAAGAAGTCCTTGCACGTCCAACTGTGCTCCTTAGCATTTCTAAAACGGTGCCGTGACCATCGAGTAGTACTTAAATGCTTTCAATTAAAAAACCCTTTGCCTACCTCCATCTAGGCAAAAGTTATCCTTCGACAAGCTTAGTCAACTAACTCTCTAAGGTTAGTCAAGGAAAGGATCTCGACAACCAAAAGAAATATAGCCAGCACCTCCCAAAAGCTTCTTGGATTACACCTCTTGCTTGCTGACTCACTAAAGCCGGAGCTGTGGCAAACTCTGGACCGTATTACACACGAACAGGCCGTCCGTTCTGCCGAGGTGAGAAAACAAAAACAGGAGGAGAAATACAAGAAAATCTCTCCACAGGCTGGATCCCCACTTTCAACACACACAGTGAAGAACCTCAGCAGTCATGTCCTGTCCCCATCCGAAATGTCTGTACTTTCAAAAGGAAGGACAATTTTGCTGTCACCCCCACAAGCATTCCTACGGAAGAAATTATCAGTCAAATTGAGACGGCTATCTTCTGCCTCCCACCCGAGGCAAGCAACGACATTAGACAACGAGCAGTCAACATCCTCCGCAAGGCTAAACCACCCAGCCAAAACATCAGCAGAGAAGAACGCTTGGCACTCCGGAATTTAAGACAGAACAACAACATTCTAATTCTATCGGCGGATAAAGGAAATGCCACAGTAGTAATGGACAAAGAAGATTACTGTAATAAGATCAATGTTTTGCTCTCGGATTGCTGCGTTTATAGAAAACTGAAACGGAACCCAACATCCACCATAGAGAAAAAAACATCCGTTCTACTCAAGAATTCAGGCCTCCCTCCTGAAATTATCGAATACCTCACCCCCCGGGAATCGTCGGCTCACAGATTCTACGGCCTCCCCAAGATTCACAAGGAATCGGTCCCCCTTCGCCCTATCGTTAGCAATATCGGGGGACCCTCTTACCAGTTGGCCCGCTACCTCACCAAACCACTTCAAAAACTTACTGGTCACAATGGATCTCACATTAAGAATTCTATTGATTTTGTGAACAAAATTACAAAGATCAAAACGAAATCCAATGACATACTGGTAAGTTTTGATGTGGTTTCATTGTTCACAAATGTCCCGGTCCAGGATACGTTGGACATTATCAAAAAGTCTGACAAACTGCCGGCCAACTTCGTCCCACTAATAGATTGCCTAACCTCAATCTATTTCCAGTTTCAATGAGAGTTCTTTGAACAAATCTCTGGAGCAGCAATGGGATCCCCTGTTTCACCCATTATTGCGAACATTTTCATGGACCATCTCGAAGGCAAAATTCTGAAAAACGCACCCCTCAAACCTTCCACATGGTTCCGATACGTAGATGACACATTTGTTATATGGAGCCACGGCAAAGAAACTCTCCCACCCTTCCTCGCTTTTCTTAGCGCCCAACACCCAAACATTAAGTTTACAATAGAGGTAGAACAGGAAAATCAAATTCCCTTTCTAAACGTGTTGGTTCGAAGAAACGGAAATGGTATCTTAGGCCATCGGGTTTACCGAAAACCAACCCACACTGACCGATATCTTCACGCAAGAAGATCCCCCCATCACCATCCTTCACGGATAAAATTCAGTTATCAGCTCATTGGTATACAGAGCCCTCACAGTTTCTGAACCAACGTTCCTAGATGAGGAGATACAACATCTTAATCAGTCCTTGACTAGGAATGGGTACAACAGCAAGAACATTAATCAGATAACTAAGAGATTGAAGAACAAGATCTCCAGTCCCAACAACACCGGAAATCTGGATGAAGAAAAAGAAAGGAAAATGACGGCTGTCCTTCCGTATCTTCAAGGTACAACAGAGCGCATAGGTAGACTTTTGAGTAAGCATAACATCAGAGTAAACCCCTTCAAACCCCAGAAAAAAATTGCTCAATTGCTCCCTAACCCCAAGGATCAAAGACCAAGCCTGGAAACCCCAGGTGTGTACAAGATACCTTGCGTCTGCGGAAAAATGTACATATGAGAAACCGGGAGAAAGATCAGTACACACGGATCAAGAAACACCAGAGATGTGCCAAATACAGCCACTTTTCACAATCAGCCTTGGCGGAACATTGGATGAAGACTGGACATGCCGTGCAGTATGATAAGTCTACCATGTTGGCCCCGTCACAAGACTATTTCGCCAGAAAATATCGGGAAGGTCTGGAAATTTTAAAACATCCTGACAACCTCAACCGCGACAAAGGCCTTCAAGTAAATCCTATTTGGCATACCGTTCTCCCGGGTTTTTTAATTGACCGGCAGGTCAATCAAAACGCTCCGATTGGCTGACCAAGTCAAACTCCCCACCCCAACCCCCACCGGGCGCAACGGAGATATATAAGGACGGAGATATATACCACAACCAAAGGGAGCTCAATATCGGAGTTCTCAGCTCTGATGATGCAAGCTGCAATGTTTGCGAAACGTCGGCAAAGTGCCCAACACGCACGTAGCATATATCCGGAAACCCTCTCGGTAAAACACTTGTAAAAATAAATAAAGACTATCCTTTTTCCTCCTAACAGTCAGTAAATAATCGTAAAAAGCACGTAAAGTGAAGCCCAGACAGGAAAACACACACTATTGAAAGCTATTGAAAAGAGTGAAAAATGTGCTTGTACGTATAAAATACAAAGAAATTTTACTTGCCGTCCGTTTTTACGAATTTGATAAATACGAGACAAGTCACATTTTCACAAAGAAACACATAATAACAAAATGACATGCACAACAACATTTCATCGTCAATCTGTTACGGTGCACGCTTATTAATTTTAATTTTGTTCGCGACGGAATATTGCTACGGTCAACGCGGAGTTTTTGGCTGAGGCGCCAGGTACCTTAAAACGTGATACTTTACATTAATTTAACCGTTAAACACAGCGACATCGTAAAATACTTAACACATTTTCAAGTCTGGGAAACTTTTTCAACTTTGAGAAGCTATAACTTTAGTACCAATTAATATTTTTCAACAATCTATTGTTTCAAATAAAAGTTCTGAATCTCAAAAATGTTAGAGGAAAAGAGGGTATTATGGCTACTGTCAACAATATAGTTTAGTAGTCCGCCGTTTTTTAGTGATGCTAATATGACAATACATAATAAGTGACAATTGTTATAAGGCATTTTTACTTTTGAGTATTTTTTGAAGATACACCTTTAACCTTTAATTACTCATAATATACTTTCTCATTATTATTAAACTTGAGTGTATTATCGCACGAATGTACACTTGAGTGGTTTTTTATTATTTACCTTTTTATTCGACTATACACATTTCGAGTTATACAAAGTTAAAACAATAACATGGAATTTCATTAATATGGTTTTTTAAGCGAAATTTTTATGTCAAAATATTTCTTCAATAAATCAATCATTCTAGAAAGCGGTGTCTAGAAACATTATGGACATCATTTTATGCTTGTTGTTTCATGTTAAACAGAGATAAAATGATATTTCTAATGAAATTTCTAATAGTATTTCTAAAGTTTCTGAACTTTAGGAAGGAAAATTCTAAATCGGAAAAATTATAAACAATGAAAAATTAAAAATATATAATTTTGTAACAAGATACTGTGTTTCTTTTAAATTAAACTAATTTTTAAAATTATTTTTAAAATTATTTTTATAGATAGCCACATTACAACCACTTTTTCTCTGCCACCAATTATGCAGTGCATTAGATTTTCATAAATCACGTCCTAAATAATAAATATCTCATTACTTCAAGCCTAGAATCTGTCAAACAACACTTTGACAAATGTAATCGTTCAATTTTCAATAGAAAATATTAATTATAAAAAAATTATTCAATAAAATAAAAATGGGTGCCATATTATCCTTTTCTCCTCTACTGCATACTCGACATTGCCAAAAAATGATTTATTGTATGGTTATAAAGAAAAAGTAAAAATAAAAAATTGTTAAAAAATACACTTTTCCTTTAAAAAATTATATTTTTGCAACAAAAAACTTTTAAAAACTTTAAAATACGGCGTTTTAAAGCTAAAGAGTTATACTTTCAAAAAAACATTATAGTACTGTTATTCCTTTTAAAAAGTATAATTATGTAACAAGGGGAATGTGAGGTATCTTTGGGTGTCTAAAAATCCACTTAAAAAAAAAATCATATCTTTGCAACAAGAAATTTTTAAAGACTTTACAATACGGCATTTTAAAGTTAATAATCATATTTTCAAAAAAAATTATGCCATTGTCATTCCTATTAAAAAGTATATTTATGTAACAAGGCAAATATAAGGTATTTTTAATTAACTCAAAGTGTTTAAAATTGAAACTTGATGTTTTTCATGATATATTTCGGACTCTGCACAGAAACCCCCTTTTCCACAGCACTATATAATATTCTAACTTTAGACAAAGTATATGTTGTAGTAACATATACTCGAACGGACCTATTCGAACATGTTTTGTCCGGTTTTTTTTATATAAGATTACTCACAAATAAGTTACATTCACACACAATAGTTGTCTCAAAGACTCCAACAAAACTTTGCTGCCGTGCCGTTTGAATTCTAGTTGACCAATAAAATTGATCAATTGATCAATATATCAATAGAAAGAGATTAAAAACTTTTTTTATATCCTGGTCCAAACTTCCTATTTCATTCTGTCTTCACACAGCGTTCCAAACTTCACAGAGGGTCTCTCTGACCCCCTAGTGTGTTTAAAGATTAAGATGAAAATGTTATACAACTATATAAAACGGCTTAAAAATTATGTATGAGATGTCAAAGTTGAAGAAAAAATCAATTTTTCTCTTCAAAAAAGCTTATTCTATTAAATATAATAAAAAAACTTTTTATGTTGATCAATTCTATGTATTATAAAAGTTTAAACTTTAAAAAAACGAATAACGTATCAGGTTTTTCATAAAAAAGTATACTCGCTTATCCTTGGATTCGTTGCCAATTGAACAAAAAAATACATGAAAGATGAGCCTTTATTTTATGTCCTTAAAACATACACAAAACTTCATTGAAATAATTCGAGTTTTTGAAATTTTTGAAAAAATAAATTTTTTTTACAACTTTGATACTTTTTGAAAATAAGCCGCTTCACAGACATACTGTCATACGAAGTGTTCATCTTAAATTAAAATTTTTTAGAATACTTAAAGACCACTTTGTACATTTGTTTATATATTACAATATTTTTATAAAGAAACGATAATATTAAATTAGCATTACCGGCATCAATAGCTTCCTTTATGTCCATCTTTAACGCTCTGCATGCTGAATTAGATGCATATTCTGGAAATTTTTGTTGAAAACTCTTGAGCACCTTGTCAGCTTCAATCGATCGATTTAAGTCAAACAGGCAACGTGCCAATCTGTAAATAATGGATTATATCAACAGATTTTAATAATACGTATTTGTTCAATTAAATATAAGATTAAATCAAAAAATTTAATCACAGCGTTGAGTTATTTGAAATTAATAGCAAATTTTCATGTAACTGAAATTGTAAAGATATAAAGAATTTCATATATGGTCTAATGAGAAGTAGCAGATTATATTAAGACTTTAGTAACATACATTTGTTCAATTAAATACAAAAGATTAAGTTGAATAATTTAAACTAATTTAAAGTATCAATATGCTAAGCCATTAAATACAAAAAACTAATTTTTATATAATTGGAACTGTAAAGATACAAATTTCATGTATAATCTGCTGTTTCGTATCACATCTTTGAGAATTTTAGAATTTTTTATATAATTTTTCAGAATTTCTATACAAAAATTTTTTAAATTGTTACAATTTTTATACATTTTTATAGCTTTTTAGAAAATTTCTCAGTTTTATAAATTGGAACACTTCAAAAATAAGTTTTTTTTTATTCTTTATATAAATATACAAGTGTGAATTTTAAAATATTTTAAAATTTGTCATTTTATAATTCCCGGAAAAAAAAAAAAAAAATTTGAAGAAGTACAAAACTTTCAGAAATTTTCATAAATTGAAAATATACAAAAATTTTTTTATAAGATAAATATAAATATAAGAATTTGTTTAACGCTGCCATCCCATCATCGGAAAAAATAGTTACTGCTTTTTGACAGAAAGAATGACAAAAGTAACTTTTCAAGCATTAAAATAGTAGACAAATGACCAGTGACATTTTTTATTAAATTCAGAATAATTAAGACAAGTTTAGAAAAAAAATTTATTTCTATTTTCTTCGAGTCTATTTTGTGATAGATGCCTAATATACAGTAAATTCTTTCTACAACATGGTTTAAGAATGAAGGAATTGAGCAATGCATTACAAAAAGAAATCAGAAATTAAATAAATTGCACTTGATAGGGCGATAAAATAACCATGATTAGTAACAGCGTCATGTGTATTTAGCACTTGTTTTCATCTTTGCGTTCTTTTTTTATATAGTATTGGACTTGTGATGCAAAGTAATTAAGGCACGTATTATGGAACCGTTCGGAATGGATTTCAATTACAATTATCCCATTCTTTCTAGAAAATAGAAATCTAGGAGATAATTGAATAATTCCGATCGAGGTCCATTCCAAACAATTTCATAATATATACCCAAAGCATGTATTATGAAATTATTCAAAATGAATTCTGATCGGAATGTATTTCAAGAAATTTTATAATATGCGCTCATATGGCAAGATATCCAACCAGTATCCAATGAGCGAGTAGCAATTATGAAACAGAGAACAAAAATATGAATAGAATATTTATCTTTTATCTTTTACAAGTTTCATGCCAGTTCAGTAAAAAATAGTTACAGCAACTCATTTCGAATTGTGACTTTTTAATGACTTGTAAAAAAAGTGATAAAAATTGACGTAACTGAATAGCAGTGCAATTTTTTCACCAAAACAAAAAAAAATTTTCTTACAATTCTTCATGTAATTTTTAAAAATTTCTATTGATGATTAAAGTTTTGCATAAAGGTAGAAAACTAAATCAAAAAATATTAGTACCATTTTGTGATTTTCGGAATAAATAGCGAGTTATCAATTTATAAAGAGTGCCAAATTCACTCAACCTATCTTTAAATGTAAGCGTGGGGAGAAATATTTCAGCGATTGCTAAGTACATGAGAAAATGATTAGAGGTGCTCCACGCGTCGTTTCAATGGTGCTTATAAACAACTTCGGCGCGTCTAGCAACCTCGGTTGCTAGATGGTCACATTTCGCTATACGTTTAGATTTGACAGTAAGTTGGTCAAATTTAGCTATCTTTATAAATTAATAATTTATTAATTTTTCCAAAAATCGTAAAATAGGATTTTTCGAATTAGTTTAGTTCAGTCTACCCGAGAGATTTAATCATTAATTAGACACCCTGTATATTATACATAAATTCTAAAAAATATTACACCTAATGTCAGACACCTTGTACATATAATCTGAAGTAAACGGTATTTTCTAGAAATTTTCATAAAGAAGGAAGGTCCCTAAGGCCTGTTTTCGGCACCCTTCAAAATTGGACCAAAATGGCTGAAATCACTTCCTTATACCCTTAGAAGTAATATTTAGTCAATTCCAGCTTAAGCGGAAGTATTTAGAGTGTATACTTCAAGTATACATGATGCATCAGCGTGTCGGTATCAAGCATTTCTTTGGAAAATTAAACGTTTTTGAGAAAAATGTTTCAGATAAAAGTTGTATGTTTTCAAAGGAGACATAAAATGGTGTCATTCTTTTGACCTTGGATAGTCATTTGAAGATTATTGGGAAATCATTAAAAACTAAAGGAAAAAAAAAACTAAAAAATAACAAGATATCTTTTTGTGTAATAAGAAAATCTCGAAAAGCAGTTTTGACAAGAACTAGTTTTATTTTTATCATAACCAAGTCCCTGGGTACGCACGTACACGCATTTTGTGTATCTCTGAAATTAAAATGTGATAGAGTCCGATATAAAGCCATGGACATAAGCAGAACCTGATCTATTGAATTAAAAGCTTAAGAGACCGTAGTTGCTCAAAAAGGTGCATCCAGTTCTTAAAATAGGTCTTTTCAAAACTTCGTATTTAGCCTTGCGGCAGAAAATACATCAGTCATTTCTTTGAGTATTTGTAGTTGGCTCCGTGAGTTAGCTGCTTGCTTCACAATCATAAGATCCGGGTTCGCTCCCGAAGGTGGGTAATCATTTTTGTTTTAATGAGTGTTTTTGTTTATATTTATTTATTTTGATGATATTGAAATAGTATACAAATTTTTAAAGTAGAAAATTTAATTTAATATCACATTCTAAATATTAATTTAAATTTAATTTTAAGGGAATTTTAATTCAAGTAATACAGATATGTAGCCTTTATGTTATTCATTACAAATAACTTATTATTATTACTTATTTTATTATATTTCAAATATTACTTAAATTAAAATTCCCTTAAAATTAAATTCAAATTAATATTTAGAATGTGCTATTAAATTAAAATTTCTATTTTAAAAATTTGCATCCTACACTACTCAAAAAAAATAAGGAACACTTTCCAAACACCAAAAATTAGGCTATTTTCAGATGACTGTAACTCGGTGAAAAATCATCGTAGATAAAAGATAAAAAAAGCATTTTAAAGCTTAAAGATCCAACTTTAACACTCTACCAGTAAATTTTCTAAATTCTTTTAACTTCCTTGTCTTATGTAGGTAAAAAGCACACCTTGATATGTTCCTTAAAATTTCGTATTTTTGACACTTTGCAGCTCGACCAATAAATTTTTTTCGAATAATTCAAGTAAAGCTTCATAAACTACAACATTTTGCCGACAAAATGCTTTTTTTAAAATTTCTCTACAATTTTTTTTTTTTTACGCAACTTTGAAGCTAAACCTGCATTTTTTATAAATAATATCCATACTCCGTGAAAAATCATCGTAGACAAAAAATCAAAAACCCATTTTAAAGCTCAAAGTTTCAGCTTTAACATGTTATTGATGGTTTTCAAAAATTTTCTCAATTTCTCAGTACTATGCCCCAAAAAAGATACACTGTTTTTTCCTTAAAATTACGTATATTTAACAGCCTGTAGCTCAATAAAAAATTTTTTCTTGACAAATCCACTGCAAGTGCCATAAAGTATGACATTTTCTCTACAAAATGCTCTTTTTAAAATTTTTTTTACGATGTTTTATGACCGAGTTACAAGACTTCAAAGAAACACATTTTTTACAGCACATTTTTCCAAAAAATGACGTCTACCGCCGACATTAGCATTACCCAATGTGCACCACGTGTAGGTTGCCGGTCGGATTTTTGTTCATCGTGTGTGTGTGTGTGTGTGTGTGTGTATGTGTATGTGGGGGGGGGGATCAC
The DNA here is from genome assembly GCF_016802725.1 of Solenopsis invicta. Lineage (NCBI taxonomy): Eukaryota > Metazoa > Arthropoda > Insecta > Hymenoptera > Formicidae > Solenopsis > Solenopsis invicta. The sequence goes on from NC_052679.1 coordinate 11,234,304, forward strand.
AACAGAGATAAGGACCCCGCAATTCGTCACTTCTGCAGTATTTACTGACTCCAAACCCTCTCTGCTGTGTGTGAGTGTGTGTGTCACAACAAAGATAAGGACCCCACAGTTCGTCACTTCTGCAGTATTTACTGACTCCAAACCCTCTCTGCTGTGTGTGTGTGTGTGTGTGTGTGTGTGTGTGTGTGTGTGTGTATCACAGCAGAGATAAGGACCCCGCAGTTTGTCACTTCTGCAGTATCTAATGACTTCAAACACTCTCTGCTGTGTGTATGCGCGCGCGCGCGCGCAAGAGTGTTCAATAGTGTGTATTTCCTCCTCTCTCATCAATTACTGCTTGCAACTGTTCTCGCATATTTATACATGTTGCAATACGATCTTGCAAAATGTTGTGCTAAATTTCCGTTAAAATTTCTCCCAATTCTTCTAAATTTCGCGGCTGTTCTTCGCGACGCCTTAATCGTCGTTCCATTTCATCCCAAATGTGCTCGATTGGATTTAAGTCTGGGCTATTGGCGGGATGATTTGTAACGATGCACCTCCGCACCGTTCCCCCCTGGGGCGCCCCCTTGTCCGGCCGAACACCCGCCAAACAGGCAAACAGGTACTACGCGCTGATAAACGCCTCATACATGCGCGCGCAAACGGTCCAACAAACGCGCCGTTAATCGTGCAAACTCCGAGCGCACGCGCATTAAGCCGCATGCTCCTAGAGCGTTGGAGCAACAAAGAGGCGTACGCGCAAGCGAGAGTGCAATACCAGACCGATCTCGGAGCAGCGGGGATGCTGTGTTCCGAGAAGAACCAAACTCCACCCGAACATCCCCGACTCTCCGAGATTGGGGTATAAAAGGCGGACGATCTCATAGAGAGCTCGACTCTTTCCCGGTCCAGCTTCCGAGCCAGACCAAAGAAATCCAAGTGATAGAGCGAGCTCTGTCACCGCTGAGAGATCTCGGCGATTTCCGATCCCGCTTTCCAAACACCCGAGGAATCCGAGTGGTAGAGCGAGCTTTGCCACCGTCGAGAGATCTCGACGATTCCGCCGAAACCCGTCTCCACCTCAGAGTCCGCGGTGACGACTGCTATCCTGGGGGTAAAGTGATCTTTGTCTCCATCGAGAGATCTCGAGGCAGCCGGCACCGGTGTGCGAACGGGGATTCCCTAATAAGGAAATCCCAAAGAAACACCTGTCGCGAGACCGAGTTCCAAGAACACCGACGCGCCGTCTGGATAGCGTCCCCGTCCGCACGCGCCGCGGGCCTCGAAACCGCGAGGAAGTAAACACCGCGGAGACTCCGCGAGCGCAACAAAGATAACGCTATCGCGTCGTTCTCTCGCACGCGAACCGAGGGGAAAGAGACCGAGCATTACAAATAACCGTTCTTGTACATACCGCGTTTTTCTATTTTTAGATCACACCGCCGCTCATGTAAATACGGTGTTGTCTCTACTTGTAGAGCACATACTTGTATATAGTACTTTCATCTTCCTATAACAAAATTGTATCTTTTCTTACGCACTCCCGATCTCAGATTTAATTAACCCGGCAACCTCCCTTCGAGCCCTGAGCTCGTCCGCGCTCGGACAAACACAGGTTGTTACAGATTTAACAGTCTAATTGCGCGTCGTTCAAAAAAACGTCGCGTTATATTCGCCGTATGAGATCGAGCGTTGTCCTGCATGAAAATAAAGTTCCGTCAGGTTCGATTTAATGGCAAAACGTGTGGTAGAATATCTTTGATACAACACCTGTCATTGCTGGAGGTGGCAGGATCACTAGATCACTTCGTCTTGTAAGTGATATACATTCCCACACCATCACGGAACCGCCGTTGTAAGATCGTACTAGCATAACGCAACGTCGCAACAAAATTTTATTGTATTGAGCGTGCAATGTTTACATATGGTCATCTTTGTCTAAAAAAAGATTTTCTTTAGAGTAAGACGACTATATGTTTACATATAGTCATCTTTGTCTAAAAAGAGATTTTCGTTAGCCAAAGATGACTATATGTAAACATATAATCGTCTTACTCTAAAGAAAATCTTTTTTTAGACAAAGATGACCATATGTAAACATTGCATGCTCAATACAATAAAATTTTGTTTAGTACGCCGGCGATTCTCGCAGTGTGATAAACGACACGGAATTTTCAAAATGCCGTGTAGACATTTATCGGTCGTAGAAGTTGCACGCATAATCGCGCTTTTGCAACAAGGTTTTAGTATGCGTTATGTGGCGCAAGATATTGGTGCATCCGTGTCCGTAGTGAATAAAGCTTGGTCACGATATCAAGACACGGGAAATTACACGAGACGTGAAGGAAGTGGTCGTTCTCGAATAACGACAAATAGACAAGATCAAGCCATTGTTCGTTATGAATTAGAAAAACGAATAATTACCGCAAGAAACATTCGCGATGACATTCATTTGCGCCGTGTGTGCGAACAAACAATTCGCAACCGTTTGAGAGAAGCTGGTCTTCGTTCTCGTGTTCGTGCGCAAGTACCAAGACTCACACCCGTACGTCGCCAAGTACGTTATCAATTTGCGCGCGATCACATAAATTGGACCGCAAGGGATTGGAGATGTGTATATTTCTCCGACAAATCACGTTTTTGCCTTTATGGCAATAATGCTCGTATACGTACTTGGCGTCGACGAAATGAACATTATGATCGACGTTGCGTTATGCCAGTACGATCTTACAACGGCGGTTCCGTGATGGTGTGGGGGTGCATATCACTTAAAAGACGAAGTGATCCTGCCACCTCCGGCAATAACGGGTGTTCGTTATATCAACGATATTCTACGACTACACGTTTTGCCATTAAATCAACCCTGTCGAAACTTTATTTTCATACAAGACAACGCTCGACCTCATATGGCAAATATAACGCGACGTTTTTTTGAACAACACGCAATTAGACTGTTAAATCATCCCGCCAATAGCCCGGACTTAAATTCAATCGAGCCCATTTGGGATGAAATGGAACGACGATTAAGGCGTCGCAAAGAACAGCCGCAAAATTTAGAATTAGGAGAAATTTTAACAGAAATTTGGCACAACATTCCGTAAGATCTTATTGCAATATGTATAAATATGCAAGAACGGTTGCAAGCAGTAATTGATCAGAGAGGAAATACACACTATTGAACACTCATGCGCGCGCGCGCACACACACACGCACACGCACGCATACGCAAGCACGCACACACGCACGCGCACAACAGCAGAAAAGGTTTGGAGTCATTAAATACTGCAGAAGTGACGAACTGTGGGGTCCTTATCTCTGCTGTGACGCACGCATGTACGCCCGCCCGCCCACCTGCACGCACGTACGCACACGATGTGCAAAAATCCGACCGGCAACCTCCACGCGGTGCACATTGGGTAATGCTAATGTCGGCGGCAGACGTTATTTTTCGGAAAAGTGTACTAAAAAAATGTGTTTCTTCGAAGTCTTGTAACTCGGTCAAAAAAAATCGTAAAAAAAATTAAAAAAAAGCATTTTGTAGAGAAAATGTCATACTTTATGGCACTTGCATTGGATTTGTAAAAAAAAAATTTTTATTGAGTTACAGGATGTTAAAAATACATAATTTCAAGGAAAAAAACAGTGTATCTTTTTTGAGGCATAGTACTGAGAAATTGAAAAAATTTTTGAAAACCATTAATAGCATGTTAATGCTGCAATTTCGAGCTTTAAAATAGTTTTTTGATTTTTTGTCTACGATGATTTTTCACGGAGTACGGATATCATTTGTAAAAAAATGCAGGTTTAGCTTCAAAGTTGCGTAAAAAAAAAAAAAAAAATTGTAGAGAAATTGAAAAAAAAAAAAACCATTTTGTAGGCAAAATGTTGTAGTTTATGAAGCTTTACTTGAATTATTCGAAAAAAATTTATTGGTCGACCTGCAAAGTGTCAAAAATACGAAATTTTAAGGAACAAAACAAGGTGTTATTTTACTGCATAAGACAAAGAAGTTAAAAGAATTTTAAAAATCTGCTGGTAAAGTGTTAAAGTTGGATCTTCAAGCTTCAAAATGCTTTTTTTATTTTTTATCTACGATAATTTTTCACCGAGATAGTCATTTGAAAAATGACCTAATTTTTGGTGTCTGGAAAGTGCTCCTTATTTTTTTTTTAGTAGTGTATATCAATATCAAAATAAATATAAATAAAAATTTGTATACTATATCAATATCAAAATAGACAAATAAAAACACTCATTAAAAAAAAATTATTGCCCATTTCCAGGAGCAAACCCGGATCTTATGAATGTAAAACAAGCGCCTAACTCACGGAGCCAACTGCACTGGTTGGAAGAGTTACCGGAAAGGCTCGTATGGCGCACCGCGGTATGGCTAATTTTCACAAATTTATTACTTCAAAACTAAAGCCTATTCAATTAAATGCCAGGAGACAAACCTTTTTTTCATCTCTAAAATAATTTAAAAAATTGAGGTCGAAATCCCAGGGTAAGTCACCGCGTCCTCCCCTTGTAAACATTAGAGCTGTTACATTTGACTTGCTTCAAAGATTCGAAGCTTCGAAGTTAACTTCGATCTTTCAAAGTTTAAAGCGTCTTCAAAGTTTCGAAAAATACGTTTGTGCAATTAAAAGATTAGTATAATTACAATACATTATAGCATGTTTTAAAAACTTGCATTATATAACATATATTCTTAAAAAAAACATATATTTTAGCTTGTTTTCAATCACACCGTAACATTGAAAGAAGATTCGGGAATAGTAAAAAAATATTTTTTTTTAAATACAATAAACGCAAAAATATTTCTTTATCAAAACTATATCTAATGAAAATACATGGCTTTACTCTAATAGAAACTTATTTTGAAAAGTAAAAGCATTGTCGAAATATTTTCAGAAACAAGACAGTTCCATTGTGGCGAAACAATGTTACCCGCAAGTAAGAACTCATGTTTACGATAGTGAATAGTCGTCAACAATATCTCAGTTCGCAAGGTACATTTTTTCGAAACTTTAAAGCTTCGAAATTTAAAGTACCTTCAAAGCTTCAAAGTTAACTTCAAACTTCAAAGATTTTAATACCAAAGTTTCGAATCTTCGAAACTTTGAAATTCGAATGTGGAAGCCTTCGAAGCAAATCACCAGCCCTAGTAAATATTACTTCCAAGGGTATAAGGAAGTGATTCCAGTCATTTTGGTCCAATTTTAAAAGGTGCCGAAAACAGGCCTTAGGGATCCTTCTCCTTTAAAATATAAGGATTGTTAAAAATATTGTAAGATATAATTTTTTCACCAAAAACGATAAAACAGTCTCTCAAACTCTTCGTGCACAACCGTTAGGATATATTGACTTTACCTAAAGTGAGCTTTTACGTGTTCTGGATCAAGAAGTAATGTTGTCTTGCAGTCTCGTAAAGCAGCATAAATATCGCCATCCCTGGAAATATCACAATTACGCATACTTATATATATATATATATATATATATATATATATATACAGGGTGATTCAAAATAACCTATTGGTCCCGAAGCTGGCATATTCGTAATCGAATTCTGAGACAATTTTTCCTTTTGCAAAAATTTGTCCGGAGCTTAGTTTTCAAGTTACAATAAGAATTAGTTAGCGTATGACGGGTCAGGTACAAGTGGTAGACAGGAGCGGCGCGACTCACTGTTACACGTGGGTGTTTCCGTGGGGCACCTCCTGCGCTCAAATGACTGACAAAAGTACATGGACAGCACATTCCTATTTAAACTTTCTCTCTCTCTCTCTCTCTCTCTCTCTCTCTCTCTCTCTCTGTCACTTTAATTATGCTACATTTAACTTGTCAAATTTCGATCTGTCATGCGGCCGTCAAATATCGGGATAACCGTGAAATCTTCAAGTAAGTTTACATTATTATAATAAATGTACGCCCGCGAATAATAAAAATTAATGCAAATTAGATTACTTAAATGTGCACTTGCAAGTTAAAAGTAGCACTTTTAAAACGCACAAAAAGGGATAGAAAGAAGAGAGAGAGAGAGAGACGGGGGGGGGGGCTTTGAACAAGTTTAAGCACGTTTACTTACGCACACGGCGATCAGCTTATTGTTTCCACGATGCGACAGTTCAATTTAAATTTGTCCTTCATCCAGATCTATCCCTCGAAGTTGTTTCACCACATTTACACTATTTACTCTGCATTTGATTGATAAACGCGGAGCTACGCGACGAACCGATCGATCGACTTTATTAATTACTATTAATCACTACTGTAAACACTACAATTATTTGATGCGTTAAAATTACTCGAAGAAACACATATTTACGTTACAATCACACAACACGTGTTCACTCGACGATATGAAGCAGTCGACTGAGTGTTATTGGTTATGTCGTTATAAGAGTGTCGAACGATTGATTAAAGCCATAAGTCAAAACGCGGTAATTCAAAATGAAAATATTGATTAATACGATTTACATCGATACAATTTATTAGAAAAATGTGGCAAATGCATGTTTATTATTACTTGTTAAAAATTGTAAGTGACTTTATCAAGATAATTATTTAGAATATTTATTATAAAAAAAACTTCAAGGATTAAATTCTTGAAATCTCCTTGCAGCAACGGATAATCTGTCCTTTTCAGGGCAACCAAATATTTTATTTCGAGAAATATTTTCACAGTTTTCGCAAATATTCAAAAATAAGAAATAAAAAAATGTTTAGAAAAAATTGATTTTGATAAAATTATTTCTTGAATATTTAGAATGAATAATAATTATCTTGATAAAGTCACTATCATACAATTTTTAACAAATATTGATAAACATGCATTTGCAACATTTTTCTAATAAATTGTATTGATGTAAATTGTATTAACCAATATTTTTATTTTAAATTGCCGCGTTTTGACTTATGGCTTTAACCAATCGTTCGACACTCTTATAACAACATAACCAATAACATCCAGTCTGCTTCATATCGTCGAGTGAACACGTGTTGTGTGATCGTAACGTAAACACGTGTTTCTTCGAGTAATTTTAACGCATCGAATGATTGTAGTGATTAGAGTAGTAATTAATAAAGTTGATCGATCGGTTCGTCGCGTAGTTCCGCGTTTATCGATCAAGTGCAGAGTAAATAGTGTAAATGTGGTAAAATATGAAACAACTTCGAGGGATAGATATGGATAAAGGACAAATTTAAATTGAACTGTCGCATCGTGGAAACAATAAGCTGATTGCCGTGTGCGTGAGTGAACGTGCTTAAACTTGTTTAAAGCCCCCTTCTCCCCCGTCTCTCTTTCTCTCTCTCTCTCTCTCTCTCTCTCTCTCTCTCTCTCCTTTCCTTTTTGTGCGTTTTAAAAGTGCTACTTTTAACTTGCAAGTGCACATTTAAGTAATCTAATTTGCATTAAATTTTATTATTCTCGGGCGTACATTTATTATAATAATGTAAACTTACTTGAAGATTTTACGGTCATCCCGATATTTGACGGTCGGATGACAGATCGAAATTTGACAAGTTGTAGCACAAAATGTAGCATAATTAAAGTGACAGAGAGAGAGAGAGAGAGAGAGAGAGAGAGAGAAAGAGAGAGAGAGAAAGAAAGTTTAAATAGAAATGTGCTGTCCATGTACTTTTGTCAGTCATTTGAGCACAGGAGGTGCCCCACGGAAACACTCACGTGTAACAGTGAGTCGCGTCGCCCCTGTCTACCACTTGTACCTGACCCGTCATACGCTAACTAATTCTTATTGTAACTTGAAAACTAAGCTCCGGACAAATTTTTGCAAAAGGAAAAATCGTCTCAGAATTCGATTATGAATATGCCAGCTTCGGGACCAATAGGTTATTTTGAATCACCCTGTATATACATATATATATATATATATATATATATATATATATATAAAAGGTACACATAATTTTATAATTATTATCATATACATACTGTTATCAGGCAAGAATAATTACCAAGCGCGTTTCATATAAGCAGCTGCTCGATTAGCAAACAATACCGCTGCCGTTGGACAATTCGAAATAGCTTTATTATATAAATTAATTGCAAATGAATATTTCTCCTCCTCAAAGCCCTCGTTTGCCTGTTAACCAAAAAAGACATTGTATTAAATACACGCACGCACATAAGAGGTGTAAACCCAACCATGCAATCTCTGTGCATCTTGGATGCTAACGCCAATAATATAACTTTCAAGTCTCATAATTTCAGATTTACATAACAAAAAAATACTTTAAATGACAAGTAAGAAAAACAGAACAATTAGAAGTCAGCGCAGTAAATAGTGCGCATTTGAATTGATTAATTTTACTCATAAAAACTTTAATCAAACATCTTTGGATTTACACAATTATTTCATAAGAATATTAGAGATGTTTCGGTTTATTTTTAAGTCATCTTCAATGTATGATGTATTGATATGACGTCGCAATTCGTAACAACAAATGAAATATATTCCATCACCTTCGTTTAAAAGCAAAGTTGCAGCACTTTTGTGTCTCAGACATAGACAAAAAAACAAGCTATGTAAAAAAAAAAACATACAAGTAACATATGTTAAAATATCACAACCCATTCCATTATCACGAAGCATAAAATGCATCATTAATTCCGTTGGGAAGACATAGAAGTATTAGACACGGACAATAATTAGAATAAAAGATTGGTATCAAAAATTTTACGTAAAACAATAGCCTTGAACTTCAAACAATTATTAAATACAATATATTTGTCTTTTATTAACAAACAAACAATATTATTGTTTTAAACATTATTCGGTTGACTTTATTTAGTATCTTAACGTCGTTGACTTAATACTCGTTCTTCTTTTAATCCTTGACATCGTATAGACTGTGCTGAGTTAAAGATTTGAAAAACAAACACTTTTTTAGAATTAATTGTAATTATAAGAAAATTTGCTTGACGAAACGAATTTTGACTTTTCACGTTTGTTCATGGAATGAGCTGTAAGTACAATGCAAATCAGAATTTTTAACTTTCCTGTAGTTATCTGAATTCATATGTCATTTGTATGTTTTCTTACATAGCCTGTTTCTCTGGCTATGGAATCGGCTGAGACACAAAAGTGCTGCAGCTTCGCCTTTGAACAAAAGTAATGGATATTTTTGTTATTACAAACTGCCATATAACATCAATACATCACACACTAAAGACGACTTAAATATAAGCCGAAACATCTGTAATATTCTTGCAAAATGATTGTTTATTTCCAGATATTTGATTAAAATTTTTGTGAGTAAAGTTAGTTAATCAATCCAAATGCGGGTAATTGTGCACTATAAGGGATCCAGCTCCAATCATGTTGACCTTGACATATGTTATAGAAGCAAGGATACTGACCAACTTTTCTTTAGAAATTCATTGGCGCTTTCCTACAGATTTTGAGATATTCTTAGAGAAAGAAAAAACAGTTTTTCTTAATTATTTCAGAAAATTCATTTTGCAAAAAAATGAATTTTACAAAAAAATGTGTTAAACAAAAAATGAAGTTCGTGATAAGCTTTACAAATAAGGTTCTATACATATTTTACCTAACTCCAATTAATAGCAAAATTAACAATCATAAAAAACAAGCATTAAACAATTGTTGACCAATTAATTAATAAATATAAAAGTTTATTAATTCAATGTAATTATTAGTGAATCTGCCTAAGTAAAACTAGTTATAGCTTTACTTAACCTTCATAAATCGCCATTCTACTATAAGATATCTCCAATAATTACATAATGTGTGTGAAAATTCGCTACTATTACATAAAAAATTTTTTGTTATACGATTGCCATAATCTAATAAACTAATATTGTATATCCTAATTTTGATTGTCCGTAGTAAAAACTCAATATACAAGGTATTCAAAAAGTTTCGGGGCGGCACAATATTTCAAAAACTAAGCATTTTAGGAAACAGTGTTTCGAATAAAAGTTGTAAAGCTTCAAAAGATCTATTTACTAATCTTATCAGTTGGAACTTGGATGGCGTCGCTAAGTTCAGATCAAAATCACATTAAATTTTTCAAAATACCCTATTTTTAATTCCAGAATTTAATAGCTGGTGTCAAGAATTTTTCAAAACACTATAAATAAGTTTATTTTCGTTAAGTACTTTCTGAGTTGTGAGGCTTGGAAAGTTACAGTACATTGTAGTTTTCCAACCTCACAACTCGGAAAGTATTTCATGAAAAATAACATTTTTATAGTGTTTTGAAAAGTTCTCGAAATCGATTGCAAGAAAATGCAATAAAAGATATAGAATGTTAGAATATCGGTAATCCCCTGATTAAGGGGTATTGGTACTTCCCTAACATTCTATAGCTTTTATTGCATTTTCTTGTAGTTAGTTTCAAGAACTTTTTAAAACACTATAAAAAGGTTATTTTTCATTAAGTACTTCCGAGTTGTGAGGCTTGAAAGCTACAATGTATTGTAACTTTCCAAGCCTTATAACTCGAAAAGTACTTAACAAAAATAAACTGATTTATAGTGTTTTGGAAAACTCTTGACACGTTATTAGATTCTGAAATCAAAAATAGTGTTCCCTTTAAAAAAGTTAATATGATTTTGATCTGACCTTGGCAACGCCATCCAAAGTTAAACTGATAAGATCAGTAAATAGATCTTTTAAAACCCTACAACTTTTATCTGAAACACTTTTTCCTAAAATGCTTAGTTTTCAAAATATTTCGCCGTCCCGGAACTTTTTAAACACTCTGTATATGTAAGTCATATGTACTTAACAAAATTCGCAGTCGCGATTAAGGAAAACTGGGGCACTGTGGGACGCTTTTTGTGAAAACTTGTAAAAATAATGATTTTTGTAAATATTGGAAAAATACGATACTACAGTATTAATAAGAAATCCTCCTAGAAATAGCAATAAACCAATTTTTGAAATTAATTCTTGTTTCTTATTCACAATCACTTTTCTGTGACAATCTCCCTTGTCACGCCGATCAATACAGATTGATCGTTACGCGTTAACATTTATAAGCGTTGAACATGCCTTACAACGACTCTAATGACGAACCTATTATTGGTCGGAGATCGATTAAATTGCACGAGTCGTACAACAAGAAGCGATATGTAGACCGAATTGTTGACACGATTTGTTTCGCGGACTGAAAATCGACGAAGCAAAAATAGAAATTTCGGACCATATGTTTTAAATCCCGGACTACTGTATTTAAAAGGCTATTTTGAAGATTTGTTTGCGCTCTGGCGTCTGTAATGTAAGAATACACACACACTGAAGAAGACTCCGTAGAGTCGAAATGTTTGTGTTCTCGATATACTAATAAATATGTATTATAAGTTATACGAACATCTACACCTTTTTGCTCGTCTTACTGGCCTTTTCGATTAATTGTTAAATTGCATACGAGCTTACCAGAATAGTTGTTATTTTCATAAAGTTTTTCTTATATTCATAACACGCGTAATTTAAGTAAGTTTTTTAAGTGCTCAACAAAAGAAAGTTATGTGCAACTATCGTTTTTCTATTATTTTTCTAATAAATAAAAAAAATGTAAAAACTTAATCTAGTTCGATACTTAATGATTGCGTGCAAATTAACGTTGTGGAGCAAAGTGGATTTTTCATGTTTTCTTGAAGAGTTAGTGCAAATCAAGTGATTTTATTAATTTTTTCAAATGTTATTACTTATCACGGAGAAAATTTAATATTAAATATTACTATAATGTGACAGTAACTGCAAACTATCAAAAAATTATAAGTTTAAATGCTATAGCTATTTTAGAGAGAGAAAAAAATTTTATTGCTCTATTTTCAATTATTCATTATTTAGAAGTGTTGATTAAACATAGAAGTCGATTTAAGTTGGTTTTTATGGCTGTTTTGACTGAATTTCTTTGGTGTCCCACTTTACCCCACCTTTTCAAAAGCCCAAAATTTTTCGTTTTTGAAAAATAGCTAAAAATACAACTTAAAATCAAAACTTTGAAAATCCGCAATTATAGAAAGTTAGTTTTTTTCGTCCTCTAGTGAAAACAACCATTGATTGTTCAAAAATTCAATTTTTTGACACTTCTATGGAGGCAAACAAAAACCCGTCCCACTTTATCCCACATCGCCCTACTTTTTTTTAAAGATTTTTAACATTTAATCTTATTATATATTTTGTAAACGTTATAAAATATTTAGAACAAATTATTTTTGGTTAGCATTTCACACTTATGCAAAAATAGATATAGTAACAAAATATATAGATATATACTTGACTAGTGCAAATATAATAGTCGACAACGGAAAATATAATATTTAACGTTCTTGTTAAAAACATTTTAAAAAATTATTATTATTATTAGTTATTATTATTAAGTAATTATTATTATTAGTTTATTCTTCAAACAATGATATATGTTAAGATATTATGATTTATTATAAGACTGAGTATGACTTATTGTTAGTACAATCGAAACGTTGCACTAATGTCATAAAATAAATGTCTAATTTTATAACATTAAAAATATTGATATTCGTTTACTTATGACTTTTTTCTATGAATATTTACAAAAATCCATCGGTTTTAAATTGCATCACAGTTCTTGCAATCAACTTTGTAAACGTTTTTCTTCCCATAAGTCAAGAGAGTATTCTTGCAAATTCTGATAAACTATTGAGTTTATTCACACTATAAACTGCGCTAATCCAACATTTAAATTACCGATAATGTGTTTGAATCTATCTGAGAGTTTGGGAATAAACGGTAATGTAAACCATAGCACAGGATTAGAATTAATCAGTAAATCTACATTGTTTTGTTTAAGGCTCCTGACCATAGATCTTATGAGTATAGATTGGCAATAGAAGTAAGAACGTGTTCGTACTTTTCTTTCTACAAGTGTCCGGAAATACCTTTCGCATATTACACATTGATGTATTCTGATCGGTGCATACGCTTTCACTGACATGTGCAACGTATATTTTCAAACATTCAAAGAAAGAAAAGCTATTAAAAATTCTTTCTAATTTTCTCCGGACATTATTTCCTTGCAGAAAGTATAGCAATTGCCAGTTCATATTTATAAGATCTATGCTCCTGACTACTCGCCATATTGAAGTCGTGAAGTTATAAGCAAGAAATCATACGTAAAAATTTCCGCCGTAGCATTTGTAAATAAAGAGAATTTGGATAAAACAAAATAAAGAGATCGTTTTAAAACACTTGTAAAAATCGGCTTTGACTATCTTTTTTCTGCTTAACAGTCAGTAAATAGTTGTGGAAAGTACGTAAAGTGAAACCTATTCTGACAGGAAAACACAACTGTTGAAAAGAATAAAAATGCTTTTATGTATAAAATTCAAAATAACTTTACTTACTAGCAGCCCATTTTTACAAATTTGGTAAATATGACACAGGTCACATTTTTACAATGAAACACATGATAACAAAATGACATGCAAGACAAAATTTCATGATCAACCTGTCACGTTTCTCATCTATTAGTTCTAATTTTGTCCGCGACGGTACGTAGCTACCGTCAACACGGAGTTCTCAACTGACGAGTCAGAAGCCTTAAACCACATTAAAAAAAAAAAACTTTTCAAACAAATATTGATAGTGTCAAAAATAAAATCCAACAAGTAATCATTGTCCACCAATGTGTCAATAATAAATTAGAAATCTTTTTGGTGATATTTTAAATGAAAAAAAAGAAAAGCTCTGTTCACCATTATTGTGCCTCATTTTTGAGATTTGTTAATATCGATGAAATGCACTTTTTCAGATAGAATGTAATATTTGAAATATTTCAATATACACAATACTTTTATAATATTCCACCTTATTTGTTCAGTTAATTGACCTTCATCCTTCAGTTGCAAGTTTGATTGTCTTTCAAATCGTTTTCTTTTCCTCTTTAGTTTTTGTTTTAATATACAGAGTGATTCAGAACAATCCCTTTGTAAAAACGTATTTCCTGGTTGAATTCTGAGACGATTTTTCCTCTACGAAAATTTTGTCCAGCTTATTTTATGAGTAACAGAATAAAGTTAGCGAATTACGGGCCGCGTACAAGAGAAAAGCAAAAGCAGCGCAACTTATCGTCCAACGCAAGTATTTACGTGGAGCACTCTTTGCGATTAGTTGTCTAAACACAAAGGATTATTCTGATTCACACAGCACGCGCGCATACGCACACATACTCGTATGCGCGCGCACGTACATCCACACTCACGCACGCACGCACAAAAGTGTAAAGAAAAATTTTGCACAAACTTACTAGACGTTTTATTTCTTCAATATGCGGTGGCAACACCTTCACATTTTTATCTACAAAATCATCTGTGTCATCTATGTCATTCTGTTTTAGGTAATATTCATCAAGTCTTTGACCATGCTCAATTGATCCTATTTAAAAAATAAATTATGATATGTGCGATAATATGTGCAATAATAATTTTTATACTCAAATTCATGTATAATAAAACCTTAAGAAAGAAATTTTAATGAAATCTTAATAAATTTCAATATTTTTTAAAATTTTGCATTTTGAAAAATTTACTAGAAATTTCAACAAAATTTCATTAAAAATTTATTTCAATAACATTTCTTCACCTTTCAATTAGATAGCACTTATTAATAATTGGTGGTAAAAGATTGGTAAAGGATATTGGAGGCTGCACGTGTTGTCCATGCATTTATAATGTATGTAGCAGTCAAAAGCCCTGCTAACAAATTCTATTTCCACGTTCGCAAAAACAAAAATTGTGTAAGCACCGGGTAATGCGCGGTGTAATCGTATCATATAGCCAGTAGAAAAGAGTAAAAAACAAATAGTCAGCGCCTTAAAATCCGTTTATAGCATAAATTTTAAAACAACGTTTATTAAATAGTTTATGTATGACTTTTAAAGTAATTATTTTTTGCATTAATGTAAAATCAAAATGAACAAGAAATGTAATTTTAAAATAAATAATTATTTAAATAAATATGCAAACAATTTGATGTCATATATTATATACTTTTATATGATTGGCTGAGGTTGCTATAACTTGTACACAGCTACACTCTGAAAGGATCACATTAATGCACTTCATTGTACGCACTCCTCATTTATAACAGAATTGTGAGAGGGCATTTTACTTTTATATCATACAGTTTTGATCATAATATACAATTATGTACGAGAAAAATCAATGTGCAAAAAAAAATGAAGCTGAAAGAAAAAAAGAAAATTTTACTCTTACATAACATGACATCATGGCTAATACGAACGCCGTCAGATTACTATTAGAAATTGAAACTTTCCCCCTTTTTAATTAAATATATTTTACTATTAAATGATATAAAATTCAAAAATTACTCATTTTTAGAATAAATAATAGAGTTATTTATTCAATAACATAAAAAATATTAATATTTGTAAAAAAAAGTAAGCGTATTCACATCCGATAAGGAAAATTATCCCAACAAAAAATTCCGACCCTTCAGGATGAAAATTTAGCATGCGGCTAGCAACGGTGTCCCGTAAAAAGATATTACTACGAAACTTCAGAACGAGCCTCGAATAAGGAAGAATGAAGGACAGGAAACAAATGAGGAAAGTGAGATATGGAACAAGAGAATAATGATGCAGCTAAGTAAAATGATAAAAATAGCTAAAAAAAATAATTAAGTATAATTATGATATTATGATAGGCGCGACAAAAAATGCGACAAACACTCTAGCAGGAAAATACTGTAATCAAACCAGTGATAACAAAATACTATTAGAAAATAATGCCACTATTAACAATCCTTTTAAAAAAAAGCGTGTAAAGAATACATCAAATATATCGAAGTTATTACTATCGTTTTTCCGCGATGCTCACTGCGCTAACTTCGTGAATGGCTTTTATCGCGAAGATCGCGTATTTTGACTATGTGTATTAAAGGGTTAATAGTGTAATATTAAATTTGTAATTTGTATAAAATTATGTAATATTAAAAGCGTAGCGCGCGCCTGTTTTGTTTAGTATAATAAAAAATACGTGTGTTGAGCACAAAAACATCTATGAAAAATAACAGGATCAGAAACTTTCAACCAAATAGAACAAGTGTTAGTGAACAAAAGATCCCACATCATCAGTATTAGATAACAGCAACACATAAAACTGCTGATCCAAATAATCTGTATCTAGTGCAGGTAATGTTAAAAGAAAGTCTAACAAATACAAGAAAACGCTCCATACATTAGAAGAACAAAGTAAAACAAAAGCTTTTAAAAAGGAAAACCAAATGTATTACATAAAATTTAAATGTATTAGATAAATTTAATACTGCCCTAAATACAGACCAAAACTGAATCTATATAAAAATACTGGTATAAAATAAAAGAATCAATTTTGAATGTAGTAGAAGATATGGTAGACAAAGTGAGAACTAGACAATTGTTTTATTTTTTGCATTAATGTAAAATCAAAATTAACGAGAAATGTAATTTTAAAATAATTATTTAAATAGATGTGCAAACAATTTGATATCATATATTATATGTTTTTATATGATTGGCTGAGGTTGCTATAACTTGTACACAGCTACACTTTGAAAGGATCACATTAATGCACTTCATTACGCGCTCCTGTCTGACAAAAAATATAGAACAGCAACACAAGAAAAAAATAGAATAGATAACAAATTCTATAGTGAAACATAAAAACAATGTAAAAAATATAGAACAAGTAGATAAAATAATAAAATAATATTTAAAAAACAAAATTAAGGTACTAGAACAAGATTAACAAAAATAACAAATTTTACCACGTGTTACGTCTGCCGGTTTATAAACTGGCGGTGTAATTGGTATATTGTAATTTTTCGGCCGCTATCATCACTTAGAGAATCTCCCTCATTTAATTGACAACAAATTTTAAGAGAAATGTGGACTGGAATTATTTTTCGAAGTTTCGAATGTGCAGAACTTTTCCTCTTGTCTTTTATTGATGTATGTGGAAGGATGCGTGGATTAGAGCGTTCGTGAGGTGTGTGTGTGTGTGTGTGTGTGTGTGTGTGTGTGTGTGTGTGTGTGTGTGTGTGTAGGTGTGAGTGTGAGTGTGAGTGTGGGCGCGAGTGTGGGCGCAAGTGTGGGCGTGAGTGTGGGTGTGGGTGTGAGTGTGGGCGCAAGTGTGGGCGTAAGTGTGGGTGTATGTAGATGTGTGTATGTGTGTATGCGTGTGTGTGGGTGCGTGCGTGCGTGTGTAGGTGCGTGGGTGCGTGCGTGTGTGTGCGCGCGTGTGTGCGTGTGTAATGAAAGTGCTCGTATTTAATGTCTTTAACTTATTAATATATTTACTAGAAACCAAAAATAGATAAGATCATATACATTATAAAATTACAAAGTGTCCAGCAGGCGTTTTAGTGACTTTAAAATGTACTATTATGTCGTGTTTGATCGTTAGTTTCGCGGGGGGTATCTGTGGGCTTCCGCGTTTCCTCTTTTCTTTAGTTGTGCTCTATGTAGTCCATTTTAAAACTGATTAATGGGCTTGTCACGAGAATATTAGAACAGTTGTCTAATTTTTATGCTTACTGATTCCTTAGTAAAAAACCTAATGCTCAAAATGAAAAGTAGGAGGCAATAGTAATAAGGTTTTGGTGGTAAAGAGAGATAGAATTGCAAAGAAAGAAACAATAAATTTATAATATAAGCAAGCTGATTAGTTACGAATTTTTGTATGTACTTATATAAGTGTGATTTTAATGGATCTTCGTCGAGACCAATGTAACCAATTTAGACTCGAATAAAGCGCTAAGCTTGTAATATTTGAAGTTTTTACATTAAACAAGATTTTATCCTTCAGAAATAAATTCGTATTTTAGAAGGAGGATGCTCAAGATTTCGCCACCTAGCGATAGCCAGGAAACGCTCGTCCTGATTATGGGAGAGGTGCATGATAAGATGAGAAGTAGATCACGGTTTCGCTACCTAGTGCTACCCAGGAAGCGCTCGTCTTGACCCTACTTTTAGGAAGGAGAAAAGAAGTAGAGATTTTATCTCGGAAAAATAAATTGATAAGAAGATAATTTCTAAAGTGGCAAAATTCAGAAATTAATTGAGAAAGAGAAAATAATTTTAAACCAAAACTGAATTCAGAAAAATAGATAAATTTTAATAAAAGATAATAGCTTCCGGTAAGCTAATAGGTCTCAAAGAAGCTTCATCGTCTCTAAATTAAATATCCCGCCCATAATCTGGCGAGATAATCTTGTATTTGAAAGTCGCCCTGGGTATGCGTCTTGCATCATCCGCCAGATCTATAATGACGCAAAAATCCGAGTTCGCCCCGTATTTATACCCCAGGTTATAGGTGAGGTGTACTGAAAGGGAGGGGTTTCCCATTTTCTGCCTATTTCTCTATATGGTTTAGGCCCTTTAATTATCACGCGCCTTCCGCGTGCCGCACGGCTCGCGAGAGCTTGTGGGCACGGGAATTGAGAGACGCGGTGAGACGCGTGCGGTCTCAAAATTACATTTTAATACTTTTAAAATATAATATAAAACACAATTTTTAAAGAATTTTAATTTTGAGTATGCAGAACTGTAATATTGATTTTTCTGAATCGCTGCGTAGAAAAAAGATTAGAATTTTTCAATGCAAACTATTTTTTTATCAGTCCTGAATCTTTAGATGACTTTAGGGGCTATAATTTTTTGGGGTTTTAATGTGAGCACAGCGCAATAATTAAGTGCATGGGCAATAAAGTATCAGGTTGAAACTCGTGATTTTGTCATTGCAACTATTTTTGATTGTCCCGTGAAGATAGACGGAATTATCATACGAGTTACGTGGAGCGCGCGCGCGCGCACAGGTAACGCAACAAAGTTTATTCCCGAGATCTTTGAATATTTTTGTAGACTACAATTCTGGAGTTATTTTAATCCTGATTGGTTAAGATGGTAGCGTTGATTTTTCCGAATCATTACATCGCCGAAAAGTTTGAATTTTAATATTGCTTCTGAGCAAAAACGATTTTTGTTTTAAACATCTTTGGCAATCTCAATTTTCTTGTTATTTTAATTCCGTATGCACAGTAAGATAGCGGAGTAGACGCTTTACAAGATTGCATGTTGAAATTTGCAATTTTATTATTTCTACTACGAAAACTATTTTTCTTTGCGTCTGAAAAAATACTTAAAATCGGTTCGCGTGAGATTCGAGGCGCAGGCGGAAGCCGCGAGGCACAGGAAGAGTGCGTGCGAGCACTGTGAGTCGCATTCCATTGATTCCGCGTGTAATATTTGATTCAAAATAATTTATATTTTATGTGATGATCTCAGGTTTGTATGTACGGCGCGATGGCAGTCGATACACACAACCATCATGCAATCACAAGTCCGTTATTTTATTATTATTTATATAGTAAAAAATATCATACAAAAATGAATGGTTACGCGTAGATATTATAATTTCTGATTTAAAGTAGTTGCTTATGTTATATTATTTTTATATGTCAAATTTCTTGTTAGAATTTATTTCTGTCGTGTTTTAGAAAATTTAACCGTATTGAGAACTATATTAATGAATGTATGCAGATGACGCAAAAAATTAAATTAAATTTTGGGCGCCAAACGTAACAGCACGCAATAAAAACTATGACAAATAGATAAGATAGGTATGGAACAAAACAAATACGCGATGCAAACGGTAATATGATGAAGAATAAGAAAATTATAATGGAAAGATAAAGTACATTAAAGAATTGCTCAACAAGAATAACCATAATCAAAACAATAAAAAAAAATGACGTGGAATGGGATAGAAAATATGCATCTAAAAAAAAATTCGACATGAGCGTTCAGCAAATCATAAATTTTTTTTTATTAAATATTTTTACAATTAACAAAAAAAACAAAAACAATCGATAAAAGTTTTTTAAGTTACAGGAAGGGTACTTTCACTATGCAACAAATGGCACCTCTATGACAAACCCAATAAACAAACATGCTCCGCTTGTGATATGTATTAGACTTAAAGGAGTATACATATTGTAACTTTAACATACATGCGTTGTATCATATGAGCCTAATAGGCTTGTATTTAAAGGCTAAAAACTTTGAAAAAAAAAATTTGTTGCAGCTATATCGTATTTTTTTTTTTACATATACTGTACTAACCCTAGAAAAGAGAGGTTAGAAATACATTAAAAAACAAAAAAATAAATAAATAAAACTTTTAAAAATGAAATACCAGCAGAGTTGATTTAAAAAAAAATCAATTGTATTGCACATTACATAATTTAATATGTAATATATAGAGAGACGAGGATTTATCGAAAGAATGGAGAGTTAGATTAATATACTCAATATTCAAAAAAAAGTAATAGGTTTGAATGTAGAAATTACAGAGGAATCATGTTAATGTTAATATAGCTTTAATGTTAATATAGCTGTTAAATATAGCGTACAAAGTGTTTTCAAGTATTGTGCAGGCAAGATTAAACGAATACACAGAAAAGATCATAAGTCACTATCAATGTGAATTCTGAGCTAGTAAAGACATCACAGATCAAATATTCACGCTAAAACAAGCGTGAAATAACGTAACAATATTGACCTATATTTGATCTTTGTGCATTTCCAACAGGTCTTTGATAGTGTTAAATAGAAACAGCTGCTACGGGAATTGGCAAAATTTGGGATTCCGAGGAAGTTTGTAAATATTGAGACATCATTATATCGATTACAAATATACATTGACAAAAGCCGGAATATATTTGACAGAAGAAGTTAAGTAGAGAGATACGCTTTCAGTTATTCTCTTCAATCTGTTACTGCACAATGTTATAAAAAAAAATTAATGTACAAAATACAATCATACATAAATTTAAACAGCTACTGGCATATGTCGACAATGTAGTTTTGATCAAAAACCAAGAGACTTATAGAATCCTTCTACGTGATTGACAAACTAAAAAAATAAGTCTACGTATAAATAAAAAGAAAATAAAATATATGAAAATATCTCCGTCAGAAAAAGGATGTGTAAAGCAGGATTTGATAATAAAACAACATCTTTGAAGATGCTGATTTCACGTACCTAGGCGTGAATATAAATCGTTGAAATTCACGCCTAAGTCCAGATTCTTCATATTTTACATATTAAAGTATACAATATGCAATAAAATTAATTCTATCCAAATTTTATTAACTCCGCTGGTATTTCATCATTTCCAAAAACTTTATTTGTTTATTACTTTTTGTTTTTTTTTGTATTTTTAAATCTCTTCTAAGGTAGATATTAATACAATATAAAAAAGAGATCGCTTCAACAGCTACTTTGTTTTCTTCTTAGAGTACAAGTACAACTTTTAATTATAAGCTTACCAAGCTCATATAATACAGCGCTCGTGTGCTAAGGTCGCAACAGTGAAAACAATTGAATAAAGAAATTAATCAAAGAAGAATGTAGAAAAATAAAACATATTACAAAAATAGCCATTTCTTAAAATTATCGCTGGTATCCAGAACCACAAAACTACAGATTTATAAAACTCTAATTAAACTAGTAGCAATCTATGGAGCAGAAACCTGGGTATGCAAAAAGAAAAACTTAGAAGATTTGAAAAACACACAATTAGAAAAATTTACGATCCAGTAAAGAAGAGCAATGTCTGGAGGTTAAAGTTGAATAATGTTGAAATAAACAATATGTAATATAAAAGAATATAGTGAGATTCATCAAGTCATGATGATTAGTATGATTGGGATGCGTGCAAAGAATGGAAGATGGTAAAATACTTAAGCTTATAGTGCATTAAAGGATTTTTGAAGCCGACAGACGAGAAAGACCAGAAGAAGATCGGATTCCAGAGTATGAGAAATGACTGAAGAGAATGCAAATTGATCAATAGAACAAGGCGCAGAAAAGAAAGATCTGAGATCAAATTGTTAAGAAAACAAAGGTCCACACCAGATTATAGCGGTAGAGAAAAAAAAAGTATTAATAACTCTTCATTAAAATTTCATTACATTTTCATTAATGTCACCTGTTTTTCATTAAACACAGAAATAATTTTTTCAGAAAAATAATTAAAATTTCATAAAAATCTCATTATCAATTTTCTACCAGAAAAGCAATGGCAATTACCTGGATATTTCAATGACGAATCAAAAAATATTTTCGAACTGTTTGGATCGTTGATGTCAAACAAGTAAATTTGTTCTCCACCCATATTTACAAGTAACTCATTTCCATCATCGCTGAACGTCAAATAAGTGGTCGTAATACTCCTGGCACCATCACGAGAACGCAGATGACCTGTTCAATATTAAAACAAATAACAATTTTCTTTAAAATAATCATGTAATACTTGGTAGAAGAGAAAAATATAGAGAATTTTTGCTAAGAATTTAACCCTAAAATCATGGTAATCGTAAGATAATACAGACATCAAAGAATTCTATTAAAATTTTAGTAAAAATTGATTTAGGGACAATATGTAAAAAATACAGAATATGTAAATTTTTTTTTGTAACTTTACAATTTATTAAAGGCTCCTAAACAGGAATCTTTAATAAATTATTCACCCACGGCAGTTATTGTGGATTGATGAAATCACAGATAAAAAAATACACTATAAAAGTTCTTGCAACGTATACTAGCGGTTATGGTCCCTAACTGCTCAGTCGAAAACTCCGCGTTGATGGTAGTGACATTCCGTCGCAAACAAAATTAGAACTAATAGACATGAAACATGACAGATTGACAATGAGATGTTGCCATGCATGTCATTTTGTTATTATGTGTTTCATTGTAAAAATATAACTTGTATCGTATTTACCAAATTCGTAAAAAATAAATCGCGAGTAAAGTTTTTTTGAATTTTATACATAAAATTACATTTTTCACTCCTTTCAATGGCTATCCGTGTGTTTTCCTGTCTGAGGGTCACTTTACCTGCTTTTTATGACTATTTACTGACTGCTAGACGAAAAAAGAAGTCTTGGTCGATATTTATTGTAGAAGTGTTTTAAAGCCATCTAATTAGTCTGTTTTATCCAAATTGTCTTTATTTACAAATAGCATGTCGTAAACTTTAGCTTAACCGTGTGTTTTCCTGTTTCAATAGCTTCACTTTACATGCTTTTTACAACTATTATTTACTGATTGTTAGGTGGAAAAGAGATAATCTTGACCAATATTTAGAAGTGTTTTAAAGCCATTTGATTAGTCTGTTTTAACCAAATTGACTTTATTTACAAATAGCATGTCGAACAAAATTACGTGTCATTTCACGCAATTTCTCGCTCACGACTTCAATATGGCCGCGGCGAGTACTCAGAAGCTTTAAATGCCTTCCACTCATGCAGTCATTTTTCTCTACCTTTTCACATAATACATGTAATGTATCCTATATGAGCGCATGCACATATGGATATGCGGGGAAGGCATTAATGACCGTAGTGTAAATTAAAATAAACTGTTTTTCAATGAATACTATTTATTATCAATAAAACAAGCTTGTAAAATATACCTAAAATATACCTTGCCTTTTGTTTGGGTAATCAATAAATAATAAGTTAAGATATGCCTAATCAAAGATAAAAACAAGGCTTTTAATAGCTATCAAATTAAAATATTATAAACATTTGGTCTCATATAAAATTGTATCAAATGATATTCTCCAACATATTTTAGTACTATAATTATTTTAAATGTAAAAACACATTGCACTGCACAAGATAAAAAATAACATTATAATTTAGCTTTTTAATATATTATTTTTCACGCATACGTTGTATGCATATGTATGTATATGCGTGTGTATGTGTATATATATTTTGTGTCAATACATAAAATATGTCTTTTTTACCACTTTAAAGTCATTGCGACGCGGACTTTGCAAACAAACCAGAAAAAACCTTAATATATAGGTACAATATAAACAACTCACAAAAAATTTCGTGTCTATATTAATGTCTATATTAATGAATCAAAATTTATCGAGTTTTCGATATTTTAAATCGTTCTACTTCAGTTAATTTACTTTTCATTTTTTTGTGATTTTTAAAATTAGAAAAAAAATTAAACCAAGATTAAAGTTAATCTACATTTAAAAAATAAAAACTTGAAATTCAAAAATCAAGCAAAAAATAAAGGCAAATAAGAATCAGACGCAGGTGGCAGTGCGCAAATTATATTTAGTTCAATCATTAAATCTACTACACATCAATGTGTTTGTGTTCTCTAATACAGTTATATTAAGTTGCCGAGGATGGCTCAAAGAAGAACACGTTACTAATTCACGTTAATGATTAATTAAATATATTAATCTAACAATTAATTAAATATAATTTATGCACCGCCACCCACGTTAATTCTTATTTGCCTTTGTTTTTTAGTTTGATTTTTTAATCTATATTGTTGTGGATGAGCCTAAAGTCATAGTAAATTTTAAATTATAATAATTTTAAAATTATACTGAAATTATACTGAAATTATACTGAATTGTACTAAAATTACAATAAAATTCTTCGATGTTTCATGTTGTTCCAATTTTAAAAATGAATTCTAAAAGAAAATTCTCCCTACATAGGCTAAGTGCATACGGTATCTTTGTAGAAACAAACCTGCGGTAAAATACTGCGCACTACCTAATGGAATATTGTCATCTGGATCACCTTTGCCTGCTCGATATGTACTAATATTCGCTCCATTCGAATTGTCATGTATAGAGGGAGGAACCTACAATTTTACAGAATGCTTTAATATGAAACTTATCGACACTATAATCTGAGCATATACATTGTCTCAGAAATGGGGACGTAGCCGCTTTGGGGACGTAAAGGCAATCAAAAAAAAAAAAAAATCTTATACCATTTTGCGATATTCGCTATAATTATAGAGATATAAAATAAAACGTATGAGCCAATGTGCAGTGATGCTGCGCCGTAGAACGACCCATCGCGCATAGCTCGAAGGCAGCAGCGCACGGCAAGGAAAAGCTGACACTGTCGCCACTGAAATATACTACTGAAACGCGCACGCCATATAATCCTGTGTTAGACTATGATCTCGGAAAGAGCGTTCCTATAAGAAATATCTTTATCCTTTTTTTAAGCTGACTGCGCATGCGTAGTAAACAGGAGTGGGAATGAAACAATCTCGTGAAAAGTATATTCATGCTAAATCTATATACTTGAGATCCTAATTTCTCTTAGGACCCTCTTTGTCGGATCGCCATCTAGCTCCCGTGCGCATTCCAATAGTATATTTCAGTGACTATCGCTGTCTGAATTGGCACGGCGCGACGATCTAAATTCGCCGCACCGTGCGTACACTGCAAAATCAAATGTGTTATTTTAGCTAAAGCTTTTTTTTACACATTTCTTATACCGTTATAAATCATATTATTCGTCCCACAAATAAAAATTGCTTAAAATGGATTGACAATTTCTAATGCATTTTAATTCCAAATTCCTGATCATATAAATAAAAAGAGATTAAATGTGATAAAATTGAATCATTTTTAATTTACATAGAGGAAAGCTTCTTAACATGTATTTCATTCATTCATCCAAGAGTTACTTTATTTTATTCAAGAAAATTAACGTAATTACCATAAAAAAAATTACTTTTATTCAAAGTGATTTTTTTTTTATAGTTTCAAATATTTGTATGTCAATCTTTCTCTGTAATTACGTTAATATTCTTGAATAAAATAAAGTGACTCTTGAATGAATGAATGGAATACATGTTAAGAAGCTTTCCTTTAACCGTATAGCAATGCACAATTTCTTCGGTTCAAACAAATATTTTTTGAAAATATTTTTCAAAAACTTTTGTCTGAATGTAGCATGAAATACTCTTATCTTAGAAAAATGTGAGTAGTGTTAGCATTACACATTTCATCGTTTTTCGTTTGGACACTCTATATACAGACTGTTCCATTTTAAAAAACAAACCTCGATAATTCTTCAATGAAGCATTTTCAGCAAAAATGTTTCAGACAAAAGTTGTATGGTTTCGAAAGGGACATAAGATAATATTATTAATTTAACTTTAAGTAGTTAGGCTTAAAGGTCACCTTCAATTTTTTTAATGAAACCGCCTACTTTTTATTGCATATTCTTGTATTGGGTTAGCAACTAAGTAATTGCAAATTTTTAATAAAAAGAAAAATTCAAAATTTTTGCTTAAAAATATAACTTTATTCAATTAGGTATTGTCCGTTTTTGTCGATGACCTTTTGTCATCTTTCAGGCAGTGTCATAATTCCATGTTTATAAAACTTCTAATTTTTGCAACCAAAAAACTGAATTAAATATGATTTTACATTAACGTTATTAAAAATTTTACCATTTAGAGAGTTCTGCATAGAACAAAATAAATGGTAATCTGAAGGCGCAAGGTCAGGGCTGTATGGTGGATGTGACAACACATCCCAAACTAGTTCCAATACTTCCAATAATTTTTGGCGAGTGACCAAAGATAGAGCTGGTGTGGAGCTTTGCATTATCATGTTAGAAAACAACACCCTTACGATTTGCCAATTCTGGCCGCTTTTCTTGAACTGCATCGCTCAGTTTAGCGAGTTGTTGAACGTGCACGTTTAAATTATTCGTTTGGTTTCTTGGTAAAAATTTAAACTGCAAAATTCCTTTATAATCCCATCAAACTGACAGCATAATCTTTTCTTGGTAAATCTCAGCTTTTGGTGTCGTATGAACTGGTTCATCTTGCATCATCCACGATTTTTTCCGATTAACGTTATAAACTATCCACTTTTTGCCAGTTATCACTCGTTTCAGAAATGGATCAATTTCGTTGCGTTTCAGAAGCGAATCGCAGATGCTAATGCGTTGCGTCAAATGAATTTCCTTAAGCTGATGAGGGATCCATAAATCGAGTTTCTTGACATAGCCAAGTTGTTTTAACCTTTTTTGAACGCATATATGCGATACATTGAGCTTCTCTGCAATTTCACGTGTTGTGCTATGACAATCTAAATCAATAATGGCCTTGACATGGGTCTCATCAACTTTAACTGGACGGCCAGGTCGCGCATTTTTCAGCAAAAAATTACCAGAACAAAATTTGGCAAACCAATTTTGACATTGCCTTTCTTTCAAGGCTTCATTCCTATATACGGTACATAACTTCTTATGTGCTTGCAATGCGTTCTTGCCTTTTCGGAAATAATACAATAAAATACGTCTAAAATGCAGGTCTTGTTCTTCCATTTTTAAATTAAGATAAAAACAAAACTAAACAACTAATCAATACAATTTTTTTATTAAATTAAAGGCGAAAGTCCAAACAACAAAAAAATAATATAGGTTAGGTGCTTTGAACACGTTGACAAAACAAAAGAATGTGTTAAGACCATCTATTGACAAAATCCGTAATCACTTACAAGAGGAGGACCAGAGGATTTCGGCCCCAATTTTTTTAATTATTTTTGAGAGAAAAAAAAATTTACGTCTTCCGGCGTTTGATCGAATAGGCCTTAGTTTCAAAGTAATAAATTTGTGAAAATTGTCTATATCCGAAGCGCGCTAGATGAATCTTCCCGTTAAGTGTTCTTCCAACCAGCGCAGTTAGCTTCGTGAGTTAGGTGCTTGCCTCGTAATCATAAGATCCGAGTTCATCCCCAGAGATGAGCAAAAATTTACAATTTTTTTTTAAATAAGTGTTTTTATTTATTTTAATGATATCGATACAGTATGCAAATTTTTCAAATAGAAAATTTAATTTAAGGCTCCTGACTCCTTAGCCGAGAACTCCGCATTGACGGTAGCGACATTCCGTCGCGGACAAGAACTAATACACGTGAAACGTGACAGATTGACGATGAAATGTCATCGTGCATGTCATTTTGTTATTATGTGTTTCATTGTGAAAACATGACTTGTCTCGTATTTACCAAATTCGTAAAAAATGGGCCGCGAGTAAAGTTTCTTTAAATTTTATACATAAAAGTACATTTTTCACTCCTTTCAATAGCTATCCGTGTGTTTTCCTGTCTGAATAGACGTCACTTTACATGATATTTTTACGACTATTTACTGATTGCTAGGCAAAAAAAACATAGTCGTGACCAATATTTAAAAGTGTTTTAAAGCCATCTGATTAGTCTGTTTTATCCAAATTGGCATTATTTAGAAATGGCACGTCGGACAAAATTACGTGTCCATGTGTTTTCCTGTTTCAATAGCTTCACTTTACATGCTTTTACAATTATTTACTGACTGTTAGGCGGAAAAAGGATAGTCGTGAGCGATATTTAGAAGTGTTTTAAAGTCATCTGCTTAGTCTGTTTTATCCAAATTGGCTTTATTTACAAATGGCATGTCGGACAAAATTACGTGTCATTTCACGCAATTTCTCGCTTCTGACGTCACAACTTCAATATAGCCGCGGCGAGTACTCAGGAGTCTTAATATTGATACAATTTTAATATCACATTCTAAATATTAATTTAAATTTAAAAATTTAGATACGTTGCCTTTATATGTTATCCATTACAAATAATTTTTATATTATTATTACTTATTATTTCAAATATTATTATTTGAATTAAAAGGAAATAAAATTTCCTTCAAATTAAATTTAAATTAATGTTTAAAATGTGATATTAAATTAAATTTTCTATTTCAAAAATTTGCATACTATATCAATAATATCAAAATAAATAAAAATAAACACTCATTAAAAAAAATTATTGCTCACCTCCAGAAGCAAACCTGGATCTTACAATTATGAAGCAAGCACCTAATTCACCGAAGCCAACTGCACTAGTTGAAAGTACGGTTACCGGGAAGGCTCATACGACACGCTTGGGATATGGCCAATTTTCACAAATTTATTATTCCGAAACTAAGGCCTATTCGATCAAACGCCAGGAGACGTAAACTTTTTTCTTCGTCTCTAGAATAATTAAAAAAATTGGGGTCAAAATCCCAGGGTGAGACACCTGGTCCTTTCCTTGTTAGTTGCCAATCCAATAGCTTATTTCGAAACCTTTCCAAAACACTATAAATAAATGTTTTTTCGTTAAGTATTTTTTGAATTACAATACGTGAAAGTTACAATACCGCCGGCATTAGCATCACTCAAAGTGTACCACGTAGAGGTTGCCCGGTCGAATTTATACCTCTTTTGTGTTCGAAAAAAGATCGGAGAATGATCCAACCAGTAACATCAGTCGGTGATCCAGTCAGTCAAGACAAAATTGATCGGTGATTCAGCCAGTCAAAACAAAATTGATCAGATTTCCTGTTGGATAGCGTTAGAATGTAAACGAGTGTCCAACGGGAAAAAATAAAATAGCAGATTAGTGCAACTGCAGAGCGAGAAAAAGAAAAAAAGCGGGAGGAGAAGAAAGATAGTGAAGAAGAAAAGTCAAGGTTGTAAAGAGAACAAAAAGACGAGAAGGATTAAAACACAAAAGGATCCAAAATCTGAACAAAAGTTTAGGTTAGGAAATTGTGAGAAAAGAAGAGAACGAAGTGAGATAAATAAGAACGAAGAGATCACAGAAAAAAAAACAAATGGCGCCACCGGGAAGACCGGTAGGAGATAAGATAAAAGGGGAATGCAACAGCATAGAGAAGTACGTAGCAAGAGAAAAAAAGACAATAATAATTGCACTGAAAAAAATAAGAAAAAAGATCGAGCAAAATATTAGTAAAAAGATAGAAAAGATGATGGAACAACTCGATCAGATAAGAAAAGAATGAGAAGAGAAAAAGCAGACAAGAGAAGAAAAAAAAAGAAAAGAAAAAGAAGAATGGAAGGAAGAAAAGAATCTGGAGAGGAGAATAGAAAACCTGGAATGAGAAAAAGAGAAAAAAGATAGAGAAAAACAAAAGAACAATAAAATAATAAGAGGAGTAAACAAATGAAAGAAAAATAAAATTGAACAAGAGACTAAGGAGTTCATAAAGAAAAACCTGAAAATAGAGGTAGACATAATCAAAGCATACAAAGTGCAGACCAGAGGAGACAAGTGTCGGTAGTGGCAGAAGTAAAAACCTTGGAGCAAAAGAGAGAGATAATGGTCAAAAAGAAAGAGCTAAGAACAGGAACCTTTATTGATGACGATCTAACAAAGATGGAAAGGAAAATGCAAAACCAACTAAGAGGGAAAGCAAAGGAAAAAAAATTAAAAGGAAACAAGGTCAAAGTAGGATACGGAAAGATTATAATAGAAAACAGATGGTATCGATGGAACACAGTAAAAATTCTAACGAAGCAGATACCAGAGGAAGAAAAAAACTTCTTACTGATAGGGAAGATTTTAACGCAAGTAACAAAAGAGGCCGATAGAAGAAGAAAGAAGAGAGAAAATTAAATCAGACGGTTCATAGACAAACTGAGTAATAGAGAAGAAAAGATATTACTAAACAAAGTAAAAGAAAGAGGCTGGACAATCTTAAATGGAAGCTTCGACGAAGAAGGAGGATGGACATACATAAGAGGATCAGGCATGTCGGTCATAGACTATATAATAGGAAATGATAGAGCGATAGAAAAGATAAAATCGTTGAAAGAAGGAGACAGAACAAAGTCATATCACATTCCATTAAAAGCGAAGATAATAAGAACACAAACAAAGAAAGAAAAAGGCAGAAACAAGACAAAAAAAATAGAAAAAAGTGTCTGGTCAGAAAAAGAAATAGAAAACTACAGAGAAAATTGCAAAGACTGGGCGAGCACACAGAATGAGACAAAAGATATATGGAGGAAGATAAGAGACAAGATAAAGCAATCTATAACAAAGCAGGAAAAGAAGATTACGCTGTGGAAAATAGGAAAAAGAAAGTGGTACAATAAAGAATGAAAGGAAAAAAAAAGGAATTAAGAAAAACTCTGAGAAACCTAAAGAAGGGAAGAATTGACAAGAAAAATTACATAGCAAAAAGGAAAGAATACAAAGAATGGTGCAAAGAGCGGAAAAGACACAAACAAGCAGAAAAAGAGGAAATACAAAAGATAAAAAATAGAAAGAGTAGAAATACATTAATAAATACGGAAAAAAAAGAAAGAAAAGAATAAGCAACGATATAAAGATAAACAAATGGAGAGAGTACTTCATTGGATTACTCGGGCAAACACAGAAAAAAATAGAACTAGAAAAAGGTGAACAAGAAAAAGAAACAGACATAACGAGGGAAAAAAACCAGAAGACATAACAAAAGAAGAACTAAAAGAAATACTAAGAAAGGTAAAAAAAGCAAAAACTCCAGAAGATGGAATAAAGAACAAGGCGTGGATACATATGTCACATGAAAAAGGAGAATTCTGGAAATTGATAAAAAAAATATAAAAAGGAGGAAAACTACCAAAAGATTGGAACAAAGGTGTAATTAACCCAATACACAAATGAGGAGAGAGAAACGAAATAAAGAATTACAGAGAGATAACGCTAATGGATTCAACGTATAAAATATATGTAAGTATTTTAAACAAGAAGCTAGAAGAGGAAACAGAAGATAAGCTGAGAAAGACACAGTTCGGCTTCAGGAAGAAAAAAGGAAGCATGGATGCAGTCTACACGGAGAACAGAGAACTAAGCAAGAAAGGAGGAAAAATATTTGTATTTTTTGCGGATATAAAAGCAGCCTTCGACAAAGCGAACAGAAAACTACTGATAGAGATGATGGAGAAAATGGAAATAGAAACAAACTTGAGACAAAGGATCACAAAAATATATAAAAAGACACGTAGCGTAATAAAAATAAGAGAAGAGAAATCGTAAGAATTTTGGACAGAAAGAGGACTCAGGCAAGGATGTCCACAACGCCCAGCCCTATTCAATATATACTGTGACGTGGCAGTTTTCTTTGCCTCGCTACTTCGTCCTCTGCCTAAGCATAGCGCAAGGAAGCGCGTATGACCGGGTCGGGCACTCAGCGAGAGAGCAAAATCTCCAGCGGGATTGCGTAGCGTATTATTTTCATTTATTTATTCGCGGCTTATTTCATGTAACCGCGGGCACCTCGACAAACGTTGCCTAAGACCAGCAGCGGCGAGGGAGATGGACCGCGGCAAGAAAAGGAGAAGGCGATCGTCCAGGGCCGGCGCACGGGAAGCCGCCGATGGAGAGGAGGCGGAGGCAAGAGGTGGCGACAGATAAGCGCCGCGCAAAAGAGGATCGCAAGTGACACAGCTGATGAACAGGCTGGGACGGCCAGAACAAGGGCCGTCAAATGCCAGCTGTCCATCGAGGAGGGTAGCGGCAAAGAATCGTCGCAAGAAAATTCTGCAACTGTCGTCCGCGAGGACGACGAGAGCGGCGAGGATGTCGGATGCCGACGGGAACCGCGCGACACTTGCGGAGACCCGACACTGCGCTGCCGTGACGCCACGGCTAGATAAGGGCGGCCGCTGATAGGCCGCGCCGCTAGGCGCAAGGATATCGCGCACCCTGTGAGAGGAGTAGCGTCCATCGATCGCGCATCAAGCGCGATCCTCTAGGCTTTTGCGTGCGACCCGGCGTTCGGTGTACATGGTGCTATCGGAAGCGAGCGAGTAGGATATCGTCTTGAGCTACCGGAAAGCGGCTATCGGGTGTCCGGCCTGGCGATCTCTGCCCGGGGTCCCGCAGACGAGGAAGAGAACCGTGCCGAGAGTAGAGGTGACCCGTCTAACCGCTGTGTAAAGCCACGAGCTGTCGGTGTCGACCGACTCGCGCTCTGAGGTGGAGCCATTAGGTTAGTGTGTGAGTGCGTCCGCCGCGTGGCGATTGAACGCACCTTGTTTCTTGGTGTTTGGCTGGTTCTTCACCTCAAGCGCGAGACCTCGTCGAGGCACCCAGCTGTCGGCTGCCGCGTGTGTTTGAGCTGTCCCGCCGTAGAAGCTCGCGAACAACCGGCTTCCTGGGAAGCCGCAAAGCCCTCGCGCACGTGCGCGAATCGTGTTCCGGCCGCGATCGCACGGCCGCCCGCGTTATCGGTGCGTTGTCGTATCGCGCGTTTTAGGACGAATTTTATAACTTGGCCGCGACGACGGCGTTATCGTCAGTGGGTACCTTTGGTTGTGTTTCGTTTCAAATTAATTAACGCCTGTTAGCGAAAGTTCGGCTAGTGTGTTCTCGCCGCGCTGTTCAGAACGCGCGCGATTGGCTGTCGTGTTCCGCGCGGTACCAGCCGCCGTGTTTCGCGCCGTTAGTGTAATTGTTGTAGGATTTAAGAGAATTTTCGCGTTCTGCCTATTCGTTTTCGCCAACTCTTCATCTTTTTCGTTCTTTTCTTGCTTTGACTTATATTTTCTTTGTGTTTGGCTGTACTCCATCTCAATTATACGCTTTAATATATATTATTTCTATCTGTTATATCGGCCTGATTTTATTTGGTTTCTCGCCTACCCGTCTCCTCCCGTAAAAGAGCCTCTCCGTCCCTGTCTCCACTATCCCGCCCCTCTACCGGTTAGAGGAGCTAGCTGGCCGCGTGCGAACGACGATTTCGTGCTTTGGTATGACAAGCTATCGCGTGGTGTAAATCCGCGTTTGGTGTACCCGGCGACGCGACCGGTATAATCGCGTCTGGCGCCTAATTTCGTGATTTGGTGTGAACATCTTTATCGGTTCGTTCGTCGCTCACGCGCGTGCTTCGCGCGTAATTCCTTTGTTTGATCGCGTATTTCGCCGCTGCTCTCCGGCGTCAGGAAAATACGTGACAATACATAAAAAATCTGGAAGAAGAGATGGAAAAAGGGCAGGTTAGAGGAGTCGTAGTAAGCAAAGAAAAAATCTGGACTATAACATACGCAGACAACATCGTTTTGTTGGCAAAGAGAGAAACGAAAAAGTTGAGCTCAAGCTCAGATAAATCAAGAGTACTGGTTTTCGAAAATGGAAGAGGAAGAAAAAGGAAAAGAAAATAGAAATGGAAAGAAGAAAACATAGAGGAAGTCAAGGAGATAAGATATCTTGGCTACATGCTGCAAAAAACGGAGGCGCGGAGAAACATACAAGGGAAAGACTGCAAAGAGTAACAATAGCAATAAAAAGAATATGAACATAAGAGAAAAAATATTCAAAAAAGATTATACAAGAATAAAAATGTTTGAAACACTAGTAGGAAGCGTGGCCCTATACAGGGCAGAAGTGTGGGGCTGGAGAGACGAAAAAACGCTAAACGGAATAAAAAGGAAATACGCAAAATGAATATTAAATCTGGACAAAGAAACACCAAACTATATACTGCTGGAGGAGACAAAAATGGAAAAGATCAGAATACAGGCGATCAAAAAGCACTCAAATATGAAAAAAAGCGAGACAATCAGAGAAGAGAATTAGTAAAAAAATGCATAAGGGATCTGAAAAAGAGACGGCCAGAAGCGGAAGAAGGAAGATGGGAACAAAAAAGAAAAGAGGTATGAGGAGGCAGAAATTAACAATTAAGAAAGGAACAATTAAGGAAAGAACAATTAAGAAAGGAAAGAGAGATAGAAAATGAAAAAATAAGAGAACATCCTGAAAGAATTAAAAACTAGAGAGAACAGAAGAAAATAAACGAATCCAGATATAACATTGACTACAAAGCGATTATACCAAAAGAAAGGCCGAAATACCTGGAAAAGAGGATGAAGAGGAAAGACAGGTGTCTGATAGCAAGATACAGATGCGGGAATGAGACAAGAGGCAGTCATTACTGAAGAGAGGAAGCAGAAAAAAGATGTATAATTTGCAAAAAAGAAGAAGAGAGTTTGTACCATATAATAAAAGAATGCAAAGCAACAAAGAGTGAAATGACGTTAGAAGAGCTCATAGGAGAAAAAGGAAAGGGGCTACAAACGATGAAAAGAATTGAAAAAGTGAGGATAAAGATGACCAGAAAAGAGAAAAAAGAGAGAGAAAACAGCAAAAAGAAAAAAGCAAAAAAAGTTAAATTACACCAAAGACAAATTGGCAACTGCAATGTAGATTCATCTGTAAGGTTATGATCAATTAACCAAAGACCAAAGTTTAGTAGCTGCATATGCATCCAACGACAATGCTAAGATCAAGGACCAAAGTCTAATGCTAGCAAAAACAGAAACTATAGAGTCAATTTCAACGACAAAGTCAATTTTTAAGTCTAATTCTGATGTACTTTTGTTTGTTTTTAACCCTTAAACACACCGATCCCGTAAAATACGTAAATACATTTTCGGGTCTGGGAGACTTTTTCAACTTTAAGAAGTTATAACTTTGATTCCAATCAACATTTTTCAACAATCTTTTTTTTTCACATAAAAGTTTAGAATCTCAGAAATGTGATTGCATAATCAACATTGTCGAAAAATGATTTATTGTTAATCTATAAAAGAAAAACCATTAAGCAAAAATGAGAAATTGTTCAAAAATCCAGTTCTCTTTGAAAAAATCATATCTCCACAACAAAAAATTTTCGGAGACTTTTAAATATGGCATTTTAAAGTTAAAAAGTCATACTTTCAAAAAAAATTATGTCACTGCCATTTCTATTAAAAAATATACTTACGTAATAAGGCAGATATGAGGTATTTTTGATAAACTCAAGATGTCTAAAATTGAAAATTATTAGGAGTATAAATAAGTTTCCGCCGTTTTTTATCAAAAATTGGGCATTTATTGTGAAAGAACGGTACCTAATGTTTTATTCAAAGTGTTGTCCATCGCTAGCCACTACTTTTTCCCATCTTTCTGGCAGCATACAGATACCGCGTCGGAAGAATGCTTCATCTTTTGAAGCTATCCACAAATCGACTCAATTTTTTGTATCTTCATATGATGTGAAGTGTTGCTCAGACAGGCCATGCGCCATCGATCGAAACAGGTAGTAATCAGAAGGAGCAATGTCTGGTGAATACGGCGGGTGGGGTAAAACTTCCCAATTGAGTGTTTCCAGGTAGGTTTTGACCGGCGCCGCAACATGTGGACGAGCATTATCATGCAGAAGAATAACTTTGTCGTGTCTGGAGTAGTAGTGAGCACGTTTTTCCTTGAGTACTCGGCTCAATCTCATCAACTGTGTTCGGTAGAGAGCCCCAATAATGGTTTCATTCGGTTTGAGCAACTCATAATACACGACACCAAGCTGATCACACCAAATACACAACATGAGCTTTTTTCCATGAATGTTCAGCTTGGCTGTCGATGTTGAAGCATGGCTAGGTGGTCCCCATGATTTCTTCTTCTTTGGGTTATCGTAGTGGATCCATTTTTCATCACCACTGACTATACGATGGAAAAAATCCTTTCGTTTATGCCTGGCAAGCAGCATTTCACATGTGAAAAATCGGCGTGAAAATTCAACGTTTCTCGGCTTCAGTTCATATGGAACCCAGTTTCCTTGTTTTTGAATCATTCCCAATGATTTTAAGCGATGTGAAATTGCTGGTTGAGTCACTTCTAATGTAAGTGCAAGTGCTTCTTGCGTTTGGCACGAATTTCATCTAATAATGTTTCCAATTCCGCGTCTTCGTACACTTTCGGCCTTCCGCTACGTTCTTTGTCTTCGACGTCAAATTCACCGTTCTTAAACTTGTGAAACCACTCACGGCAACTTCTCTCACTTAAGGCCTCACCATATGCTTCTACAAGCAATCGATGCGCCTCGGCTGCAAATTTCTTCAAATTAAAGAAGTAAATCAAAAGCTCCCGCAAATGACGCTTATTCGGCTCAAAACTCGACATTTTCGCACGAAAAAAGATATATGATGCTGATACAAAATCGCTAATATTTTAAGGTTATGTTGTTGCCAGATGTCCAACCTTACGATATAACGTTTTACAACAGACAATTTCAACCATAACATACTAGTGGCGCCATTTTTTGTGAAACGGCGGAAACTTATTTATACTCCTAATAATGTGTTTCATAATATATTTCGGATTCTACGCAGAAGTCCTCTTTTTCACGGCATTATAGTATTTTAATTTTAAACAGAATAATTTATACAAATAGACCTGTTTGGACGTGTTTTGTCCAATTTTTTTACATAGGATTACTCACAAAAAAGTTTCACTCACACACTATATGGGTCGCATTAACCCTAATAAAACTTTGCTGCCGTGCCGTTCAAATTCTAGTTGACCAAAAAAGTTGATCAACCATATCACTCGAAAGAGGAAATTTCAAACTTTTTTTACGTCTTGGTCCAAACCTCCTATCTCATTCCGTCTTCACACAGCAAACGTTCGAAACTTCATATGGGGTCTCTCAGACCCACTTATGTGTTTAAGGGTTAATTTAATCTAATTTAGAGATAATTTTGATTAAGATTTTGATTTTAATTATAATCTTAAATTAAAGTATAAATTGAGTATAATCTAAAAACTGATATTTGTGTAGGATAAACCAAAGCAATTTAATTGATAGAAAAAAGTGTTAAAGTAAGGATTAAGTGTTAAGAACTATATGTGAATGTATACTAAAAAAAATGTAACTGGAAGCTTAAACCGCAAGGCAAATAGATTAAATAAATAAATAATAAATAAAACAAAATTGATCGGTAATCCAACCAATCAAGGTAAGATTGATCGGTGAGCTAATCAATCAAAAAAGATTAATCGGTGATTCTGTCAGTCAAGACAAGATCGGAAAAGATCCAGCTAGTTAAGGCAAGATTTTGAGAATTTTCTATCGGAATAAGTGTTCAGCAATTCCTCCTTCATTCTAAATACATAATTAAATTCGACGTTCAGAATTTCGAGCAGTTTCCAAAAGGACATTCCTAGAAATAATATTGCAACAATTTCTTATACGGTCTATCATATTGTCTTTAGTTGTAAGTATTTCTGTGTAAACCACAGTTTTTATAAATCCCCATAAGAAAAAATCGGGACTTGTCAGATCCAAAGATCTGGAGCACCATTGAACATGTCCTCCAAGTCCAATAAACTTACTTGGGAAGAGACGGTGTAGAAACTATCGGACTCTCCGACTCCTGTGAGTTAATGCGCCATCAAGTTCGAACCACATGTGTTATCTTGTTACCAGATCTACGTCTTACAAAAGGACTGGCAATTCATGTTCACGGAAATGCAAGTAATTCGCTGAGTTAATGTTTCCGTCAAAAAAGAAGGGTCCAATTAAATAACTATTTACAATACCACACCATACTACAAGACTCCAGCGATGGTGATCAATTAAACAATGCTAATATGAGTTATCAAAAGATCAATTGTTGTGTCGGTTTAGTTGGCCTGTATTATGGAAAGTAGCTTCATCTGAGAACATAACAAATCTAAAAAATTGTTGATCCTGCCGCAACATAGCCTGAACCCAATTACAAAGTTCAAGTCTTCGACGATAATCATTGCATGTTAATGCATGAGTCAATGTTACGTGATATGGATGAAATATACGCAAGGCCAAAAATCTCTGAGCTGTGCTTGAAATGACAAATTATTTTTCAATATCTCGTAGTAAAATGTGTGGATTCAAATGCACCACAGCTAACACAAGAAAGATTCGGGGGTCATCGTGCTCAGGGACACTGATACGACGTCATTGTTTCCATACATTAGGACGCTAGCTTTCATGTCTTTCAATATCGGCACTTATTCAATCATTAGGATGACATTTATCAGAAAAACGATTATGATACATTCAAACTGTTGCACAATAATTGCGACATTCTCCAAGATCTAAGAGAATATCAACAATTTCGTTCCCTGTAGTCTGACATTGCTGAAGTTACAAAATAAACACAGAATTTTTTTTAAGTGGAATTTTCACTGAATTTTTAATTAAATGTACAATTACATATGTACAATATCATTCGTGCTGTTGGAAGAGAGAGTCCAGATTCAATTTGGAGAAATATTATAACTCCCATGGATTATCACTGAGGTAACAATATTAGTTATCTGAATGGTAACCCCGTATTTCGACAGCGGGAATAAGAAGACAAATTTTACGTTCAGATATGTAATTAACTTCTTCATTACAACAAAACAAACACCTGGGCAATCTCCACGTGGCACCTTGAGTAATGTTAATGCCGGCGGTACTGTCAAACCTTGTAACTCAAAAAATACTTAACGACAAAACATTTATTTATAGCGTTTTGAAAAGATCTCAAGATAAGCTACAAGCATATGCAATAAAAAGTAAGCAGTTCCATTAAAAAAAATTGAAGGTGCCCTTCACGTAACCTTCAAGCAACTATTCAAGGTCAAATTAATAACACCATCTTATGTCCTCCTTCATACAACTTTTGTCTGAAACATTTTTGCTAAAAATGCTTCATTGAAAAAGGTTTGTTTTTTAAAATGATACACCCTGTATATACATACAGGGTGATTATTATGAATGTTCCCACGTTTTACCTTAAAAGCATTACGTACCGACAGCACTTGTAATATACTAAGCGCTCGTTAAATGACAGCTGCTTCAGTTGGCACGCGCTCGCGGTCCAAGCAGTG
Organism: Solenopsis invicta; assembly: GCF_016802725.1. Classification (NCBI taxonomy): domain Eukaryota; kingdom Metazoa; phylum Arthropoda; class Insecta; order Hymenoptera; family Formicidae; genus Solenopsis; species Solenopsis invicta. Next base: position 11,273,672 of record NC_052679.1, read on the forward strand.
CCGAGTGATACGTACAGGCCTCTGCTAAAAAAATTTTTCTCAGATTACTTTTACATAATTTTTCAGAATTTTTATAAGAATTGAAATACTTTTCATAAATAATTAGAATTACTTGGTGTACATCTTCTCTTTGAACTTTTCATACGTAAATTCTGAAATGTTCTGAGATTTTCCATCCAAAAATTTTTATAAAATTCTCTTAACTATTTTAAATTTTATAACATTTATCTGAAATTATAGAACAAAAATAATAAAAATCTTAGGATACTTCATAGTTAACACATTTAAACATTTTGAAAAAAGATGTAGACGTTCTAAGTATTCATGAAAAGTATTTCAATTCTTATAAAAAAATCTGAACAAACTATAAAATTATACAGATATTTTGAAAAATTATATAAAAGTAATCTAAGAAAAATTTTTCAACAGGGGTCTATACGATACGTATCACTCGGTGCTGCTCGAGCCGTGAGCGCATGTCGGCCAAAGCAACTGTCATCTAACAAGCGCTTAGTATATTACAAGTGCTGTCAGTATGTAATGCTCTTAGGATAAAACATGGGGACATTAATAATTATCCTGTATATACAGGATGTCAGAAAATATTTCCTTATGCTCCCATGAGTTGATAAAAAAAGTCAAACTGAGAAGGAAAGTCCTTTACCATTTTTCAAAATTCGTAATAGTTACCAAGATAAAAATTAGTAAAGTCAGCAAATAAGTACGTACTTTCCCTACTCACCACTCACCGCACGCGGTCGCTAATCTAGTAGCAGTCGCGGCAAGCGGCACGGTGAGGAGGGAGAAGCAGCATTGTCTACCGGCCAGCAGCGTAAGATTCCCGCTCTGAGCTGCTCGTTCCCTCGCCGCGCCGCCTGTTCCTGGCTAGGCAACCGCTAGGCGGTCTCCACGCGTGTTGAATAAGGGAAGTATGCGCTCATTCGCCGACTTTACTAATTTTTTATTTCGGTTACAAATTTTGAAAAATGGTACAGGACTTTTCTGCTCAGTTTAACTTGCTCTATCAACCGACGAGACCACGGGCAAATTCTTCTTGACACCCTGCATAATATGTTTTATTAAATGATAAATATAATTAAATAAATACATTATTAAATACGAGGTGTGTTCAAAAAGTATCGCGAATTTTGTGTTTTTTCAAAAATTATTTATTTATTCATGAATATCTATTTTGTCCCCTTCAAAGTAATCCCCATGAGATATTATACACTTGTGTCAACGGTTTTTCCAATCTTCGAAGCACTTCAAAAAATCATTTTTTTTTATCTTGTTCAGCTCCTCCTTCGATGCCGTCTTTATCTCGTCAAGCGTAACGTCGTCCTTTCATGGGCCTCTTCAGTTTAGGGAACAAGAAAAAGTCACAGGGGGCCAGATCTGGGGAATACGGTGGCTGCGGCATCATTAGTGTGTTGTTTTTGGCCAAAAAGTCGCGCACAAGCAACGATGTGTGAGCAGGGGCGTTATCGTGGTGCAAAAGCCAATTTTTGTTCTTCCACAAATCCGGGCGTTTCTGGCGGATTGCTTCGCGCAAATTGCGCATAACTTGCAGGTAATATTCCTTATTGACCGTTCTACCCTGTGGCAAGAACTCATGATGCACCACGCCCCTGCAATCGAAGAAAACTGTCAGCAAAACTTTCACATTCGACCGAACTTGGCGCGCTTTTTTCGGTCTTGGTTCGTGCGGCAGCTTCCATTGAGATGATTGAGCTTTGGTTTCCACGTCATAACCATAAATCCACGATTCGTCACCAGTTATGACCCTCTGGAGCAAATTTGGGTCGTCGCGGACAGAGTCCAACATCTCATTAGCAATGTTCATGCGATGCTGTTTTTGGTCGCAATTGAGCAATTTTGGTACGAATTTCGCGGCGACCCGTCTCATGCCCAAATCATTGATAAAAATCGAATGGCACGAGCCAATCGATATGTTTAGGTCCTCAGCAACTTCTCTAACGGTGATTCGACGATTGGCCAATACCATTTTCTCCACTTCATTAATTTTTTCGTCTGTTGTTGAAGTGCTCGGGCGTCCGGCACGCTCTTCGTCGTTCACATCTTCTCGGCCTTCTGAGAACATTTTGTACCACCGATAAACGTTGCTTCGGTCCAAGGTAGCTTCTCCGTATGCCACAGTCAACATTCGGAATGCATCCGCGCACTTAATTTCGTTTTTCACACAAAATTTGATACAGGTTCTTTGATCCATTTTTTTGAATAGGTAAAAATCGAAGACGATCCAAAACACGTGCAAGCAAAGCAGCTGTCAACAATTAAGTGAACATTCAAAATGGCCGAGCTTGTCGGCATAAGTGAGAGACATGAGTACCAACATAACGCCACAAAAAGATCGAAATTCGAATATACGTAACCCGCGAAAATTCAAAATTCGCGATACTTTTTGAACACACCTCGTATACAAGATATATTAGATATATGATTCAGTATTAAATATATTAAGTTTATCATCAATATTTAATTAATATAAGGTACCCGAGTCGAATAAGGCCCACCTACCTTATTTTATTTTTTATAAATTTTATTTACAAAAATATTAAAATAAACTAAATAAGAATAAAATGTTTATTTCAACCACTTGCCAAAATAAAATTATCATCTATATAAAACATTTTTAAGTAAACAAAAAAGAAAACTCTTTTTTAAACTCTGACGTTGGGCCTTATTAAATTCTTGTGCTTTTAATAAGGCCCAAATTAAAAATAAATTGAAAATAACAAGGAATTAAACAAATTTTCCAACTCACTGTTAAAATAATTATTAATCACAAATATGAAATCCTTTAAAATCTATTTTACTGTAAAACACTACAATTATTTTTAATTTTGTCTATAATTAATATTTTAACTTTAAGACATTTTGGCTATTTTAGTGCAATTTTAGCTTATAGAATTCTCTGTTGCAAGCCACATAATAAATAAATAACAATGGCTATAACAATAAATGTATAAGTGGGTCTTATTTAATAATACAATATTTATAAAAAAGTATACTTATTCCAAAAAATCAATATATATATTTATTTTGTTCTACAGTTAGAAAGTTAAATAATATTATAATTATGTTGTAATAAATCATAAAATAATGTATACTTATTAAATTTACAACAAATTTTTATAAAAACGGCTGATTTTCCCACTTTGTTACAAGCTTTTGTTGCACTGAATAAACGTGTTGCTACCGGTATTAATTCCCTAGTCCCTCCTTATCTACTTCCTATGACACATCTTTTAAGCATATATTTTAAACATAAAGCGCATTTTTAAATAGTAAATTTTTAAATGGGCCTTATTTAGTACTGGGCCTTATTCGGCTCAGGTACATTATTATATGTATTAAATTCAATATTAATATTTAATACGTATTACATATTAAGTTATCTTATAATATACATATATATTGAATATCATATTATTTTCTTATATACTAGAATCACCTGCGAAAGCTTTATCATTCGTCGATCGTACATTCGTACATAAGCATCGTTAGCGCCAATGGCTATCAGTTCGGGTCTCCTCGGGTTTACGGCGATGCACTTGCCTTCAGCATAGCAACCCGTATGATACACCAGATTCACAAGCACGCTGTGGTCATTGCTCTTGCAAACGTGCGGTGTGCGAATGTCGTATTGCAGGAAAAGACCGTCCTCACCCGCGCTCCAAAATAAAAACGGTATACTGGGAACGGTGGCGATACGCTTAATGCGTTGCTTATGACATTTACATGTGAATATTGGTTCGGAGAGCGTAAGATCGTGCACCCGAATCCTGCAATCCGCCGCACCTGACACCAGTATACTGTCATTTGATTTTGGCATAAACTAAAAGCAAATATAAATAATATCAAAACAAATATCTCAAACAAAATCTTTAAAATAATGTATTTTATAGTAAGTTCTTCAGCTTTAGAAAAGTTCGTATTTTTATTCATATACAATTTCTTAACACAAGAACTATTGACATTGCCTCTTTCAAAACAATAAATAATAAAAAAGATTTAAGCAATAAAAACTATAATTTAATATTTAAAAATATCGTCTTTATAATGTTGATAAATATTTATGTGGAAAAAATCGAAGAATTTATATTAACACAGACAAATTTCAGAAGAAGAATAGAAACGTCTTGTGTTTTCAATTTTGAAAAACGTTTCTGTAAGATTTCGATACACTGAAAACGACTGTGTTGTCCGTTTTTTCTTCCATCACGTTCTATTTTTTAAATGAGCGCATAAACAATTATTACGTAACAAATTTTTTCTGAAAATAATTTATTATGTTCTTCCAGTTAAAGGAAAAATAAAAATAAGATCTAATGTACGGCATTTAACTTAAAACTGTTCCCACAATACTGAAAATATTTGTTTGATGCTATATAAAAATTTTTTATGCAAATAAAAAATTTATTAAATTGTAAAAAACGGGAAAAAGTAATAAATTTTGAAATATAAAACCAAATAATTCAAAAGAAAAAAAAAACAAAAAATATTTGATTGTTTAGACTTTAACTGTATACTATAGATTAAATCCTTTTTTGAAAAAGTAATTTCTAATTATACATATGTTAAAAAATTATTGAATTTAAAGCGCCAAAGATGCAACCCGTTCATAATCTATAGTGGGCGATATCTTCTCAAGTTTGACGTACAGCCATCAAATAACATTCAAAAAGTTATAAAATTATGTAAGAGTATAGAGGGCATGTAGGGAATCGATAAACTATTATAACAAAAAAGTCTTTTAGAGATATACTTTTTTTGCTTTGTTTTGAAAAAAATCACACAAAAAACGAAACATTACTTGTTCATATACATTTATTTATTCACATTGTCACTTAATGTAGACATTGTTCAAAATGTGCGCAATAACTCAACGTTCTTCTGTTTGAAAATCGGCGCGCAAAATCTTTCGCACTGCCTCTGAAATATTATCGTCACTAAAATCATACACAAAAACAAAAATATTGTGTACAATTTATTCTGTTTTATGGTAAAAACTTTCGTTTTTGTCATTTCTGCCTTTCTCCTATAAATTTATTATTTATCAGAAACCATCAAGTAAATTTCTGTCACAATATGCCGTGTATATATTCTAACGTTAAATATGCTGATATAACTTTGTGTACGGTTTCTGCGACGGTAATGCGTTGCGGCGCAATATATATAAAAAAAAAAAAAGTGCTAAATCAGGGAGTCATTACACTGACTTTTAATAAATTGCAAAATATCACTTTCAATTCATCAAGACCCGTTGTTAACAGCAAAGTTAACAGCAAGTAGAAAATCGTGTTCTGCTTTACTTTAATAACAATCCTGAGACCAGCGTTTGGAAAGCATCAGCTGCATTACAAATGCCATGGCAATCTGACAAATTTGGAACAATATCTACATTACACATAATACATTAACCCTTAAACACACCGATCCTGTAAAATACGGAAACACATTTTTGAGTCTGGGAGACTTTTTCAACTTTGAGAAACTATAACTTTGATTACAATCAATATTTTTCTATGATTTTTTTTTTAAACAAAAGTTCAAAATCTCAGAAGTGTGACTGCACAATCGGCATTGCCGAAAAATAATTTATTGTGAAGTTATAAAAGAAAAATCATTAAGCAAAAATGAGAAATTGGTCAAAAATCCACTTTTCCTTCAAAACATCATATCTTCGCATCAAAAAACGTTTAAGGACTTTCAAATACGGCGTTTTAAAGCTAAAGAGGCACACTTTCAAAATAAAATTTGGCAAAGTCATTCCTTTCAAAAAGTATAATTATGTAACATGGAGAACATAAATTATTTTTGGGCATCTAAAAATCCACTTAAAAAAAAATCATATCTTTGCAACAAAAAACTTTGAAGAACTTTACAATATGGTGTTTTAAAGCTAAAGATTCATACTTTCAATAAAAAATTATATTATTGTCATTTCTATTAAAAAATGTACTTATGTAACAAGGCGACTATGAAGTATTTTTGATTAAATCGTGTTTAAAATTGAAAATGGATGTGTTTCATAATATATTTTGGAAAAACTCCCTTTTCTACAGCATTTTATAACATTCCAACTTTAGACAAAGTATATGCAAGTAACATCCGCAAACCTGTTCAAACGTATTTTGTCCAGCTTTTTTATGTAAAATACTCATAAAAAAAGTTTCACTTATACACTATATGGGTCGCATTGACCCTAACAAAACTTTGCTACCGTGCCGTTCGAATTCTAGTTGACCAAAAAAGTTGATCAACCATATCAATCAAAAAAGGAAATTTTAAACTTTTTTTACGTCTTGGTCCGAACCTCCTATCTCATTCCGTCTTCACATAGCAAGCGTTCAAAACTTCATATGGGGTCTCTCAGACCTACTTAAGGATTAATCAAGTAAATAAATAAGTGTAAAAGAATAAATAATATCTGTATTTCTGATCCCCTCAGGGTTACAGTTCATATTACAATTTCACTTACATTACTACGAAAGAGTAGGTAGAGCAGCAATAGTGAAGCTTAAGCTATGGCGATTAGCATATGCGATATTGTGCTGATAACAAAAAATATAGAAAAAATGCGAGATATGAGTACGTTTAAACGTTTTCTGCATAACATTGAAAAAGTACAAACGTTTAAATGATTAGGTTTTGTATTAAATAATAGTACATTATGCAACATGGAGCCAAATTTTGCCGTTCTCGACTGAGAACGATATTTTCATCGTCTAAAGTCGAGAACGCGCTCGGCTCCATGTTGCATACGATATTTTATGCAAAAGAAGTATGTTTTTTGCGGCATTCCAAGCAAAACAAGCAAGTGGCGTTTTGCTGTGACTGTCTGTTATAGGTTATGAAAGATCAGTGTACTCCCTTCGCTACTACTACCCCCCATGCATTTCAACCCTACGCTCAGTGCATGCGCCACGAAACGTTCACAGTTTTTTGATAAAAGTGCGCATGCGCACTTTACGGAAATGTCGATTTTGCTGTACATGGACGGCAATATCCCCAACCTCAAAGATTGCCCATTTACGGCCATGTTACCAACTGTTCTGGAATGTCACGAAAAACATGCTTCCTTTGCATAAAGGTAATTTTAAGGAACGTATTAAGGAGTTACGTGGAAAAGAAAAAATAGCAGCAAAGGAATTATGAGATCTGGGAGAGTGTGTAGAAATAATCTCAAAAAAAGATGGATTGTGTTTAAGTATTTAATTCAAATTGTAATGGCTTATGGAATGGAAATACGGAGATGGGATAAGAAATTAGAAAAAATAATAACAAATTCTAAAAGAGGTATGTTTAGAATAGATTTTTTTATACAACTATGTTATAACAAGATAATTGAAGATGGATAAAGTAAGGAAATGAGAGCCAAGTGATGCGAGGGTAGAATTAGTGAGGATAGAATAAGTGGAAAGACAAATGCGGAAAAGAAAGAGAGCAATACTATAATAGGAATGGATGGGGAATAAAGACACTGGAGGTAAGAGAGATTAAAGGAGAAAATTTTGAGTTAGAGTTAATAAGAAGAAACAGGGAGATACAAAGACAATGGAAAGATAATAAGATTGAAAAGTCAAAATATAATGAGAGATAGGAGGATAGGAATCAAAGATAGAGAGCCCAGATATCTGAAAAAAGAAAATATTATACAAGATACAAGTAGGAGGCAGGAAGTAAGAGCACTGATCAAATTAAAATGTGGAAACTTAAAGCAGGCTAATAAATATTGGTTAGAAAAAAAACAATAGATGTGTATATTTTGTGAAAAAGAAAAGGAATGATTCATGGACTTCGAAAAGTATAAGAATAGAATTATAGTGAAAATACACTACTCAAAAAAAAAAAAAAAATAGGGAACACTTTCCAAACACCAAAAATTAGGCTATTTTCAAATGACTGTAACTCGATGAAAAATCATCATAGAAAAATCATCATAAAAAATAAAAAAAAACATTTTAAAGCTTGAAGTTTCAACTTTAATCAACAGACTTTCAAAGTTCTTTTAACTTCCTTTTCTTATGCAGTAAAGAACTGCGCCTTTTCTAGCTGCAGTTCTCAAGGAAATTTCCTGTTTCGGCACTTGTTCTTGAGTCAAGAATATTTGAGGAGATATATCAAATTCAGATCTGAAAAAAATATTAATGTAACATATTTTCTGAATTATTAATCGGCTTGGAAATGTGCTAAAGAAGCACACTTGTTTTGTTCCTTAAAATTTCGTATCTTTAACACTTTGCAACTCAACAAATTTTTTTTAAACAATTCAAGAAAAACTTCATAAACTACAACATTTTGCCTACAAAATGCTTTTTAAAAAACTTCTCTACAATTTTTTTTACCTAGTTACGCAACTTTAAAGCTAAATCTGCATTTTTTACAAATAATGTCCGTAAAAAAATCATCGTAGACAAAAAATTAAAAAAGCATGTTAAAACTCGAAGTTTCAGCTTTAATATGCTATCAATAGTTTTTAAAAATTTTCTCAATTTCTCAGTACTATGCCCCCCCAAAAAATACACTGTTTTTTCCTTAAAATTACGTATTTTTGACAGCCTGTAGTTCAATAAAAAAATTTTTTCTCGACAAATTCAATGCAAGTACCATAAAGTATGACATTTTCTCAAAATGCTTTTTTTTTAATTTTCTTATGATTTTTTTTTAACCGAGTTACAAGACTTTGAAGAAACACTTTTTACAGCACATTTTTCCAAAAAATAACGTTTACCATGTAATACGAGCCTAGAATTGCCGATTAGAATAATACTTACATAAGTACTAAAAATATACGAGTAAATTATACTCAAAACTTTAACGCATTTTTCTCGAAACTATGTTTTTCAAGCTGGTGACCACAATTTCAAACAAATTAATGAACCAATTGAATTCGCCTTTTACTTACATATTCAAAACACTTCTTTCTATCGTTGAAACTAGCGAAATTAAATTATATTACAGGGTTAATTTTTTTTACGTTAAACTTTCAAAATTTTGAGTGAATTTTTATCATTTATTTTTACAAGCATAATAATTATTTTAAAAATAGTTCGATTTTAATCATTCTAGTCCCGACGATAGTCAAACATCGGTAAATTAAGAATCTTTTTGGATTTCTTGTTTCGGATAACTGAGGGTTAAGATTTTATGGTCTTCATAAGACGATGCGCGCTCGGACACGTCGCGCAAAAATGTTATAATTATTACAATTTTTGTTATTTTTACTTGTAAAAAATCCTAATTAACAACAAAATAGATGAATATGTGTGCAAAATTTCAAATCAATCGTTCATATATTTTCCGTTAAAAAAAATCATAAAAATAGGCATTTTTTGATCCTCCAAAAGGTACTGCCCTCTTAAGTTATTTATGTTTTAGAAAAATCGAGAAATTATTCTACGAATTAGTTTTCTATAATTTCTGACTGGAAGCATTGCTAATCAAACACTTTGAAGTAAAATGTGTTTATTATAATAAAAAAATAAAATACATGTACAAATTTTTACCGCATTGAATAAAATGTTATAACTTCCGTAATTTTTCATATTTTTAATAAAAATTTAAGGGTTAATTCTTAAAAGTATGTACTTTCATAAAATGCAATTTTAAAAAATCAATTTTTTTTTACCCTCAAGAGGTTCTGCCCCCTTAATGCAAATAAAAATAAATATTAAAATATGAGAAACAATTGACATTTCGAATTATTACAACTATTTATATAGATAAGATTTTAATTGCGTTTTGAAACACGCACAAAACTCCATGCCACAAAACGTATCTTATGACTCCACACAAAACGAAGCCAAGCTTTCTGCGCGGCGGTAGTTGGCCTAATAGCCAATCACAGTTGGATAGAGTTTATCTTTCTTCGCGCAGCAAAAGATATAATTGGTTACCGCACCAATTTCGGCCGCGCGACAAGCCTTGCCTCGTTTTGTGTGCCAAAGCCATCTCTGATAAAAGTAAATAAAAGACTAATCACTTCATGAGAAAAATGCGACAACTATTTTATAATTAAAATAGTGAATAAAGAATATAGAAGATCGGTAATAAGAAAACAAACTGCATTATCAATAATTTTTCAAAAAAAAAAAAAAAAAAATTTGGGGCACTCGGTGCCACGGCGCACCCGTTTAAGTATTTATTTAAAAAAAACTTACTTTGTAAATCAGTAACAGTATTGTAGAAAAAAACAGATTGACTTACTTTTACAGAAAAAATATTTCCGCGATGGCCCGAATGAAGTACAAGTTTTTTTTCATAACGAAAAGGGTCCCACAAAATAATGTCTTTATCATCTGATGCTGACGCAAGAACTCTGTATAAACAAAATATATCTTAATTATCGATAAAACCATTATTATACAACAAAAAAACGTGAGGTTACAATGAAATACGTACTGTCCAGTCTCATTCCATTCTAAACAATTGACACATCCCGAATGACCATTTAATTCCTTTTCTAAACCCAGACGTAATATTAAATTTTCGGTAACTTGTAGTTTTTGTAGAATCGTATGTGTCACCGAGTCCTATATTAAATATGTGACATCAGTATATACAATCACAAAGAATTAGTAAGTACAGTATCGCTCAAAAGTTTTAAAAAAACCGCTGACTCTTATTAGTCCGTTCTGTTATCAATTGTTTCAAAAAATGCTGTCTTTTGCAAAAAAAAACATTAACTAAACTACTTGCCAAATATATAAAAGGTAACTATACTTTATATGGCTTAGTATCCAATATGACCTACTTACTGTTTCTAAGTTATATGGTGGATTGAATCAAGAGGCGCGGTCGCGTCTCGTGCCAATTAAAAAAAAAAAAAGCGAAAAAGACCGACGCCTCTTTTACGCGAGTCAGCGAGTTCAAGCATAACAAGATTATCAGATCTCAGCAACGACTGAACCGATCAAGTTCAAAGTCGTCTCATTCGATAGCTTGGAAAAAATTGCATATATAAAAGTGTTTTTATTTTTTCTCTCCGTGCCGTACGAGCGGAGATATCGCGATGCAAATTCTAATCTCTACATTTTTCTGTAAGATACACGTCTCCTTGGTCGTCGCCCTCACGAAATCTCCCTTTCACATTTTCGACACAGTGTGGCGCTCGCTACTACACTATCAGCATCTATGCGACCATGTGATGCGCATTACGTGACCGCGATCATGATTGCGCGTATAACAGGCTTCTTAACCTGTAACCTGAATCGTCAATAATATCTCGGTTCGCGGGGCAAACAACACATTTTTCTGCCAAATTCTTTTGCGTGGTGCAAAAATGCGTTGAATAAGCCTATTATTAATGAATATGTGCAGTTAAAATATATATTTTGCATTAACTAGAGTCAATATTATTATATATTATACTCCTACGAATGCTACGTATAAAATTTTTCGAGTGTCATAAGAAGATATGATTTACAAAGTGCACATGAATATGGTAATGAAACAAGATTAATTAAATCGGATGCACCTTATTAAATCTATTTTTATCTTTCTATCTTTCTCCAATGCATATTTACCTTTCTCAGCAAAAATGTAGTTCGCTTTCTCAGGTTTGCCTCTAAGTCATACTTTTTTAATTCTAGTGTTAATGTAAATGTATATTTTTAATGAATTGACGTTTGAAACAAGTGTCAAATAATTGAATAAAGATATAAAAATGATTCCAATGCCTGGTGTACGTGTAATTTTACAAGTTGGATCTCAGGGGCCTCAACGCTGCGTGTACTTTCTGGTTTCAGAAATTTGTAATTGGATTAATTAATAAGTAAGGTAAGTACATTTTGAATCCTGTTTATTAAAAAAGTTAATAAAGTAAATGTAACTTTTACAATGTATATAGAGTTTACAGAAAACTAGTTAAAATAATACATAATATTAAATATGCTCGCTGTGTTACAAAATGAATTATCTTTTATGAGAAAAAATATCTTTTATAAGACGCTCAGAAATATTATTAAATATCAAGTAACAGCAAGATTAACACATATTATTTATTTACAATTAACATTTATTTTGTAACACAGCGAGCATATTTAATATCATGTATTATTTTAACTAATTTAGTGAACTCAATATATATTGTAAGAGCTACACTTAACTTTGTTAACTTTAATAAACAGGATTCAAAATACTTACCATACTTATTAATTAATCTAGTTATAAATTTCTAAAACCAGAGAGAATACGCAGCGTTGAGACTCAACTTGTAAAATTACACATATTTTTATATCTTTATTCAATCATTTGACACTTGTTTCAAACGTCAATTCATTCAAAATATACATTTACATTATGCTAGAGTTAAAAAAATATGACTTAGAGGTAGACCTGAGAAAAAGCAAACCACATTTTTGCTGGGAAAAATATGCATTGGAGAAAGATAGAAAGATAAAAATAAATTTAATAAGACTCATGCAATCTAATTAGCTATGTTTCATTATCATATTCATATGCACTTTGTCAATCATATCTTATGACACTTGAAAAATTTTATATGTAGCATTCGTAGGAGTATAATATAATATTGACTCTAATTAATGCAAAATATATATTTTTAACTGCACATATTTATTAATAATACACTTATTCAACACGTTTTTGTACAAGACAAACAAATTCGGCTGAAAAAAGTGCATAATATATAATCTTGTCTATACAAGAGACATATTATTTATTGTGGATAGGAGTTGAGGTTAATTATATTCATGTAAGCAGTTTTTGATTTGCTTGGTATATATGTGTGTACACACACACACACACGCGCGCGCGCGCGCGCGCACACGCGCGCACACACACGTACACGCCCACGCCCACGCACGCGCGCACGCACACACATTATAATCTTACTTGTAAGTTGAAATCATGACATCACAAAAAATAAATATATTGCTTAACACTACAAAAACGCGTGATATCAGTACAAAATTACATCAGTACAAAAAAGTTTCAATGAAATATGTAACATTTAATCTCAAAGAATTAAACAGAAATGAGAATGTTTTATTAAAATAAAAAATTTTTAAACTACAAAACTTGGCGCTGCTGTTTTACATTTTATTTAGATTATAGTTAGACATTTAGCAGCGCCAATTTTTTGTAGTTTAAAAATTTTTTATTTTAATAAAACAATCTCATTTCTGTTTAATTCTTTGAGATTAAATGTTACATATTTCATTGAAACTTTTTTAAATTAAGTACAACCACTTAGGTTAAAACAGAAAAATGTTTCAATAAAAATACAGACAGTATCACTTAAATTTTATTTAAAAAGAAATTAAAGATACCGCTACTTGGGTTTTATTTAAAAAATAAATATACTATCACTTGCATTTTATTCGTTAAAAGTAGTACAACAGTTATTTCAAACAGCAATATATTCTCTTTATAATTGGCGCAATTTAAAGATTTCATACATTTTTTGGAAAAAATACATTTAGGTTGGATTAAAAAATAGTACCACTTGAGTTTTTAAAGAAAATTATAGATAAGGTGCGCGCGCACACACATAAATTGGTACCTTTTTTTACCTTTTTTTGAAAATAAATAAAACGCTAGCATACCATATAAGCTGTCAATGTAACTTATTATATTTGCAATAGTTGATTACTCAGTATGTGTATTCTGTTGTTGATAGTGAAGTCAAAAGTAGAATTTTCTTCATTGTGTTTCTAAGAACTAGAAAATCTTGCTAAGAAGATAGGATCACAAAACTTATCACTTAATATGTGCTTAAAAGATTTTTCCAATAATTTTATATATTTTTAAATATTATTTATAATTTTAAAAATTTATAATTTTTAAAATTTCTGAACAGCTTTTATTTTGCGCAGCTCAGCATGAATTAAATAATTTAATTTGTTTAGAGAAAAAAGATTGTTATCGAGATCAATTTTTTCAATATCTTTTATATTCTCAAAAAATTTACTTTTGACAAACATTGCCTCAAAATCTTTCATTATACTTGTTAGAGAAAAATATAAAAAAAGAGCCATTGATTTCTTTGTTTGAAATTCAATCAAGAGTTATTCCAAAATATCAGCAATATGAAAAAAAAAATGTTAATTTACAATAGGTTTTATAAATTTATTATTGATAGCATCGAGAATTATTTTGTAAGTGAAAGTATTCATGCCTCTATCTTTTTCATCTTTTTTCAAATCTTCTACATATTTTTTTAAGTTATCAGTGATGTCAATACATCAATCAACTACTTATTTGTCATTTAGCTATCTAATATAAAACTTCAAAGGTAACAATATTGATTCCGAACAGAGTATAATCTGCTTTGCAAGAAGAAAGATGTTTTAAATGAATTATATTTAGCTCTTAAAAATTAAAAAATTTAACCTCAATTGCTCTACAACTCATTTTAAAACTGTTATTCATATGAGTGACACCCGTTTGGACACAGCTCGATTGGACACCAACCAATCATCTTAAATTATCTGTTAATGTTAAGAATTAGTTTCTCGCATTCCTCGCAAAATCGATTAACACGAATCGGGCAATTTTCATGTTCTATGCATTCGTTGCGAGTATAAACAAAAACATTTGAAATTTGTCTTGTCAATCTTATATGTAATGTTCTTCTGAGCAGACGTATTAAGAAATAAATTGTGAATTTTAAAACTTTCATTCCGTTTTATCCGTTATTTTCTCGTCCTCAAAGTATTTTAGCACTGTAATTCAACATTACCTAACCTAACCAACGGAAAAACTCTATGCATCGGCCGCTGTGAGTGGTGGTGTCCAATCGGTGCTGTGTCCAAACGGGATCCTCCCATTCATATCATAAAGTTAACATGAACTCATCGACATCAAAATAGGATTGTTTGTATCATTGTCGGAACAAAGAAAAATCTGTAAATCTTTAAAAACTTACAAATTTATCTCAAACAAGAACGCCTTCTACGGTCGCTAGATCTCCGTGCTTGTATTGTTTGTGTGATTTTATATACTTCACTTAAATTCAATGAAGGGAAAGAAAGGGTTAATATTAATTTCAGAGGGGGAAAGGATTAATATTAACTTCAATTTTAATAATACGTGATATTAATACATCTTGTTCAATTGTAGAGCTGTGTTATGACTGAAAAAATTTCGGCGCGCAGTTCATTAAATTTGAGGAAAGTATATAAAATTTCACAAACAATACAAGTACAGATATCTAGCTGCGACCGTAAAAAGCGCTCTTGTTTGAGTTATGTTCTTACAGTAACGGTCAAATATCTTTCTACTTTACAAGTTTATATTAAGCCCATCCATAAAAACTTCCAGCATTTGTTTTAAATTTAAGGCTTTTAATTCACTCTAAGAGGATTCTGAACTCTGTCCTGTTTTATCGATTAAACACAACAATTTTGTGACAACTTTTCGTATGTATTTCTTTCACAAATTTGGGAATACTAGTTTAGAATTAAAGTATATGCATTAATACATGTCTGCAGTATGGACTTTATACAAAGAACAAAACAAAGTTTAAAATTCAGATTTTATCATTTCTTAGATGAATATGGAGTACAGAGCTATGAAGTCGTGATATGTGCTTGTAAACTCTACAATATGTACTTACAAAATTGAAGTCTATAGATAACATTAGGAAACAACTTCAAGCTTTTAAAATTAGACTTACAAGACTTGTTAGACACCACATTCAATACAAAAAGTCTATACAAAAATTTCTCAGTATGTGTGCGTGCGATGTTGATGTAGTAGTATGTAATGACGTAAATATTGATATTTCATAAATACTAATATTCATAAACCATACGTATGTATTGTAAATTGTATGTGTGTAAATCGTTGTTCAGTCGTTGTTAAAATTCACGATACCAGTATCTCCTTAAAAACACATAAAAATGTTCTGCTATTAAATGGCCAAGAAAAACTAACATATCTCACACAGACATTTTGTTTGACATTTTACTCCAAAACCCAACTCCATTTGCTAAGATTGTAAGCTCTTGTTTAAACTTTCATCAAAATAAGTAATAAAATATTCATTTTCAATATTTTTCAACAAAATATAAAAATAAGGTGCCAAATTATAAACAATCACGTATGCAATTTTGAATCAACTTAATTTTAATTATATCATAAATAATATTATTTTATATTTAATCTATTATATATTTATATTTAATTACATTAAATTTGTTTTTTAATGTTTATTTTTAATAAAAATCAAAAATTATCTTGAAAGTTACAGTTGCAAAGCTGTTTTTTTTTTTGAAAAATTGCAGTCATTGGTTATATAATGTATAATCAAAGTCTCTTCTCTCATGCTCTTCATATATTTTTGAAACTAAACACAAAAATAAAAGTAACGGAAACTATAAATTATAAAAAAAACACAAAATAGAAAACGGCTTAATGGATTTTGACAAAATTTGCAGAGAAAATCTAGGATAAAAGAAAAAATAATTATGGCAATTTGACTCGGATATTATAATACTGCCCGGAACTAAGCTCTTATAGCAAGCTCTTATATAAAGTATTACTGCTCGATTCAATTGCAGCTTGGTATGGTATCATTATGTAAAAGTAAAATAATCTGGATGGACCACAACAACAATCCCGCCCTTCATTCATTTTTTATGTAATAACTTACAAACAAGGAACGTTTAGCAACCCAAAAATTCAAAAAATTCTGTGTACACATAGAGAAGTTCATTCATAAGACAAAAATATTTTTTGTTCCTGCTCAAATTTAGTTTTAGGGGATGAAACACCCTAAACAAGGATAAAGTGGTTCACTGTGCTGCACTGTGTCTTTCCGTGTGGAAAACGCCCAATATTAACTTAATAATATTAATAAACTTTGCACAATTCAATATTAATTCAATATTAAATTACGGAAAAGTGCACATCTTAAAACATTTGTTAACTTTTGTGATTTTTATTTATAACTAAAAATTTATTTTTAAATAATTTGTAACAAACCGCCTTTCCGCTTCCCCCTCGGACCGTCCACCGTTCCACGCTGTCCGGCCAAACACCCACTGGACAGCCGAACAACCGGCGCACGGCGCCGAAAACTTTCCAACCATCGTAGCGCGCGTAAACGCATCCGCGCGTCGAAAACATCTCCGCACGCACGCGCCTGAGAAGCGATCAAAGTGGCGGTCACTGCCGATCTCAAGCGGCGGGAATTCCCTCTCTGTTACCGAACCGTCCGTATCCCCGCACCGCCCCCCCCCCTCTCGAGATTCGGCTATATAAGCGCCGCCGCTTCCACGATCGAGGCTTCTTCTTATCCAAACCGTCCGTCCGCTGAAAAGTATTCCTTTCCGCTCCGATTAAAAATCAAGCGAACTTGATTTCTGCTGAGAGATCTCGGTGACGAGTATCCTATCCGCCTCCGTTTCTACGGGCTCAAGCGCCTTGGGTTCCACCGAGAGATCTCGGTAGACCGGAGAAATCACGAATCGACCTTCTCTCCGTCGGCACCAACTCACGATCTGGGGTGTGGAGTTCCGCGCCTCCACCAAGACATCTTGGCGTGAATCGTCGCCACCAACGCGGTATTAACCGCCACGCGTCGTGATCGTCTCGTACCGAAGTACAGCTGTACCGCGCGCGCGAGTTGTATCGTCACCAGGCCCGAGCGCCCGAGGCCGTGGCCTGGGGCAAGGCCAAGCCGACTTGTAAACAGGGATTCCGAGTTCGGAGAAATTCGTTTCGGAATCACCTGCATGTATATATCTCGCGATTATTCGTCCGTCCGCGCGTAGTTACCTCTTTCGTCCGTCCAAGCGTCATATTTTCCGTTTCGTCCGTCCGCGCGTAGAGATAAGTTCAACGTCACGTCCGTCCGAGCGTCACCTTCATCTGTCCGTCCGCGCGCCGCGTCCGCGAATACTTCACTGTATTTTGTGTTCAATAAACTGCGTTATTTTGTCATCATCGGACACAAATCTAGTTCTCTCGGCAACCTACCCGCGTCCTCGTCCACCGAAATAACACCGCGCGAAGTCAGGTCGTTACAAATTAATATATGTATACATTGTAATAATTTAATTTGAAATAATAATTTATACATTTATAATAGATTAAAAGGTATTAAAAAACAAAATTTTTAACATATATATTTAAATTCACAGTATTTATATATTATAACAAGAAATCAATGTACAAACAATAAATGTTTAATAAATATTTAAGAAATACTATTCGCCAGGGAGATAAGCACGATTGGCACTGTTTTTGACATTATTTACATATTTTGGAGGTATTAATACTTAAAAAACAAAAATCAAAATAATGTTAATTGGATGTTAAATTAAACAAATTTACTTATTATTTTTTAAATTATAAGAATACAAGAAATTAAATTTTGTCAAAAATATTAAGGTATAAAAGCATCTAATAATTCTACTAATCAAATAACAGTAAAGGTAAATAAATGAGTCTTTAACAAGCAGATTAAATGGTATGGCAATCAATACATATTTATTTTGAAGAAACAATATACATAAGTAACAACTTCAAAAACTTTTAAATTTTACCAGATTTAATATATATACCCAGTCGACACAGAGAATTCAAAAAGAATTCAGACTTATCTCATCATTCAAAATTCATTTTCAAATGCAAAAAGTACTCGTTTCAAAAAAAAAATTCTTTCTGCATTTCAAAATGAACTAAATTGATAAGTCTGATTTTTTAAAATTCTTTTTTAATCTGTGTGCCAATTAAATTTTACATATATACTGGGTATATATGTAAAATTTAAAAAACAAACGCGTTTTATTTTACTAAGCCTTCATTAGTAAGCTTATAAAAAAAACTAGTATAAAATTCAATAAATAATAGAATTTAACATTTATGGAATAGCATCTCGGATATCACCGCAAATTACACAGAAATGAACTCTAGATCCAAATATGAGATAAACACGCAAATACATAAAAATAAATGCATAAATATGTAACAAACCGCCTTCCCACACCGGCCAAACATCTGCCGGACGGCAAATATCGGCGCAAAGCGCCCAATAAACTTTTCAAGTTCAAACGAGCGAGTAAACGGACGCATCCGCGCGTCAAATATCTCCACGCACACGCGCTTTTGCTTCGTCGCCATCCTTTCTTCCTTCCTTAATTGGCCTCTGGATTTCGGTCTTCGCACAAAGATGCAAGTACCATATGTTTAAATTAAAATTATAAACAGGACTTGGGCCAATGTCCTGAATAATACCTTCAGTTCTTGTATTTAAATATTTTTCCGTTTTTCCCAATTTTTTCTTTGAACTCCTCGATTTTAAAATGTGATTCTCGTCCAGGTCCTCCTTTCTTTACGGAATCTGGGAATAAAAATAAACTTCCCCAATCTTCCAGATTTTCGTAAATTCCGTAGAAGCCTCTATTTCTTGATTTTTTTCCTTATCTGCCGGAGCCGAGCAACTTAACGTTCTTCAATTATCAATTTAAGGCATGTGATTCTTCTTTACTGATGTTACAAAATATTTCTTAATCTTCCATGTGCTTGCGGTCTTCTGGACTTCGTGTGAAAAGATAACAAAATAGCCGTTTCTGATAAGTCATCGAATCTCGTCAGTAAAACTCTCCAATTGCACTGTTTTCTCTGTCAAAGATTTTCCGTTGATACACGCCGTGACCACTCTCTATGATCCATGATTTATTAATATTGTTCACTTAATTCCTCCTGCGTCTGAGATCTTTACCTTACAGCGGTCAATCTGGATTCTAATACGGCTTCACCGTTCGACTGCTCAACACAAAGTCCTCCGTCACCGTCCGCTGCCACGCGCGCGCGCGCGCGTGATCCGTCTCAAAATACTCAAAAGTATTCGAGTGGCGGGGGATACTGCCTCCGTACCGGCTCCGACTGCTCTCCGCACATCCCCTCCTCTCGACTCTCGAGTATATAAAGACCGAGATCGTCGAGAGAAGTTACCTTTTTCCGCTTCTGACCGGCTTTCCAAGCAAAAGAGCACTAGGTCAAGACAGAGATCGAGCACTTCGATCTCCGATAAGTCACTTAGCTCTCGACCGTCCCAAAACCAATCCACGCCGTTCCAACATCCTCATTGCTACAACAAGCGCAAAAAAACTTGGGCCCTGTCAAGCCACTTGACGGCAGGCAATCCTCTACCGCATCCCGAGTTTGGTGCTACCACGCGTAAGAAGGTACGGTGTTCTGTGCCTCTACCAAGCGCACTTGGCGTGGGGTAGTACCACTCGGCGATTACACCTGCGGTATTAACCGCCTCGCGACGAGCGACGCGAATCGAACATCAAAACACACACGGATCCATGTACCGCGCCGCGCTCCCAACGCGCTCCGCGCCGCGTCGCATCACGCAGCTATTGTTACGAGTTACAATAACACGGCCACCTGCGTAGGAAATGCGTGACGTCAAAGTTCTGAGAATACGAACGCGTAACTCCACGAAACGTGTCTCACAACGCCGACAAAACTGTAAATAGCCGATTCCGACTTGTAATTTCTGTTTGCGAAAATAGTCTACATTATGAAATTGTCACGTTCATCCGTCCGCGCGTTTATTTTCTCTTCTTGTTATTATCGTTACTATTATCTGGTGTTACTTTCATTTTCTCTTTACACTATCAGTATCAGTAATAAACATCTGTAATTATCATCTATAAAACTAATCGGTAAAAGTTCACATTAGGGGAGCAGCCTCTGACGACCTTGACCTTGACATATGTTATCAATGGAAAGGGACTGAGTGACATACAAAAGGTTTTGAGTAATGCTCATTTTTTATTAAAAAAATATTATCGGAGAAAGAAAAAATAGTTTTTCTTAATTATTTCAGTAAATATTTATTTTATGAAAAAATGTATCAAACAAAAAATGAAGCTAGTAATAAGCTCTATAAAAAAAAAAATCATTTACATATTTTATCTAACTTCAATACTTTAGTCGTTTATAGTAGAAAAATGTTTTAAAATAATTTTTTTTTTTTTTTTTTTTAGTAGTTTTGCATGAAAAGTAGATGCTTGGGCGGGGGAAGAGCTCCGCCCCCACCCTCGCAACCCCTCCCTGTATTTTTTTGAACCTAACCCAGCCCGTCTTAGTCGGTTCACTAATAACGGGGTGGGTGCGGAAGGGGGTGGGCCATAATTTCAAATCTAATATCGCAACGTCAATTAGATATCTTTGGCCAAATTACAACTAAAATAAGGTTAGGTTGGGTTTTAAAAAAATACGGGGAGGGTGCAGGAGGAGGAGCGGAGCCTTTCCCTCGCTCACGCGTTCTCTGTATGGGTTTTCGACGCAAAACAGTTTTTCTACAATAAAGACTAAAGTGTTGAAATTAGGTAAAATATGTATATGACCTTTTTTATAGAGCTTATTACTAACTTCATTTTTTGTTTGACACATTTTTTCGTAAAATGAATATTTTCTGAAATAAGTAAAAAAACTCTTTTTTCTTTCTGTAATATTTTTTTAATAAAAAGTCAGCATTACTTAAAACCTTTTGTATGTCACTTAGTACCTTCCCATTGATAATATATGTCAAGGTCAAGGTTGTCAGAGGCTACTCCCCTAATGTCAACTTTTACCATCGTTATAAATAAATAATAAAAATAAATAAATACTTAATAAATATAATAATCTTTATATCAATGTTTAAAAAAATCGGACAAAATAAGAAATGCATGTTTTAGCTTTCCTGTACGAATTGGTGCAACCTTTTACTGCACAATACATTTTTTTCGAAAATATATTTAAATTAAGTATCGATGCTTTCCGACAATAACTCCACAACAGGTTATTCGTACCCGCCTCTTAATTTTCTGACAATAACAATGTCATATATATCACGCATCACGCTTTTGATAGCAAACAGCCACATGTTATCGATTTATAAAATCGAAATGTTTGTTCAATTTCCGCGCAAATGTGATGTCAGCTTAATGCATCACCTAATGCGCAGAGAGGTCTTAAAGCTCGGACCCCGGAATAGCATACCCTTGTCTTTCTACCATGATTAAAACTATAAGAGATAGAAAAAAATGTTCTGAATAAAAATTGAATGACTCAAAGAGTATAATAATTAAAAAAAAAATTGTTTTAATTATTGATTATTAATTAAAAAAATTTTTTTAAATTATTGTTACAAAGTAGGGGAAAGTGGAGCAGTTTGATGCAGAAAAATTCAAAGTCAAATTTTATGGCTATTAAAGAATGTGTTTGAAAGATTCTATTCATAGCTAAATTCAATAATAACCTCATTCATATCAAAATAATTGCCTAAGTGAGAAAATAAACAAAATATAACGTTAAGTAAAAAATGAGATTTGTATCATTCTGCCCCACATAGATACATCAATTGGGGCACTTTGATACTATATAATAATTGTATCTAACTGATAATAATTTGAAACACTTTTGTAGCAGGAACATATTTATTCATTAAGAGATCGCAATCAGTCTTACATATTATAATAATCAGTCTACTCCTTTCTTCTAATCAACCTTTTTATTTACAGTTAAAGTAATTTTATTTTGTTTTCACTATCAATTTCCTCTTGCATACAGATTATATAATATTGTTATTGTTATTGGATATATTCTAATATAAAGTTCTGATAGGCAGGTTAACGTAAAGATCCAAGCACATGATGTTTGCAAGAACAAAAAAAATTTGTTTTAAACAAATTTTATTATTCTTATAGCTTTATATCTGTATTCATATCTTTATATCTGTTTCACATATAACATTTTACTTCACTTATTACAATTACGCATTATTTTATAAATTTTTGAAAACGCATGTCGGCGCCAGCGGGATTCAAATCTAAGATCTTTAGAACCATAACCTAACACGCTAACACTGAGCTAATCGTGCACTTGTGATATCATTTTGGAAGAGGAATACTCTTTTTATAAAGGGTGTCGCGTAGAGTATAGGATTACAGGAAATTTCACTTTATAAATAGAATACTTTTTTTTGGGTGAATCAAACTTCAGCGGGGCACATTGATGCGCATCAATGTACCCCCTACTTTGCTGTATTAATGTGCCCCAAAGACCATTTTGTGAAAAAGTAAAAAACTACAAATAAACCAATCAATTTCTTTAAAATAATAAAAAAGTATCCTGTTGTTAGATTTACTAACTCACCTTTCGTATATTGAAATTGTAGAAATATGGCACAAAAACACATCTAAACACATTAATATTTCACAATTTTTTTTTACTCGAAGGCACGCAAAACATTAGCTCTCGTCAAACGCCATCGACTAACTGAATAGGAGCAGGATCGCAGCTGTTGCGCTTAGGCAGATATAGACAAGTTTTAGTGATGTCGCTACTCGATTACATATTGTCGATTAAGAGATATGAGTGATGCATCAATGTGCCCCTTGCATCAATCTGCCCCGCTTCCTCTTACTCATCAAACCATTTAACTTTCATTCAGAACATTTTTTTCTATCTCTTATAATTTCGACGAGATTCACTTGAAAAGGAAAAAACCGATTTTTTTCTAAAGGGTGTTTTATCTCCTAAAACTAAATTTGAGTACAAACAAAAATATTTTTGTGTTACGAATAAATTCCTCTATGTACACAAAATTTCAAAATTTTTGAATTTTCAAGTTGCTAAACGTTCCTTGTTAGTGCAGATTAATAAGTTTTACAGACAATTAGCTGCATAAAAAGTATAAAGACATATGGCCATATTAAAAAGCTATCTCGATTTCTTTATAATTATCACTTATTAAAAACAATATTTGCATTACTAAAGTCGTTACACAATTAAAAAGTTTCCTAAATTGCTTGAAGCTAACAAACACAAGCCACAACTGAATCCAATCATACACTACCATAGGTAGAAGCCTCATTCCTGACACCATTATTTAGAAACTATGGTACTTGAGCCAAATCACTATTGCCATTTTCCTTCTTTCACCCTAGACAACCTTACCTACAAATTTCATCAAAATCTGTAAAGCCATTTTCCATTTCGTTTTATTTTTTACTTTTTTGTTATTTTTGTGTATTTTAGGCAGGCCATATGCCTTCGGTAAAAGACACTCACTTGCTTTTAATGTATGAAATTTATGTTTATCAATAGTCTTTTTAAAGCTAATTTTTTAATACCTTATTTAAGTTTCTTTCTAATTTTTTACTTGGGTTATTTTTTACCGTACTATATGTTGAGTATATGTCATTTAATGCAACTTCGATCTTCTCGATATAACTTTCTCTACCCAATGCTATTACCATGTTTCCTTTATCTGCTCGGGTAAACAAAATATTCGGCTTGTTTTTACAAAATTATGAAGTTAATCTAAACATCAAAATTATTTTCGCGTCTGTCAAATCTTTGCTTGTGTAGCTGTCTAAATATTTATATAACTGTGGAATAACTATGTTTATTTGTCGAATATTTGTCTCTTTATTAATCTTTTTTTGCATTATGTTGCTTTCCACGTCCTTTATAAATTCGTGTACCACTTCCTTTTTATTTTAGCTAATAGGAAGACAAAATTCATTGCCCAATTGTATCAAATTTGATACAGGTTCCGGTATAAATTGTTGTGATAGATTTAAAAAGCATTTGTCATTTGTTGTTGAGAGGGATTCTTTTGGTGGTTCAAGAAATTTTTTTGGGTCTATGGTAATGTTAATTATTTTACTGTTGTCCGTCATTGATTGTGTTCTTAAAAAGTAATGTCTATTTATCGTCGGTTCATTGGCGTCTATATGGTAAAGGTAACTAAACGCGGTAATGACTGCGATGCCTTATACGTAGGTCAAATTAAAAAAAAATTGAATACTAGAATTAAACAACACACAAATAACATCAAATTAGATTCGTCAAAGCACTCTGTCATCTTAGAACATATCATACGCTATAATCACTCAATAAATGAAAACAACACATTAATTTTAAACACAAAACCAAAATATTACAAAAAATTAATATCTGAAATGATACACATAAAGGAGCAGAAAAACGGACTCAATTTACAAAAAGACACAGACAGAGCTTCTAAACAAATCTTACTTTGATTTGCTTGACAAGTTGATCGGTAAGGATTCAAAACATAACGTAATATGTAAAAGCAATATATAGTTTATATTATCCGTTCTCCTTGACTAGCTCTTCATACTGTCTTATAGTTAGCTCCGCACAAAACAAACACACAACTGAGCACAGTACTTTTACCCATGTGATATACTATTCATAAGTTGTCTAAATTATTAATGTAATCGTCAGTCTATTTAAATTATTGGGGTCATGTTAAAAATTTTTACCTTTTTGAATCATTTTATTTATGTTAATAGTATTCATCTAAATTGTTTTTATTTAGTTAAATTAGTATTAGTTATTTCAACTATTATTATTCATTTAAATTATTACATTTTGATAGAGAGACTCGTAATATCGAGTCGTTGCCTCACAGTGGATCATGGATTCAGACTGTTCTCGCGTTGCATCGACAAATAAAACTATGCTGATTATCATATAACAAACAAAAATCAACATAGTTCTGCGCTCATGTAAAAATTTATATTTAAGTATAGTAATTTAACATTAAAAATGTAAATTAATGCGGCTGAAGGACAAGTACGTCCAAAATGTTCTGCTAACTATATTTTGCTTGTTAAGATTAAAATAAATTGTAATTCAAAAAACCAAATAGCTCGTCCTCGGCCTTATATTACTCATTTGTTATTGATACGAGCCCGGGGGTTGAGCTACCTATCGGGCGCATCTCCGGGTGGCGGATAGGAGAACGGCCGGAGGGGCCCGAGTCCTCCGGGAATAAAATCCTGTGTGGAATTAGAATACCTTCGGTTAGTGGCGGCTATAACTGGTCTTCCAAATGTAAAACCCTGCGTGAAGTCAGGAAGGCCGCTACCGCGAACCAGCTTCCTAAGCCAAGCTGTAAGCTATAGTGGCGACGGCTGCGTGGCACTGAGGGAGCAGTGTCTTGAACGATGCCTCTGGGGCACCAGGCAACACCCCAGAGTAATAATCTTACCCACGCATGCGGAGCTCTGTGTGGGTAGACCTTTTGTTTCCTAGCTACTCGTAGAACTTATATAAACATAGACTTAAACCAACTCAAAGACGTAGTGAGGGAGATGGAGGGCTCGCAGTGCGGGACCTCCAGTGCGGAGGTGGCGAAGGGGGGTGCGGACGGGACTCATCTGGGCTCTGGAAGCGCCACCGCCGTCGGCTCCGGCATACAGACGGAGGCGGTGGGTACGGATAGGGCTCGTCCGGGCTCTGGAAGCGCCACCGTCGCCGTCTCAGAGAAAAGCTCCGCGCCAGCGGCGGGCTCTCTTGGCAAGAGAAACCGCTCTGGTGCGGAGAAAAAGAAGGCCAAACGGGAATGAGAGAAGTCTCAGTATGGGACCTCCTCGGGCACCGTGACCCCCCCCCCCCCCCGGTAGCAACGCCGAGGGAGAAGGAGAGGCACGCCGGCAACAAACGCCGGAAGGGCTTCACGGACACTCCCCCTTCGGCGGAAGGACCCGCTAAGAAGCATAGGACTCAACATACTGGGACTTATGCCGAGGCGGCAGACCCTTTAACAAGAGTTATCATCCCCGAGGGTTATCACGAGGAGGAAATCATTGCTGAGCGGCTGGCTCTTTTAAAGCTGGCCGTCAGCAGGGCAATTAATGGGATCCGAGAAGGGCCCATTCCATGCTTCCGTCGCACCTTCCTTAGGGGAGAGGCCGCGGTAGTTTTAAGCAGGGATGAGGCGTCCCTAATCTGGCTCGCTGAGCAGATGGGGAACATCTCTCCCTGGGAAAACGCCAAATTCAAGGTGGTGGGCCCGGAGGTGCTTCAAAGGCAGCACAGAGCCGTGGTCTGGGGCTTCCGATGAACCGGCCGCGGTCTTGGAGCAGCTGAAGAGGCAGAATCCTGGGCTCAGCACCGGGAGCTGGAAAATTATGGCTGAAAACGTAGGGGCTACCAAGGATGGTAGGAACCTGGTTCTCAGGATTTCAGAGTCCAGCGTCCTTAAGCTAAAGGCGTTGGACTTCAAGCCCTACCTCGGGCTCGACCAAGTCACCTTCAAGGTGAGCGGAGCCCAAGGTGGGGATAGGGAGAGCGAGAAGGGGCCACCTATGGGCGAATCGTAAAGTTCGATCGTTCCGGGGTGACCTTTACTCAAATCAACTCGCACCACAGCAAAAGGGCGATTCTGTCGAGGAAGCAGGCTATGGTGGCACACAGCCATTTCACTGATACAAGAGCCTTGGCTCGTCCGAGACCGTATCAGTGGCGTGGCAGCATGCGGGAGAATATTTAAGTCTCCAATAGCCAAAAAGCCCTGCGTAACGATGAAGGGCATTGACGCCCGACTAATTCCACATTTATGTTCCAGAGATGTGGTGGCGGTCGAGCTTGATGTCGCCGATTCCTTGGGAAGCAGGAGGGTGGTGGTGTGCTTCGCGTATTTTCCTCACGATGAGGTCTCGCCGCCGCCGGAACCGGTGACCAGACTGGTAGAGTACTGCCAGAGTAAGCGGCTTCCCCTGATAGTGGGGTGCAATGCTAACTCGCACCACACGGTCTGGGGAAGCACGGATACCAACGATAGAGGTAGGAGGCTGTTGGAATTTCTAGCGTCGACAAACCTGGAAATTCTTAACAGAGATAACAAGCCCACCTTTTGCACGACGGTGAGGAGAGAGGTTCTCGATCTTACTGTCTGTTCTAGGTATATATCGAGGGACGTGGTCGGATGGAGAGTCTCGCGCAAACCTTCACTGTCGGACCATAAGCAAATCACCTTCAAGCTGGCTTGGGCCAGAGGAGAGGTGGCGATGTTCAGGGATCCCAGGAAGATCGATTGAGACTCCTATCAGGTGGACTTAAAATGCTATTTCGAGGGCTTCCCAAGGAAGCACGGGACCGAGGAGAAACTGGAGCTCTGCGTGGATCATCTGTAGAGGGTTCTGGTGGAAAGCTACGAAAAAACTGCCCGGAGAGGGCGATTAAGAACAGCAAGGGCAACTCGTGGTGGACTCCCAAGCTGCAGGAGCTCAGAAGTGCGGCTCGGGGGGCCTGGAATAGGACCAAAAACATGGGCCGCCAGTCAGACTGGGAACTTCATAGAAGGGCCCAGAAAGACTATAGAGACTCTGTGGTAAGGGCCAAGAAAAGAAGCTGGAGAGAGTCGGTAGAGGGCGTGCCCAAGACTGCAAGAATATGCAGGATTCTAGCCAGAAACCCAGACGCCGTCCTGGACTCCATTAGTCTCCTTAATGGGACAATGGTGACCGGGAAGCGGTGTCTGATGCACTTGCTGGAGGCCAACTTTCCGGGCTTTCGTAGAGAGCACAGAGAACTGTTCGCCCATGATGCGGCGGGCTCACGCAGGGCTCGTAAAGTGGACTGGGGATTAGCGGCCAGCATTGTCCAGCCCGGAAAAGTAAAATGAGCGATAAACACCTTCAAACCCTTTAAGTCGGCGGGACCGGATCAAGTGTTTCCGGCTCTTCTACAGGAGAGGCTGGAGTTGGTCGTAGAATCTCTGACAAGGATTTTGAGGACATGTTTGGCTCGGGGCTATACGCCTAGTGCATGAAAACTGGCAAAAGTGGTATTCATCCCGAAAGCGAGAAGAACGAGCTATACTTCTGCTAAAAACTTCAGACCGATAAGTCTGACTTCGTTTCTCCTGAAAACTCTGGAGAAATTGGTCGACGCTTATGTGAGGGACGTTGTTCTTCCGCGGCGCCCCTTGCACCACGCGCAGCATGCATGGGCTACTCCACGGAGACGGCTCTTCATGCAATCGTGTCGTTTATTGAGGGGCAGCTGGAGAGAAGCGGCTATGCGGTGGGCACCTTCCTAGATATAGAGGGTGCTTTTAACAACACCCCGCACAAGGTGGTGTGTGAAGAAGCGTTGCACAGGGGTGTGCCAGAAAAACTCGTGGAGTGGATCCGGGGCATGCTAGGGCGACGGGTCATAGCTTCGCTGGGAATAACAAAGGTCAATGGATGAGTGAAAAAGAAGTGCCTCCAGGGTGGAGTGCTCCCTCCACTGTTATGGTGCCTGGTGATGGATGGGCTGCTCGAGAAGCTAAGTGAAAGGGGCTTCTTTGTGCAAGGCTACGTTAATGACGTGGCTCTGCTGGTGCAAGGACCCTTTCTTGGACCTCTCTTGGAGCTCATGCAGAATACACTGGGAACGGTAGAGCGGTGGTGCAGGGGGACCGGTTTGTCAGTGAATCCGCTGAAAACGGAACTCGTTGTTTTTACTCGCAAATATAAAGTGGGCACTATAAAAGGACCCATCTTTAAAGGTACAAGACTAGCCTCAGCTAAATCAGTGAAATATCTGGGAGTGATCCTAGATAAGAAACTGTCCTGGAAGGAACATCTTGAAAGCCGCTGTAAGAGTCTGTGCTCTTACTTCTGGATGTGCAGGAGAATCGTGGGCCAGACGTGGGGGTTGAAGCCCAGGATGGTCTGTTGGATCTATACTGCAATACTTCGACCCAGGCTCACGTACGCAGCAGTTCTGTGGTGGCCTAGGGCGCGGAAGAAAGCGGCAGTGGTAGCGCTCGAACATGTCAGAGCTCTGATTTTAAAAGCGACTCTGGGTGTAATGCGAACCACGCCGGTAGCAGCAATGGGCATTTTGCTCGGGATTAAACCACTTCACCAGATGGTGGTGGAGGCGGCTGCGATCGCTGCACACCGACTAGCCTGTGAATTGAAGTGGAAGGAGGGAACTGCGCACACTAGGTTCCCTAGTGGCGTGTTGACCGATTCCATCTTTGGAATGAGGTAAGATAGGATACCAGCAGTTCGGGCCCTGGACAGGCGCTTTAAAGTGCATGTCACAGAGCTCATGGACTGGAAAAAACCTGGGATACTGGTTCAGGCCTGGGACGGGGACGTCTGGTTTACAGATGGCTCCAAGACGGGTACGAGCTCTGGCGCAGGCATCCGGCAAAGAAGGGTGACAAAAAGCCTGTCCCTGGATGGGTACGCCACAGTTTTCCAGACGGAGATCGTGGCAATCCTAAGATGTGCTCAACTGACCCTGGAAGGAAAGGAGACAGGTGGGTGCGTGAGAATATGCTCGGACAGCCAAGCTGCTATCAAGGCACTTAAAGCTCCGATTTGTACCTCGCGGCTAGTCTGGGACTGCAGGAATGCACTGGAGAAGCTGGCGAGGGATAAAGAAGTTATCGTGACCTGAGTCCCCGGTCACTCGGGGATCGAGGACAATAAGGAGGACAATAAGGAGGCCAATCGGCTCGCCAGGGCCGCATCAAGAATGGAGGTGTTTGGGCCGGGACCAGCGCTGGGGGGCCCTTTCTGTCTAGGCAAGAGGATTCGAGCCTGTTTACGGAGCAAGCACCTCGAGTTTTGGAAAAATGAGCTGAGGACCAAGTGTTGACAGGCCGGAGCTCTACTGGAGGAAACACCTAGTGAGGGCCTGGTCAGGAACATAAGGTCCTTGAGCAGAAGAGACGCCAGGCTAGTAGTGCAAATAGTGACTGGCCATGGGGCCCTCAATTACCACATGCACAGGCTGGGCCGATCTGATACGGCCGAGTGTAGGGCTTGTGGGGAAGAAGAGAAGACAAGTCTCCACATTCTTTGTGATTGTCCAGCCTATGCGGAGCTGAGGCTAAAACTGCTAGGCTCGGCATTTCCCGAACCAGGGCAGATTATCAGGCTACCTATGAGGGACCTGAGTCTCTTTTGGAGAGAATCGGGGCTCCCGTAAATGGCGAACGACTGGAGGAAGACACAATGGACAATAGCTTGCGTGCCATAGGCGGATCTTCGACCCGAGAACCGCCCCCTCAGTTCTATTATTATAATTATTATTATTATTATTGATACAAGCCTGAAAATTGATCTTATATTAAAACATAAAATGTAATATATAATACAAAATTGACATAATTTTATAAAAAATTTGCAATCTATATATATTGCTCAAATTATATTACGTGTTTAAAACATAATTTTTTAATGCTGGAAAAAACATGTTTAAAAATATAGTTTTTCTCAAACCTAATCTTGAGAATTAAGAAATCTCTTGACTTTTTTCTATTGCCATTTATTAAAACTTTTAAGCGATACTATATATACAAGGTTGGGTAAAAGTCCGGAAACGGTCAAATATCTCAGAAAGGATCAATTATAGCGAAAAATATATAAGGAGCAAAATTGTAGGGCTTAATAAAATGTACTTAATGATGACTAAAAATTTGACTTTGTGTAGAGAACAAAGACTATATGAAGGTTAAATTAATTTTTTTAATGGAACTGCCTACTTTTTATTGCATATTCTTGTAGTTTATTTTGAGACCCTTCCAAAACACTATAAATAAATGTCTTTTTGTTAAGTATTTTTCGAGTTACAAAACTTGAAAGTTACAGTACCGCCAGCATTAGCATAACCCGGGTGCACCGCGTACAGATTGTACGGTCGCGTGCGTGCGTGCGTGCGTGCGTGTGCGTGTGTGCGTGTATGTATGCGTGTGTCTGTGTGTGTGTGTGCGTGTGCGCGCGTGTGTGAAAGTGGGTGTGTGTGGGTGTGTAGCAGCAGAAATTAAGACTTCACGGTTCGTCACTTCCGCGGTATTTAGTAACTCCAAACCCTCTCTGCTGTGTGTGATATACCTTTGAAAATATCGTTTCCCACTTTCTCAATTAATCAAATGTTCAAAATGTCTTCTTCTACCGTTGACAATGAGCTAAACGTTCATAAAAAATATTGATCACATTTTTTTATTTGTTCTGAAATAATCAGAGATGTTTCCTGTGTGATTCGGCTGCTAAGGTCCTCCAAATTACGTGGTTTTGTCGCATAAACCTTACTTTTGAGATGTCCCAAAAAAAAAATAATAATCAAGACAAATCAGGTGATCTAGTAGGCCAATCAATGGTACCTCTCCTACTTATCTATCCATCGATCAGGAATAACACCGCGAAAATGACGAACCGTGGGGTCCTAATCTCTGCTACTACACACGCGGGCGCGCGCGCGCGCGCACACGCACGCACACAGACACACAGAACGCACGCACGCACGCAGGCACGCACGCACGCGACCGTGCAATCTCTACGCGGTGCACCTTGGGTTATGCTAATGCTGGCGGTACTGTAACTTTCAAGTTTTGTAACTCGAAAAATACTTAACAAAAAAACATTTATATAGTGTTTTGGGAAGGTCTCGAGATAAGCTATAAGAATATACAATAAAAAGTAGGCAGTTACGTTAAAAAAATTCAATTTAACCTTTATATAATCTTTGTCCTCCAACCAAAGTCAAATTTTTAACTGTTATTAGGTACATTTTATTAAGCCCTACAACTTTGCTGCTTACATATTTTTCGTTATAGTTGATCCTTTTCGAGATATTTGATCATTTCCGGACTTTTGCCCAACCCTGTATAACAAAATATATTTAAGAATCTGTAAATAATTAACTTACTTGTATTTCTCTCTGACGTACTAATTCCAGAACTTTATAGTCCTTCTTCTGGATACTAGGAAACATCTCAATGAAAAATATTCTGTCTATTTATCGTGGCACAATATAAGTTACCTCCTAAGAAATATAGATAAAAATATATAATTAAACAAAGAAACTTTCAAATGTAAGAATTAAATACTTAAAAGATAATGCATTAATAATAGTAAGTTCCTCGAATTTCATTTTGGAAATAAGTTCATATTATTGTACTGTGGAAGGATCAAAAATTTTTATTGCGATTAAAAAATTTAATTTCGATGTTCTATAACACCACTGTTGTAATTTTAACGACTCAATTATGATTTTGACATGAATAAATCGCTGCTTGTTGTGAAATCTTTGTTGCAACTATTTTAGAAATATCTATACACGTTAACTAATATGATTGTTAATTCGACTGTTATCATTGGCAAATGTTAAGTCTAATTACTTGTTATGTGAAATAACTTTACAATCTCTTATTTTTTCATATAATTATAAAGCTCAATTTGATATACTTAGACAAGAAGATATCAAATAGTAGATAACAAAAGCCTAATGCTAGATATTTTGGTACCGTTAAAATTTTCTTTTGCAAAAGAATTACAATGTTTTACTGTATCATTTTAATAATACGGTGTTGTAACCAAGAATATAAAGAAATAAAATTCTACGAAACAAAAGTATAAACATGAAATAATCTGCAGGAATAAGGATTATATCCAAATAAACTTTCAACAAATATAAAAAAAAATTAATCAAATATAAAAATATACAATTATAAGTTAAAATATAACGTATAAATATACATGAAGGAATAAAGATGTATAATTTGACGTAACAATCTCTTTTCTTTGTTTTTATAACTATTTCAGAAATAACTGCACACAA
Organism: Solenopsis invicta; assembly: GCF_016802725.1. NCBI lineage: Eukaryota > Metazoa > Arthropoda > Insecta > Hymenoptera > Formicidae > Solenopsis > Solenopsis invicta. Next base: position 11,307,056 of record NC_052679.1, read on the forward strand.
CAGCTACTCATTAGTGACCAGCGGTGATTGCCGTTATCTATATAAAATTATTTAATAAATCATCTAGATAAAGAAATAGCTTTATCTTGCCTTTATCTAGGTTATAATGTATATTGTCTTCATCTTTATTTTAGACAAAAAAATATTATCTTTTTCAAATTATCTAAGATAATGCAAATAAAAATGATCATAAAATATATTGTCTTTAATCTCAGTCTCAAGTTACCAAATTTATCCTAACAGATTTTTTCAGGGGTTGCTTTCTGAAATTCAATGTCAATAGTGAAAATCTATAGATATATAATACAACCTATAGATTTTTAGTACTGACAGTATATATCAAAACACAATTCAGATCAACAAAAGTGGAATGTAAAAATTTCCCCAAAACTATAAAACTCGAAAACTTTTATAAGAAATTTTGTTAATTATTATATAATATAAATTATATTTATAATATATTCTTTCTATTTTTAACTTGGATTTTTATTTACGTATTGATTTAAATTGAACAAGAAATATTTTTTATTAGATTAAATTATTTCAAAAACTTTTGATTTAAAAAAATAATAATTTAGAAGTAAAATTATAAACATATTTCATACTTTAAAGTGTTTTATTCAATAACAATATTATCTGAAAATTATCTAAATAAAATTATATATACTTTTATCTTTTATCTAGATAAATTAAAATTAAATCATCCTTATTTTATTTAAAATGTGTTTACATGTAATTAATCTTATCTTTATGTAGATAAATTTTAAATTATTTAAAATTATGCAACACTAGTGATCATTAATCTAATTATCATCATTGGCAATGTATCAAGCCTAATTGCTTGTTATGTATAATGATCTTTGTTTTATCTTCATATAATTGCTTGTTTTAATATACTTACAATTAGACAAAGAGATAACAAAATCTTAATGTTAGATTTTTTTTATTATCACCAAAATTCTCTTTTGCTAAAAAAAGCATGTTTTTCATTAGTATCTTGATACTATATTATATTTTAAAATTTCCAAGAATACTGAGAAATTATACAAAATAAAAGTATAAATGTAAAATAAATTCCACTGACAAAGATTACATCAAAATAGGCTTTCAACAAATATAAATATACAAAAAAGTGTAAAAATACAAATAGACTTACTCGCTTATTTAATACGCTGAGCATGAGGGACGAGTTAACTCGTTTCCGTTCAGCATTTATACAGCTTAGGGACAAGTAACTTATCCTATTCAGCAAGAGAAGTTTTGGATCAAATATGATAAACTCAATAAACATATAAAAATTCATATTTTTCTGCAAATGTTGCCATGGCTGAATAACAAGTGGATCAGTAGCCAATGTGTTAAAATTGTATCAAAGTTGACTGTTAGATGAAATTGCTACAACTTTTATTGTCATATATTATAAAGCTTGTTTTGATAAAATACAGTTAGATAAAAAGATAACAGAATACTAACATTAGACATTTTAACATTGCCAAGATCTCTTTTGTAAAGAAATCATTGTCTTTCACATTATCATAATAATACACTGTGTAATCATAAGAAATACTGAAAAATGAAATTCTATGGAAATAAAAACGTAAATACACAAACGTAAAATAATTTTCAATAAAGATTGCATCCAAATAAGCTTCCAGCTAATATTAAAAATATAACAATATACAATCTAAGTTTTTTTCTTTGTTACAACTATTTTAGAAATATCTGCAGATATTCGAGCAGATATTAATTAATCATGTAACCGTTGTTTCAATTATCATTCACAATTATATTAAGCATGACTGCTTGCTATATGGAATCATTTTATAATCATTTATTTTCATACAATTACAAAGATTATTTTGTTACACTTATAAAGAAACAATAGACAAGGAGCAACAGAATTCTGATATTAGATTTTTAGTATTTCCAAAATTCTTTTTTATAGAGAAAGTATAATCTTTCGCTTTATCAACTTAAGAATATATAGTATAATAAAAAATAACCTGAATGGTGTAAAAAAAAATATAAATATAAAAATATAAAATAATTCTAATAAGATAAAAAAGAGGAATTTTTTAAATTCATTGATTGATCAATTGCATTAAGTGCAATTTTTACAGAACAAAGTTACATTTGTACATAATGCAATTGATGAATCGATGAATTTAAGTAAGAAACCCAAACAAGCTTTCAATAAATATATATATACTTGACACTAAAAAAATAGATAGATTTATGTCCATTTTTACCAACTCAGATTAATTTTGATCTCGACTTAACTTACTCTTTATGTTTTTCTAGTTCTAAAAATTAGAAAGATAAAATTATTGAAATCGAAGTTAATCTACATTGATGGAAATTTATATTACTTACTTATTTAACACTATATCAAATTTGACTATTTTTTGAACAATTTTAAGATTTTTGTTTTACTTTTATATAATTATAAAGCTTATTTCGATATGACTAGACAAGGAGTTATCATAATTCTAATGTTAGATTATCCAGTGTTGTCAAAATTCTCTTTTGTAAAATGAACATAACCTTTCACTTTATTATCTCGATACCATACATCGCATTCTAGCCATGAATAGAGAAATGAAATTGTGTTAAATAAAAGTATGAGTGTACCAATGTAAAATAATTCCTAGTGATAGAAATTGTATCCAAATGGACTTTTAACAAATATGTCAAAAAAATATAACGTGTGAATGTAAACTTACTTGCTTATTTAAAACTTTTTGCGTAAAAATTCCGCACAATAGACCGATTCGTACATTTCATCCAATTTTTTATTCTTCGCATGATTAAATGCACAATACACAGTGAAGAGCATAAGTTCTACAAGAGTTACATTACTTCTTATTGGAATATGGATATAAAACAACTCTAGAAAGTATAAGAAAAGGAAACGATGAGTGGAAGAGTGAAAAAGAGATGAACAAGAGAGAAACAGCGAAAAAGGGAGAAAGAGTAAAAGAGAGAAAAAGCATTATTTTTTGCACACACAGTGTGCGTAAGTAACAATGCGATAGCCAATCGTCTTTTGGTACGTATTATAATTTCCATAAAAGCAGAAAGCTCATTGGCCACTGCGAAAAGGACGAATCCGATAGCGCACGGTGCGATAACCCACCAACCAATCACCTTGACTTAAGCCGCAATCACACTACAGGTTGCAAGCTCGGTTGCAGTTGGGGTTACTATTGAGTGTTGGAAAACAACCAATCAGAAAGAAGCAGTTTGCCTCTTAGGGGTGTATTGGCTCCTGCATACCAGCGCGATGACGCGACACGCGACGCGCGATTATCCAATAGGCGTACAATTTTTTGAGAAAGACGTACGCCTAGAGTCCTATATAAAGAGAAAAGCGACATCGAACCCCCACCACAACCTTCAGTATCCAATTGAGTCCTCCATCGCCTTTTTGGGACCGTTCTAACGTCATCAAACACCATTCGTATTATCCTGCAAACAGCTGTGGTCACAATATGGCTGCTTGTTTTGCCATTCAAGTATCAATCAGATTACCAATCAGACCTTTGGACATCAATGTCGCTTCTCTCTTTATATAAGACTCTACGTACTCCCATTGGATAAACGCGCGTCGCGTATCGCAAATCGCGCTGGTCTACCAGAGCCATATTCCGAAAGTTCTATTGAAAATATTTCTTTTAATAATAGAGTTGGTAACACTGTAACTAACTACGCTGTGTTCCGTAATGTAAGTTGAATTTGTGATTATCGTTGGCTTGCAAAGATCAGCAGAGGAGTTAGTTTAATTTCTTGTAATTTAATTATTTATAAAATAATTTTAATGACGTATTATTTATTAAAATAATTCTAATCAATAATATTTTTTAACAATAATTTTTACTAACTTAAAATAATATTTACTAACAATAATTTTTATTTTGAAATAAGAATTAAGCAAATAGATTTTCGAAAAATCCGTGATGCTAAAAATCGCAAGTTCTGATTAATTTTAAATTATTAATTGTAAGTAAATTAGATTATATTTGTTTGTGTGCACTAATGCATGATAAAAATCATTTTGTTTAAGTAGTTGGAGAGGCTACAGTAGTTTAGCTGGCATACTTATAAATGTAATAAAAGTTAAGTTTGTGATTTCGTTAGCTTGCAGAGACCATCAAAGAAGTTAGTTTAATTTCTTGTAATTTAATTATTTATAAAATAATTTTAATGACGTATTATTTATTAAAATAATTCTAATCGTGTATTATTAAAATAACATTTAGTAACAATAATTTTTATTTTAAAATAGGAATTAAGCAAAAGATAGATTTCCAAAAATTCCGTGAAACTAAAAATCGCAAATTAATTTTAAATTATTAATTGTAAGTAAATTAGATTATATCCGTTTGTGTGCACTAATAGTGCATGATAAAATTTATCCTATTTAAGTAGTTGGAGAGATCTAACAATTTTAAGCATGCCAGCTAAGCTACAGTAGCTTAGCTGGCATGCTTAAAATTGTTAGATTTCCCATACAGCACAAAGAGATTGCAGGAACATTGCAGAATGATTTCATTGAAACATTGTAATATTGCATTTTGATTGCGAAACATTGCTGCAACATTACTGGAAGATTGCAGCAACATTAAGATGTCCGCTTTTTGAAATATTGCATTGAAACATCCCATTTTTCCAAAATATTCACATAAATATTATTACATCACATAATTCCAATAAATAAAACAATATTTGTGTAACATTTTAAAAAAATTTTCCGCAAAAAAATCTCGGGAATATTTTTTCGGAAATTTTCAAGCGATCACCCATCCAAGTCGCGACTCCGCTGAACGTTGCTTGACCTTCGTGATCGCTGCGAACTGATTCCTCATGATGACCTGTAAACACCTTATGCTGATATGTGTATATAACTGATCGATAGATCAGGTATATACGTTATCGAAAAAATGAAATATGTATAATTAAAGTACAATATTTATATAAACAAATATAAAATTATAGTTTTTTTTATTAATTTTGCAAATGCAGAATAGCATTTGGAATAACTTTTCTGTTATTAGTTTAAATAAGATGCAATTAGAAAATATATATCAATATAATACAATAATTAAATCAAATAAAAAAAAAATTTTATTAAAAAAACCATTAAAAAATATTGTTTGTTCATTGAGCTGTAGATCGAGGTTTCTTCATATATGGACCTATTTCATCTATTGATATAAATATTTATATTTCTTAACAATACTATGGGACCGCATGCCTTTTTCTAGACGTCTTAGAGTCAACATTTGAAGGATGTCTGCAGACGTCTATGCAAAGTCGATTTGCAGTCAACTTTGAAAGCATGACTTGGATAAGTCGACTTACAGTCGATATATGGACGGTTGTACTGTTAGGGAATGTAGAGATTCAGCGGAAAATTTAGTAACGTTGCCCGACCTTAGTTTGCTAAATGCAGATGAATAATTATGGATGAGTTAAATTAATATATTATTATACGCAAATATTTTGCTTTGGCTCTTTATTGCCATTACATTAGCCTAGTTTACATCGTACACTTGATACGCGTATTAAGCATCATATTCGTATCAAATTTGTACTAAATTTTTAGTACTCACGATGTAAACGATGCCGGATCAACTTGGTACGAACGTATCAAGCAGAAGTATCGTACTAAACTGATACGCGTACCAAATAATACAAATGACGATGTAAACACTGAAACGTATTTTGTAGCGGAATAGGCCTATTAAATATAACCTTAATTGACCGATCTTATGATAAGTAATCTTATTTGGTCTCTCTGAAACGATAACATATTAAAAAATGTGTAAGAAACGTTAGTACGTTCGATGTAAACGAGCCTGCATTAAAGCATTGGTGCGCACCAAACTTAATACAGGTACCAAAGTTTTAACGATGTAAACTAGGTCATTATTAAAAAATTATGATATTGCAATATTTCCAGAATATTACTGACATATGCCATGCGATGTTGCAGGCATATTGTTAATTTATGTTTCTGCAATGTCTCCGTAATATTACATTGCAATCTGCAACATTGCAACGTTGCTGGAATTTTCTGTGCTGTATGGATTTTATTAAATATTATTATAATTTCATACTTATTTCATACAAAATCAAATAAGTGTAAGATTATAAAAAAAGTAATATCAATATTGGCAATATCAAAAAATTTATCCTACAAACAAACTTTGCAGTTAATTTTCAGTCTTTGGAAGTTTTTGTGCTTTTCAATTTCTATTTTAAAATCAAAATTATTGTGAGTAAATAATATTTTAATCAATAATACATGATTACAATTATTTTATAAATAATTAAAATACAAGAAATTAAACTAACCTCTTTGCTGATCTTTGCAAGCCAACACAATAATTACAAATTTAACTTACATTACGGAACACAGCGTAGTTAGTTACAGTACTACCAACTTTATAATTAAAAAAATTATTTTCAATAGAACTTTCGGAATACACCCACAGTATCTACATTGGTTCCAACTATGGAACAGGAGAGACACAGAGCAACATTGCAAAACACAGCTCAATCTTAAAGGGCCTTGCACATGAAATACATAACGAGTTTTTGTTGTTATCTATATAAAATGTTGTTATCTGGATAATTATCTAGAAAAGAAATAGCTTTATCTTAATTTTATCTAGATGATCAGAATATAAATTATCTTAATCTTATCTTAAATTTAAAAAAGTGTTATCTTTATCAAATTATCTAAGATGACGTGTAGTGGGATTAATATTCTAAAACTGTAACTCTTTTTCAAGATAAATCATTGTCTAGTAGTAGTGGAGACGATGATTTTTTTCGTGAAATGGACAAAAAATTGTCAATTGTAACTCGGCAAATCCAGTGATTAGTAGCAGCATTGAAGTACTTTCATATTTAGAATCTAAATCCAAAGAATTAGAATCTCTTTCATTGTACCCACATGTCAAATTTTTTTAAAATATAATACATCATTGCCATCATTGGTAGCAGTAGAGCGCCTCATCAGTTGCGGACAGCAGATATTTGTACCTAGTAGAAATCGATTATCGGACAAATTATTTGAAAAACTATTATTTTTAAGGAATAATGATTTATAATTTTCTTTTCATTTATTAATTATTTTAACCAATATATGTTCAATGTTTAACCAATAAATAGAAGTTTTATAAAAATTTTTCTGTATCCTATGTCCTTCCTTAACAGTAAAATTATCTTAAAATTATCTAGATAAAACAATGTATAAATTTATTTTTTATCTAGATAAATTAAATTTAAATCATCTTTATCTCTATCGTCAGCAATATCGGGGGACTCTCCTACCAGTTGGCCCCCTACCACACTTCAAAAACTTACTGGTCTCAATGGGTCTCACATCAAGAATTCTATTGATTTTGTGAACAAAATTGCAAAGATCAAAACGAAACCCAATGACATCCTGGTGAGTTTTGATGTGGTTTTATTGTCCACAAATGTCCCGGTCCAGTATACGTTGGACATTATCAAAAAGTCTGACAAACTTCCGGCCAACTTCTTCCCACTAATAGAACATTGCCTAACCTCGACCTATTTCCAGTTTCAAGGAGAGTTCTTTGAACAAACTTCTGAAGCAGCAATGGGATCCCCTGTTTCACCCATTATTGCGAACATTTTTATGGAACATCTCGAAGACAAAATTCTGAAGAACGCACCCCTCAAACCTTCCACATGGTTCCGATACGTAGATGACATATTTGTTATATGGAGCCACGGCAAAGAAACTCTCCCACCTTTTCTCGCTTTTCTCAACGCCCAACACCCAAACATTAAGTTTACAATGAAGGTAGAACAGAAAAACTAAATTCCCTTCCTAGACGTGTTGGTTCGAAGAAATAGAGATGGTACCTTAGGCCATCGGGTTTACCGAAAACCAACCCACACTGACCGATATCTTCACGTAACCTCCCATCACCATCTGTTACAAAAGAATTCAGTTATCAGCTCATTGGTATACAGAGCCCTCACAGTTTCTGAACCAACGTTCCTGGATGAGGAGTTACAACATCTTAAGCCTGTCGCAGACGATACGTTTTTTCTTACGGGATTGCTTACGTGCTCCTATACTGGCTGCGTTCCGATATACACTGCAAGTACTGAAAATCTATAGTTCATGTTACGTATACTATAGATTTTCAGTACTGGCAGTAAATTTCGGAACGCAGCCACTGGCAGTCTTACGTGTTCCCGTACTGGAAATGGGTAGCTTACGGGCTACGCTACTGGCTCGCGTACTGGATTTTCGTAATAGATCATGTCCTATTTTTCTTACGTGATTCTGTACTGGTTTATTGTGAAAGCCAATCAGGACGCAGTCTGTATAGGTTATACTGGGTTATACCAGGTTATACTGTCGAAGTGTTGTCAAAGTTCAAACGTGAATTCACTTCGCAAACATGACGTCGTGCAAAAATGAAAAGACTTCAAAATAGTCCAAAAAAAGTATTTTATGTTGAATAGAGGCCTACTAATAGGAACCATGTTTATATGCGATAAACACACTAAATTACCATAATAAGCACAGTAAAAGTAAGGCATTAAAGAATGTATTGACTGTCGACTCCATAAACGTCGGCGATATTTATTTTGTTGTCGCAATTTTTCAATAATTAAAAATAATGCAATAGCAATTTTACGACAATGTACAACTGTTGCAATAATTTTATCCATCTCATCTATCTCATCCATATTTAAGCGTGCCGCTTCTATGAAACAAATTTCAGTTGCTCAGCCCGTACGAAAACTCACACCGTGTGAAGCCACGGCCAGTAGCACTGCCAGTACCATTGCCCGTACGGTAGCAAGTAAGAAAATCCAGTTAGAAATCCAGTAAGAAAAAACGTATCATCTGCGGCAGGCTTTAATCAGACCTTGACTAGGAATGGGTACAGTTGTGTTCATTATAGTTGCGACACTTTTTCTTCGATAGTTTTTGGAATGTAACCTTGCTCATAGAGCGGCAAACGTAATTGGTTGGATCCACAAGTAAGAACCAATCATGTTCTCAGTTCTCGTCATAGTTGCGTGTTCAGAGACGCATCTAAGAAAAAGTGTCGCAAATATAATGAACACGACTGTACAACAGCAAGAACATTAATCAGATAACCAAGAGATTGAAGAACAAGATCTCCAGTCCCAACGACATCGAAACTCTGGATGAAGAAAGAGAAAGGAAAATGACGGCTGTCCTTCCGTATCTTCAAGGTACAGTTGCTTTCATTATAGTTACGACACTTTTTTTGGATGCATTTCTGAACGCGCAACTATAACAAGAGATGAGAATGACTCATGGTGGAAGGGATAGCATGGTGTGCTCAATTTGCAGCCTTCTTTCTCTAAAATCTGCACTCTCCGTCGTTTTTCTGCCTCTTATTCCAGAGGGCTGCCAACTGTGAAAAGTTGAAGTATTTCACTTTCTAAAGTCTGTACACCTGATATAACTGTCTTTGTCGGACGTTTTCTATTTTCACTCTGTCTCTTTTCTTGCAGATAGTTACCGCTGTAAATAAATGTTATTAAATACAACACGACACGAAAGACTAACTGCGCTCATTGTAAAAAATTAATAAAAATTAAACAGTTTGTGTAAAATATGAAGATTAATAGTATTTAATAATAAAATAATATTTGAAATAACACTACAAATATAAATATCGTAATAAATTTTACGATAATTTTAATAATAAAAAATAAAGTTCTTAAAAATTTTAAAAACAACCATTGATATACAAGAATTTTTTCCAAAACAAGAAATAAATAGAATTATTAAGTCCACAAATTGTTACAGAATATCAATTTTTTGTAAATAAGAAATTATTGAAAATTGAAGATATTGTTTCATTAAGAATAAAAAGAAAAAAATAGTTGAGATAGTTAAATTAAATAAAATAAAATAATATTCATTGATTTTATGCTTGAGGTATATGTTGCTGTTTTCGAATGAACTGACTAAGACAATCTCTACCGACAAAATGTGTAGAAATAAGTCATTATTTTTTATGCAGGTTTCATGATAAATATAATAATTTATTATACACAATTCTTATATTATACAGTTTTTAGATACACATAATTATTTATTATTTTATACATTTCAAAGTTAAAAAGCTAAGAGCTAAAAGTTCTATTTGATTTTTTTCATTTTTTTCTTGTTTTTGGTGGCGTTCAACACATTGCATATGTTTCCTCCAACCTTCGATTACTGTAATAATAAAACAAAACATCATTGTTTATTGTATATACCAAGAATTTCGTGGCACATTAAGATAGCAAATTACTATCATCAGTAATCGTTCAATGTTGTTCTTACCTTCTAAATCGATCCTTCGGTGATTCTACATCTATCATATATTCCTGTATATTCGATGGATCATCAGGGCTGACGAGTAACTCGGAAGACTGCATGTACATTTTCGTGGATAACGGGAAGCGGAAAATCTTCGGCTATGACTTTGAAGTCCATATTACTTTCATTGTCACTAAAATAGAAAACATAAATGTTACTTTGATAATGTTATGCAAAAAAAGGAATGTATTTTTCAGTAATTAATACATCAATTATTATTTATTCATGTTTACCTATTTTCCGTTTTTGGTAACAATAATGTTGGAACGGCAAAAGCGACTGTCTTCGAATGTCCATAGCAGGTCGAATCTTCTTACTTCTCACAAACAAATCTTCTGTGAAGTGTGCTAAGCATATATTTGCTGAAAATTCAAATGACAGAATAATAGTTAAGTTAACTAACAATTAATAAGTTAACAATTGTCTTAGTTTACATCAAGCACTTGATGTGTGCTATGTAACTTCCTATTAAATTATTTTAATTTCGACAATAAATGTATAAATGTATACATGATATGTACATTTAATTATCTTGAAAGATATTGTATCAGTTTAATATACTATTCTTTAAATTTATTGCAAAAGTTAAGATAATTAAATAGAAAGTTGTTGGTTAGTATATATATCAAGTAATTGGTGTTAGGTTAGATTGCTCTATTAAGATACGAATATTTACAATATTTTCTTTTGGAACAGTATTGGAATGTTGTGTGTGTGCCTGTGTGTGTAATACAAATTGCAACGAAAATAATGTCATTACAAAAAATTGGCTAATAATATTTAATAAGACTTACCATTCTTAATATTTTTCGGCATAAAACTCTCTCCGATTCTCTGAATTCAGCCTTCACGCATTACTGCATTTTCCGGAAATCGGAAAAAGCTTACTTGCGCTGGCAAGCATGTTTCGTTGCAATTTTTACACGATTTCACTACACAACGTACCATTTTCACTTTATTTTACAATAAAGTTTAAAAAATAACCTCAAAACACGTGTTGTTACTATGGACGCTATGAAGCAAAGACTGGCAAAGACGCTGAAATTGGAGCAATGACGCTGGCGGCGCTGGTATGACAGAAAAAGACGCAATGCACGCACTCGTACGTGTGACAAAGATGCGACCATCTAGGTTCAGCAACTTTCCGACATTAAATATTTCATTTTTTCACAGTTGGCAGCCTTCAGGAATAAGGCCCGGTTTCACAACTTTCAGATTAACCCAAGTTTAGCTGAACGTCCGTCAAAATTGACGCCGGCGTTAAACCTGTATGGCGTTCCACAACTCATTTTTAACCGTAGGTTACGTAACCCTATACTCTATTTACTGAAACTCAGAATATATGCTTCTTTCTCCTTAAACGTAAATTGTGATTGGTTAGTTAAAATTTTGAAAAAAAAGAGGGAAAAGCATGCCGATGTAGCCCATTTTACAATAGCCGTAACATAAAGCCATAAAGTTCTAAGGTATATATTATAGTTGAGAGCTTGTTTGTCACATACACGTTCGGACGTTTTCGCCCGTTACTGATATATTTTTCTTGTGACTGTCGATTATATCTCAATCGGTCTGCCGGAATGATCACTGTCTTTCTGTATTTTATTATTGCATTTATTTTTGCATCATAGTCAAATCGTTCATTTCCTGTTCATCGTTTCCTGTTCATTTATAGTTACTGGGTATCACTCAAAAGGATAAGAAGAAGAATTGTTGTAAGAGCTCGTAAACGGCTGAAGAACTTTTACTTTTGTTCAATAAAAGTTATATAATAAAATAATTGTGATGTCCTGTAAAAAAGAATTGTCCGTGAAGGATAATATGAATAAAAAGCGGCTACCGAATTTTTCAAGAGATGAAAAAATTACATTAGTTGAAATTATTGAAAGCAAAAAATGATATATATGATATATCATATTTACTCAAAAGTAAATATGATTACGAGATGTGCGAAACTTTCACAGCAATTTCATTGGTGCCAGGGTTGTAAACCTCGGTTAAATTGGTTAAACGCCCAAAATCGGGGGTTCATCCGTTTGTTTTCTGTTCCTAAACTTCCTGAATTAGTGTGTACATAAAATGAAATAGATATATATTTGAAAGTTAGTGAAAGCAAGATGGAACGTTCCAGTGCAGTCTAGTGCAGGAATAGAAAACAAGCCTCATCTTTAACCGAGGCAAGTGAACCTTAACGAAGGTGGTTGTGGAACGCCACAAATGCGCTAAACTGAGTTCAGCGAGTTAAACTTCGATTAACTCGAGCTAACCGTGAATTGTGAAACCGGGCCTTAGGCCCAGTTTCACTTTGGGTTTAATCCGAGCTTAGTTGAACTACCGTCAAGTTTAACGCCACGATTAAACTTCTATCGCGTTTCACAACCAGATTTTAACTCTAGGTTACGTAAACCTATAATCTATGCGAAGAAACTTCAACAGACTTATCTTTCTTCTAGAACAAGTAGTGTGATTGGTTGTTACCGAAGAGTAGGGAATGAGATATTACAGGTTCTATACACCAAAGCAAAAAATAATGAACAAATTTAAAAGTTTTAAAGTTTTCTTCTTACATGTTTCCAAGGCACGTATTATGCATTTGTTCGGAATCGATTCCGATCGGAATTATTCCGTTTTCCCTAGAAAACACAATAGAAATTTAGGGGAAAACGGAATAATTCCGATCGGAATTGATTCCGAACAAATGCGTAATACGTGCCCAAATCAGTTTGAACTAAACAATTAAATTCAATTGTTACTGTAAAAATTTACACTTTATTAAGTACATTAAACATTGGAACACTAATTAGAAAAAAATTTCTCATAAAATAAAGAACAACAGATTAGAATAAAAGACAAAATTGAGTTTTGAAAAAAATAAATAAATCTAAAAGACAGCCACTCGAAATAAAAAAAAACTGTTCTTTGGAAAAACACATATATGGTCATCGTAATTATAGTATGTAATCTATAAGTACTAATTTAATAATATTACAAAACTATTTTTACTGTTCTGTTTTATGAGAAATTTCTTCTTTGATTTTTCTTAAGACTGCAGTAACAGATTCCTTGGTTAAGCGAAATCGAGCATAAAAATCAATGTCATCAAATTCTTCAAAATATGACGGTCGTCTTCTAATTATTCTCGGGCGTCGATTTATTATTTGCACAAAATCTTCATCGTCAGATGACGATAACATATATTCCAGAGCCATATCTTGCAACATAACCTTTTTACAATTCCGTAGAGATATCAGCCATGAAGTACAATACTCGAAAGATTACTGAAAGCAGTGGCGCTGCAGTATTAAACCTCGGTTATCTACCTTAAACGCCCGAATTTCGCCGTTCAACTTTAACCGCAGTTTAACAACGTTAACCGAGGTTTAAGCCAGTTGTGGGACACAATATTTACCGTAAACCAAGTTTAAAGGTTTAAACTCCGGTTAAACTAAGTTGTGAAACTGGCCCTTAGAGACACTTTGCCATGAAAAGGGGCGTGGTTTAGCCAAATTGAGCACACCATCCGTTTGTTTTCTGTTCCTGAATTCTCTAAATAAGTGTACACTTAAAATGAAATAGATAGATGTTTCAAAGTTAGCGAAAGCAAGAAGGAACGTTCCAGTGCAGTCTAGTGCAGGAACAGAAAACAAGCCTCATGTTATACTTCCACCATGGAATGACTGCAGTTGTGAAGGTTAGCGCGAAATGTCAAACGCTGGTATACAAGGTGTCACAAATAAAATTTGTGCACCTTGGAAAAAATATAAGATAAGTATACTCGCAAATATTTTTCAAATAGAGTTTATAAAAAAATATTCGCAGATTTTCCGTATTTGATCGGTTTTAATCTAATTAAGTTTATAATTTCATCATTACAACACGATGAGCTGAGATGCTTAGACGTAGTTAAATAAATTGTAACTGTAACAAATATTAAAAATTAACATTTTAAGTATCTGTTACAGTTATAATTATTAGGAGTACAAATTGAAAACCGCCGTTTTTTGTCAAAATTTGAGGATTGATTGTTGAAAAATGGTTACATACTTAAGCCTGCCGCAGACGATACGTTTTTTCTTACTGGATTTCTAACTGGATTTTCTTACTTGCTACCGTACGGGCAATGGTACTGGCAGTGCTACTGGCCGTGGCTTCACACGGTGCGAGTTTTCGTACGGGCTGAGCAACTGAAATTTGTTTCATAGAAGCGGCACGCTTAAATATGGATGAGATAGATGAGATGGATGAAATTATTGCAACAGTTGTACATTGTCGTAAAATTGCTATTGCATTATTTTTAATTATTGAAAAATTGCGACAACAAAACAAATATCGCCGACGTTTATGGAGTCGACAGTCAATACATTCTTTAATGCCTCACTTTTACTGTGCTTATTATGGTAATTTGGTGTGTTTATCGCATATAAACATGGTTCCTATTAGTAGGCCTCTATTAAACATAAAATACTTTTGTGGACTATTTTGAAGTCTTTTCATTTTTGCACGACGTCATGTTTACGAAGTGAATTCACGTTTGAACTTTGACAACACTTCGACAGTATAACCTGGTATAACCCAGTATAACCTATACAGACTGCGTCCTGATTGGCTTTCACAATAAACCAGTACAGAATCACGTAAGAAAAATAGGACATGATCTATTACGAAAATCCAGTACGCGAGCTAGTAGCGTAGCCCGTAAGCTACCCATTTCCAGTACAGGAGCACGTAAGACTGCCAGTATAGGAGCACGTAAGCAATCTCGTAAAAAAAAACGTATCGTCTGCGGCAGGCTTAATTTATTTAACTACATCTAAACATCTCTGATCATCGTTGTTGTAATGACGAATTTATAAAGCTCAATTAGACCAAAGCCGATCTAATACAAGAAGATGTATTATTTATTAATTAAAACTAACTTTTTTTTGCAGAAGTAGAGAGCACACAAGGATGAGACATTGAAAGCCTTTGCAAGAAGATGATACTGATCTTTTAACGCCTCTTTTTCGTTTTACAGCAAATGATTTTTCTGACAAAATAAAACCAGATATGACATTTACTATTAAACCAGCTTTAAGTCAAGGAACAACGCAGATTGAAATTCTGGAAGATGGATAGACAACTTGTACTATTGATAATTCTAGGACAGCTCAAGTTGAACATACAATTTTAATAACAGTTACTGGATGCGAAGTGCTAACACTTTAATGTACAATCGATATTATTGCTATTTTATATAAAAAGTACCTATGAAATATATTATTTTTAGCATACATAAATTAATTTGCACATATGCGTTTTAATCTTACAAGTACTATCTTGTGTTTTTGTATGTAAAAATAAAAGTTAGGTAAAATTTATGTACACCCAAGGACTTTGATTCTGTCCATGGGGAAATTTTCCAAACTGAGAAGTCACTACTTTGTACATACTCGCAGTTCATGATTAATGAAACGACTAGAGCTTATTGGTCGTTACGTTAATCATGAAGTGTAAGTATGTAGAAAAATAACGACTTCTCAGTGTGAAAAATTTCCCCATGAACAGAATCAAAGTCCTTGGGTGTATATTAGAATGAAGATTATCAATACGGTTACCAGAATCAATATTTTCTTATTCTTTTGTATATGTAATGCAAATAAATATATAATTGAAAACTTCTTTCAATTTATTTAATTAAAGAAATGGATCTTTACTGTAGACTTTTATTAAGATTGTTTTAAATAAGAAAACAAAAATTTTATAGAATTGCAGGTCCCTAATAGCTGTCCAAAATTAGCGGTCCTTGTTTTTCAACTTCTTTTTCTTTCGTGATAATGGCAAGATGATACTGAAAAGCAGGGCAAGCAGATTGTTAACAATGTAGTTGAAATTATTGGTCTGTAAGATATATACATAGGAATTTTGTTAATGTACCTTTGGGAAAGATCTTGCGTCTCTGTAAAAAAGAACTTGCATTACTTTATACAGAAGTTGAATAGCTTCCTCGCCAACTTGAAACATGAGCAATCGCCGAGATAGCCATTAAGATAGACCTATAAATTGTAATTATAATTTTTTTTAACTAGGAAAAGAATACAATTTTATAGAACGTTTTTCATAAAAGATGAGACTACTTACTGTTATATCAACATTGAGTATATCACCTTCTTGCAAAGGCTTCCAATGTCTCATCCTTGTGTGCTCTCTACTTCTGCAAAAAAGAAAAAGTTAGTTTTAATTAATAAATAATACATCTTCTTGTATTGGATCGGCTTTGGTCTAATTGAGCTTTATAAATTCGTCATTACAACAACGATGATCAGAGATGCTTAGATGTAGTTAAATAAATTATAATTATAACTGTAACAGATACTTAAAGTGTTAATTTTTAATATTTGTTACAGTTACAATTTATTTAACTACATCTAAACATCTCAGCTCATCGTGTTGTAATGACGAATTTATAAACTTAATTAGATTAAAACCGATCAAATACGGAAATGTGCGAATATTTTTTTATAAACTTTATTTGAAAAATATTTGCGAGTATATTTATCTTATATTTTTTCCAAGGTGCCCAAATTTTACTTGTGACACCTTGTATACCAGCGTTTGACATTTCGCGCTAAACTCCACAACTGCAGTCGTTCTCATCTCTCGTTATAGTTGCGCGTTCAGAAATGCATCCAAAAAAAGTGTCGCAACTATAATGAAAGCAACTGTACAACAGAGCGCATAGACAGAATTTTGAGTAAGCATAACATCAGAGTAATCTTCAAACCCCAGAAGAAAATTGCTCAATTACTCCTTAACCCCAAGGATCAAAGACCAAGCTTGGAAACGCCAGGGAGTCGATTCTGTATCACATAAGTTGAGTAAAAATTACAAAAGTGAGCAAATTCACTAGCTTTTGACCAATGAAGTTACAAATATTTTAGTAAATTTACTTACTTTTGTAATTTTCACCAAGGTGAATAATATAGAATTGACCCCCAGGTGTGTACACCCAAGGACTTTGATTCTGTCCATGGGGAAATTTTCTAAACTAAGAAGTCACCACTTTCTACATACTCGCAGTTCATGATTAATGAAACGACTAGAGCTTATTGGTCGTTACGTTAATCATGAACTGTAAGTATGTAGAAATATAGCGACTTCTCAGTTTGAAAAATTTCCCCATGGACAGAATAAAAGTCCTTGGGTGTACAAGATACCTTGCGTCTGCGGAAAAGTGTACAGTCATGTTTATTATAGTTGCGACACTTTTTCTTTGATAGTTTTTGGAATGTAGCCTTGCTCATCGAGCGGCAAACGTAATTGGTTGGATCCACAAGTAAGAACCAATCATGTTCTCAGCTCTTGTTATAGTTGCGTGTTCAAAGACGCATCTAATAAAAAGTGTCGCAACTATAATGAACACGACTATACATAGGAGAAACCGGGAGAAAGATCAGTACACGGATCAAGGAACACCAGAGGTGTGCCAAATACAGCCACTTTTTGCAGTCAGCCTTGGCGGAACATTCGATGGAGACTAGACATGACGTGTAGTATGATAAGTCTACCATGTTGGCCTCGTCACAAGGCTACTTCGCCAGAAAATATCGGGAAGGTCTGGAAATCTTGAAACATCCTGACAACCTCAACCGCGACAAAGGCCTTCAAGTAAATCCTATTTGACATACAAGCAATATTTTTCTAATAAATTGCAAATGCATGTTTATCATTATTTATTGAAAATTGTATGATTAATGACTTTATCAAGATAATTATTATTTATTCAAAATATTGAAGAATTGATTTTATCAAAATCAATTTTTTCTAAATATTTTATTTTTTATTTTCTTTATTTATAAAATGTAAGTCGTATAGTAATATTCAATATTTTAATTTTGCCGCGTTTTTACTTATGGCACCACTGTTACCGCATCATAACATCCAGTCGACTGCTTGCTATCGTCGAGTAAACACGTGTTGTGTGCTCGTAACGTAAACACGTGTTTCTTCGAGTAACGTGTTTTAACGCGTCGAATGATTAGTAGCGGTTAATTCGTAGTGATTCGTAGTGATAAATAAAATCGATCGATCGGTTCGTTGTTCGTTGTTCGTCGTTAATCGATCAAGTGAGCAAATAGAGTAAAAGTGATAAAATGTGAAATAACTCTGAGAGATAAATTTCTCTTCAAGGACAAATTTCGATTCAAGTGGAACTGTCGCATCGTGGAAACAATAAGCTGATCGCCGTACAGGATGGATTCGTGAGTAAACATGCTTAAACTTGTTCGAACGCGCCCCCCTCCCCCGCTCTCTCTCTCTCTCACTCTCTCTCTCTCTCTCCCCCTCTCCTTCCTTCTCTTCTCATGCATTTTAAATATGCTATTTTTAATTGGAAAATAATATTTAAGTAATTCCATTTGTATTAAATTTTATATTCGCGAGCATACATTTATTATAATACACTCCTGTTTTGAATAATGATAGATACAACTTAAAATTATTTATCCGTTTTTCTCTCAAGAAGCTAGAGATTGAAATTGTAGCTCTACAACGCAATAGTAATTTGTACTCTTAAATCGTGATTAACTTTGTTTTACTTCATGTGTTCTTAATTATCTAAATGTCGAGTACAGTCGCGTTTCTTATAAAAAAAAGTATTTTGATTGTTTTTTAAAATCCTACATGCAAATATTCTTGTAGGCTTCATGTAATTACTCTGTTCTTTATTTCTATAAAAAGTTCTGTCATTTCTTTTATTAGAATTATTAGAAGATTATTTTCAAGTTAAAGATAGCATAATTAAAGCGAGAGAGAGAGAGAGAGAGAGAGAGAGAGAGAAAATTTTAATGTGAATGTGTTGTCCGTGTACTATTGTGTTATCTAAGTGCAATGGCAAGCCTCACGGAAACGATTTTTCCTTTGGCAAAAATTTATCTGGAGTTTAGTTTTTGAGTTGTAAAGAAAAATAGCGTGTGACGGGTCGGATACAAGAGCTAGGCAGGGGCGCCGCCGCGCCGCGCGGAACGCTGAGTTACGCCGCCCCTGCCTACCTCTTGTATCCGACCCGTCACACGCTAACTATTTCTTTCTATAATTCAAAAACTAAGCTCCAGATAAATTTTTGCCAAAGGAAAAATCGTCTCAGAATTCGATTACGAATATGCCTGAGAAAGGACAAGTGGTCTTTCTGACTCACCCTGTATATATATATATATATATATATATATATACAGGGTGTCCCAGACCAATGTATAAAGATTATCACGATGAGGTAGAAGGGATTGAGATAAATGAAAAAGTCTAATATCATTTTACGATATTTGCAATAATTTTTGAGTAATAAAATATTAAGGTCAGCCGAAAAAGAGCGCGCGGAGAGACAAGCGGTCGCTCGTCTGAGCCGTAGAACCGCCCACTGCGGCCCGATTGTAGGCGACGGTAAGTGGCGCGCGGCGAGGGAAAGGATAGCTTGGCACCGCACCATGTCGAGCCGGGCGGTCTTACGGCTCAGGCGACCAACTGTTTGCCTCTCCGCGCGCTCTTATTTGGCTGACTAATATTTTATTACACGAAAATTATTGCAAATATCGCAAACTGTTATTAGACTTTTTGATTTATCTTGATCCCTTCTACCTTATCATAGTAATATTTATACATTGGTCTGGGACACCCTGTATATATATATATATATATATATATATATATATATATATATATATATATATACATGTATGTGGACAAGCCCCGCGGATCGAGGAGCGGAGGAAGAACCGTGCTGAAGTCGAGGTGACCCGTCTAACCGCTGTGTAAAGCCACGAACTGCCGCGTGGCGATTGAACGCACCTTGCTTCTTAGTGTTTGGCTGGCTCTCCACCTCAAGCCCGAGACCTCGTCGAGGCACCCAGCTGTCGGCTGCCGCGTGTGTTTGAGCCGTCCCACCGTAGAAGCTCGCGAACGACCGGCTTCTCGGGAAGCCGCAAAGCCCTCGCGCACGTGCGTGAGTCGTGTTACGGCCAGCGTTGCCAACTTTTTGAAGCAGTGGTACCCTAGATTGTCTCTTCCAATACACCAGAAAGCACTAGATTTTTATAAACTTCTCCAACGAAGATATAAAGCGATACTACCAATAGTAATGATGAATAATGAACTGCAACCACTGTTTAAAAGCGTTTAGAATATTAGCAAATTCTCAATTTCAATAGAGAATGCTTAATTATTAATATAGATTAATATGGATTTTATTTTAAAAAAATTAGATAGCAATTTTATTACACATTTATTTTAAGAGCAAAATAAACAATATATTTTTATTTTCGTCCCTGTCTCCGCTACCACGCCCCTCTACGGTTAGGGGAGCTAGCTGGCCGCGTGCGAGCGACGATTTCGCGTTTCGGCATGACGCATTCTCGCGCGTTGTGAATCCGTGTTTAGAGTGGAAAAGTGAACCCGGAGACGCGACCGGTATCATCGCGTCTGGCCCCCAATCTCGCGATTTGGTGCGAGCATTTGGTGTTTTTTAGTTAGTTCGTCGCTCCCGCGCGTGTTTCGCGAGTCATTCCACTGTTTGATCGCGTATTTCGCCGTTGCTTTCCGGCGTCAGGAAAAGTACGTGACAATATATATATATTGTCTGATAAATTATTAATGATTCTTCCCAACAATCTAAACGGAGGTTTCCCTTTCGATACCCATAATGTTAACAATTTTCTCATTGCACCTAAATAAACTAAATGCATGGGATCTAATGGAACCTGATTCACTAAATCTAAGTTAAGATTCAACAATGGGGACATTCTCTTATGAGGTTCTTCATGTATCTGTGTATCAAAAGTCTCTTTTGTTCTAAGTTGTCCACTTGTACACTCAAGGACTTTGATTCTGTCCATGGGGAAATTTTTCAAATTGAGAAGTCGCTATTTTTCTATATACTTATAATTCATGATTAACATAACGACCAATAAACTGTAGTTGTTTCATTAATCATGAACTGCAAGTATGTAGAAAGATAGCGACTTTTGAGTTTGGAAAATTTCCCCATGGACAGAATCAAAGTCCTTGGGTGTACATGGAAAGATCATTTTATGGTTCATGTACACCCAAGGACTTTGATTCTGTCCATGGGGAAATTTTCCAAATTAAGAAGTCACCACTTTCTACATACTCGCAGTTCATGATTAATGAAACAACTAAAGCTTATTGGTTGTTACGTTAATCATGAACTGTAAGTATGTAGAAAGATAGCGACTTCTCAGTTTGGAAAATTCCCCCATGGACAGAATCAAAGTCCTTGGCCGGTATTCATAGTCGATTTTTATTTCAAGATCGTCTTAAATAACGTCTTAAGATGTTAATACAGCTCTCTGATTGATTGATGGCATCTTAAGGTAATACTTAAGATGATCTTAAATATAAGAATCAACTATGAATACCGGCCCTTGGGTGTCTCTCCCTCAATATTGCATTTTTCATATCCATGCTTAGAATTGTGACCTGTACAACATTTAAGAAAAGCCCGTGCAGGAGCATCACAAATCAGAGACCTAATCTGAAATATTTTATGGTCTATTTCAATATAATTCTTTGATATATCATTAAGCTTTTGTATCCAATCTTGTAAATAAAGATCAATAGTTTCTGGCTTTCCTTTGCCAGTAAATAAGCCCACAATAAATACATTTGATTTTAAGGTTAATGACTTACAAAGAATTGGCC
This sequence comes from Solenopsis invicta, assembly GCF_016802725.1. NCBI lineage: Eukaryota > Metazoa > Arthropoda > Insecta > Hymenoptera > Formicidae > Solenopsis > Solenopsis invicta. The sequence goes on from NC_052679.1 coordinate 11,329,140, forward strand.
AGACAGAGATATTATTACTTTTGAACAAGGGTAACCATCAATATTAAAATCTAAATCAATAATTTTTGAGCATGGTTCTTTTTTTAACAAAGGATTTAACTGCTTACGTATACCAAAATAAGTAAATTTTCCATTTTGCAAATTAATTGATTTAGTAGTTCTTGAAGTGTCTAATAACGATTTTCCAAATAATGGTATATTTTCATGAAATTGTCTTAATAATGATAATAAATCGTCTAACGCTGACAATGTAATATTATGTTTTAAGGCCCAATATCTCAATTTATTTTGAAAATCATCAGATGTTTCACTCTCTGAAGAATTGTGTTTTTCTTGACATATTTCAGGTGTAATATTAGGGTGGGTGCCGATAGCGCACATCCCGATAGCCCACCAACCAATCATATTGACTTATCTAACCCAACCTACGGAAAATCTCTAGGCATCTGCCATTGTGACTGGTTTGTGTGCTATCGGGATGTGCTCTATCGGGACCCACCCGTAATATTATTAGGAGCTTCATCAAGTAATTCCTTGTCTTTCAATTCATTATCTTGTAGACTGTTTCTAAAATCCAAACTTGAGTCTGAATTTTGATCTAAGTTTAAATGTTTATGAATGACTGAATGTGATGTTAATGGTTTAAAAACTTTAGAGAAAATGTATGAGGGCTGACAAGAATCTGTCTGATTATAAAAGAGTTTATCCAATAACTCATGTACATGCTTTTGTATGTTTCTTTTTGTCTGCTTTCTACTGAGAAATTTGGTTTCTTTTTCTTTGTTCATATTTAAACAATTGAGAACATTTTTTTCTGTTATTTTTGTAATAAACAAATTATTATTATATATATATAGATGGTAAAATATTTATCCTTTCCTGGAAATTGTAATAAGTTAAACATTTAGGTTAAGGAAAGAAAAAATAATATAGCGGTATGATTGATAATATAAGAATATATATATCAGCAAAAATATCTTTGAAACATTAATCAGATATACATCATTCCATGTGTAAATATAAATATATATGTGATAAATTATACGATAATTTATTCACATATCTCAGATATCTTTTTTTACTGTATGAATACGGAAATGTATTACAAAATATTTTAGTAAATCAATATATATATAATATCTCATTTTACTTGTGCAATAATAAAGTATTGTTAATGCTGTTTAGTAAATAATGCGCCGCTGCTATGCTGCAAACCTGATTATTAATCTGCTTGCACGTTTATCACAAACATAACCTTTACATGATTTGACTAGAGAGCATCTTGGGTGTTTACGATAACTAATCGGATCTCGGATTGGATTGAACAATGGTACTCAACGTAGGTATAGAAAATTTCCCTAGGCTAATCGGATTGACGATTGCTGTCTCAAATGTAATCCGATTGATGACGAAAGCGTGGAGACCGAGAAGCATGCTTGAGCAAGTCTCTTTATTTTTTTAAATAATAACACAAAAAATCAAAGATAAAGTTAAAAAGAATGATTTGAATTTAGATTTATTGTAATTTTTTTGTCTAAACACTGGATTTAAATTTCTGTTTGTAAAAATTAATTAATCTATTCTAAAGTTTGTGGTTATATCGGAAATAAATCAAAATTAATAAAACAATTATTAATTATTAGGTACATATTAAAGCATATAATATTTCAAGCATATCATATAGAATTCCTGTTTATTATAAACTCAGTAAAAATAACTTTGAAATTATTAAACTACATTATACATTAATCAATATTAATTTATATGTTAAAAATCAATAATGTCTCTGAAAATGTTTTTTTTATTCTTTTCCAGATCGTAAATAAACTTCAACTCCAAGAATAAATAAAAATTACTGGAAAATGGATTGACATGAAAAGGGCATTATTGAACATTATCAATTTGTGCTAACTTAAAATTTGTAAAATCTGCTATTCTTTGTTAGTTGTTCATTAGAGAGTAATAATATAAGAACGGAATATACATAAATAAAATTAAAATAATTGTATGCATATATGATGCGTATATTACATTTTTATATTATTACTCTCTAATAAACAACTAATAAAGAAAAGTAGATTTTACAAATTTTAAGTTAGCACAAATTGATATTGTTCAATAATGCCCTCTTCATATAAATCCATTTTCCAGTAATTTTTATTTATTCATGGAATTGAAGTTTATTTACGATCTAGAAAAGAATAAAAAGAACATTTTTAGAAACATTATTGATTTTTAACATATAAATTAATATTGATTAATGTATAATGTAGTTGAATAATTTCAAAGTTATGTTTACTAAGTTTATAATAAACAGGAATTCTATATAATATGCTTGAAATATTATATGCTTAAATATGTACCTAATAATTAATAATTGTTTTATTAATTTTGATTTGTTTCCGATATAACCACAAACTTTAGAATAAATTAATTAATTTTTACAAACAAAAATTTAAACGAAATCCAGTGTTTAGACAAAAAAATTACAATAAATCTAAATTCAAATCATTCTTTTTAACTTAATCTTTGATTTTTTGTGTTATTATTTAAAAAAATAAAGAGACTTACTTTTCAAGCATGTTTCTCGGTCTCCACGCTTTCGTCATCAATCGGATTAAATTTGAGAGGGGTGCGCACGATTGGACACCGCACGATTGGACACCACCACTCACAGCGGCCGATACCTAGAGTTTTTCCATTGGTTTGGTTAGATAAGTCAAGATGATTGGTTGGTGTCCAATCGTGCTGTGTCCAAAAGAGTGTCACCCAATTTGAGACAGCAATCGTCAATCCGATTAGCCTAGGGAAATTTTCTATACTTACGTTGAGTACCATTGTTCAATCCAATCCGAGATCCGATTAGTTATCGTAAACAACCCTTGTTATATCCGCCGTTTCCCGACATAAATTTTCGCAAGATTAGTTACCGAATGAGGCTTGAAACATAAAAATTTTAACTAAGACTGTATCCATGGAAACAGGATAAGAAGTGTCTCGGTACCAGCGCCGCGCCCGGTAGCATAGGACACATAGGCCGGTATTCATAGGCCCGTACATGATGTAAGAAGAAAGGTGAAACAAGTAACCAGATGCGCAGTAGACCATACTCTAGACCAATTAGAAGTGGGTCCAAATTTTAAGATTCAATATGGCTACGGCTCCGGTACTGAGACGTATTTATACTTGTATTTATACGTGAATTGGAAATAATCGGTGAATCGGAGAAATTCAAAGCTACTAAAAAAGGAAGAACGTGAAGATAAAGTTGAGACTTTGTACATTAATGAAAATTGTGATAATTGTTATTTCAAATTTTTTAAACTTGGATTAGAAGAAATTTGGAAAATTATAAGAATGAGCTTATGTCTATGGCTAAATTGTTGTATTTCATGTTTATAACAACAGTGTTTATTGAAACAGTAATTTGTGTTAAAGATAACAAATTTCAAGTATTTTTACATTTTTATATTTATTTTTTTTAACAACATCTACAATTTAAGTACGTGTGACTACATATAATTGTTTCATATTCAAATTGCGCGGATATATTTGGACCCAAATTTCATTGGCTCACCACATCGAGCCACGCCTCTTACCGCGCATCGAGCCGCCGACGATGCGCGTTGTTTCACCTTGTTTCTTACATCATGGGCCCGTATTCATAGTTGTGACTTATTTTCAAGATCGTCTTAAGGGCCTCGCACATGAAATGCATAACATAACTTAAGCACAACATAAGACTGATGGACCAATGACCATCCAACATAAAGTCGCCATATTAATTTACATAAGATTCCTATTGGTTCAGAAGCTTTATGCTACGTTTATGCTCTGTTATGCATTTTATGTGCGAGGCCCTTTCAGTACGGTCTTAAGTTGCTCTCTAGATTCATAGTCATGAATCAAGCAAATGCTTGAGTAAAATCTCAAGTCAAGACTTGTCCAAGACGATTTGGTTTGGAAACGTCTTCTTCGGTCTCAACATGATTCATAGACAGATCTTATTCGAAATAAGAACAGACTTAAGACTATCTTATTAGTCATGAATTCATAGTCGTAATAAGACGTCTTGTATAACGTATGTACACCCAAGGACTTTGATTCTGTCCATGGGGAAATTTTCCAAACTGAGAAGTCACCACTTTCTACATACTCGCAGTTCGTGATTAATAAAATGACTGGAGCTTATTGGTCGTTACGTTAATCATGAACTGTAAGTATGTAGGAAGACAGCGACTTCTCAGTTTGGAAAATTTCCCCATGGACAGAATCAAAGTCCTTGGGTGTACAGCTAAACAAGACGATCTTCGCCAAGTCGAGGTCGAAGCAGTGATGGGATATGGAAAGATCTTTCTCGCGCACGCGCATTCAAGCAATGCTACATACCCTCATCGACGTACAGTTTTAGTGGTACTATAAGGGCCCTTATATTGATAAAAGGAAGAAATATTAAGTAAATTGTAGAAAAAGTTTTTATTCAATTTTTTTATTTAAATAAAATGCTGCTTAAAAAATAATATGTATAAATACAAATACATAATACAAATATATTGCAACAATTTTTTTTTTTTTTTTTTTACGGAGGAGGAAAAAATCTTCGCAAGGTCCCTTTAGAAACGATAATCTTCTGATCCTCACTCCAAAAGGGACAAGACGCGGTATAAACGCGGGAAAACTCGTAAACATAGTAGTAAGCGGTCTTGTGCGCATGACAGAGCTCCCTGTACACCCAAGGACTTTGATTCTGTCCATGGGGAAATTTTCCAAACTGAGAAGTCACCACTTTCTACATACTTGCAGTTCATGATTAATAAAATGACTAGAGCTTATTGGTCGTTACGTTAATCAAGAACTGTAAGTATGTAGAAAGATAGCGACTTCTCAGTTTGGAAAATTTCCCCATGGACAGAATCAAAGTCCTTGGGTGTACCCCATGTTGCTCCCAAATCCGTCACTGAAAATTACTATCTACGTCATCTCACGCATGCGCACAAAAATTCCCTTCTTAGTGAATATCTTTCCATATCCCATCACTGGGTCGAAGTAGACTTAAGCAAAGTTGTAGAGTACTATTCTAACCTCAAATTAATGTTTGCCGAAGTTGAAATACTTAAATTTCAAAGAATGACAGCAAAGACGAGACTAGTTACTCGTAAATTTTTAATTCCTTTATTCTTGTAAAAACATGACTGGTATTAGAAAAAAATATAAAAAATATAAAAGATATTTTTAGTTTTTTTACACCACTTACATTAATATACTCTTTATGCAGTTCTTCCATCTGTGCAAAAATTGCATAAAATAGGTGTTAAAATTTATAAATTATCTGTAATTTTTACTATGTAAATTTTTACTACTTAAAATATAAGAGTGATTTAATTGAAATAATATAAATGTAATTATATAATCAATAATATTCTTTGATAGGAAGAAATATATTAAAAATGTTAAATATATTAAAAATTACCGCGGACACGCAATTTCGGCAGCGGACAATAACATTTTATTGATTTATCGAGACGATAAATATCTATCAGTATTAAGTAATATTTGAATTAAACATTAATGGATATTAAGTAAATATTAAATAAATGTAAAATAAATATGCAATTAATGTTAAATTAATGTTTTTAAAATTATTGTTTCAAATAGAAAATTAATGCAAAGTAAATATTAAATTAATTTTTAAAAAATGTTAAATATATATTTCTAATTATTCTTAATTAAATATTATTATTGCAATTAAATTATTAATGTAATATAAATATTAAATAAATGTCAAATAAACGTTAAATAAACATTTTCCCGAATTATTATTTTAAATAAGTAATTAATGAAATATAAATGTTAAATAAATATTTAATAAATTTTTAATAAATATTATTGTTATAATGAATTGTACAATGAATAATTAATAAATATTAAAAAAAGCATTTAAAAATTATTGTGTGCTGATTAAGATATACTTTAATAATCACAAAACTCAACTTTAATAAATAATCTTACATTTTATAACATTCTTCCTATTTTCAATCATATTTTTTAAGGATTTTATCCTTCATTACTTTTAATTTATATGATCCCGCATTGTAGAATTTTTGGAGATAATTAGTTGTATCTTATTTTCTATTAAATAAATAAAATTTTTTGATTATTATTTTAATTGTTTACAATTAATGTAAGCTATGTATATATAAGGTGATATTAAATAGACATATATAAGAACATAAAATTTATTTATATAACATGCTGGTATATATTTTAAGTCATGGCTTTAAGTGGGCGTCAAATAATTAATTAGTAATTTATTTATTTTTGTTATATTGCAAAAATAGAGTCAATCAGCCAATGAACTTACTGTACAAAAAAATATAGATTATACAAGTAATGATATATATAACATAGTTTACATCACCACTTTATTGCGAGTGCTGTGTTCATTTTTTGTATTTCGTAATATCGTGTATTAAAATACGCGTAAACTTTGTACGTTCTTCTAACCAAGTTTTGTACAAATTCTGTACAACTGTATTTTCTTCAGAGATTTACTTAACGGGAGTTTACGATACATATTTTCCAATGCCAATGCAAGTTCTTGGGGTTGAATGTTTCCATCGGGTCTCACTTGATATAAAAGCAGGTATAATACTTAAATTTGTTGTTTTTAGTAATTTTATAAAAATTAGCAATTTCCGAATATGTTGTTTTCTAATAATATTACATACCTGAGTATTTTTCTTTTAATCTTTATGCTAAATTAATGTAATTAATTCGTTGCACTGATTGACAGAATGTTACAGATACAATAGAATATTGAGTCTGTTCCATTTAACTCAATGTAATATTCCCAATGCAATATTCCCATTGGAAGGTTCAGAAGAAATATCACGGAAACAGCCGATTCATAAATAAGCATTAGCTTGAGCATTGCTTCGCGAAGACGATCTTATATCAAATAAGCACAACTTGAGCAAGAACTTCTTCGTCAAGCTCGCCTCAAGTCATGACTATGAAATGTACTACTATTGAGACGATCTTATTCGAATAAGACGATCTTCGCCAAGACGGTCTTAAGTGCTGACTTGAGACTCGACTATGAATACCGGCCATAGTCAATTCTTATTTCAAGATTGTCTTAAGCAACGTCTTAAGATGCTAAAACGGCTCGCTGATTGGTTGATGGCATCTTAAAGTGATACTTAAGACGATCTTAAATATAAGAATCGATTATGGCCGGTATTCATAGTCGAGTCTCAAGTCAGCACTTAAGACCGTCTTGGCGAAGATCGTCTTATTCGAATAAGATCGTCTCAATAGTAGTACATTTCATAGTCATAACTTGAGGCGAGCTTGGCGAAGAAGTTCTTGCTCAAGTTGTGCTTATTTGATATAAGGGGGTCAATCATGAAACTTTTTCCCTAAGGCGGAAACGTGAAAAGTGAAAAATTTCTCCATTAACTTCAATGGTAAAGATTTTCACTTTTCACGTTTCCGCCCTAGGGAAAAAGTTTCATGATCGACCCCAAGATCGTCTTCGCGAAGCAATAGGCTTGTTCGTGTTGCTGCCCTTTTTGAATTAATTTCTTTGTCGTCTCTGTCTTTCTTATGATCGAATATATATTTATCTCATCTCGAGTGCAAAAATTTTTGGGGATTTCAAGCAACTCGAACAGACCTAATGTTCAAGCTAATGCTTATTTATGAATCGGCTGTTTCCGTGATATTTCTTCTGAACCTTCCAATGGGAATATTGCATTGGGAATATTACATTGAGTTAAATGGAACAGACTCAATATTCTATTGCATCTGTAACATTCTGTCAATAGGTTTGATCGAGTTGCTTGAAATCCCCAAAAATTTTTGCACTCGAGATGAGATAAATATATATTCGATCGTAAGAAAGAGAGAGACGACAAAGAAATTAATTCAAAAAGGGCAGCAACACGAACAGGCCTAATCAGTGCAACGAATTAATTACATTAATTTAGCATAAAGATTAAAAGAAAAATACTCAGGTATGTAATATTAATTAGAAAACAACATATTCGGAAATTGCTAATTTTTATAAAATTACTAAAAACAACAAACTTAAGTATTATACCTGCTTTTATATTATAACCTCAACAGTAGATACGAGAATCTCGACTGTCTAACGAAGTTTGTTATCCTGATTCTTTCACACAGTGTAAAAATCATAAAAATTAATTCTGGAGATTCAGTAGAATTAATTTTTACATTACGCTTTTTACATTGCGCAAGAGAATCAGAATTACGAACTTCGTTAGATAATCGAAATTCTTAAGTTTATTATTGAGGTTATAATAAATACAGATATTTGAGCTTGAGTTGGTTTATTTTTAAAAGTAACAAACATATTAAAAAAGAAAGATTTGTTTTTACTTTATCTAGTCTTAAAATCATATATTTATAATTATATGTTATTTGGCTAATTGAAAAGTAGAAATTTTATTACACAAAGCTTACATGCATATAATAATTTTATATGCAAATATAAAAAAATTCTTCAATAATTCTTATATACAGGGTGATTCAAAATAACCTTTTGGTCCCGAAGCTGGCATATTCGTAATCGAATTCTGAGACGATTTTTCCTTTTGCAAAAATTTGTCCGGAGCTTAGTTTTCAAGTTACAATAAAAATTACTTAGCGTATGACGGGTCAGGTACAAGTGGTAGACAGGGGCGGCGCGACTCACTGTTACACGCGGGTGTTTCCGTGGAGCACCTCCTGCGTTTAAATGACTGACAAAAGGACATCACATTCCTATTTAAACTTTCTCTCTCTCTCTCTCTCTCTCTCTCTCTCTCTCTCTTTCTCTCTCTTCGTCACTTTAATTATGCTACATTTAACTTGTCAAATTTCGATCTGTCATCCGGCCGTCAAATATCGGGATGACCGTGAAATCTTCAAGTAAGTTTACATTATTATAATAAATGTACTCCCGCAAATAATAAAATTTAATGCAAATTAGATTACTTAAATGTGCACTTGCAAGTTAAAAGTAGCACTTTTAAAACGCACAAAAAGGAAAAAAAGGAGAGAGAGAGAGAGAGAGAGAGAGAGAGAGAGTGAGAGAGATAGAAACGGGGTAGAAGGGGGCTTTAAACAAGTTTAAGCACGTTCACTCACGCACACGGCAATCAGCTTATTGTTTCCACGATGCGACAGTTCAATTTAAATTTGTCCTTTATCCAGATCTATCCCTCGAAGTTGTTTCATATTTTACCACATTACTATTTACTCTGCACTTGATCGATAAACGCGGAACTACGCGACGAACCGATCGATCAACTTTATTAATTACTATTCTAATCACTACAATTATTCGATGCGTTAAAATTACTCGAAGAAACACGTGTTTACGTTACGATCACACAACACGTGTTCACTCGACGTTATCAAGCAGTCGACTGGATATTATTGGTTATGTTGTTATAAGAGTGTCGAACGATTGGTTAAAGTCATAAGTCAAAACGCGGCAATTTAAAATGCAAATATTGGTTAATACAATTTACATCAATACAATTTATTAGAAAAATGTTGCAAATGCATATTTATCATTATTTGTTAAAAATTGTAAGTGACTTTATCAAGATAATTATTTAGAATATTTATTATAAAAAAAACTTTAAGGATATAATTCTTGAAATCTCCTTGCAGCAATGGATAATCTGCCCTTTTCAGGGCAATCAAATATTTTTTAAACATAATTAAAGTGACAGAGAGAGAGAGAGAGAGAGAGAGAGAGAGAGAGAGAGAGAGAGAGAGAAAGTTTATATAGGAATGTGCTGTCCATGTACTTTTGTCAGTCATTTGAGCGCAGGAGGTGCCCCACGGAAACACCCGCGTGTAACAGTGAGTCGCGCCGCCCCTGTCTTCCACTTGTACCTGACCCGTAATACGCTAACTAATTCTTATTGTAACTTGAAAACTAAGCTTCGGACAAATTTTTGCAAAAGGAAAAATCGTCTCAGAATTCGATTACGAATATGCCAGCTTCGGGACCAATAGGTTATTTTGAATCACCCTGTATACTTTGACATCTTTAGAAAGTATTTGTATAATTGTTTATTTAAAAAATTGTATTTAAATGTTATAACTAATTACTTAGTTTTTTAAAGAAAACAAACGTGCAAATTACTTCATTGTATGCATATAGGATTAATTTATCTTGTTTGTTAATTGAAAATGTATATTTTATATTGTTGCAGAATATAGGAAGTACAAATTCCAAATATATAATAGTCATTCTATCGGTGCAACCTGTATTGTCTCTGGTACAACATTATGAATTTACCTTCGAACAAACTCTTTCTAAATTGACAAGACTTTTTTATCGATTGGGAGCTGATGCATTAAATTTGACAAGTGAAATGAAATGGACCGAGTCATTAAAGAAAACCAATAATCAATTTCGATTTTCTATTTGTTTATTTACTCTGATATCAAATAGTTTAATATAAGGTTAGAGATTTATATTTCAATTTGTATGGAAGTAACTTGAAGGCTTTATAATTACTTAATGCTGTACACCCATGGAATTTGATTCTGTCCATGGGGAAATTTTTCAAACTAAAAAGTCGCTATTTTTCTACATACTTACAGTTTATGATTAACGTAACGACTAATAAGCTCTGGGGGTCTATCATGTAACATTTCCCCTAGGGCGGAAACGTGAAAAGTGAAAAGTTTCACGTGAACTGCACGATCATGTACGATTCCACGGAATCATGGGTGTTTACGATAACTAATCGGATCTCGGATTGGATTGAACAATGGTACTCAACGTAAGTATAGAAAATTTCCCTAGGCTAATCAGATTGACGATCTCTGTCTCAAATGTGATCCGATTGATGACGAAAGCGTGGAGACGCAGAAGCATGCTTGAAAAGTAAGTCTCTTTATTTTTTTAAATAATAACATAAAAAATCAAAGATAAAGTTAAAAAAAATGATTTGAATTTAGATTTATTGTAATTTTTTTTGTCTAAACACTGGATTTCGTTTAAATTTCTGTTTGTAAAAATTAATTAATCTATTCTAAAGTTTGTGGTTATATAGGAAACAAATCAAAATTAATAAAACAATTATTAATTGTTAGATACAAATTAAAACATATAATATTTTAAGCATATCATATAAAATTTCTGTTTATTATAAACTTAGTAAAAATAACTTTGAAATCATTCAACTACATTACACATTAATCAATATTAATTTATATGTTAAAAATTAATAATGTTTCTAAAAATGTTCTTTTTATTCTTTTCCAGATCGTAAATAAACTTCAATTCCATGAATAAATAAAAATTACTGGAAAATGGATTTATATGAAGAGGGCATTATTGAACAATATCAATTTGTGCTAACTTAAAATTTGTAAAATCTACTTTTCTTTATTAGTTGTTTATTAGAGAGTAATAATATAAAAATGGAATATACGCATCATATATGCATACAATTATTTGAATTTTATTTATGTATATTCCGTTCTTATATTATTACTCTCTAATGAACAACTAACAAGGAATAGCAGATTTTACAAATTTTAAGTTAGCACAAATTAATATTGTTCAATAATGTCCTTTTCATGTCAATCCATTTTCCAATAATTTTTATTTATTCTTGGAGTTGAAGTTCATTTACGATCTGGAAAAGAATAAAAAAAACATTTTCAGAGACATTATTGATTTTTAACATATAAATTAATATTGATTAATGTGTAATGTAGTTGAATAATTTCAAAGTTATGTTTACTAAGTTTATAATAAACAGGAATTCTATATGATATGCTTGAAATATTATATGCTTTAATATGTACCTAACAATTAATAATTGTTTTATTAATTTTGATTTGTTTCCGATATAACCACAAACTTTAGAATAGATTAATTAATTTTTACAAACAGAAATTTAAACGAAATCCAGTGTTTAGACAAAAAAAATTACAATAAATTCAAATCATTCTTTTTAACTTTATCTTTGATTTTTTGTGTTATTATTTAAAAAAATAAAGAGACTTACTTTTCAAGCATGCTTCTCGGTCTTCACGCTTTCGTCATCAATCGGATTACATTTGAGACAGCAATCGTCAATCCGATTAGCCTAGGGAAATTTTCTATACCTACGTTGAGTACCATTGTTTAATCCAATCCGAGATCCGATTAGTTATCGTACACACCCCATGTAACTCACTCATGAGCGGAAATATAAACTTTTTCACGTGAACTTTTTCACTCAGGCTGTGTTCCGTTTTTACTGGCAGTACTGAAAATTTATAGTTCATGTCACCTATACTATACATTTTCAGTACTGGCAGTTAATATCGGAACACAGCCTCAGTCGTGATGGCGAAAAGGTGAAAATTTAGGGAATTAATAAATTGTATGTATTTTGAAATAAGAATGAAAGTGTGGTAACAGTGTGGTAACAGTTTGAAGAGGTATTATTGAAGAGGTTAACCTTTTTGGTATTGCATTGCGTTGATAGGATAAAGTAATACATACATAAATAAAAATAATGCTTTTGTGATGTAATTAGATTTGATATTTATATTTGACAAATTGATATTTTGATAATTATATAGAATGAGGTTTCATCAAATGCAAATTTAGATAAAAATATACTTTAAACGCGTTTTGATACACAATGATATAAGAAAGGTGCGTCTTGTGAAATAGAATATTAATCAATCATGTAAGTGTTTATAACTTATAAATTTGGAAAATACATGTGGGAGCCGTGAATTCAGTTTTGATCAAGGTCCGTATTCTAAATTATTCAATATTTTTTAATTAAACAAAGTTAAATTTAATGACTAATGAAATTAATTTACTTTAAAATTTGCACACATAAAAAACTAATTAAAATTAATTTTGAAAAACAATGTTTGAATTAAATTACAATGTAATTTTGAGTATTAGATTACTACATAATAAAATAGTTGTTACAATATATGGATCATTAAAAATAAATGTAATATATATTATATTTGTAAATTAAGTTTAGGCAATATAACTAAGAAATATTGTTATTTATTTATGAATATTTTTTTACAATTTTTTTTTATATAATAAAATTTTTACAGTAAAAGTTATACTGTAAAAGCAGGTAGAAACCTTTTTCACGATCGCTTGATAGTTGTAATGACAGAGCCTCTAATGGTGAATTTCGGAACCTAAACTAAACTTCTGCGCATTATTCATACATAGTCGCTGTGCGTGAAAAGATTCACGTGAACTCTCTATGAGTGAAAAATGAAAAATGAAAAGTGAAAAGTGAAACGTGAAAAGTGAAAAGTGAAAGGTGAAAAGTTCCACGTGAAATTACATGATTGACCCCCTGGGGGTCAATCATGTAATTTCACGTGCAACTTTTCACGTTTCACTTTTCACGTTTCACTTTTCACTTTTCATTTTTCACTCATAGAGAGTTCACGTGAATCTTTTCACGCACAACGATTATGTATGAATAATGCGCGGAAGTTTAGTTTGCGTTCCGAAATTCACCATTAGAGGCTCTGTCATTACAACTATCAAGCGATCGTGAAAAAGGTTTCTACCTGCTTGTACAGTATAACTTTTACTGTAAAAATTTTATTATATAAAAAAAAATGTAAAAAAATTCATAAATAAATAGCAATATTTCTTAGTTATATTGCATAAACTTAATTTACCACTATAATATATATTACATTTATTTTTAATGATCCATATATTGTAACAACTATTTTATTATGTAGTAATCTAATACTCAAAATTACATTGTAATTTAATTCAAACATTGTTTTTTAAAATTAATTTTAATTCGTTTTTTATGTGTGCAAATTTTAAAGTAAATTAATTTTATTAGTCATTAAATTTAACTTTGTTTAATTAAAAAATATTGAATAATTTAGAATACGGACCTTGATCAAAACTGAATTCTCCGCTCACACATGTATTTTCCAAATTTATAAGTTATAAACACTTACAAGATTGATTAATATTCTATTTCACAAGACGCACCTTTCTTATATCATTGTGTATCAAAACGCGTTTAAAGTATATTTTTATCTAAATTTGCATTTGATGAAACCTCATTCTATATAATTATCAAAACATCAATTTGTCAAATATAAATATCAAACCTAATTACATCACAAAAGCATTATTTTTATTTATGTATGTATTACTTTATCCTGTCAACGCAATGCAATACCAAAAAGGTTAACCTCTTCAATAATACCTCTTCAAACTGTTACTACACTGTCACCACACTTTCATTCTTATTTCAAAATACATACAATTTATTAATTCCCTAAATTTTCACCTTTTCGCCATCACGGCTGATGGCGAAAAAGTTCACGTGAAAAAGTTCATATTTCCGCTCATGAGTGAGTTACATGATTCCGTGGAATCGTACATGATCGTGCAGTTCACGTGAAACTTTTCACTTTTCACGTTTCCGCCCTAGGGGAAATGTTACATGATAGACCCCCTGGTCGTTACATTAATCATGAACTGCGAGTATGTAAACAGTGGTGACTTCTTAGTTTGGAAAATTTCCCCATGGATAGAATCAAATTCCGTGGGTGTACGATAAAAGTTTATTTAATATATCTATTCAACCTTTTTTAAATGATTGTACATTTTCATTATAAGAGAATATAAACCTAGTGGTTCATTAAATATCCGTTTCTATGTTCATTTCCTTTTTATTTATCACCATCATATGAGGTGTGATCAAAAAGTAAGGTGACTTTTCATTTTTATAAAAAAATATTCATTTATTCATCCAAAATTATGTTATCCCCTTCAAAATAATCCCCCTCTGATACAATGCATTTGTGCCAGCGCTTTTTCCAGTCGTCAAAACATTTCTGAAATGCATTTTTGGGTATTGCCTTGAGCTCCTCCAGCGATGCAGCCTTAATCTCTTCAATCGTCGCAAATCTTCGTCCTTTCATAGACCTTTTCAATTTTGAGAAGAGGAAAAAGTCGCAGGGGGCCAAGTCTGGTGAATACGGTGGCTGAGGCATGATGATAGTATTGTTTTTGGCCAAAAAAGTACTCACTAGTAACGACGAATTTCGCTGACACACGTTTCATACCCAAAACATCCGTTAAAATTGATTGGCATTAGCCAAACGATATGTTAAGATCAGCTATTTCTCTAATCGTGATTCGACGATTTTTCAACACAATTTCTTTCACTTCCTGAACATTTTCGTCGGTTTTTGACGTGCTGGGGCGTCCAGAGCGAGGTTCATCGTTAACATTTTCTCGGCCCTCTTGGAATAACTTATACCATTTCTAAACATTTTTTTTGCTCAAAGTTGACTCACCGTACGCCACTGTCAACATTTCAAGAGTTTTTGAACACTTAATACCATTTTTTACACAAAAATTAATACAAACTCTCTGCTCCATTATTTTCAACAGCAAAAAATCGCTGAGCACGCAAACACGAGTCTAACCTTTATGCCTCTCGCATAAAAACAAATGCTATATAGTCAAAACTACATGCTATATAGTCAAAACTGTGAACATATGATCGTGAGTGTACCAACACAAAAAAAAGTTTTGAAATTAGAGTGTACAGAGCGCGCAAAATTCAAAAAGTCACCTTATTTTTTGATCACACCTCGTATACATTAACAGATGCATAAATTAACATAAACTTATGTAACAACATCTCAGCCAGAAATGATTAATCGAATCGACGTCGATTCGACACCGATAACACTGGTCGATCGACGATCGAAATGTGTAGTCGATTCGACTTAAAAATGGGCTTAAATTTCGACCAGTCATCGACAAGTCTATTTGTCGAATTAATACTAATTCCCAGCGAGAAATGACCTATTGAATCAACATCAAAATAATATCATTTTGATGATTTCGATGTCGAATCGATGTCGAATTGACGTCGATTTTGTTATCATTTCTCACTGAGAATATCTAAAGATGAGATTATAACAGGTAATATTAACGTGAACTTGAGTAATATCGAATTGCTATTTATTACTGTAATATATTACTTTAATATGTGAATAAAATGTTGAGTGAAAATATAAATGCATATGTGTATTTGCCAAACAAAATATAATTAGAAATGCTTATCTGTTTCTTTGATTTTTTTATCACGTCTTCCAAAACTTTCATCATCTTGTTTTTGATATAGAGCATTCTTTAACCATTGTTCTATGTATAATGATAAATTCGTAACAGATACATTAGGTCTCTTGTTATGAATTGCGCCTAGAAATAAAATGTTTTGTGTAAAATTACTAATAGACACAAATAAGAAATATTTGATTGCAAAGTATTTTCCTACTGTTATAAAAATAAAAATAAAATTTATAAAGTAATATGTATTCACTTATAATCACTTCCCACAACAGTAATTTGCAAAAAAGTCTCTTTTGATTGCCATCGCCTCGAAAATTGTATTTACATGCAAGAGAATTACTAATAGCTGCAGCCATAACTAAATACAATACTTCACTATCATTCACTTTAAATTCTTTTTTGGCTTTTACTTTCATTTGTGAAAAATAATGTACCTAATATAATAATGTAAATAAAAAAAAACATTATTTAACAAGAACAAACTATTTCACAATTAAAACATAAAATCAAATCAACATAGTAAAATATTCAAACAGACCTTTAGCTCTTGAAGAATACACCAATAACAGTGAGCGCTCACTCAACTGTAAAACGCAACCATTCAAGAAACACAATTGTAATTTGCGCCAAATCTAAAAGCGTAGCGTAAGTGATACATACTTATATTAGCGTACACTGCCGTTCGATAATAGTAATAGTCGTAATTTATCAACTTTGTTTGCATGATAATGATCAATGTGGGCGCATTTCGAGAGTATAGTTAATAATAACATAATAATATAATAATAAAATAATATAATAATAAAAAAATCTTTTTTCTACATTTTTCATTTTACATTTTCATAGAAAGCTTATAAAATTTGACAATATTTAAGGTTTTTAAAAATTCCTTTAGAAAAATTTCAAATATGATGAATTCTTATAATAATTATAAATGTTATAAGATATGAAAATTATTATAAATATACATGTGTATGAAAAATGTTAGCGCAGCTTAGTGATATATTCATTGTAAATGCCCGGGAAAAAATATTTTATGTATAAATTATGTCCAATCATAAATATATATGATTATATATATTTACATGTAATTTACATTTATGTTGTGTATATT
Source organism: Solenopsis invicta (assembly GCF_016802725.1). Classification (NCBI taxonomy): domain Eukaryota; kingdom Metazoa; phylum Arthropoda; class Insecta; order Hymenoptera; family Formicidae; genus Solenopsis; species Solenopsis invicta. The sequence continues at coordinate 11,346,389 of NC_052679.1, forward strand.
TATATGTAAATAAATATACATATAATTATATAAAATTGTATATATAATTACATATAATATAATTATATATACGGACATATTTTACATATATGTGTATATAATTATATAATGATTATATATAAAAAAAATTTTTTCCGAGTGTCATTCTTTTATAACAAATGTAACAATTTTTAAGATCCATTTATTGCTATTAAAAAGTTGTTAAATCATGCAAATGATATATGCATCTCTACACAATTTGCAGATCAAGATTATATACAGGTTATAAGTTGATTTAATTGTGTATGCAAAAGAACACATATTGCATTCCAATATCTCAACTTTTTAGTGCATAAAAACAATGTAATAAAAATATACTGCGCCTTCCAATTTATGTTGATCTACGTAAAATTGAATAAAAGTTAATAGAAATTTTACAAAAATATTTGCAATTACTCAATAAACAATTTTTATGACAAAGTAGAAAATGATAAAAATATCGATTAGTTTTCGACCATCGACCATTTATCGACGCATCGACGTCGAATCGACGTCGATTCGACTAATCATTTCTGGCTGGGATAGACTTGAGTAACAACATAAACTTAAAAAACATAAAACATTTAGAAATTACGTTTTTTGTTTTTTATAATTTTTATTCGTTTGTTTATCAATTTCATTTTCTGCTTGATTTTTTGCTTTACAAATAAATAAATATTTCAATATTCGGGTAGAAACACTGAACTCTATGAAAATACATGAAAAGTCAAATTAAGGTAACTGTTACAAATGGCGCTCATCCGTAAGAAGTTATTCTTTTCAGCGACCATCCTCCCAATAGGAAACACTAAACGAGAACGTAATTGAAGTGCTGAGTTTAGCCTCCTATTCTCCTACTCCATGATATATACAGGGTGTCAGGTAACGATCGCCCGTGGTTTCGTGGATTGATAAATCAAGTAAAACTGAGCAGAAAAGTCCTTTACCATTTTTTAATATTTGCCATAGTTAACGAAATAAAAATTAATAAAGTCTGCGAATAAGCGCGTATCACCGCGCGCAAGGACCGCCCGCCGGTCGCCGAGACGGCCGAGACGTAGGCAGCCGTGGCTGTAGGCGCGGCGCTGTGCGGTGAGGAGGGAAAACAGCTACTGCTTTTCCTTCCTCACCGCACAGCGCCACGCCTACAGCCGCGGCTGCCTACGTCTCGGCGATCGGCGGGCGGTCCTTGCGCGCGGTGATACGCGCTTATTCGCAGACTTTATTAATTTTTTTTTCGTTAACTATGGCAAATATTAAAAAATGGTACAGGACTTTTCTGCTCAGTTTTACTTGATCTATCAATCCACGAAACCACGGGCGATCGTTACCTAACACCCTGTATATATATTAACAATAGACGCCATAAAGCAGATATGGATGGGGCATGTATAGCGATATAGATATTTTTAGTTTATTTCTGAAAAATGTGTCTTCAAACTATAACTTTACCATACATGTTTGAATTTGTTGTTAAATATGCTATAAGTTTTGATTTAAAATAAATTTTTAATTTTTCAGAAATTTAGAAAAGGAGAAAAATGACATTTTTAAAAAATCTAAACAAAGTGTTATAAAATACATAGAAATATATAAAATTTTTATTTGAAACTTTTTAAATATTTTTTATCATTTTGACGGTATTACTTCAGAAATTAAAAAATCAATTTATTTTAAGAGCGTGTTTCATCCTCTTAACAATCATGTGGGCCCGTTGTAATATATATAAAATACGTGTCCCATATTTTTATCTGTATACAACATATTAAAGGCTTGTCAATTTCTTGCAAACTCTTACGCTGTTTCCTATTTCTTTCACACGTGTTCTCGCGATGAAGAGGAAATGGAAAAAACTAACCGAATGAACCGAATATTCGGTCAAAAATTAGTGTGACACTTCATGTGCATAACTGTTCCCAATAGAAAGAGAAGCAGATACTTGAATAAGTGCATGAAACAAGGACAGATGACTCGGCATACAAGCTAACGCTAAATAATTTTGCTTTTCACAGTTGGCTGTCTTGTCAATTATAATTCACCTATAGACGAAGAGGGCAAATTTTTAGAGAGAGACACGCGCGAACTGCACACACCACCCGTTTGTTTTCTGTTCCTGAATTCCCTAAATTAGTGTGCACTTAAAATGAAATAGATATATATTTGAAAGTAAGTGAAAGCAAGAAGGAACGTTCTAATACAGTCTAGTGCAGGAACAGAAAACAAGCCACATGTTATCCTTCCACCATGGTGGCGAACTCGATTACGTGACTCTTTTCTCTGAATGCTTCTGATTAGAGTCCCTAGAAGTAGAGAGTCTGGCCATTTGTGGATTCCACGTGATTGGATGCACGTGACTGTGCACCTAAAATGGCAGCACCAATACGGATCCCTATTTAATCCTCTTTAGCCAATGCGATAACAGTATACAATACGTTCAAGTGCACACAATGATAAACATACACACACATAAAGCTCACATACATACACTGACATATTCATCACCGACATTTTAGGGGCAAATGTCCAGACTCTCTACTTCTAGGGACTCTACTTCTGATTGGTTGCAGGCGCCAAATCTCTTACTAGTTATAAAATGTCTTAAAAACGTCTTATTATCCGATTATAGACTTTGTGTTGTTTGGGTATAAAAAAGATTAACTTTTTTAAATAAAAATTCCTCATATCCATATATATATATAAAATATAATGTGTATATCTATATATATATATATATATATATATATATATATATATATATATATATCGTATATATATAATGTATGGATATGAAGAATTTTTATTTAAAAAAGTTAATCTTTCTTATATGCAGAAATGTGAAAAAAAAACGTTTCTTAAACGTTAAAAATTGATATCAGATACGTTTTTTATGGTCTGTAGATCGCAAGAGACAAATAATGGAAAAATTATTATAATACAAAAAAACTATATTTTTTATGGTTATTCGAAGATTATCGCCATTTTTTAAATAAAATTATATAATTTTTTTACATAATATTATATTGGTTTCAAATACGTTTTTTGAACGTATCCATAGTTTCATAACCGTAAAGTGCCTTTGAAAAACGTTTAAATAGAAACGTTTTTAAAATCATAGTTTAAGAAACGTATTTGTTACGTTTCTATAGTTAAGAAGAAACGTAAAAAATACGTTTCTTAAATTATGGTTTCAAAAACGTTTCTGTTTAAACGTTTTTCTAAGGTTCTTTACGGTTATGAAACTATGGATACGTTTAAAAAACGTATTTGAGACCAATATGTGCTACGTGGGATCCCTCATCATGACCTGTAAACACTTTATGCTGATCAAGGTCCGTGGATTGGCGTTGGAGGGGAAGGAAGGTCGTTGCATCCACTTCAACGATGTGGAACGAAAATGGCGGCGGCCATACTTTTACTGCACACTCGCTCACTCACACAACTAATAGCTGTAGTATCTTACTATCTACGTACATACACTAACACTGACTCGCTGTCTCGAAAATGGCGGCTATGCAACGACCTTCCTTCCCCTCCAACGCCAATCCACGGACCTTGATGCTGATATGTGTATATAACTAGTAGATCAGGTCAATATACGTTATCGAAAAAATGAAATATGTATAATTAAAGCACAATATTTATATAAACAAATATAAAATTATAGTTTTTTTTAATAATTTTGCAAATGCAGAATAGCATCTGGAATAACTTTTCTGTTATTTGTTTCAATAAGTTGCAATTAGAAAATATATATCAATATAATACAATAATTAAATTAAATATAAAAAAATTTTTATTAAAAAGACTATTAAAAAATATTATTTGTTCAATGGGCTGTAGATCGAGGTTTCTTTATATATGGACCTATTTCATCTATTGATATATTTGTTTCTTAACAATACTATGATGCACACAGCACCACGCATGCCTTTTTCTAGACGTCTTAGAGTCAACATTTGAAGGATGTCTGTAAACGTCTATGCAAAGTCGATTTGCAATCAACTTTGAAAGCCTGACTTGGATGAGTCGACTTAAGGGCCTCGCACATGAAATGCATAACGTATTATAAGCACAACATAAGACCGACGGACCAATGAAAATGCTATGTAAATCAATATGGCGACTTTATGTTAGATGCTCATTGGCCCATCGGTCTTATGTTGTGCATATGTTATGTTATGCATTTCATGTGCGAGGCCCTTTACAGTCGATATATGGACGGTTGTACTCTTAAGCCCGTATCAGACTACGCATTGAAAATTAAAGATTGAAGATTAAAGATTGAGCTTTGGCCAATCAAAATAAAAAGAGTTAAAATTTCCTTGTTTTGATTAGTCAAATTTCAATCTTTAATCTTCAATCTCAATCTTCAATGCGTAGTCTGGGGGTCGATCATAAAACTTTTTCCCTAATGGCTCTGACAGACCAGTAGCAGAATTCTGTAACTCCTTAGCGACAATTCGGTATCGTTACAGCGTCGTTGCGCAGATATTATACATGGTAGAAAAGCTGCGCGACGACACGTAACGATATCCCTAGCTGTCGTTAAGAGTTACAGAATATGGCCCCATTAGCGGAATTCTGTAACTCCTTAGCGACAATTCGGTATCGTTACAGCGTCGTTGCGCAGATATTATACATGGTAGAAAAGCTGCGCGACGACACGTAACGATATCCCTAGCTGTCGTTAAGAGTTACAGAATACGGCCCCAGAGCGATTTGCGACACGCAACGCGCGATTATCTAATAGGCGTTTACAATTTTTTGAAAAGACGTACGCCTATTGGATAATCGCGCGTCGCGTGTCGCAAATCGCGCTGGTCTGTCAGAGCCATAAGACGAAAACGTGAAAAGTGAAAAAGTTTCATGATCGATCTCCTGATACGGGCTTTAGGGAATGTAGAAATTCAGCGAAAATCTAGTAACGTCGCCCGACCTTAGTTTGCTAAATGCGGATGAATAATTATGGATGAGTTAAATTAATATAGTATTATACGCGAACATTCTGCTTTGGCTCTTTACTGCCACTACTTTGTTAAAAAATAATGATATTGCAATGTTTCCGGAATATTACTGGCATATGCCATACAATGTTGCAGGCATATTGTTAATTTATGTTTCTGCAATGTCTCCGTAATATTGCATTGCAATCTGCAATATTGCAACGTTGCTGCAATATTGCTGGAATTTTCTGTGCTGTATGGGTTTTCTTAGATGCGTCTCTGAACACGTAACTATAACAAGAGCTGAGAACATGATTCGTTATTACTTGTGGATCCAGCCAATTATGGCTGTATTCCGATATTAACTGCCAGTACTGAAAATGTATAGTATATGTGACGTTAACTATAAATTTTCAGTACTGCCAGTAAAAACGGAACACAGCCTATGTTCGCCGCTTGATGAGCAAGGTTACATTCCAAAAACCATAAAAAAAAAACTATACAGTAGTGTTCATTATAGTTGCGACACTTTTTCTTAGATGCGTTTCTGAACGCGTAACTATAACAAGAGCTGGGAACATGATTGGTTCTTACTTGTGGGTCCAACCAATTACGTTCGCCGCTCAATGAGCAAAGCTACATTCCAAAAACCATCAAAGAAAAAGTGTCGCAACTATAATGCACATGACTGTACAGTTGTGTTCATTATAGTTGCGACGTTTTTTCTTCGATAGTTTTTGGAATGTAACCTTGCTCATAGAGCGGTAAACGTAATTGGTTGGATCCACAAGTAAGAACCAATCATGTTCTCAGCTCTCGTTATAGTTGCGTGTTCAGAGATGCATCTAAAAAAAAGTGTCGCAACTATGGCTGTGTTCTGATATAACTGCCAGTACTGGCAGTGGTGAAAAATCCGTTCCGTTATTGGTACGCAGCGCACTGCGACAGCATCTAGTAACATCAATGACGTCATGAATGGTAGCCATATTGCCACTGTGACTACTGCAGCTTCCAAGGTGAGGTAGCTACAGTGCAATATGGCTACTGCAATGCTGTTCCGAAATACGATGCTATAGCAGTGCTGACAGTAATGCAGTAATATTGGAACAGTTGTAACAGTGTACTGTCATGACGTCACATTTACTGCACTGCCAGTAAAAACGGAACACAGCCTATAATGAACACGACTGTACACCCAAGGACTTTGATTCTGTCCATGGGGAAATTTTCCAAACTGAGAAGTCACCACTTTCTACATACTCGCAGTTCATGATTACTATAACAACTAGAGCTTATTGGTCGTTACGTTAATCATGAACTGTAAGTATGTAGAAAGATAGCGACTTCTCAGTTTGAAAAATTTCCCCATGGACAGAATCAAAGTCCTTGGGTGTACAGTAGAGTCCTATATAAAAAGAGAAGCGACATCAAACTCCCACCACAACCTTCAGTATCCAATTGAGTTCTTCACCGCCATTTTGGGACCGCTCCAACGTCATCAAATACCATTTGGCAGTTTATAAGAGGTGCGTTTTATCAAAAGACGCAGTAGCGGCTCGCCCTAAGTATATTTTTTTCATTCTTCCATGTAAAAGACGCTACCGCGTATCATTAACAGGAAAGAATACAGTTTCTTACAAATAAATAGTTGTTTTTCTTAAACAAATTAATTTGAATAAAAAATAAATATAGTAGAGACAAATATTGATTTTTCCGAGTAAGATGACAGAAGAATGATGTCCGTAAATGCATTCGATGGTGAGATATGAATTATGCATGTATTTTTCAGCCTAATTTATGTCATAAAAAATTTCAGATACGACGTCGTCGTCTCCATTTTCGCAAAATTTCAGATTTGTCCCTCTTGGTCTAGCAAGGGGAGGATCAGGTGAGTCACCCTGGGATTTTGATCTCAATTTTTTTAGTTACTCTAGAGACAAAAAAAAAGTTTACGTCTCCTGGCGTTTGATCGAATAGGCCTTAGTTTCAAAATAATAAATTTGTGAAAATTGGCCATACCGCGGCGAGCCATATGAGCTTTTCCGGTAACTGTTTTCCCAACCAGTGCAGTCGGCTTCGTGCGTTAAGTCCAAATCACACCTAGCGATTGACGATTGCGATTGACGATTAGCGATTACTTTTCAACCAATTAGAGCAAAGCAACCACCGACTATTTTGCTCTGATTGGTTTAAAAAGTAATCGCCAATCGTCAATCGCAATTGTCAATCGCTAGTGTGATTTGGGCTTTTGGTGCTTGCTCCACAATCGTAAGATTCGGGTTCGCTCCCGGACGTGTGCAATATTTTTTTTTATTTATTTTTAATAAGTGTATTTATTTATCTTGGTGATATAGTATGTAAATTTCTAAAATAGAAAATTTAATTTAATATTACTTTTTAAACATTAATTTAAATTTAATTTGAATTCAAGTAATAATATTTGAAATAATAAATAGGTAATAATAATAATACTATATAAGTTATTTGAAATGGATAACATATAAAGGCAACGTATTTCAATTTTCAAATTGCTTACTTTAAAATTTAATTGGAAATAATATTAACAGTATTTTAAAATTCTAGTTTTTAAAATAATTAATCGTAGAAGAAGAATACCAGTGTGAAATTTAAACAATTTGAAAATTTAGATACGTTGCCTTTATATGTTATCCATTTCAAATAATTTATATATTATTATTATTACTATCTATTTATTATTTTAAATATCATTACTTGAATTCAAATTTCCTTCAAATTAAATTTAAATTAATGTTTAGAAAGTGATATTAAATTAAATTTTCTATTTTAGAAATTTGCATACTATATCATCAAGATAAATAAATACATTTATTAAAAAAAAAAATTGCACACATCCGGGAGCGAACCCGGATCTTACGATTGTGAAGCAAGCACCTAGCACGGAGCCGACTGCACTGGTTGGGAAAAGAGTTACCGGAAAGGCTCATATGGCGCGCCGCGGTATAGCCAATCTTCATAAATTTATTATTTCAAAACTAAAGCCTATTCTATCAAACGCCGGGATACGTAAACTTTTTTTTCGTCTCCAAAATAACTAAAAAAATTGGGATCAAAATCCCAGGGTGACTCACTTGATCCTCCCCTTGTAAGTATACCTAACCCGAACGGGGAACTGTACGGGGATGAATCCAACGGGGGTGAATAGTGTTCCTTGAGTATTCTAACGTTGATCTTCGGTACCAACCCTCTATCACCAACCCCTATAAAGTTATTCGATATCTTCAAAAAATATAAGATTTGTCCTCTTTGGCAATAATTTTGAAAAGATATACAAATACATATAAAAAATATTTCAGACTTAGTCTCTCTCTCTCTCTCTCTCTCTGCTTTTCATTCTTTCCTTTGCTTACTTCTCCGTCTCTCTCCCCCACTCTCCCGCATTTTTTAACGCTCTCTCTCTCTCTCTCATTCTCTACCTCTCTCCCTTGCACTCTACCGTTCAGCCCCGCTTACACACGCACGCACGCACGCACGCACGCACGCACGCACGCACGCACGCCCGCACGCCCGCACGGGGTGACACTCTTTTGGACACAGCACGATTGGACACCAACCAATCATCTTAACTTATCTAACCAAACCAACGGAAAAACTCTAGGCATCGGCCGCTGTGAGTGGTGGTGTCCAATCGTGCGCACCCCGCCCGCACGCCCACACGCTCTCTCTCTCTCGTTTTCCTTCGTTCTCTATTGTTCTTCCACGCGGGCGGATCCCGATAGCGCACGGGACCAATAACCCACCATCACTCACAGTGGCCGATGTCTAGAGTTTTTCCGTTGGTTGGGTTAGATAAGTCAAGATGATTGGTTGGTGGGCTATCGCACCGTGCGCTATCGGATACCGTCCTTTCCACGCTCTTTACCGCTCTCTTTCGCTCTTTCACGCTCTCTTACGTTCTTTTTCGTTCTCTATCGCTCTCCCACATTCTCTCTTGTTTTCTACTGCTTTTCCTCGCCTTTTATTGCTCTCCCCCCCCTCACCCTCGTTCACTACCGCATTTTCTCACTCTCCCCTGCTTTCCCTCGTTCTCTACCGCTGTCTCTCGCTTTCTACCGTTCTCCCTCGCCCTCTATCACTCTTCTATGCTCTCTCTCGCTCTCTACCTCTTTCTTTCGTTCTTCCACGTTCTTTCTCGTTCTCTACCGCTCTCTACCGTTCTTTTTCGCTCTCCCTCGTTCTCTACCACTCTCTCTCTCTCTCTCTCTCTCTCTCCGCTCTTCCACTCTTTCTACCACTCTTCCTCGCATTCTTTCTCGCTCTCCCTTGTTCTCTACCGCTGTCTCTCATTCTATAACGCTCTCTCGATCTCTACCCCTCTTCATCGTATTCTCTCACTCTCTACTGTTTTCTCTCAATCTCTACCGCTCTCTAGCGGCCCACTTCGCTCTCTATCGCTTTTCCTCGCTTTCTCTCGCTCTTTACCAAACTCATTCGCTTTCTCCCTTTCTCTTTCTTTAGGCTTGTTTTCTATTCCTGCACTAAACTATGCTGGAACGTTCCTTCTTGCTTTCACTAACTTTCAAATATATATCTATTTCATTTTAAGTGCACACTAATTCAGGGAGTTCAGGAACAGAAAACAAACGGTTTGTGTCCAGAGGCTTGTTTTCTATTCCTGCACTAGACTGCACTAGAACGTTCCTTCTTGCTTTCGCTAACTATCAAATATATATCTATTTCATTTTAAGCGCACACTAATTCAGGGAGTTCAGGAACAGAAAACAAACGGCAGATATTTGTGACTATAAGACTTTTGTGACTATAAAGGCGCAAGTTCACGCAGCGAATAAAAGCTGGCGTTTTACCCCCTCTCCATCAATTTGGCGAATCCAGCGAATAAACGCTCAAAGTTCGACACAGTTCAACTTTTAGCGACTAAACGCTGGCGTTTACCCCTTCTCCACCAATTTTCATCAATTTGGCAAATTCAGAGGATAAACGCTTAAAGTTCGACACAGTCCAACTTTTAGCAAAACGACGCTGAAATTTAAATATTACATTCCAAATAATTACCTTCCAAAAGTGAATATATAAGAAAAAAATTATGACTGAAAGGTTAAATCAATCGACATCATCTGAAAATACAAACGAAGTTAATATATACCCTATGATCAGAAAGTACCGGGAATTTTTAAATAAAACAAAATAGAGTTAAATTTCAGGCAAATTTATTTTATCTCCTTCAAAATATGATCCATCTGAAGCAACACACATGTGCCAACGCTTGACCCAGTCCTCCATGCATCCCTGGTAGGCCGACGAAGGGATGGCCTTTAGTTCCCTCGTCGCATTCTCTTTGGTCTCCTCGATCGACTGAAATCTCTTTCCACGAAGTGGCAACTTCAACTTGGGGAACAAAAAAAAATCGCACAGGGCCATATCAGGTGAATACGGTGCTTGCTTGATGGTATTTACTTGATGTTTGGTCAAATAATTCAGTACAATTCGGGCTCGGTGCGATGGTGCGTTATCATCATGCAAAATCCAAGAATCCATACCCAAAACATCAACCACAATATGCTGTGCCGTTCCATATGCAATGCCAAGTTCACTAGACATCTCTCTTAAGCTGGTATGACGATTTTCAAGCACCATTTCTTTCACTTTCTTCACGTTTTCATCGGTGTTCGATGTCGATGGACGTCCGGAACGAGGGAAATCTTCCACCACTGTACGACCACTTTTAAAGTCTTTATACCACTCGTATGCTCTTGTTTTTGATAAAGCAGATTCGCAAAATGCTTTTTGCAACATTTTCAGTGCATCGGCACACGAAATTTCGTTCGCAACACAAAATTTCAAACAAACTCTTTGTTCAACAAAATTATTCATGGTAAAATGCGGCAAAATGAAAAAAGTTGACTGATGTAAACAAACGCCAGGCAGACACTAGTGATCGGATGGCACTAAAACCTGACAGATGTGCGTCTTAAGGTCGTACCAACATAAGAAAAAAAATAAACCGGTTCCCGCATGCGCGGTACTTTTAAATAAAAAATTCCCAGTACTTTCTGATCATAGGGTATTATATACATATAGGCTGCGTTCCAAAATTCACTGCCAGTACTGAAAATCTATAGTATACGTAACGTGAACTATAGATTTTCAGTACTTGCAGTGTATATCGGAACGCAGCCATAGTAAGCATACTTTTAGGCTAGGTTGCTTTTTGTTTTTTATTTATATTAGATAGCTTTATTTGTTATATTGTGTTAATAACTGTGTTTTTTATATTGTAGGAAATTCTGTTATACTTCTGTTATACCCTCATATACTTGTGGTGTGTGCAAAACAATTGTTTGTACCATACAAGAAAGTAAAGAAATATATCGGCACTCTTGTATGGAGGGATGAATGTTACATAGATAAAATTTCATATTATTTTTATCCTAAAAGCGGTAAATACATTAGTAACAATTTCGGCCCGATGCAAAAAAGAAACTGTGCTAATTACGATTTACAAAAATCGGAGCTACCCAAAACTTTTTTTTATATCTATTTTTTTTTCTTTTTTTAACAAATACATTGCAGCAATTATACGTCGTCTTCTAATTTCAACAATAACCGCCACTGTGCGTTTATAATATTTTACATACTCGATATATTGATTATAATATTCCAACTCCATTTTTGCGGTTATGTCAGATTATGTACTTAACAATTGCCGCTTTTAACGCTGCTTTGCGTTGCGGTGGAGTTGAGTGGAGTAAGGGTAAAACGCCAGCTTTTATTCGCTACATGAAAAGGATAGAGGCGATAGCGTTTAGCTTTTTAACGCTGCTTAGCGTTGCGATTAAGTGGGGGTAAAACGCCAGCTTTTACTTGCTGCGTGAAATTGCACCTTAAAACATACATTTTCTTTTGTGTCTATATAACTTTATTATGTCTATGATATGTATTGTTACCAACATATTTAGCAAAAATTCGTGAAATCCGCCTAAAAAATACACTAAAAAAAGGCGCCAAGTATATTTTTTTGTTATGTCAAAACAGCAATGGATAGTTATCCGCTTAAAAAAAACATTAAGGCTCCTGAGTACTCGCCGCGGCCATATTGAAGTCGTGACGTCAGAAGCGAGAAATTGCATAAAATGACGTAATTTTGTTAAACATGCCATTTGTAAATAAAGCCAATTTGGATAAAACAAACTAAGCAGATGGCTTTAAAACACTTCTAAATATCGGTCACGACTATTCTTTTTTTGCCTAGAAGTCAGTAAATAGTCGTAAAAAGCATGTAAAGTGACGCCTATTCAGACAGAAAAACATACAGATAGCTATTGAAAAGAGCAAAAAATGTACTTTTATGTATAAAATTTAAAGAAACTTTACTCGCGATCCATTTTTACAAATTTGGTAATTACGAGACAAGTCATATTTTCACAATGAAACATATAATAACAAAATGACATGCACGACAACATCTCATCGTCAATCTGTCACGTTTCACGTGTATTAATTCTAATTTTGTCCGCAACGGAATGTCGCTACCGTCAACGCGGAGTTCTTGGCTGAGGAGTCAGGAGCCTTATGCCCGTTTTCTCCAACGTGGTTCAAAATTTGAACTCAGTTTAAACTCCGATCAACGACATTTTGCGTTCCACCAAATTTTTACTGAAAGTTCAAATGAGTTAAACGGCGTTCACTCTAAACGCCCATTTTTGGCCGGTTAAATAGTTTGATCGGCGTTTAAGCAAAAGACAACGCAAAACGCCGACATTTGAGATTGTTTGAAGTCATGCATATTGTCATCTGTATTTATTCTTAGTTTTGAAGTCATTATGGCATATAATATTTTATCATCATCTGATGATGAAGATATAAGATATATAAATAGGAGACCCAAAAGATTGAAATTACGTATGAATTATTTCGAAAATTTAGACAAAATATAAATTAAAATATCTTTAATATTTATCTTTAATTTTTATCTTTAATATTTCACAATATTAAAGATTATTTAAATATTTTTCAACTTTTTTACTTAATTCTTAAAACTTATTGCCGTCCAGATTTTTTCCGGAGTTCGTTACCTATGCCACCGCGGTTTCAATGTCAGTTACCCAACCTTGCCCAATCTTTCTCTCTTTCCGTCACAATCATTAGCTGTGCACCAATCACATTACTTGACACAAATTTGATTTGAGTTAACACGCACAAAGTGTACGTTCAGTTGATCGGAACGAAGGTAAAGTTGAAGGAAAGCAAAACGAGTTGACCAAAGATTAAACTGCGTTCAAAATTGAACGAAGTTCACATGAACTCTGAGTTGAACCACATTGGAGGAAATGGTCATTGATAATCTAAAAAAAGCGCCAAGTGAAATAGAACAAACCCAATAACAGATGCTGAACAATACTAAGATCAGAAACAAAGTTGTATTTGAGTATATCTTAGTACAGATGAAATGATTCGCAGTATCATTTGACATTCTGACAAACAATAGAGTACTGAATGAACTTGTGACTGGTATTTATAATATTCGGTTCTTATTTGAAAATCATCTTTAATAATGTCTTAGGGCCAGTTTTACAACCTTCGGTTAATTTAATCGGCTGATTATTCTATCAGAATTGACCAATTGTATTTGTCATTAAGTAGAATTGATCAGAAATAACCAAGGACGGGACCCTATAGCGCACGGTGCAATAGCCCATCAATCAATCATCTTGACTTATCTAACCAACGGAAAAACTCTAGGCATTGGCCGCTATGAGATGAGTGATGGTGTGCTATCGGTCCTCCGCTATTGGGATCCGCCCATTGAATCATGTTGTGTGCGTATAAACTAAGCGACAGATATTTGAAAGTATCGTACGTTTATTTTGGTGGAATTCTTTCTTAACATCTACAGTACATAACATACTCACGTACACACATACATACGTTAACATCTAAAGGCAAAATAAAATAAAAATTACATAATAAACACGAATCGTTGAATAGGAAACTAAATAGGAAACATATGTGTAATATGGTACAACTATATCAACACACGTTTTCCTTTATACTGATATTAACGATATATTATATAGCACGTCTCCGCACAATGTATGTGTTATTAACTTACAATGAAAACAATTTAGACGTGATAATAAAAACTTACTTAACGAGAATTATTGGTGATACTTAATGTACATGTCATAATATTAATATATACATCATATGAAATACATATAACGTCGTTGTCAAAATTATACGATATTGTAATGAAATCGAGGCAAACGTTGTCTTTTGCGCTTGATTTTTTGCGAATCCTATTAAGTATGGAGAACACTTTTCGTCAAGCACAAAGACGAGACGTCGTCGACACTAAATTCTTTGGAACGTTCTAAAACTGAATTAGTAGACGGCACTGTCGCATTACTTCAATATCTCGCTCACCAATAACATGTGTGATATTTTTTTCTTTCTTACATGAGGTTATTAACAGCTGACATGAAATGACTTAGATTCTTAGACGCTGAATGATCAGCGACGAATATATCGTTGAAATCTTGTAATATTCGGTTACTATATAGGCGTATGCATATTGATATTAATGCGTTTAATGATACTGTTTTATCGTGCTTTAATCGAATAACTACTACAATATGAACTTCTCATATATTATTACTTATGATCATTTGTATATTTATAAGTATAACTCAGAATTGACGCGCGTAATACTCTCGGATCGATAGCGTTTGCGAATAGTACATCATCCAAAAAAATAAAAAAAAACAAAAATAAAATAAAGTATAATAAAATTCTTTTTTTACTTCTTTTCATGATTTTCGCAAATAACTCAACTATTTAAAAACACCGAGAGAGATGTGAAATTTCAATAAAGAATATTTCAGCAATGTTGCAGTATCAGTGCAGCGTTTTTACACTATTGCCAAAATGTTGCAACGTTGCAGCAATTTTACAACGTTTATAATATTACAGTAACATTGTAACATTTTAATATTGCAAAATTGCAGCAACATTGCTAGAATGTTTCGGGCTGTACAAGTTATGGTCAATTAAAAACCATCCTTCATAATATCCATAACAATTTTTCTTTTTCTTTCGTACTTTTAATATCTGTATACCTCCGACATTATTGTCAATCTGATAATAATGTGTCTACACTTCGCTTCTATACGTGACACTAATATGTAATAATGCACACTATTATGAGACGCAAAACTGTTATGCAATTGGTTCACGGTGATATCAACAAAAAGAAATATAGTATTAGCCGACCGAACGTCTAAACGTTTCCTGACTTTCCCTGTTTGCTTAGCTTGAGTGCGAGAGCCAGTTCGGCATCTTCTTTTTCTTTACGTCTAAGTCTCTCCTTCTCCGTCTCAATACTCTGCTTCTCCGCCCATGCTAGTTGCTCCTCCTCTGATAAATTAGATATATTATTACCGTTCCATATCTTGCCAAGTTTTTCATTGTTACAAATTATATTAAACTTCGAAGTGCGGATTATGTCTAATTCATTTCTCGCGGTGGTCTTCACGTCCTTAGTTGAAAATGCTTCGTCAAGATTGACCGTTCTCGCTTTAACATTGGTGAACACTTGAGAGAAATTGGCCTCAACATCCCGGACATTTTTGTTATCAGCGGAAAACGCTTTTCCAAAATCAACATCAAACTTGCTTGCATCGCTCGCGTCGTTCGCGTTGTTCACGTTGTTTTTCTCGGTTTTTGCTTTAGCGAGCGAAAAGGTATTTGAGAAATCGTTATCGAAAACCTTAGTCGAAATGTTCTTGCTCGAAAATGCGCAGATCTCGAAGCCAAAGGGATCTGTTTTGTACGCCTCCTTGCTGCTCTTGTTCGCATTCAAGTCCTCCGTCTCATCTGCGAATGGATCCGTTATGTTGAATGGATCCTCGTAACGATAATCTCGAAAGGGATCCTCCGTAAAGTCCGAAAGCTTTGGCTGCGCCGTTGTTACGTGGATTTTACCCGTCGTTGCTCTTGCTGGAGTCGCCGTTCGATTAGCCGTCGGTTCTGGCTGAAGCAGGTTTTTGTCACTGGTCAGTTTTGTTTTACTGAAAAGGTACAAAAGAATGACGCGGGTACCGCCGACTGTCCTCCGGGCTGCTGACTCTGGATTAAGCATTATCCCTATATGTGAACATAAAACTGTCGAAAATGCTGAAATTTTTTGTCATCCCATGTAGCACGTAATACAACAGCAATATATTACAGTAATGTTATTCTTCCATAGCAATATTACAATGAGATATAGTACGAATAGCATATTGGTGAAATATTACAAATAATTTATCTAAAATTACTCTGCATTTGCCGTGACTTTGTTTACATATTTACCAAAATTACATAGTTTCACCAAATATTGAGATTAAAATAAAAGTAAAATTGCAATTAAAAAAAATGACCCCACGAGGGTCGGCGAGTGAGGAAAAAACAAATAATGAGAAAAAGTGTTGAAATATCCAAAATAAATTGCACAATATAATAATGACATAATTGTATTACTGCAATATAATTACAAAAAATTAAATTATTTTAATATTTTTACATTACAAATATATTACAATTGTGTTATATTACAACAATGTAACTGCAATATTTTAATCTTATTTCTAAATGTGTAATACATCATTAATATTTTACTGTAATATGCAATATATTTCCGGTATATTCTGCAATATTTATGTAATATTACGTGCTATATAAAATTTTATTCGAGCCATGTTTTGAGAAGAAACTATTACAAAGTGAAAAATCTTATATATCGTCATTCAAGAGAAGTTTCCTACTTCATCACACTGACTCTTCAAGAAATAAAAAAAAATTTTTTTTAAGGTAAAAGTAAATATTTTTCAAAATTATATTATTTGTCCTTTATTTATTAATGTTTAAAGATTTATTTCATATTTTCTTAATGACATTAACAAATTTTGTTAATTAATAACAGAACTAAATTTTTTGTTTTATCTAATAAATAAATACATTTATTAAAAAAAAATTAAACTTTCATTCTATTTTTAAAATTCTTTAAGTCCCGAAAAAATCAAGTTATCAAATTAATTTTAATTCCAATAATAGTCACATATTCTGATTGATATTTTTAATTTTTACTTTCAGTCCACTGGAAGAGCATAGACGTCGATGAACCGTGCAGAGAACAATTGGATCTATTGTTAATAAATTATAATTTATATTATTTTTTATTAAAGATGTATAATGTGTATTACACCTATTTTCAAAATAATAAAGTTATGAAAAAAAATTACAGATTGTTCCGTATTGCATTTGAAAGTAATATAAAAAATTTAGCGATAATTGTTCAGTCAAATAAAAATTATTTCCATAAAAAGTAAAAATGTGCTCTAATAGAAATATATTTAGAAAATAATACAAAATCTGAATTTCTTTATAAATCTTACAAAGTTTGGACACGCATTTCGACGGATATTTCAGCAGATTTTTAACTTTGCCTAACTGTATTCTCCTTATTTTCGCTGACTACCATAGTTCAACATTCCAGAATTGGGAACGTTACCTTAAAAATGTAACGCGTTACCGTTACCATTACTTTTTGTAAAAAGTAACTCGTTGCCATTACCGTTACTAATTTAAAAAAGTAACGCGTTACCGTTACTTAGAAAGTAACGATGCGTTACTTTTTCGTTATTTTTTGGTGATGATAAATTAGTATCCTTTGTCATAAAAAAATTTATTTAATGCGCGAACATTTTTTTTTTTGCGAAATCCGCACATAGGGACATGAATACTTTCCCATGTCTTTATCTTTTCTTTCTTATGTCGTCTCCGATACACGTGCAACTTCAGATGTTAAAACATTTATGGCCGGTATTCATAGTCGATTTTTATTTCAAGATCATCTTAGGTAATGTCTCAAGATGCTGATACGTCTCTCTGATGGCATTTTAAGATGGTACTTAAGGGGACAACCTAGTATAAACAACCGTTTTCTTTTCGATTTTTTTAACAAAATATGGCAAAATTTATTGAATGTAGATAACGTATACGATAATATTGACTATTTAAACTAATTCAAAAAATTTTGTTGGTGTTAAAAAATTTCAAAATGGCGGCACAGCAGCTGCTTGAAGTTGGCTCCTTGAATTTGCGCCAGCCTACACTAAGGTCACAAAATTAATATAAAACAAAAATTTCAAGAAAATTTCGTTAGTTTATGTAAAAACGCACAGCATATACCTAAATAATTAAAAAAATTCATAAAATTGCAAAAATGGCGATATAAATAAAAAACAGCACTTTAAACAATTGTTAATAATTATTGTTTAAAGCAAAATATTAATGATCGGTTAGATATATGCTGGGACCAAATAATTGAAGAATGTAAAATTTGAAGATAATCGGTCAAGTAATTTTTGAGTTACATAGGCCGGCGCGCAAAATTTAGCCTTTTAAGAAAAAAAGACGTTTAAAGTTGTATACCTACGCACTCCGGCCGCTAAAGCCAATTCACTTTCTTTGAAATTAACACAAAAAAAGTCTGTTGTAACTTTCTAATGTTTTTTTTACATATTTTTGAGATAATTTCTTAACAATTTTAGCAAAAAAATAAAGAACGTAAAAAAAATCGATTTTACACTAGGTCCCCCCTTAAGACAATCTTAAATATAAGAATCAACTATGAATATCAGCCATAGACAATTGCTACGTTCAATTATTCCAATTCGACTATTCGAGCTAGGTCGAAGAGTAAGGCAAATGCTGCCAACCATTCCCCCCACGTTGCGCGCGGATTGCAAATAGTGCTCATACTGGTATCACTGGCGCGCTGTATGAAAAAATAAGTTGGTACTTGTTTAAACTAGCCACTACTAATCATGGGCCAAGTTTTGTAAAACGCATGTTGGTCACTGAATGTAAAACAAGCAAAATGACGCATCATACGTTTTATCAAACATAGGTACTGCCAGCTAAACTAACGATATAGTAACGGCTGAATTCGTTACCGTTATTGTAAAAATGTAACGCTCGTTACCGTAAAAAAGTAACGAAAACGATAACGACGTTACAAGTAACGCGTTACTTCCCAACCCTGCAACATTCTAACTGCG
The DNA here is from genome assembly GCF_016802725.1 of Solenopsis invicta. NCBI lineage: Eukaryota > Metazoa > Arthropoda > Insecta > Hymenoptera > Formicidae > Solenopsis > Solenopsis invicta. The sequence continues at coordinate 11,365,449 of NC_052679.1, forward strand.
CGCGAATTGAAATAAGGAGAATAATATTAGAGCCAAGCTGAAAGTCGGTTGAAATGCGTTCCAAATAATATACTCTGATACACTTTAAATGTTCAAAATAATTTATATAAACGTTTATTGCAATGCAAAGATTAATAATTCTTTAAACAAACAGAATTTATTTGTTAATTTATCTACAAAATAAGCTTAGAATAATAACAAAAATTTACATAAATTATTTTAAATATTTAAAACACATAAAAAATTGAAATTTTTGCCATTGTTTGTGTCCAATGTATATTCAATCAAGCTTCTTATCAAGCTTCAAATAAAAACGCGCGCGCTTCAAAATAAAATATTGAAAAATACAAATTTTTCTTTTTTTAACAAAACACATTATTTGTCTTTTTAAAAAATTGTTATATGGTATTGAAAATATCTTATATTTTTCCAGTCTCGCACAATTTGTCTATAACATCTTAAACACGGCTCGAATACGTCGCAAAAATGAAAAACAATAATGAAATACATATACGTAACAGTACAAATAAAATTAGAATATGCTCTAGAAAAAAAATAACGAACAAATTAATTTGCAGACAATGTGCTCCAGAAGGCAGCTCAATGGTGGAAAAAACGCAAAAAACTGTGCAGCTTCTATCTAAATGCAAAACAAAATTAAATATATAATTAGTGTGTATATTGATATAACAAAAAAATTTGCAACATTCCAAGATCGCACATCTCCAATTGATTATAATCTTGTAAATTAATCTTGTGAACATAATTAATCATATAAAATAATTATAATCTTGTAAAATTTACAAAATTATAATTGCAATAATTGCAGTCGCGTATATATACAATGTGTCACAAAATATTCGTTCATGCTTTCGTGGGTTAACAGAGCAAGTAAAACTGAGAAGTTTTTTTACCATTTTTCAAAATTTGCAATAATTATCGAGATAAAAATTAATATAGTCGGTAAATAAGCACATACTTTCCCTACCCAACGCATGCGGGGACCGTCGGTTGCCAAACAATAGAAAGACGTGGCAGATGGTGCGGTGAGACGGGTAAGAGAGCGATTGCTGCTTTTCCCTTCTAATCGCGCTCCCTGCCGCATTTGTCCATGGTTTGGCGACTGACGGACGGTCCCCGCGTGCGATGGGTAAGGAACGTATGTGCTTATTTGTTGACTATATTAATCATATATGTAATACTGTGTAATACTCCTATATGGCTAATAAGGCATATTTACTATAAGTGCGACAGAGTCAACACTAAGACAAAAGATGCACAGTTATTAGTTGTCTACAAAAAAGTGGAAAGAGTGCATAATATCATTAATGCGCAAACGCCAACAATAAAACGTATAATCTATTCCAAAACATTCTTTCGGAGGAAAATTCTACTCGATTGGCGATGCAAAAATTTTCCTGTGGCGCTCTCGGTGGCAATGGACAGAACCATTGCCAGTCAGACACTTTGAAACAAAGTATACTTATAATGGAAAATAATAAAATAAAATCAACAAGAAATACTACATGTTGTGTGGCGCAATGTTATAATTATAAGAAAGAATTAGTTTTCATCACTTTCCAAAAGAATTCATCACCCAGTCAACAAAATGTTAACACTGTGTCGGCAAGCTGGCGGCAGATTCGATCAAAACGTGTTGACAGACTAAACTCAACTGATCTCAAATTCTGCTTACGTTCTGTTGACAGAACCTGTTGATATCCTATATCAGTGAAGTGACAGCACCAGGCGAGCATGCTGTGCTGTCAGCACATGACGCCAGATAGGCGGCAGAATTCGAACATGACATGCGCAACATAATCTGACAGCAGATTGCTAGCACAAATCGAGCACGCCGTGCTGACAAGTTCTGACGTTACGCTGGCAGGAGAAATCAAGCTTTTTTATTCAAAAACTTCAAAAATTTTTATTATAAAAAATTTTTTTTTGTTTTTTTTGCAGATTTTATTCTTATTTTTATTATAGGTTAATCTAATTTGCATATATTTTATTTTACTAATTACAATTACGCATTATTTTACAATTTTTAAAAACGCATTAGTGCTGGCGGGATTCGAATCTAAGATTTCGGAATAATAACCTAATACGCTAACACTGATCGTACACTTGTAATATTGTTAATAAAAAGTTATATTTGAAGTAAAGCTGATTTGAACAGAAAAAAACTTACAGTTACGTGTTGAGTATCGCGCAAACATTCTCACTAGCCCTTTGATTATTTAGCCTTAAATATTTTTAAAATAAACTATATAAATTATATAAATAATTAAAACCCATTCCAGACTAATATAATCAAGAAAATAACAATTGAAAATACCGGAGCATGAAAAAACATTATGTAAAAAGCACAATGACAAAAATCAATTTTGCAACTAATTGTTATACAAATTACTAAAAATTGACTGTAGAAAAAAACTGATTACTCCAATCGATTCTGCGGGAAAAATGACTCAAGAAACATGTATAACACTTTCTTAATTGTTATAAACAAATTAGTTGCAAAATTTATTTTTGCAATGTTTCTTTAGTAATTTTTCCTGTAGAATCGATTGGCACAATCAGTTCTCTTTTAGAGTTAATTTTTAATAATTTGTTTATAATGTGTTATAGATACGGATAGGATTCCTGTACACCCACGGTCATCGATTCTGTCTCTCAAAAAATTTTTCAAACTAAGTAATCACTATCTTTCTACATACTCGCAGTTCATGATCAACGTAGAAATTATTAATTAAATGACGCTGGAACAACAACAATACAATAATTTAATAATAGTTTGATAGTTTTTAAAAATTCATCTTTAATTTATCTTCTTTTTCATCACGAATAATTAATCTTCAAAACTCGAGTTTGTGGATTAACTTCCGAAAATTTATCGCATGTGACATAAAGGTTACTTCGCCTTTATGTCAAATGCGGTCGCAAGCGGCCGATGCGGCCGTAAGCTCTGACGTTACGTTAATCATGAACTGCGAGTATGTAGAAAGATATTTACTTCTCAGTTTGTTTTCCGAGGGACAAAAATTTTCCGAGGGACAAAATCGATGACTGTGGGTGTACGTAATCACGGACAGGTGCAGATAGAAATTGCGGCGTATAGAATGCAAACAGAAACAGACAGAACATATGCATAAAAAAATTGATTGGTCCAATAATTACGCAAATGCATAAGAAAATGGATCAATCATTTTCTTTATGCATGTGTTATTTATGCATGCAATTATGCAAGTTTGTCTGAATAGATCCTTAATAAATTCATGAAGAGAAGTCACAATTTAAAAATATGCAAAACAGCACGGTTTGCTTGATTTCTGCTGCCAGTGTGACGTCATATCCTGTTAACACGGGGTGCTCGATTTGTGCTAATAATCGTTAGATTGTGTTGTACAGGTTTTGCTCTAATTCTGTCGCCTATCTGACATTAGATGCTGGCAGCATGGCGTGGTGCTGCCAGTCTGCTGTCAGATTGTCGCGTAGATAATGCTCGTTTTTTGCTGCCAATCTGACATCAGGTCTTGTCGGCACGTGGTGCTCGATTTCTACTGCCAGTCTGGCGTCAGATTGTGTTGCGCAGGTTATGCTTGATTTCTTCCGCCAATCTGACAACAGTCCTGTCAACACTATGTGCTCGATTTCTGCTGGAATTAAATGCCAACAGTTTCTGTCCTATTTCTGACAGCAGTTTACTGACACCGCAGATATTGCAGAGTCTGTATGAAATCTGTTGCCTTTCTAGCAATAAAAATTGATAGCAAACTCTCCGAATAATCTGTTTGTTCACGTTTGGCTGACGTGGCATTTTCGTTTGGAAAACTAATTCCCTTGTTCTTATAATTATAACATTGCGCCACACAACAATATGTAGTACTTCTTTTTGATTTTATTTTATTAATTTCCATTATAATAAGTATACTTTGCTTCAAAGTGTTTGACTAGCAATGGTTCTACCCATCGCCACCAGGAGCGCCACAGGAAAATCTTTGTATCGCCAATATAATGTATATACGTTACGTGTATTATATATTTCAAGTAAAATTTTCCTCAAATAAAAATACTTCGGAAACTAATCTAGTCTATTTACAGTACAGAGTACAAGTTGATACAAGACCTAACTTCAAAATTGTGCATGACCGACACATGTGTATTTTTCAATAGTCACAAGTGATATTCTATTGGCTCTTGTCTAAATATCACACCTGCGCATTACAGAAGCAGGACGCGGGAATAAAAGATAGCAATAGCTTGCTGCTGCACCGTAGTGTTCTAGCAGCGAAAAAAATGAGTTAGCCATATAAGAGTATTATATATATAATATTAATTTTTATCTTGGTAACTATTGCGAATTTTAAAAAATGGTAAAGAACTTTTCTTCTCAGTTTTACTTGCTCTATCAACCTACAAAAGCATGAACAAATATTTTATGACACTCTGTATATGTGTAATTAGAAACATAAAATGTTAAGTTATTTTTTACATTAACAAAATTTATTTTAGCAAAAAAAATTAGACAAACATTATTTGGTGATAAATAATAGACACGCTCGCATTGATGTTAAAAAACATAAATTTAAAAATTTAAGTCAGAAACGAGCTAAATAATTTGAATCAATTGAAAACTTTAATTACATTAGTACGCAAAAGCGCAATTAATTCAGAACGTTTTGGCTATCTTTAGCCTTCATCAGCCAAAATAAATAATTTAAATAAACATGTTACAAGTTTTCCCAATAAAAGACAAATAAAAAAACGAAGAAAACACGCATAGATCTGCGGAATAAGCGTCTGTCTCTTTCATATTTCCTTTGTTTTTTCATTTGTCTTTCGTTGGGAAAACTTGTAACATGTTTATTTAAATTATTTATTTCGGCTGATGAAAGCTAAGTATAGCCAAAACGATCCAAATTGCATTTTTGCGTACTAATGTAATAAAAGTTTTCAATTGACATCCAAATTATTTAGCTCGTTTCTCTGACCTAAATTTTTAAATTTGTTTTTTAAACATTATTTGACTTCAAAAGAAAAATTGAATAGAATAACATTCAAATAATTTTGAGTATTCTTTTCAAAGATAGCATCACTTCTAAGTTTTTAACAAAAAGCACTACTTTTATCATATATTTTTTCAACTTAATATCGATAGATGTTTCAAAAATAATATAATTGAAGTTTTTTTTTAATAAAAAAAACTTCCTAAATTAAAGATCATACAAATTACGGCATTACTGGCATTTGCATTATTCAAAGTATGAAGTATACAAAGTAGGGTCACAGTCATTGAGTAGTCACTGATGACTAAAACAAATATTAAAATAATAAAACTTCAAAATAATAAATTGACATTTTTTCATACAAATGTAATAAAAATATCTTTTTACTTACAAATATAATTACATTAATTATATTATTTTTATTTATTTACTGACTGGTTCAATTTCTTATTTGTTCATTGACTGATAACGTCGTTCCAGGATAAACAATGGAATTTTTATCTATTTCTCTCCCTTCCCTTTTTTTTCTTCTTGTTCTTTTTCTATGTGTGCATGAGTGTATGTGTAAATAACCCATGTCAAAATCAATAAAATAGGTAAGGTCGCGTCTAATATGCAGTTTTACCAAATTTTTATATACAACATTTCATATTTCAAATTATACCATAGTTTTTGATATGTAATAAAAAAACTAAAAATTGACACTGCGAGATTTCTGTTTAAGTTCTTTGCTAGCCAAGAACAATCACTAAATTGACATTAGAAAGCAAATAGTGCAAAGAGAGGACAGTATAAAAACACATTAATAATAACGTTAACTGAATATACACTCGAGCAACAAAAAATAGGGAACACTTTCCAGAAATTAGGTTATTTTCAAATAACTGTAGCTCGGCGAAAAATCATCGCATATAAAAAATAAAAAAAGCATTTTGAAGCTTGAAGTTTCAACTTTAAATCCGACCGGCAACCTCTACATGGTACACATTGGGTAATGCTAATGTCGGTGATAAGCGTCGGTGATAAGTTTTCGGAAAAATGTAATGTAAAAAATGTGTTTTTTTAAAGTTTTGTAACTCGGTTAAAAAAAATTGTAGGAAAATTAAAAAAAAAAAGAAAGCATTTTGTAGAGAAAATGTCATACTTTATGGCACTTGCATTGTATTTGTCGAGAAAAAAATTTTTTTATTAAGCTATTAAAAATAGGTAATTTTAAGGAAAAAACATTGTATCTTTTTTTAGATATAGCACTGATAAATTAAGAAAATTTTGAAAACCATTGATAACATGTTAAAGCTGAAACTTCGAACTTTAAAATCCTTTTTTTCATTTTTCATCTACGATAATTTTTCACGGAGTACTGATATCATTTGTAAAAAATGCATATTTAGCTTCAAAGTTACGTAACTCGGTAAAAAAAATCGTAGAAAACCAAATTATTCTATAGGGAAAATGTTGTAGTTTATGAAGCTTTGATTAAATTGTTCAAAAAAAATTTTTTTGTCGACCTACAAAGTTTCAAAAATATGAAATTTTAAGGAACAAAACAAGATGTGCTTTTTTACTGTATAAGACAAAGTAGTTTAGAAATCAATTCAGCGTTAAAGTTAAAACTTTAAGTTTCAAAATGCTTTTTTTATTGTTTTATTTGCGATGATTTTTCGCCGATTTTACAACCATTTGAAAATAATCTAATTTTTGATATATGGAAAGTGTTCCTTATTTTTTGTCGAGTGTATTTAGACTTTATAAAAAAATATTTTATGCAACGGAAGCACGTTTTTCGCGTCCTCCCAGGAACATGGGCGTAAGTAGGCAATCTTTGAGGAAGATATTGTCATCCATGACAAACATTTCGGTATTGTGCGCATGCGCACTTTTGTTAAGAAACTGTAAAGATTTTGTGGTGCATGCGTTGAGCGTAGGGTCGAAATGCATAAGCAAAAGTAGTACACTGATCTTTCATAACCTGTAACCGAGACAGACAGGATAGGACAACGTCACGCGCTTGTTTTCGATGGAAATGCCGCAAAAAACGTACTTCCATTGGATAAAATACTGTATGCAACATGAAGCCGAGCGCGTTTTCGACTTCAGATGCTGTTTTCAGTACGAGGCGTAGCTTCGTGCGCGTAGCTACGCCTCGTACTGAAAACATCGTCCAAAGTCAAGACCGGCAAAGCTCGGTTCTTTGTAGCATAATGTACTTTTTCTTGCATCAAAATGTGAAACAAAAAGTTTTATAAGTTACAGCAAATTTAAAATTTTTACAATATTATATTTTTTTGTTTTATTATTTATTGTTTTAAAGTTACTTCTTGTGATGATGGATATGTTACGCACATAGATATAAACGACTGTAGCTCTCTCTACGGAGTATAACTTGAATAATTCATATGCCAGTGGTGTCGTAACTTCCATGGTTCATAACTCTTCATGAAAAAGTTTAATTATATCGCTTTCAAAGCGGTCCAATATTAGTTAAAACAATGCAATAAAAATTTTGCTTTTTGTTTTAAAAATTCAAGGTAATTCTGATTTAGTGTCTATACGCGGGCGCGTTTGTAGGGAAAGGATAATACCATTTTGTTACTTAGAAATAATTCGGTAAATGCGACACAATTTTTATCACTAGTTTGTTAGCCATAAAACCAGTGATTTTATCAATCAGCTTATAGGTAAAAATTTATCAGGTATATAAAACAAATGTAATTTACAATTTACTGAACAGGGAAAAAGAGTTTGTGAGATAGCGTGGAATATTAATAACTGATATTATACAAGGCACTTTTAATCAGAGTTGGGCGTAATCGATTACTTTTAGTAATTATTTAAACAATTCTTGTAATTTTAATTACAGAGTAATCAATTATTTTGATAATCATAATTATCAAAATAATTGATTAGATTGCAATAATCTGCATATTTCGGGTCGATTCCTGAAGCAACATCCACTGCTCCCCCCACTACCGTTCATCGCTCACTGCTCGCCCACTACCGAGCGCCTGTCGCGTGTTTGTGAGCTCGACTTTCGAGCGGCGAGCAGTAGTGGAGGAAGCAGTGGGCGTCGCTTTAGGAATTGGCCCAAAATGTACAGATCATTGCAAGCACTAGATTAGAAATTGTTTAAGTAATTAATTATCAAAAGTACATTATGTATGTTATGTTACATTTTTTATTTTTAACTTTTCTACACTTTTGATTATAGCTTTAGTAATTGCAAGTATAAACGTGTCAGATTACAATAAAGATGTATGGCAATGTCTCGCGCCAAGTATAAGCGCGTCTTTTCACGTGAGATGGCGATTTCCGAACACCCGAGATTATCATAAGATTTCAATAACGGCTAAAATTATATCAAGTTCTGAATAGGCTCAATCGATAACTTAGGTTTAAATTGTATAATAAAAATTTCCATCTTTCCTCACCGTGCCGTACGAATAGATATTGCGATGCAAAATCTCAATCTTGAAATTTTCATGTAAGAAACGTCATCAATGGTTGTGTAATCCCTTTCAAAATTACGACGCAAATTGTGTAGCTCATTGCAATACTCGATATATTGATATCGATAGAGTCGACAGAGTCCCAGTTATACTAAAAATTTATCATTCATGGTTATATTTATTTCGCAAAAAATAAAACAAGTCGAAGTGATACGTACAATTTCGTGTGGATTAAGTCTTGTGTGGGTTGAAAGTGTGTTGTTTTAAGACCAGATTTCATTTCTTTTGGTTAAAAAAAATCGATTCTTTTTCTTACATTTTTTACATCTAAGATGTATAAATTATACTTGTAAAACAATTTGCAGTATTCACATTATTTAAAATATGACTTGCTGAACCCAACAATACACTGACACGACGCAATCGTATAAAATCAGATTATTCAACCAATTTAACTGTTTGTAATAATAATTTTTGCTTTTCTTCATCTAGAGTACAGATCTGCAAGGCATATTTTTGATCGATAATAAAGGGTATTAAGAAATATGTAATTAATTATATCTGATATTCAGTTTAACTTTAAACGCGTTTTTACAATGGAACAATGTTTTTTGATATTCCGAACAGGATCTCACGAACTGATCAACCTATTGAATCCGGTCAGCTTGTACAATGATTAAATACTTTTTATTGGAGGATAAATTTCAATATCGATAGTATTGTAAAAATCGGTATGGACATACGTAAACATGGTCGTGTCAAGATAATAAATAATATTCTTAAATGGGGAAACATTTAAAAAAATTTGACAGATGTTAGCAACGACTACATCACTAACTCGACAATCGTTCTTCTGTAGTGGTCTTCTACATGCGGAATCTCCTGATTACAGATTACTTGTAATAATAATCATGATATAGGATGATTACCGATTACAAATGTAGTCGTAATCTGTCTATCTTACGATTACATTATTTGTAATCGTGTAATCAATAATCGATTACAAAATACCCAACTCTGATTTTAATGATAAAAATTTCACAAATTAATGAGCGTAGATCTTACATAAGTGGTATAAAACAAGGTGTTATCAAGGGGGTAACCATTCGGAAAATAAGTGTACACCGGATTTCAGACTTCAAGACTTCACTGGATTTCACCAGACTACATCGGACTTCCTTGGACTTCATCAGACTTCATTAGATTACCGGACTTCATCGGACTTCGCAGACTTCATTACGCCGGATTTTGCCGGACTTCGTCGGATTACGCCGGACTTTGCCGGACTTCACCGGACTACGTTGAACTTCATCGGACTTTTAGCGGGTTGTACACCGGAATTCAAGAGTGGTTACCCCCTAGGGTGTTGTAAACATTTTATAAAATATAAATTACCTAAAAAAATATTAAACAATTTTTGCTTAAAAAAACTTGTCACAATAATTTTTTTGTTACTACTAACCAGTTATGCAATATCCACTAGGTGATTATAAAACAAAAACGGTTTTACACTCGTAGTACAAATAGTTCACAACCATCTCACGACTCCTCTCACTACGTGATATAACTTTATATGACAAATTCATACATACATTACAGCATATATTAAATTCATTATTTAAAAAAGCTACATTTAAGACCTTTAAATTAAAATACAATAAAAAATTAATATCTATACTTTTCAAAATTACGTAAAAAATATAATCTATAAAAATTGCTGTTACTTACAAAACTAAAATTCAACTTTTATAAAACCGCAGTGAACATTAATAACTATTCTGCAATATTTAAATAAATTATAACAAAGTAATTTTAACAGTTGCTTTTAGAATTTAACGCGTATTATATGGATATCATGGTATTTCATCTCCCTACATGTATCTCACGATTCCCGTCTTTCCTTCATATATAATCTAATTATATTAAAAAATAATTAACACAAAAACCTGTAATATTTATGAGCGCGCAAAAATATACAATAATTTATTTCAAATTAAACCTAAAATATTCAATTTTATAAATATAAATGATTTAAAATAATCGTCTGCATATACATTAACATGCATAAAAATACAATTGTTAATATTTTAATATTTTCAAATTATGAGAACATAAAATGTTTGCAACATTTTACTAATATAAAATATAACTATTTATGAATTCACATTCAAATTAAAAATGTAAAAATCAGAAAATTTTATGTAAAATTTCTTAAAAAAAAAAAAAAAAATTACAATAAATTTTATAATAAATTATCTAAGATTTAAATAATCTTTTAATAATAGAACTAAATTTCTTTGTTTTTTTCTGTGTTAAATATAACAAAATATAAAGTGTAAATAAAAAGTAGAAAAATTATCGATTTTAAGAGGAGAGGTCTTGTGCTTTGAATTTTGAATAATGTCAGAATTTCAGTGCTGAAAACAACTAAGTTGTCTATTTTCTTCCCATCATCCTCCATTTTTTAAATAATCGCAGAAAATTTTTTTTTGTAATTAAATTTATTATTTTTTTCCAGTTAAAAAATGATAACAAGGTCTGTTCTATGGCATTTAAATCATGATTCATGAATGTTTTCACAATGACAACTTTTTTTATGCTTATAAAAATGTTTCATGCAAACCGCAAACAAAAAATTTTGATTAAATCATGGAAAAATAGAACTGATAAAAAAAAAACCGAAGTAAAAATATTTGACTGTTTTAACTTTATTATAACGATGTTTCTAAATCCTTTGTTTTTAAATCTTCTTTTTGAAAAACCAATTTCCTATTTTTTGTTAAAAAGTTTCTAAATTTAAAGCACCAAAAACGCAGTCATCTATTTCCTCTACCTCAGTTTATCGCACCAAATAAAATTCAGAAAATTATAAAATTATACAAGAACATGTGTGTAGTTTTTTTGTCACTGATATCAAATCTAAGGTAAAAATTGAACTCAAAATGGTAAATCTAATATGGAAAATTTAAAAAAAAAATTAGATAAAAATCGATATTTGGTAATCATGTAAATGGTTTATGGTTTTGCAATATTAAGGACAATATTAAATATATACACAGAGTGCCCACTAATTATGTAGCGTTATTCTTTGTAAAAAAGTCGAAAAATTCTGAACTATTTTTTTTTCTATAATAATTAATAAAACAATAATTGCTGAGTAAAGTTAAACCAATCAGTACCGTCCTTCATTCAAACAAGTATACATGAGTAAGCCGCGCGTCTGGTAAAATATGTGAGAGGTTGCAATATCGCTATGTTTCCACATCTTCGTACTGCCGCTAACGTGCAATATTCTTACGCGTTCTTTCAATTCAATAACTGTTAACAAATGATTGAAAATAAATTAAAAAAAAGATTTAAAATATAAATATAGTTATAAGCTTAAACAGTCAAACTTTTATAATTTTTTTTTCTTTCAAATTATTTAGTTTTATATTTCAAAATTTATCACTATTTCTCATTTTTCACGATTTAATTAAAGTTTTTTGTTTGTGGTTTGCACAAAATATCTTTGTAAACATTAAAATAATATTATTAGTGTTGTGGGGAATATTCTTGAGTTAAATTCTGATAGAGCAAATCTTATCATTTTTTCTTTAACTGAAAGAAAATAATATATTAATTTCGAAAAAATTGTTTATGCAATTATTTAAAAAAATGAAGAGTGATGGAAAAAACAGACAATAAAGTCGTTTTCAACACACTAAAATTCTACATAAACATTCTTTAAATTTCAAATCACAAAAGCCCCCCCCTCCCCCCTTAAAATTTATAAGCCTGATTTTAACTCACATATTGTATTAAATTATTAACATACTATTTTAAAAAATCTTAAATTATAGAATTATCAATAGTGTTACACAGCCACACACACGCACGCGCACACACGCACGCGCACGCACGCACGCACGCACGCACGCACGCACGCACGCACGCACGCACGCACGCACGCACGCACGCACGCACGCACGCACACACACACATATAATAAGAAAGATATTTTAAATCTATCTACTACCTAGATAGAATTTACTCATAAACTTTATCTTTAAAATCGTAGTTGTCATAGTGAAATAACATGGATTTTGAAGTATTATTGCACTCGTTCTTAGTAAAAATTAATCAAATTATTTTATATGATAAATTTCTAATTATGTTTTTAATATTATAAAATAGTATAATTAACATCTATTAAAATTTTATTGAATTTTACCAAAATTACAATAAAATTTTTCAAAATCTATATTGTGTCACAATTACAAGATATTCTGAAAATAAATTTTAAGAGAAAATTCTTTCTCTCTATCAAATTTATCTCATCTATCCGTTATGTCATGTGTCTAGGTACTAAACATATTACAAAAATAGAAACTAAATTTTCCTGGATTGTATAAAACAATTTATAAGATACTAAAAAAAATAATGCACCGTTAAAAAAAAATAGTACAAAAGAAAAAGATAATTACAACAAATTATTTAAAATAAAGATCAGTATTATTAAATACACACCTTAGACTCAAAATTGGCGAAGTCTGCAAATCCAGAAGATGCGAAACTATTATTGTTATCGATTGTTTGTTGAGAGCTAAATGGATCCGAATTTGCGTTCATAAATGGATCCGGAGTGGGCGAAGGCGTTGGAGGTGCAGGTGCCGCTCTTAATGGACCAGTAGGGCCTTGATTTGGTCGTGGTGGAGCCGGACGCGGAGGTGGTTGCTTGGCTTTCTTTGGTGGAAGAGCGGGACTAGGGCTCTCAGGACGAGGAGGAGCATGAAGATTGGCAAAGGGATCCTCTCCAAATGGGTCCTTCGTATTCTTAACAGAAAAACGTTCTTATATCAGCATTATTGAATAAAACATGAAATATCAAGCACAATTAGACATTTAATACTAATCAATATTTATAATTTAAATGAAATAATTAATAATTTCATTAATCTTTTAATACTAATAAGACATATAAATGTACTAATAAATATTTTTAAATATTAAAATACTAATGTTAAAATATTTGTTGGTACTGGTATTAAACTATTTATTAACAATAGTATAAATATTAGTATAAAGAGTTTATTAATAGTAAGTGCAAATACTATTATATTTCGACAGCAAATAACAAATAAAGTTAAAAAATAATGTAGGAGAAAGTGTAAAGAACATTTCAAAAGTAGTATTGAGAATACTTATTCGTATCAATAAGTATTTTCAGTACTTTTAAATTGTGTATACGCTTATTATTATTATGAAAGAAGATCAAAACGTTTTATCTTAATTAATATGGTTAAAAATAAAATCATGATAAATATTTTATTCGCGTGCTTATTATTCATAATTCCCTACTTCATTCCTCATATTAAATAATTTTTGTTATACATCTTAATCGTTCCTCAATTTTTGTCCCTTTAAGTTCTTTTTTAAAAACATGGATATTTAATTAAATAAGTAAAATTTTACGTACCGACTGCGTTTTATTCTCAGCTCGCTTTCCGCCAAATGGATCAAAAGGATCTTGCTTCGTCGCTACATTGCTATTATCGAATGCAGTAAAAGGATCTACTGCAAAGCTACTCTGTAGAATAAATTTCTTATTAATAACTGTGTTTAAAATAAAATGAGAATAAATATCGCTAATATATTATGCAACAGAAGCACGTTTTTCGCATCTTCCTAGGAACATGGACGTAAATGGGTAATCTTTGGGGCGAAGCGCACATAGCTATGCCTCGTACTGAAAACATCGTCTTCAGTCGAGAACGGCAAAGCTCGGCTCCAAGATACATAATGTACTAATTGTTACAGTTAAATATTATGCTATGGCATTTTCTACTCTCTGTTCTACTTTCCTCTGATATTATGTTCTTGCACTATTCTTCTATTATTTCACATTTGTATAACTATGTCTTTTATCCTACTTATCTCATTAAACATAATGTAAATATAATGTAAATATACGTAAATATGATGTAAAATAATGAAAAAGTAGTGCAAAAAAATGTTATAAGTAGTAAAAGAGTACAGGAAAGAATAAATGATCCACGTAGAAAAATACATAAACTATTTGAATTAAGTAAATATTACTTTTTCGTTTTAAATGTTTCATAAATTTATAATGTTTGAAAATCTATTTTAAATTTATCATAAGTAATAAATGTATTTAAAATATGTGGTATGTTTAAAAATTGTTGTCATAACGCGCCAACCAATACGCCAACCAATACATCAAACATATTCCAACAAGTGGCATTAAGCTTGTTCTTTTTAGCTGAACTTTTTGCATTAGTGCAAGAAGTATACACTAAAGCGTCCTTTTTAACGAAAATTACGTCAAATGTCACTGTTCTTTTTCACAGTGTAGCGGATTCACACTACGTGAACACATCCAACGTGTGTCATACGATGCTCTGCAAACAATCAGAAAAAAGGATTTTGCTTCGTACGACAAATTACGAGGAAAATCTTGCTTTCTGATTGGTTGCGGAGCGTCGTACGACGCACGTCGGATGCAGTGTGATTTCACGTTTCACTTTTTACGTTTCACTTTTCATTTTTCACTCATAGAGAGTTCACGTGAATCTTTTCACGCACAGCAATCATGTATGGATAATGCGCGGAAGTTTAGTTTGCGTTCCAAAATTCACCTTTAGACTCTGTCATCGCAACTATCAAGCGGTCGCAAAAAAGGTTTCTACCTGCTTTTATAGTATAACTTTTACTGTAAAAATTTAATTATATAAAAAAAATTGTAAAAAAATATATTCATAAATAAATAGCAATATTTCTTACGAGTTATATTGCATAAACTTAATTTACAAATATAATATATATTACATTTATTTTTGATGATCCATATATTGTACAACTATTTTATTATGTAGTAATCTAATTCTAAAAATTATATTGTAATTTAATACAAACATTGTTTTTCAAAATTAACTTTAATTTAGTTTTTTATTTATGCAAATTTTAAAGTAAATTAATTTCATTAGTCATTAAATTTAACTTCGTTTAATTAAAAATTATTGAATAATTTAGAATACGGACCTTTATCAAAACTGAATCCCCGCTCACACATTTTCCAAATTTATAAGTTATAAACACTTACATGATTAATTAATATTCTATTTCACAAGACACACCTTTCTTATATCATTGTGTATCAAAACGCGTTAAAGTATATTTTTATCTAAATTTGCATTTGATGAAGCCTTATTCTATATAATTATCAAAATATTGTTACGCCCGGTATAGGCGTGAATTAAGTTGAAAACATCTTCTGTCAATGAGTGACAGAGTTCGTGTTGTTGTTTTGTCTGGATTTGATTTGTAAGACTTACGAAGATTAAAAGCGTACATTTTTACAAAGTTTATCTTATTATTTTGTGCGCGAGTGAGAACGTGGTTCCGCGAGAGTACATGGTTCACGACTGTAACGTGAACGTAACATTTTAGAGGCTCGTCCGGGATCGTTGACGGACGGATTGTTAAATGATGACTTCGGCAACCTCATCGTGCACAGAAGAAATTCAGCTCAGAAAGAGGCCTCGTCCTGTAATGCCGGCACAACTCAACGAAAATGAAACGTTACGAGTTCTTCGCGAGGAGCTTCTCATTTCGGGAGGACAGAAGATTACAGCAGGAACGAGAGGTAGAGCTTCTTACTTGTTTGCAGCAAAGAGATGAACGCGTTACTACGCTTCGAACAATTACCACAGCTAAGTCCTTTCAAAAATGTTTATTTTTGTGCGGGAGGTTCTGCTTTGAATATTAGAGATGCGTTGCGTCTACGTTGCTTGCGCGCAAGGAGTCTTCCGTTGGATGGTCGAAGCGTGTTGTGTCCGCGTTGCTCGTGCGCGAGAAGTTTCGCGTTGAATGAACGGGGGAATGCGTTGCGTTTGCGTTGTTTTAGCACGCCTTTGGTTGAGGAAGAAAATATTCTTGTCAAACGCATTTTATGCTTGTATCTACGTCTATTGATTTTTATCGTTTTAATTGACGCATGGCGTATCGTTTCCTCTTTAAATTTTCTTTAGTGCATAGAGAGAGAGAGAGCGAGAGAGAGAGAGAGAGAGAGAGAGATAGCTTTAGCTTAGAATTTCTTCTTTGCGGGATTGAGATTTCGTCTCAGAAAAGAGGAAGACGGTCTAACATTTCTTTTTCTCCCAAAAAGGCATTGGTTTGGGAATAACTCGTGCTCGGTAACTCGTGGCAGTGGCCCGGGGTAGAGCAGGAGGCCGTCGTGCTTCCCTGGAAATCCTCACCTTGGGAGATGGATTCGAGGGACCGTTCTTGTCTCAAAAGCTTAGAATTAGTTTCTATTATTTTAAAATTTCTTGGTTTAGTTCAAGGGAATAAATTCGCAGCAAATGTTTCTCAAAGCAGAGGCCCGGATGAAAGCAGAAGGTCGTCGTTTGTTTAAGATTGCTCAAGACGGCGCTCGGTAACCTGTGGCAGAAGCCCAGGGTAGAGCAGAAAGTCGTCGAGTGGATTTTGATTTCAAAAGTGGACAACGCTCGGTAACCTGTGGCAGGAACCCAGGGTAGAGTAGGAAGTCGTCATTTTGGTTTGATTCGTGGAGGACGACGCTCGGTTACCCGTGGCAAAAGCTAGACTGAAACAAAAGAAAATCTAGGATTTCTTTTTCTTCCAAAAAGGTGTTGGTGTATGGTAAGGTTAACGCGAGCGACGCTCGGTAACCTGTGGCATGAGCTCAGGGTAGAGCAGGAAGTTGTCGTGTTTCTCTAGAAATCCTCGCCTTGGTGGAGAGGGATTTTGAAGATTGTTTTTCTTCCAAAATCGGGGGTGTGAAAGAGAGACTGACTGACTGACTGACTGAGCGTTTATTATTATTCTAGGGCTTAGCCCTCTAAGAATAAAATACAGGAAAATAACTTCAAGATTGAGTACAATATAGATAACAAAAATAAAAACAAAAAATAAAAACAAGAGAAGTAAGGTACAAATAAACTTAAGATAAGCATAACTTAAAGTAAACATGCGAGAAAGTATAAAGAGTAAAAATATGAAATAAACTAAGATAACAAACTTAAAGGAATCACACTTACTTAAGAAAAGTTAGCGTCTTTACGCAGAGACGGAAGAGTTACGCGGTGAAAATAAGATCATAAGAGAACTAGAATGAAATAGCAATAGCAGAGAATAAGCGCAGAGGAAGAGGAAGTAAGATAGGGTATGCTTGAGGAGAAGTGTGAGAGGTTGAAGAGTGAGCACGGCAGGGTGTGCTGAAGGTAGGAAGGACATCGGGGTTCGGAGTCGCTGCGGGTAAGGTGGAGAGAAAAGGAGAGAAGAGAATTGAGAGTGAGAACGTGAGATCAGATCCCATCCCTTGACCGCAGATGACTGAAGAGGAGGTTCTTAAAGGAAGCTAAGGAATTTGACTCTTTAATGTGCGGCGGGAGAGCATTCCACATAGTGCAACCGGATATGAGGAATGAATGCTGGTAAGTGGAGGTGCGGCAGGACGGAACAGCTAAGTCCCAGGGAGAAGGAGGGGATCGGAGATGGGAGAGAGACCTAGGAGCAGGCTGGAGATTGTGAGCAAGGAAGGGGGGAGAGCCGGAATGGATAATGGAGAAGATCAGGCAGCAGGTCAAGTATTCCCGTCGGTCGTCGGCGGACAGCCAGCCCAAACGCCCGTACCAGGGGGACACATGCTCGTCCCGGCGAAGGTCAAAGATGTAGCGCACGCAGGCGTTCATCAAACGTCTAAGCTTGAGCCTCTGTTGACCCGTCAAGTCAGTGAGAACCGCGGCGCAGTAATCAAAGACCGGAAAGGCGAGTGATCTGATGAGTTGCACTCTCAGAGGCAGTGCGAGACCGTTTTTAAAATGATTCAAGCGCCAGAGAATCCCACTAACCCGACTGGAAGTGGAACGAATTTGATGAGCCCAGCTCAGATTGTTGGTCAGGAGCAGCCCAAGGTTACGGACATTGTCGGTGAATTGAATACGCGTATAATTCACGAACAAGATATATACTGGATCTATACTGGACGTAGGGATCGAGTTGACAAACCTGGGACTGCCCATGAGAAGTGCCTTGGTCTTACCGGCGTTGAGTTTAAGGAGATTTCTCGCCGCCCATCGCTCGACCGCCGCGATGTCCTCGTTGACGAGAGCAACTGCATTAAGGAGATCGTGAGGAGGAAAGTGGAAATAAATTTGGAGATTGTCGGCGTAGAGCAGGTGATGGCAGTGCCTGAGCGAGTGCCTGAGATCATTGACGAAGATGGAGAAGAGAAGGGGTCCCAGAACTGAGCCCTGAGGGACTCCGGCAGGGACAGGCAGCGCAGATGAAAGAGAGCCGTCAGGTCCTTTAACGCACCGGTGTCTGTCGGAGAGGTAGGATCGAAACCAGGTCAGAGCGGACGATGAGATCTTGAGGTTGCTGAGTTTCTCGAGGAGAAGCGCATGGGAGACAGAATCGAAGGCTTTGGAAAAGTCGAACATGACTAATAAGGTGGTCATGCGTTTGTCTATGGCCAATCTCACATCGTCAACCAGCTTGATAAGGGCGGTTTGCGTACTGTAGCCCTTTCGGAAGCCGGTCTGGAAAGAATCGAGGAGGTTATGGTGAGAGATGTGAGCAACCAGGCTGTCGTAAGCAATACGCTCAAGCACCTTGGAAAGGAAGCAGAGGAGAGAGATGGGACGGAAGTCAGACGGGAAGGAGGGATGACAGGTTTTGGGGAGAGGGATGACATGTGAGGTTTTCCAAAAGGTGGGAAAGGTGGAGGAATTAAAGGAGAGATTGAAGAGGTCTAGGATGACAGGAAAGATGACGGGGAGACAGAGGAGAATAATGCGGCGATTTAAGCTGTCGGGACCGTACGAGTCGGAGGAGCTGGTTTTGATGGCCTTGAGTAGGGTTTCAGGAAAGACGTGGGGAAAGTAGAAGGTAGCAGGATCGGAGACAGAGGAGGTATGACGGGGGAAGGAGGCGGGTGGAGGAGGCAAAGGAGAAAGAGATGAATGAGAGAGATGAGCAGTAGTGAAGAAGGAGTTGAGGTCTCCCAGAGAGAGATTGAGGTGGAGGTTAGAGGAGCGATTCTTAGCGAGGCCAAGCGAGCGCAGCTCCGACCATAGTCTTGCTGGGCATAATTTGGGATCGAGTCTTTTGCGCAAGTAGTTGTTTTTTGCCTCGACCAGGCGCGATTTTGCCAAGTTTCTGAGAGACCGAAACCTTTCCCGCCGATCGGGGGAGGGGTGAAGGAGGAAGGATCTTCTGGCGGCGTCTCGTTCCCGGAGAAGAGACTTGACTTGATGGTTCAGCCAAGGAGCGGGAGGCTTGTTTGCCACGAATGTTTTGTGAGGCAGGTGGATAGTCAAGGCGTTATTGATGAAAGAGTAGATCAGGTCGACCCTACGATCAATGTAGCTGGCAGAGTCAACAGCAGGCCAGTCTTGAGAGAGAAGGGAGGAAAGGAAGTCTTCGGAATTGAATTAAGAAAAGTCTCTGACTCGGATCACGCGAGGTGGAACTCTATAGATGGAAAAGTCGAGAGTGACTTCGATGAGATCATGGTTTGATAGAAAAGGGATTGGAAACTGCTGAAAGTTCTGTATTAAATTTTTATCATTTACTAAACAGTGGTCGATTCTAGAGTGTGACGAGGAAGTGTGGTGGGTGTCAGAGAAAGGAACTATATGGAGATTATTGGAGGTGCTGAAGTCGAGAAGGAAATCGGAGTCGTGGGAAGGACGATTAAGATCAATATTGAAATCCCCGATTATGATGGCAACTGTAAAGGAAAGATAGTCTTTCAAAGTCGGATTGGAAAATGGAAAGGTGACCAAGTTTTGGAGGACGATAGACTATGGCAAGCAGGAAAGGGCGGCAGCGAAGAGGAGAGATACGGAGGATAAGATATTCCGGGAGAGCGCTATAGAGCGTCGGCGATGAAGCGAGTATCTCGGCGCCAATGCCGCGACGCACGTATACCCCAACACCTCCTCCCCCCTTGCCCTCCCTGTCACCGCGAACTATGTAATAACCAGGAAGCTGGACAAAACTGTCAGACGCGTGTGGCTTCAACCAGGTTTCGGAGAGAGCTATAAGGTCGTAATCGCCTCGGCCGAAAAAATCGGCAAATTCAGAGAAGTGGGGGAGGAGGGATTGGCAGTTAACATGGCATACGCGCAGAGATCCCGATCTTCCGGAGTGAAGGGGGGGCCCGGGGCCTCATTTAGTGCGCTTAGAAGGGGCCCTAGGAATCGCCCCGCGATTCACATCACGGCCCGCTGTCGTACGGGTCGCAGAGGCACCAGCGACATCGGCAGCGCCAGCCGACCCCGTCGGGGGAAGAGAAGCCGCGAGGCCGCGCGCCGAGTCGCGAAGGTCACGCGATGACCCGCAGGAAGATGAAGAGGGCAGAGGTGCACCGGCAATAAGTGCGGAAAGGTGATCACTACCCCGGAGTCGGATAGGCGAGGTGTCGAGGTGTCTCTTGACAAATACGCGTCCGTTGCGCACCCAGGCACGGTGCAGACGACCCGCGCCTACCGCGCCCCTCGCGGCAGCGAAAATCCCGCGAGTGGAGGAAGGAAGACGCTCGTTGATATCGATGGTCCCGGGGGGAAGACCGGGAACCGACGAGCCGTCGAGCTTCCCGTGAGAGCGTTTGCCCGCAAGTATCCGGTCGCGGACCTCGCGCGAGGAAAGTCTGACCACGAGGGGACGAGGACGGTCCCCCTTGGCGGGGATGCGATAGCAACTCACTATGTGATCGAGGCCGACCTCGACGCCGAGAGCAAGTGTGATTCTGCTGAGAGTAGTTTTGAGGTTCTCGGAGGGGGTTTCAATCACCCCGAATAAGATAAGCTCGGAGCTCCTATTGACCTGCTCAAGGGCGTCGAGGTGGGACTCGAGCCTACGCACATCGGCATTGGCGGCGATGGTCGCTGGACGCGCCTCAAGCGCGGCGAGAGAGAGAGAGAGAGAGAGAGAGAGAGTGTGTTACTGTTTTAGGTTTAGGATTTCTTCTTTTTGAAGTTGAAATTTTGTTTTAGGGATAGAGAGGCGTTCTCTCATTCCTTTTTTTTCCTGTAGGGCATTGGATTGAGAATTACACGGGCGACGCTTGGTAACTCGTGGCAGAAGCCTGGGGTAGAGCAGGAAGTCGTCGTGCTTCCCTGGAAGTCCACGCCTTGGAGGATAGGTTCGGAGAATCGTTCTTTCTTCGGAAATTGAGAATGAGTTTCGATTTTTTTTACGCGAAAATTTTATTGTAAAATCGTGACTAAAAAAAAAAGTTTTTCTCTTGCAGGTTAATTTTATTTTAAGTGAGATACTCGTTGGATCTTATTTTAATTTCAGTTTTGAGATTCGTACGAAGCGATGTTCTTCTTATGAAGGTTTGTCGAAATACTTTGTGTTAAGAAGACCGCCTTGCCCCGGTTTTTGAATCGAGGTTTTCCAGAGAGCCTGAGGGCAAATGCCGAGGCGAAGATATAGGGAGCCTTAAAGGCGTTGGGTCCTCGAGAGTTAATTCCCCCCCTCCCCACCCCTTGTTCAAAGAATGAAGGAAGACGTGCTCAAGACTCAAGGTGAAGAGTAAGAATGAGCCACAGCTTAAGCAGGAAGATGTTGTCTTGTGGATGTAGTCACGCAGCTCCATATCCCTTTGCAGCAGCTAGGAGAAGAGCAAAAAGTCGTGAAGATTTTAGAAGCCTTTAATTGGTTGTCGGGACACCCTAAAGAAAAGGGGTAGTGTTACGCCCGGTATAGGCGTGAATTAAGTTGAAAACATCTTCTGTCAATGAGTGATAGAGTTCGTGTTGTTATTTTGTCTGGATTTGATTTGTAAGACTTACGAAGATTAAAAACGTACATTTTTACAAAGTTTATCTCATTATTTTGTGCGCGAGTGAGAACGTAGTTCCGCGAGAGTACGTGGTTCACGACTATAACGTGAACATAACAATATCAACTTGTCAAATATAAATATCAAACCTAATTATATCACAAAAGCATTATTTTTATTTATGTATGTACATTAGCTTATCTTGTCAACGCAATGCAACCAAAAAGGTTAACCTCTTCAATAATACCTCTTCAAACTGTTACCACACTGTTACCACACTTTCATTCTAATTTCGAAATACATACAATTTACTTGATCATTGAACTTAGGGAAAGTATATAAAATCACATAGACAATACAAGCACGAAGACTTAGCTGCGACCGTAGTAGGCATTCTTGTTCAATTTGTGTTGATGTCGTAGGCAAATAGTTATTTTAGGAAAATAGTATCTGACTAAGCAAATGCTATCTGCCTGGTCAAATAGTTTACGCCCGTTTATTTTTGTGTTTAAATGCTATTTTCCTAGGAAAATGCTATTTAACTGAACCGCTGTTAGGCAAATGGCATCGAGCGAGTAAAGCATAAGTTGACATTTTGATAACTGTAAGGTTATGTCACAATCGTCCTTCAAGACTCTCTTCATCAATTCATCAATTTTAAAATTATGTAAGTACGTTTTCTTCTTTTGATGTTATTTACTAAGTATTATACTTCTCTCCAGCAAATTTACAATCAGTAACGTTAGTCTTACTTCGTAATTATTACAAGTACTTATTATATGAAATATCTAAGACAGAATAAATTGAGATTATAATAATGTTCAAGTTAAAAATAGCATTTTATATTTCAAAGTATATAAATTATTGCAGCCGCGATAAAAAAAGTCTTCAGCGAAGCATGCATTTCAGTTTTGTGAGGTTATGTTATTACTATCGTCCTGCAAGATATTCTTTTCAAATTCATCAATTTTAAAATCATACGTTTTTTTCCTTTTATTGTTATTTACTAACTTTCCGACAATCTTAATAGTTATTCTTACTTCATTATCATGCAAGTATCATTTATTATATGAAATATCGAAGACCAGGAAAGAATAATTGATATAATATTCAAGTAAAGAAATAGTATTTTATATAATCTTAAAACGTAAATTATTGCAGCCACAATAAAAAAAAACCGGTATAAAGAACAAGACAAATATACATTTTGTAAATATATTAATTGCTAGTTACTGTTTACGCTGTATTAACTCATTTTGACTTTGAATCTAATAAAGTTTTTCTTATAGGCAACATGGTAGACAAAGAATATTATTTGCAGCTGAATGAAAGATATGTCCAGAAAACCATTAAAAAACCATGGAACTTACAAAAAATTAACGAAGTCATTAACATATTAAAAAGTTTTCAAGAGAAAAAATGTCAGATCAACAGAAGATATCGAGCCAGGAAAAATATTATGGCCAGAAATATGATCTCCTACAAATATCCGGCGTATCAAAAGTCATTTTAAAACCAAAGTCTCTGAATGATGATATTATTTATGTTACACCAATTGAAGAATTTTTTGATAAAATTGATGAACAACACAAAGCAACAGGGCATGGAGGAAGAGATAAGGTACTTTATAATTTAAAAAAGAAATCTAATGTTCCAAAACTGGCTGTTGAAGTATATATAGAATTATGCAAAACTTGCAATTTAAAAAAAATGCAGAAACATGCTGGTTTGTTGATAAGACCCATAAAATCCAAAGATTTTAATGTCAGAGGACAAGTTGATTTAATTGATTTCCAATCTTGTGCTGATGGGATACACAAATGGCTTCTATTATCAAGACCATTCTACCAAATTTTTATATTTACGACCATTACAGACAAAAAGAGCTACGGAGGTAGCTTTTGAATTACTTAAAATTTTCCTTGAACAAGGCGCTCCAGTTATTTTGCAAAGTGATAATGGACGGGAATTTACTGCCGAGGTAATTAAAGAGTTGATTTTGTTGTGGCTAGAATGCAAAATTGTACGTGGACGACCGAGGCATCCCCAAAGCCAGGGTTCTATTGAAAGATCAAACCAAGATGTCGAACAAATGTTAAGAGTTTGGATGACAGAGCATAAAACTTCTCGTTGGTCAGTTGGATGTTATTTTGTGCAATGGCAAAAAAATACATCGTTTCATCGTATCATTGGAAGATCACTCTATAAAAGTCTGTGGTGCAGATCCCAAAATAGGCTTAAAATCTACAAATCTATCGTCAGATCTTCTTGCTAAAATATCAACTGAAGAGGACTTAGAAGTCATTAACACAAACTTTATCAATAATAATACAGAAGGTTCATCAAATGGCTATACTAACAACAATAGTAGAAGCTGCCGAATTAAAAGTAGAAAGCACTATTCAAATAGTAAAGACAAGTGATGTTGACATCGGAATTGCATCAGAAATCGTAAATTATCAAATACAAATAAATGTGGAAGAAGATAAAATACTTACAATAAAAGACATTTCTGCAAATACTTTAAACCAAAACACTAAGGATCAAAGCATGAACTCTAATATCTTATACTGCTGTGTTTGTAGCAACGAAAGTACAGGTGCACACACTTGTTCAAAATGTGACAAAATAGTACATGTTATCTGCGGTATTTCTTACGAATCTGACGAGGGATTTGGCAACAAAGTTACTTGCAATCATTGTGTCAATGAAAAAAATATTAAAATAAACCGAACACAATCTTACGAGGGACAGCTCAAAGGTGCTGAAGATATGACCAAAAGAAACAAAACAATTTTCAACAGAAATAGAAACTGGGAAGTTTGTAACGGTAGCTGTCCCAAAATTTGACAGAGGACCTTTGGACAAAAAGAATTTAGAAGGAATTATAGTTGAGAAAAAAAATGATGTGTACAGAATAGGTACAAAAAGTGGTATATTGAAAAATTGGTTTACTAGAGGCGACTTAACACCTGTAACTTTAATTAGTTTTAATTATAATGACATTCCTCAAGAACAGATTATTTCTTTAAGAGAAGCATGCGCGTCCCAATCTATATTTTCAGGGCAAGGGTTCTCAAAATGTCAATGCCAACCATCAAAGAAACAGTGCAATACAAAACGATGTGCCTGCTTTAAGACTAAAAATTTGTGTAATAGTAAATGTCATTCGAGTAATCCTTGCCAAAATAAATAATATACTTATTATTATATTCTTTCTAAAAGATAATTTACTTCGTTTAAGTAAAGAAGCATTGTACGTCATTAACATGCAATGACAATTAATTTTATATTTTTTTCATCATAAAATATGAATATTTCATAAATGTTTGTTTTTTAAACAAAATATATACAATTTTGTTTTTTTCCACCTAAATATATTGTAAATAAACATTCTTTTTATTTCAAATTTTTTAGTTATGATACGTTTATTTTTATTTAGTCTCCATATGTTGCTTACCGTTAAGTACAACGTTATATATTATAAAAGTTTTTAATATGTTTAATAATAAAATGCTTTGATAATTTATTTGTGTATTTTTTACTTTTGCAAACAATAAGTATCAATATATGTTTAAATATACATAATATTTTATTAAATTAAAAATTAAAAAATAATTAATAAGTAACAGATACAAATTTCAGAAGCAAACGAGTTCATAATACATTTTTTACTGCAAAAATGTTCTCTTTATGTATTTTTAAATTAATTTCTTGTTTTACCTATTAATTGATGAGAAAGAATAAAATCTATGAAAAAGGATATAGAATTTTGACATTTCTTAAAATATATTCAAAAACAGCAATAAATATGTTACTAGTCTCTGAATTGATTAGGTTCATATATCATTTTGTCCACATAAGCTTACATTGATAGTAATATCTATTAATTTACTTCTAGATTACCATCAGTGTTTTTAAAACTTGCAATTTTTTAATTGGTTTTCAGTTAATTATCTTATTAATTCTATAAGATCAATTATATTTTAGAAAATTTAACTTCGAAAAATCTATAATTACGTTATATTTGTTCAAGAAACATAATAAGTGGAAATCAGCTTAAAAATACATAGAATTGGACCAAATGTTGTTTTCAAGTTTGCAGTTGAAAAAAATAATTTTGTAAACCGAGTACTTGTACTTTCTCATTATATCGTATTCCTGTTTTATGAAACAAAATGTGTTTTTATTTTCCTAAACAGCGTTTAGGCAAATAATATTTGCCTAGGAAAATAGCATTTGAACACAAATGAACGGGAAAAAGCTATTTGACCAGGCAGATAGCATTTGCCTAATCAGATACTATTTTCCTAAAATAACTATTTGCCTGCGACATTGATACAATAACAGTCAAAATATCTCTCTCTATTACATACAATTTATTAATTCCCTAAATTTTCATCTTTTCGCCATCACGGCTGATGGGAAAAAAGTTCACGTAAAAAAGTTCATATTTCCGCTCATGAGTGAGTTACATGATCCCGTGGAATCGTACATGATCGTGCAGTTTACGTGAAACTTTTCACTTTTTACGTTTCCGCCCTAGGGAAAATGTTACATGATTGACCCCCTGAACTAGTGCGGCTAAAAAGAACAAACCTATTGGCTAGTGGCAACTTTCACAAGTACAATGCCGTTTGGCATGTTACACTATGTTACACTGGCCTAATTTACATCGTGCACTTGATACGTGTATTAAGCACTATATTTGTATCAAATTCGTACTAAATTTTTAGTATTCACGATGTAAACTCTGCCGGATCAACTTGGTACGAACGTATCAAGCAGGAGTATCGTACTAAACTGATACGCGTACCAAATAATACAAATGATGATGTAAACACTGAAACGTACTTTGTAGGGGATTAGGCCTATTGAGTATAACCTTAATTAACTCGTCTTATGATAAGTAATCTTATTTGGTCTCTTTGAAACGATAACATATTAAAAAATATCTTGTAAGAACGTTTAGTACGTTCGATGTAAATAAGTCTGTATTAAAGCATTGGTGCGCACCAAACTTAATACGAATACCAAAGTTTTAACGATGTAAACTAGGTCACTATCATATTGTTAGTATTCAAGCTATAATAGCGGAAGTAAACACATATATCAACTCTCGTCAAATTTTTAATAAAAATAAAAAAGTCTGTAAAAGTTTTACTAATGTAACCAAATTTATAAAATTTAACACAAATAGGAGAGACCGGGGCAAATCGTTAGACCTTTTTTTCTTTTGTGTCTCCTGAATCCTATTA
Source organism: Solenopsis invicta (assembly GCF_016802725.1). NCBI lineage: Eukaryota > Metazoa > Arthropoda > Insecta > Hymenoptera > Formicidae > Solenopsis > Solenopsis invicta. Next base: position 11,392,981 of record NC_052679.1, read on the forward strand.
AAAAAAAAAAAAAAAAAAAAAAAAACTGGTTTGAAAGGTTGAACCTTCCCCTTCACAGTGCCGATATAAATAGAACATGCAAATGCACTTGCTTTAAAGTACATATAAAAATGTCGACCAATGTCAAGAATTAAGAATAGCTCCAAGCCCGGGGTAATTCGTAACTAGTCCGGGAATATTCCGAAATTTGTATTTTAAGTTGAAAGTCTGTAAAAAAGCTGTTGTTAAGACTTTCTTTTATTTAAAAAAGGGTGTAGGTATACAAAAAATAAATGCAAACACACGTTCGCATGTTCTTTTATGCCATCGGTGTGACAGATTTCCTAACCTCACAAGTGTCAATCTTTAACGCTTTATAACTTTTTACCTGCTTAAGAGCGACGATTTTATATTCATATTCATGTTCTACTAAAAGACACAATATTATCAAGTTTGAACTAAATCAATAAAAAACTTTACCTCAATATTTAACTTTGCGTAGCGCAGATGTTCGTAACACAGCTGAAGGGTTAGGGTTACCCAACTTAGATTAGGCGCTGAAATCAGTATAAACGAATCGCCCCGGTGCTCGGTATTACGAATAGCCCCAACATCAACTGTGCGCATTATTGCGTATGATCGACAAAAATAGACATCACACAGCAAAAAGTAAACACGAAATGTTTGAAATACATTCAACTAGACACGATACATTCAAAGTTTTCACAAAAACCTTATTATCTTACTTAAATTCCGAAGAAATGCCGACTATCAGAAATTGCTTCCAACTCAACAAAATTTTTACAGGGATGTTTTCTTTTCATTTTTATTTTGTTAAAAGTTTGTGTAAAAATTTTACCGAGTTAAAAATAAAAATTTTTATACAGATGTTTTTTCATTTTTATTTTGTTATCCGATGAAGTTAGTACATGTGTTTACTCCTACTGTTATAGTTTTTAAATACTAACAATGATAAGCGTAATAAGTCAAACAGTTGTGGTGATGAAAGTTGCTGCTATTTGTTAGAATATCAATTAAAAATGTTATAGCTCGTAATATGTAAAAGCAACTCAAAGAAGAAAAAATGATCCAAATAAACGAGTCTTATAGTTTAGGTAGAATAATAAATTTTTTTATTACTTAAAACTATTGAGTCAACAAAAGTAGTCAACAAAAGACTTTTAATTTTCTCCAAATAATAACGTATGCTTCATAACTGTTAGATGAATTTTATGTCTAGTTTTAGTTTTTTTGCACATTGAAGGGCCAGTAAGGTATTGAAATGTACATTAATATTTAGAGAAAATTGAGAGCCCTTTGTTGCCTTCTCAATATTCCTGAATAATAAAGAAATATATTGTTCCACTTAAAAGACTCGTTTGTTTAACTCATTAACTTTTTTTGGAATTGTTGGAATATAAGTAATGTTTTAATCAAAAATGTCAAGTTAAAATTTAATTTGCTTATTACTTTGATTTTTCTTTGATAGTGTTTTAATATTCTTCGAAAAAGTATAAATTTTTTTTAAGTACATAACAATGAGATTTTCTAAAATTTATAATAATTATATTTTAATACTGTTATCAATAAAATATTTTTTGTTAAAATTAACCTTTACTAAAAAAAAGTAAATTAAACAATCGCTTTTTATAACAGATATTTTTCTAGCGTGTAGATGTGGCTGTAAAAAAACTTACATTGGATTGCTGTGTAGGAAACGCGCTTCCGAATGGATCAGACATCGATGTGTTAAATGCTTCTTTGGCTTGACTTGACGCGAAAGGATCCTGATCTCCAAATCCGTTTAAGGTGCTAACTCCAGTTGCATCCGCTTTATCATTCACTTCACCTGCATTCTTAGCTGTTGCTTCAAATCTATTTTTTTTATATAAAAGAATATTAATATGTAAGTTAAATAAAAAAGTTTGTTTTAAAATATAATACATAATTAGAAAATTTGTGTTAAATTTAACTCATATCGTATGATTTTTGTATCAATTTAAGGCTCCTGACACCTCAGCCTTAAAATCCGCGTTGACGGTAGCGACATTCCGTCGCGGACAAAATAAGAACTAATAAACGTGAAACGTGAAAGATTGACGATAAGATGTTGTCGTGCATATCATGTTGTTATTAAGTGTTTCATTGTAAAAATATGACTTGTCTCGTATTTATAACATTCGTAAAAATGGACCGCAAGTAAAGCTTTTTTAAATTTTATACATAAAAGCACATTTTTCACTTCTTTCAATAGTTATCCATGTGTTTTCCTGTCTGAATAAACATCACTTTACGTGCTTTTTACGACTATTTATTGCAAGGCAAAAAAAGGATAGTCGTGACCGATATTTAGCAGTATTTTAAAGTCATCTGGTTAATTTATTTTATCCAAATTGGCTTTACTTAGAAATGACACGTCAAACAAAATTACGTGTCATTTCACGCAATTTCTCGCTTCTGACGTCACGACTTCAATATGGCTGCGCCGAGTACTCAGGAGCCTTAATACAAGACAAATATGTAGAAAGTAACACAAATATTATATAAAACATTAGCACAAAAATAAACTTTCGAAATAAATTGTAATTACTTATTTTTTCAGTAAAATTAACATTTATAATATGGTAATACATAGATACATTTTACTTATTTATTTTAAAATTTATGTTTTAAAATCACTATAAAAGTTTTGTTAATTGTTCATTTACCCATAAATTGTGTTATTTTAACATTAAGAAATAATGAACATTAACATAAAACATCCAGATGATACATATTAAATTGAGAAACACTTGGATATGTTATAAATTGAAAAATTTAACAAGAACCGGTTTTAACGTAAATACAAAGTGTTTGCAACTATGTACGCACTCTATATCTTCAATCTCAGGTATAAACTGTAGACTAGTATCAGGTACAACGTTGACGTCTCCCGCAGCAAGCGCAGAATCGTAAAGCGCGATGGCGTCGCTCATTTGACGCTGTTGCTCCTGCAAATGAGTGATCTTTGCCTTCGCCTGACAAATCTCTAACTGAGTATCTTGCAATTTTTTTGTCAGCTCATTCAGTTGGTCCCTGTTTTTATTCTGTTGTTGCTCCAATTGCTGTTCCTCTTGCCGTAGTCCCTCGAGTTCTTGTCGCTTAAAGTTCAGCTCGTCTTCCTGACTCCGTAGCACAGATTCTTGCTCTTCAGCTTGTTGACGAAGCTTATCAACCTTCAGAAGATAAAATTCATTTATAAAGAATTCTCTTGCACTTGTTGTAAGTTTCAAATAATAATGAAATTTGTATATTATTGATCAATATGCTATTACAATTCAATTATACAATAGTAATTAATATAGTAAAAATGCAATTTTATCTTATTCATTAGATGACATTAATTACGTTATACTTGAACAGTCAAAAAGTTAAAAACTAATAAATCTGAAAAGATAATAATTTTTAATTTGGTTAATTTCAGGAAAAAAAGGTGATTTTAGAAAAGAATATATTATCCATTCTTACAAATGTGTTAATATTTATACTTTAAATAAATTATAGGACGTCTCTGAAATTTGACTCGGCGCCTGAAGCTCGGAAATAGCTTCAGATATAAAAAAAATGTTTCAGATAAAAGTTGTAGGATTTATTTTATTGCATGGAAGTCAATGCTCATTTTAACATCTGCAATAAAGGCAAGAAAATATTTAATTATTTTAATGTAAGAAAAAAAAATGGTGAAGAACGAGAACGAGCGAGAGAGAGAGAGAGAGAGAGAGAGAGAGAGAGAGAGAAAGAGAGAGAGTGCGTGTGTGTGTTAGTGTGCGTGTGTATAAGTACGCGTCAACTTTGATTGTATAATTCGTGGAAAGTCAAAAACCCATATAGAACAGAGAGAATAACTTTACATTTAAAACATACCATAATTAGACAGAGGAGATTAACTTGATGTTGCAAAGTACTGCAGGTTTAGAGGGTAACAATTAAGTTCAATTAAAATTTTTCCTAACATAAATAGCACATTATTTATATTTTTTACTGTGGCTTCTCAAACCTCAAGTAATGCGAATGCCAATAATCACTTTGGAAACTTCATATCTTGAAAATGGCTTAAACAAAAGACACAAATAAGTAGTGTTTTGGGCACAACTCGATAAGAACTATGAGAATATGCAATAAAAAAAATGAGGAGTTAAAAAAACATTGACCATCTTAAAAAGGTCACTCCAAATCAAACCCATATTCTTATCATCTAACTTCCTTAATATCCTACAACTTTATTCTGAAACGGTTTTTCATATTTAAAACAGTTCCAAAATTCAGGAGCCGGGTTAGAGACGTTAGAAATACCTTGTATACATATACATATAAGTTGTGTTTGTAACGTTGTATTTTCATTAAATATTTTTACAGTTTACTTTATTTGTTAGTATGTTTATTGTTATAATACTTCCATTATTATAACACTAAAATTTGAAAACAAGGTAAAAATATTTCCATATAAGTATATTATATTAAGTATAAAGATAAATAAAATCTGTAAATAAATCTTATTTATTTACAATTAATCTGCGTATTACAATAAAATTTTATATAAATCATCTTAAATAATTAAAAAGCTTTAAAAAAATATATTTAATTTTTATCATTATTTCCTAACCCTTTGCGTCACGAATTTTTGTTTATACAGGATGATTATTAATACTTGGAACAACTATTTATCATGAGAGATGACTGATTTCACTCTATATAAATTACATAGAGTACAGTCGGTAAGCTATCTCTTATGGTTAATAGTTGTTCCAACCATTAATAACCACCCTATATTGGATCAATTTTTTTGTACTCAAAGATTTTTCGCTGAATACAAATCAAAAATCAAAATTTTAAAAATCAAAATGGTCGATCCAACTTGGTGGACCAATAATTAAAAAAATACAAATAAAAATACAAAAAAATAAAAATAAAAAAGTAAAATCTCGTTATGATCTTATAATTACTTCTGGATATCACATCCAGAATCATCCTATAATCAGAGACTGGACAACAAAGAGGCCACTTTTGATTGGAGCAGAATTTTTTAATTCCCACTTAAATTCAAACTGTAATTACTCTTTTCTTTTAAATATACATAATATTTATCAATAAATATTATAAAAAATACTACAAATTTGTTTCGCATATTAATTTAAATAATATATGTTGAAATAGTTTTTATATTTAATGTTCTCTCTTAATTATTAATACAATCTTTAATTTTCTTATGATTTTGTTATAACAAATATGTTACTTAGTCTCACAAAGATACGAATTATTTGTAGGCGTTCAATCTTTACATCCAACATTTTTCGCCCATTTAGCATGACGTTTCGAGTTTCTTGGGACCACTTTCATAATGTATCCTTTTGATGAGAAATTATTGCAAAATTCAGTTAAACATCCATCATATTAAACTTCAATCACGCTGCGTAAAGGACACTTACGTATACATATTATATATACTGAACATATTACATATACTTTGTCATTTATGAAAGAGCGAGATAGTGAGATGTTCCTTTCTCACTCGCAGGAATTTGACAAAATCTGACTGATGGCCAGTCTCTTATTATAGGGTCTCTAGGTAACGATAAGAGCGAGATCAATAATTAGAAAGATACATACAATGTTATTCTTTTATAACTATTCTGGTTTTCAAAAATTTTGATCTAGTATTCCGCAGCCAATAAATTCTGAAAAAACAAATTGAAAAACAATGCAATAATTTATTTCTGTTCGTTTTTCTTATTTCGATTCTATTATCAATTAATTAAATATTCGCTCATTAAATAACGCTTATTTTAAATAAACAATTACTGCGATAAATATTACCAAGCAACAAATATTACTAACAAGAAAAAATTTTCAAGTGTAAATTTCTGATTTTAATAATACTTTATATACATATAAGTTACATAAATAAATAAATTTAGAAAATATTATTTGCTGTCCAAAAATGGTTTCAAGGGGTAAAAACACCCCTCTTGAGTAAAGCAATTTTCAGCTTTTTTTGTTATATCTTAACAACTATTCAAGATAACAAAAAAATGTTTTATAAAAAAGTTTTAGCATAAAATTACTATATTCATTTTCTTCAATATTCTTTTAAAATTAAAAAAAATTTTTTTCAAAAATTATTTTTAAAATATATTGATGGGGATAAGTAGAAAAAAATTTTACAATAATTTTATTGTAAAACTTGTATAAAAAATTTTTTAATATCTTAAATAGTTTTTAAGATATAATAAAAAAGCTGAAAATTGCTTTAAACAAAAAGGGTGATTTTACGAATTAAGTAGTTAAAGTAGTTTTTGGATACTAACTGATATTTTCTAAATTCATCTATTTATTTAACTATATTCACACGCGCACACATGCACGTGCGCGAGCGCGCACGCACGCACGCACGCACGCACGCACGCACACACAAAGTTTCATTAAAATTAAAAGAAAAACAAATTTAGAATAACAAATTAAAAGTAAAAAGGATTAAAAATTATTAATTTTAAACAAATTAAAAATAATTAATATGAGCAATTTATTCCGTTTTATAACACAAAATTATCACAATAATGACAAAGAAATGCTTAAAGCTCATAGTTTTTTTTACACCACGCATATAATATGATTAAAACGTCTTCACAAAATATACAGGACAAGCAACATAATGTAAAACAAAATTGAACAGATTTTTCAAATTCTAATGGTCGATCTTCTAAATATCCGGATTTTGTATTAGGTATATTTCAATAATTTGGAGAACCACGACGAAAAGAATTGATTATGCACCAGTGATTGCAGCTTGATTATATTGTTTCTCAAGTGGAGATTAACATCATTATAATTCAGCAGCACTCATACCTCAAAAATTATTCAAAATATCAAAAAATGTTTTATACAAAAGTTTTATAATAATATTAATCTTTATTCATTCCCGTCAATATTTTTTAAAAATAATAAATGAAAAAAATTTTTTTTAATGTTATTGACGGAAATGAATAGAGATTAATTTTATTATAAAACTTTTGTATCAAACATTTTTTAATATTTTGAATAATTTTTGAGGTATGAATGTTGCTGGATAATAATGATGTTAATCTCCACTTGAGAAAGAATATAATCACTAGTGATAATCAATTAATTTTGTAAAAAAAAATTGGTTAATATTTATTTTTAAAAAATATTATTGACGGAAATAAATAGAGGTAATTTTATGGTAAAACTGTTGTATAAAATATTTTTTTTATATCTTGAATAATTTGAGGTATAACAAAAAAAAGTAGAAAATTGATTTACACAAGAGGGGTGTTTTTACTCGTTAAAGCTGTTCTTAGGCTGCAACTAATATTTTCTAAATTCATCTATTTATGTAACCTATATGTATACAAAGTTTCATTAAAATTAGAAATTCACACTTGGAAATATTTCCTTGTAAATGCCTCGGTGATCGAATTGACTAAGACATCGAACAGTTGGCGGATCCAGATTTAAACTCTGATCAAGGTAATATTTTTCGCAATATTTTTTTTACAGTTTTTAGAGATTAGAGGAGATAAAAAAGATGTGTGCAAGAATAAAACAATAATTAAATTGATTAGCAATTTAATTTCGTGATATTACATTCTTATTAAAAATCTGTTTTAAGTCCGAAAAAACAATTCGGCGAGCAGATTAAAAAATCTTGTAAATGTTTGTCAATTCGCCTAGAGAAATGTTGAGCACTAAGAACTGCTTTCAACCGGTATTGCCATTTTTCATTAGTTTAATTTGTTAAATTTTCAGTATTCGAAAATTTTGACCTTAGGTTCGAATGCAGTAATAAAAAAAACTCAGAAACTAAGTTTTAAAATAGTAAAATTATTTTGTTTTTGGTCCATTCAGATCATTTTGAATTTGAAAATTTAGAAATTCTTACCAATTCTATTTTGAATTTAAAAGTTCTTATCTCAGAAAAAACCTGTAAAAATGTTATAAGATATTCAAACTATTTATTTAGACTTATAGTAAAAAATGTAAATTTTTACATATTTTTCAAAAATTATCAATTTATAAAAAAAACAAAAAAAAAACAATATAGCAAACAAATCTAAAAAAATTCTAAAAAATATTTTAGAATATCATAAATAAATGCCTAAATTATGGTATCGATAAGTTTAGTAAAATTGGATTTAAAAAAAAAATCAAAAATTTTGACTATTTGTTTGATTACAGTAATTACGCAAATAAAAATTTATAGTTGTTTACTTTTTTAAAATACTTATTCGTGTTCTAGTAACTCCAAGAAAACAAAAACAAAATAGTACTAAGAGTCTAATAGTACTAAAATAGTACTAAAAAGTTTTTCAAAATAATTAAAAATTGAGTAGAAAAAAGTAGGACTCTGTGTCCCATCATGACGCAAAGGGTTAATATATTTCTATTAGAGCATATGTTCACTTCTTATTAAAATAATTTTTGGCCTAGATAGAAAATTGTTGTCAAACTTTTTGTATTAATTGCTTTCAAATGTAATATAAAATAATCTGTAACTTTTCATATTTTTATTATTTTAAAAACAGATATAATACATTCATAAATAAGTTAATATTTAACTTTAACTATTTATTTCTGAAATACAAATTTTAACTTATTAACTTTTTTCTAAGTTAAAAATGTATCTAAAGAAAAACATACATTGTAAAACAATACTTTTTTGTTATTTTATATAAACATAATTAAAAAAAATATATATTAAATTTATTTTATAATCCATATTATAATTTTGTTACTTAAAGAAATATAATTTTTACAAATTACATTCTAATTTAGTAGATAAATAATGTGATAAAATTGTCTTTTTATTTAACTTAATTTAATCTTAACACAACTTTTAACCGAGTTACTTTTTCGTTCATGCAAACTTTTGACATTAATTTTATAAGCTATTAACTTTAATTTAATTAAAAAAAAATAAGTTAAACTCTGTGCTATACACAGTTACTTTGTATAACACAGGAAAGAGAATAATAGCCCATGCATGTCAGCAAAGCATCAATGATATCAATACATTAAAGTTACCAGTATGTTTTGTAAAATTAGCATATGCTATTATGAACATAATAAAGATTGTGGATTTTATTCACTTGAATATAACGTTTTTATGTATTTACCTACCAGATATGTATTTACCTATCAAAGACAAATAATGTTAGCGATATATTACACAAGTGCGCAAGCATATATACATACAGAGTATCCTCATAGTATATTCGATTTGCTGATTCGCTCCGACTCTAAATCGATCTATTTTTTAGCTGCATTTCTTGCACAATTTATCTTTTCTTTTGTAATTATTAAACAACAGACCATCAACGTTGCGTCGAATCAGCAAATCAAATATATGCTATTAAACAAATTAGCGAAATCTCGAAAGCTGAGCCCGATAGACAAAAATGTTTCAGAAACAAAAGTTACACAGTGTAAAGAGAAACAAATAATGTAATTCAAATTATATTTGTGTAATTTTAATATAATTCCAATCGTATTTGTGTAATATTTTAATATAATTTGAATATTTGTGTAATTCTAATGTTATTTGAAAAAGAAAAAACCATTTTTTTCATTAAAAATCATCCTTATTTTTTAAATAAAATTAACTTAAAAAATATAATTTTTTTATATAATTCCTTCAGTTATTCTATATATAAAGTATTAAATATTACATTCATATTAAGTTATCAAATTTTAATAGAGTATTGTCTGCATGGGTAGTCTCTACTATTATCTGCATGCAACGAAATGTCTCGGTATACTCAAAATGCAATATGGTTTAGATTTATATTATTTTACTATGTACATTAAATATAACATTTAAAAAAATTAGCTTAATATACAGGGTATTATTCAACAATCGTTTTTGCTCTTGTGGATTGATAAAGCAAGTTAAACTGAGGAAAAAAGTCTTTTACCATTTTTCATTATTTTCAATAGTTAACGATTTAAAAATTAGTAAAATTCGGCAAATAAGAGCGTATTTTCCCACTGCACGCGGGGTCTGCCCGTCGGTCACCAGGCTAGGAGCAGTCGTGAGCGGCGGCGCAGTAAGGAGAAAGAAGCAGCAATGACTAACGGTCAGCGCGCTGGCGCTCAACACACGCGAAGCCGCGCACGCACGTGATAGCGCAAAGCAGGCAGAAGGCGATAGGCTTTATCGTGCATCCTCCTCGCTTGACACTTGGTCAAGAGAGAAAGCATGATACAATGTAATGTTATGGAGAAATGCAGTGTTACTATGCTCTACGTTATGCGACCGGTATACCACGGTATTTAGTTGCGCACTGTTTTAATTTTTAATTGCATAATAAAGTTTACTCAGATTCAAAGATTCGTTTAAAGAATAATGTAAATAGAATTATGATTCTCAGTAATAAATTAAAATTATGTCATCACAGCAATTTAGCTTCAATTCATAGAACTAGTACTTCATGCCAAAACATAATTTTAATTAATTAATAAAACTCGTAAATTTTTTTAAACAATTATTTTTTAAAATAATCTGCATTAAAAAATAATTTTAATTCGATAAATTTATAGAAATGTTAACATTATTTGGTAAGCCAGTTTACTTTGTAATTGGCGTAAAACACAATACTCTGAAAGTGAACCCCGATCCTTATGAAAAAGTATTATTGCCGAAAACATTACAGATAAAAAATCACAAAATCTGCTATTTTCTGTGATTTTTTTAGATTGGCAATAATACAGCAATAATCGTTCACTCGCAAAATATGTTGTTTTACGCCAATTACAAAGTAAACTGGTTTATCCGATAATGTTAACATTTCTATAAATTTATCAAATTAAAATTATTTTCTAATACAGATTATTTTAAAAGGTAATTGTTTAAAAAAATTTACGAGTTTCATTAGTTAATTAAAATTATGTTTCGACATACAGTAAGAGTCCCATAAATTGAAGTTATATTGCCGTGATGACATAATTTTAATTTATTATTAAAAATCGTAATTCTATTTACATTATTCTTCAAATGAATCTTCGTATCTGAGTAAATTTTATTATGTGTGTAGGAGCCGAGTGCTGGTCAGTAGCCATTGCTGCTTCTCTCTTCTTACCGCGCCGCCACTCGTGACTGCTCCTAGCCAGGCGACCGACGAGCGGACCTTGCGTGCGATGGGCAGAGAAAATACGCGCTCATTCGCCGAAATTTACTAATTTTTAAATCATTAACTATTGCAAATAATGAAAAATGGTAAAGGACTTTTCTTCTCAGTTTGACTTGCTCTATCAACCCACGAGAGCAAAAACGATTGTTTTCTGACACCCTGTATAATTTATTAAAAATAATGAAACAAATCTAAATTTATTTTACCATATTTCGACATAAAATATAAAATATCTCACAAACTATTAATTTTTTAAATAAACCAAGCCTTCTACGATCGTAGCTAGATCTTCGTGCTATTATTGTTTATGTGAATTTACACATTCAAACTTAGCGAAGTACTCTATTTTTCTTTATAATTTTTTCAGGGGGGAATAGGTTTAATATATAGATGCAAGTCAGCATCAATTATTATTATTAAATTAATTTTAATTTAATAAAAATTACATGATATTACTCTTTCTTATTTAGCTGAGGACTGTGTTATGGCTGAAAAGTAATCAGCGCACAGTTTCGCTAAGTTTGAATGTGTATATAAATTCACATAAACAATAATAGCACAAAGATCTAGCTCTGACCGTAGAAAACTTGGTTTATTTAATTTGTATTATACATTATCGGTAAAATTCTTCGTATTAATTTTTTAATAACTGTATCTTAATTCTTTCGTGCACAGAATAACTAAATAAATCAATTGGTATAAAGAAAATACATAATTGTTTTAAAAAAAATTCAATTTGTATTCATTTTTTTTTTTTTTATTTAGCAGGTTTAGTTTTCAAAATATTCTCAGCTAAACTGTTTAAAGTAGGACATTCTGTACGTACGTACATGTGTAAACACATGCCTGTGTGCGCACACGCCAAGGAAAAATGTAACAAAACATGTTACACAAAGAAGAAAAAAAAAAGAAATAAAAAAATTTACCCGAGATTCATTTCCTATCGCGAATAACATTTTAATATGTAAAGATAAAGATCCACAAGTGATACTCTGTACCTTCTTCTGTTCCTTCTGAATCTTCTCTTCGACATCACTCAAATCTCTATCTACTTCAGTCTTCTATAAGCCAAACATAATAAAACAAAATCATAAAGAAAAACATAACAAACATAACTATATGAATAATTACTAGATGAATCTATACATCTTTCTATTCTCCTTCTTTTCTTTACTTCACTCTTGTTTATTATATTTACTGCCTATAATTAATGACGATTGTGTTAAGTAAATGTCAGTAAATGCTGTTAACTCTTACTTATATGTGTAAAGTAAATAAGCACATTGAGATTCACAATATTTAAGAATAAAAAATAATTGAAAAAATAATAAGAATAGATTAGGACACATTTAATCACTAATTATGTATTGTAATTATTACTATTATTTTATCCAAAGAAAATTTTCTTTCAAAATTTACCCTGAAAATCACGATAATCGTGGGATAACATAAACATCAAAGAATTTTATTATAATTTTAGTTAAAACACCTGCGACGTCCAATAATCGTAATTTTAAGAATAAATTCTAAGAGAATATTCTCTGCATGGGTAGTCTTTATGTATTATCCGCATACAACGAAATGTCTCGGTATAATCAAAGTGCAATTTTGTTTAAATTTAAATTATATTGTTGCTTTACTGCGTTGTTAAATATGATTATTTAAGAAACTAACCTTATTTTACTAAAACAATGTATACAACAACTGTATATGCGTATCGCATGTAGTTGTGCCTAAGAAAGCAATATTGCGCACATTCAATAAGCAAGCTCGGTAAACATTATCAAACTTTTACCTGTGCTTTCAGATCATTCAATCTCTTCTGCGCCTCACCCTTCTGATTTCCGAGTTGTTTCAGAGTCGCCGCAAGCGTGTCCAATTCACTTTGCAAGCTCTTAATCTCTCCATTTTTTATCTTAATGTCGGCTTCTTTTTGTGCTATATCCTGTTCCATGCTCTGTCTTTCGCGTACGAGTTCCGCTATGTCTTTACTTATCATATCTAATTCTGGATTCGAATAGCCTGATATGTTATTGTTTTCCTGTAATATAAACAGATTTAAAACATTAATATGTGATCGATGCCTTAATATCAGTGCCAAGTAAAGAGACAGGAATTATTTTGGTCTAAAATTCATTTGTACTGGAATGGAAAGATGATACAAAATATAAAGATTTTAATTAACCCAACACAATTCAAATTACAATTTTGATATAAAGAATAAAATTGATTTTAATTTTAATCAAACTTGTGTAGTTTAATATAATTGTAATTGTACTTTCGTCAATCTAATTATATTTGTGTAATTTTTACATAATTTTAATCATATTTTGTAATTCTAATGTAATTCTATAATCGTAAATATCTCCGTTTTTCTCCGTATACCTCCAATATGTTTCTTATGTATTTAGGCTCAAAATTTATTTTAAGTAATATATTTAGTATCTTATATGAACTATGTAAATATAGTACATCATTCATGACATAAAATTTATGTTTTTAAATTCTTATATATTGTTCAAATTTTTTGTATTTGACTTTTCTAAGATCGTTGGTTTGAAAATCTATGTTCAAAGCATGCAATTTGATATTTAATTATTGTACTCTCCATTGTTAGATCTTATTTTCATCGTAACAATTTCACGTAAAGTTTTATAAAAGTTTACAAGCACTTCATTAACATTCTGTGATAATCCACGTTCAATTCTATAAAAAAAAAAAATATATATATATATTTATATTTGATTGAAAAAATTGAAAGTTAAAAACAATATTGAAACGATATTAAACTAGATTAGCGCTTTATTTCATATTGTAAATATTTCACGCGGTACTAGACACAATGATGATAAAGTTATGTGTAATGTCAATCTTAATTTATTATTTTAGCAACATATACTTAGTTTTGTCACAATCAAACTTATTAAATAAGAATGAAAAATTACAAAAAAAGATTAACAAAATGTTTTATGGTAAGCACAGCAAGTAGTTACTTTAATTATACGTAGGAAATTAGGTATACACAAATATCAAAATATTTTTACAAAAATATATAATATATATACAAATACATATGAATAAATCTATATTATAATATATAATAAATATATTTTTTTTAATAAAATAAATTAAGTAAGTCTTATTCAGACCAAGTCCTTCACAATTATTCAAATATTCATGATCTATAACACAATTATACATATATTTTTATAATTACGAAGAACCCCATTTTTATAGGAAAATGTCTTTCTGTGGATTTGGCTAATTTCTGAGTATGTTGTAGTTCTTATCATTTTGAACGAGTGTCTCAGTGGATATAACTAAATCCGTTTCCACGCTATAAGACCCAAAAGATACAAATTTAACATGTAAAAGTATCGATTTTTTTATTTGGTATGTAACTCTCGATCGAATATATGTGCTCTTTATAGTCAATTTTTAATAATTTGTAAATAACAATTAGTAAGCAAATGACAAAATTGAGCTTTACAGCTTTCTATTGCGTGCATGCGCGCGCGTGTGTGCTTGTGTAAAATTGTTTTTTCCAAAACAAAAAAAATATATGTTTTGTCATGCATACATAACGAATCGTGGAGTGCTCATCTCTGTTAACGCACCTACTTATCCATTCAGCCACACGCACGCACGCATACAGCAGAAAGGATTTTGAATCATTATTTTAATAAAGCTTATAGTTGGACCAGCAAGTTTAACACAAAAAATAACTGGAACTAGGATCAGATGTAAAAAAAGACATTATTGATATAAAAAAAACATTGCAAAAATTAATTTTGTAATTGTTATTTACAAATTATTAAAAATTGACTATAGAGCGTGCGCGTATTTAATCGAGAGTCACATACCGAATTGAAAAGTTGATACTTTTACATGTTAAATCCGATCTTCTAAGGGTTGTGCCGGAAATGGCTCATAGAAGTTGTTCATTAAAACATTTGTTCAAATAAGAACTGTATCCAAAAGTTAGTCAAATCTACAAAAAAATTCTATAAAAATTTTTCTTATACATTTTTTTAATTACACTTATAATTATTCATTTATATATTCTTGAAATGAATAAAACTGAATTTTTTATTATATTATAAAATAAGTTAATATTTAATGCGATAATGCGTACTGGTGCAAATTAAAAGTGTTGTACATTAATCAAATCTAATGACGTATCACATATCCTTACAGTGTTTTGTGTATGATGGCTTTAAAGCGCACCAATGCGTACTAATGCGTCCAATTAAATTCATTATAGGTGAGTTTTATTAAAATTATAATTATAATCCTTAATTACAATCACAAGGTGACAAGATATTCTTGCAAACCGACGAATACGAATATCCGAGATCTAACAAGACTTTGAGACACCTACACAAGCAACAGTGGTTAAATTATTACAAATGCCTAGAAGAAGTCTACGTGAACGTGAAACATAAAAGAATCACCTATCCGAGCGCGCTTACAGCACTCGAAGGAACATCCGTAACGTACGTTTGTTAAAAATAAAGTAATTGTAAAAATTTATCACATACAATTATGACAAAACCTAAACAAATTAATTTACAGTTTAAAATGTCAAATTTGCATATCGCCCATGGAGATGCACGAGACCACCCTAATAAAATGGTATTTTAATAGCAGCAACAGTAAAAGCATTGATACTAAAAATCCGCTGCAGAATACAGATCATATTGTCAGTTCGTCAGATAATCAAGATGTCATCATGTACAATGTCAAGGTGTAGAGTATAGCGTATATGATATCAAGTGCAAAACATTACACAAGAAAACATATTTTTATGTTTTATAGATAATAATAAGGATGTGCCAGATATATGACAAGTATCTGGTATCCGGCAATACATCTGGCTGAAATTTTATATTAAAAGTTCGAAAGTTTGCGTCGTAGAGGCAGGATTCGAGATCCAAATTCTTTATGAATAAATAATCATTTTTTTATTAGATCAGCTTTCTAGTTTCATTGAAAGTTTATTTTCAATAATACTTGGCGGCTACACTGTAATGCTGCCAAAAGCGTGACCCACTTACGACTAGGGTCAGTGCCGTTTTTTCCCATTCTGAGCGCTTCTCACCGCAAAAAGAACCAATTACGACGGTGCGCGCGCGCGCGCACATGTGTGTGCGTGCGCGTGCAAGGATAATTAAAATAATAGAATAAAATAAATAAAATTAATTCCATTATGTATAAATAATGGAATGTGGATCTTCGTTAATAACTTTTTATCCCACTCTGTAAGTACAATTGCTCTCTTGATTTCATACAACTTTCGTAATAAAAATATTTTTATATCTCTAAATATAACAAAGATATTTCGAATGGACAACCTTATAGCTTCTCTTTATATATTCAAATTATTAGTTTCTATATTATTACACACTTAGCGATTGAAAATATTCAGAAATCCAAAATATTCAAAAGTTGAGCACTGTAGAATTAAATCTGAGTTTGGTCAGTTTTTCGGATTCTGTTTCACTGTGAGGCGTACATGTGAAGAGATTAACACTAGAACTGCGGCAAAATCTCTACCTGAAACCGCGGCAGAGGTCAACTTGACCGCTCATTAAAAATTAACGTTTGAATTATAATTTTAACAATAATTATCAGGTACATGACCAAGTATTAAACAGATTTAAAAATAATAGATTGCCTTTGTTTAATCGTTTATGTAACTAACTACTGAAACAGTCATTTTGACCGTGGATGCGGTTCTAGTGTTAAACAGACATGCACCTCCATGGTAATCATACAAGTGTTTGACTTAGAAAGAAGTATGAGACAATCCCAGAAATTCGATAGTAGAAGAGGAATAAGCAAAAAGGGTAAAAATATTAGTAGGAAGAACAATTTGTAAAAATCTTTTTACGAAACAATAAATCCTGTTTTATGGATTTTTCGCAACCCATAGGCTCTTGAAACAATCCGTCGGTGGACATTAATAGCTATTTCGGCTGGTCTGCACCAATGTGCCACTTGTGTAGAGCAAGTGCAAATGTGTGTAATGCGTACAGTCGTGAGCTAAAAGGTTGCAACACATTTTCTTCGATGGTTTTTGGAATGTAGACTTGCTTATCGATCGGCAAACGTAATTGGTTGGATCCATAGGTAAGACCCAATTATGTTCGCCGTTCGATGAACAAGTCTACATTCCAAAAACCATCGAAGAAAATGTGTTGCAACCTTTTAGCTCACGACTGTACATCCACGCAGTGTTGCACTTTAACGGTTTAACCCGAATTACGTTACCAATTACACCAACTGGCTACGATTATTTTGTGAGAGCCACTTTGTGTACACTCAATATGCATCTGTGTGGTGTACTGAGCCCAGACGACCACGCGGTACCAGTGAGAGACTGCACTATTTGACCAGCTGAACACACAAATTGCACCAAAACCTGAAATGTGTAATCAGTGCGCCCTAGTCAAAATCACTCTAAGTTTTTATAATTCGTTGAGTATATAATTTTTCGACTTTTCCATCTTGAAAGAAGAGATTGCAACTCATTGGTTAATTTCTTGCAAGATCAATATTAATCATCTCATAGATATTTTTATCAGAAAATCTCTTCCATTTTGAAAATATAGACTGTTTTATTTAAGGCCACAGTGACATTCTCTTTATCAGTTTTAGATAATAATAATTCAGCATTTCTCTGATAAATTTTTTTGTAGTTGTGAACCACAACACCAATTTTTTATCGTAATTATGTTTCGGATTCATTTGATGCAATCTATTAATCAATCAATTGATTACATATGTGTTAATATTACATCATTAAAATAAAAATTTGATAGTGTTAATAAGCTTGACTCTTGGTCCATTAATTATTTCTATTAATATCATTAGTATTACATTATTACAATAATTATTATTATTGTTATTGTTGTAGCGTTCTAGATTAATAAAATATTATATTATTAATTTATAATATAATATTATAATATATTAATAATACTATTTTTAATGTTATTAAAAAATAAAGTTACTTTTTCAGTAACATCAGTTGATAAAAAATATAAATATAATTATAAATTAATATATATATTTCTCAGTTAAAACAAGCAGGAGCATATTGGTGTGAAATGGGAGACACTATAGGATCAGTTTACTACTTGCATATCGATAGCGATTCGGAAACTGTGAGTGTATATCCGAACAGAACATCCTATACATCGCAAGTGGCACTGGTGGAAAACATACCGGAATACAAGTTAAAGGTATATACCACATGGGCAACGTGGAGTCGATGCTCCACATGCGACGCAATCGGAATAAAGCTACGATATGGTTACTGTACCGTTTCTCTTTTAATGCACGAGCACAAATATTTCATTCAAGAAAATAAAAAAAAAAATACAAGGAAAGGTAAATAATAGCAAGATTTTCTTTAAACTTTTCTTTACCAAGTTAAATTTTTTTAAGCTGACAAATTGAATCAAGCGCAAACAAAAGCGATGAATGCAACTTTAAAAATTCAATTAAGAATGACGTTAATGTTATTTCAAAACAAATTACCGTGTAAGTCAAGACTTCTTCCGGAACAAGTGCGACTAATACCAATTATCAAAAATAAAAAAATTGAAATTATGAAGCGGTATTGCAAGGTATGCAAATTAAAAAGAATGATTAATTTGTGTTTTTTTATAATTAATGCATTTTATAATATTACTTTTGTTAGTATGCTACAATCTTCCTCCTATCTTACAAACACGTTCTTTCCTCCTTAAGTAAATTACAAATTACATTCGTTCTCTATATACCCGATAAACTTCTACTTAAAGGATGATAAATTGATATTCATAAAAACTATATCAGATTAATATTTTTATGCAAAGAAAGCACGTTTTTCGCAACATTGCGGGACAATTGGTAACATGGCCGTAAATGGGCAATCTTTGGGGTGGATTTGCCGTCCGTGGACGGCAAAATGGGCAAAATCAATATTCTCGTATGGTTCCGCATGCGCACTTTTGTCGAGAAACTGTAACCGTTTCGTGACGCATGCGCTGAGTGTAGAGTCAGATGCATAAGTGAAGGTAGTACACTGAGCTCTCATAACCTGTAACCGGAACAGGCAGTAAGATCGAACGCCGCGCATTAAAGTGGCCTGTAAAAATTGTGCGTTTTCAAGCAGATGAAGATAAAGAACAAAGAAATGGAAGAATTGATGCAGTGCACGCCGTCGGAGCTTGCTGAATTGGCCAACAATGCACGCGTTGACACTTTGCCAAAGTCTCACGCAACAAATACGACGCGGCGTACTCGGTGTTTACAGAGTATAAAAAGCAGCACAAAACGACGGCGACAACGCAGAATGTGTTGTGCGCATATTTCAAAGAGTTGAGTAATAGCGTTTTTCACTGGAAGAACTGGTGCGCACTCGCCACGGGCAACGTGTTTCGGTGCGCACTGGTGTAAAAATGTGACTTGTCTCGTATTTACCAATTCGCAAAAATAGACCGCAAGTAATTTCTTTGAATTTTATACATAATACGAGAAAGTTCGGAAAGTAAGGTCGATTAGCGATTGAAATTTGACCAATTGAAACAAGGAAATTTTAGCTCCTTTTATTTTGATTGGCCAAAACTCAATTTCTTTAATCTTCAATTTTCAATCGCTAGTGTGATTTAAGCTTTACGCACTTTGCTGTCACTCATCGCATTGGAACCATATACGTCGCTTATCAATCGATGAATTTCCGCTGCTGAAACGTTCTTTGCTGTCAAAAACCGAATCACTGACCGTATTTCACAGTCGGCGGGCTGATCAATTGTTTTAAACATTTTGAACTGACACTGTACAAAGCACACTGTAACAATACCAATGCAAATGGCGTCGTTTGACGAACAAGGCATGCCGGGAGTCGGTACGCATGCACGTTTCAATGTTCGCGTGACATTCAATTAACTACAGCGATTCAGACCTTACTTTCCAAATAACCCTCGTAATATATATTTTTCACTCCTTTCAATAACTGTCCGTGGGTTTTCTTGTCTAAGCCTTCACGTGCTTTTTACGACTATTTACTAACTGTTAAGCGGAAAAAAGATAATCAAAGCTTATTTTTACAAGCGATCGTATTATTCTGTTTTATCCAAACTCTCTTTATTTACAAGTGCCACGGCTAAAACTTGTACGCTTAATTTCTCGCTTATGATGTAACTTCAATATGGCTGCGCAAAAAGTCAAGAGCTTTAAAGAGAATTGTATAATTCATGAATATTTCATATTCTTATACGGAAATAATAAAGCTTTTTTTAATTAGACAAAAATATTTTTAAATTCTTTTTTATAAAATCAAACCAATTAAGAGATCAAAAATAAGAGTTAAATGCAGGTACCGGTGCATAAATTATATTTCATACATCCTTCAAATAAATACATCTTGTGAATCCATAATGCTTCTACGCAGGTACTGGTACGCAAATTATATTTCATATATCCTTCAAATTAATAAATCTTGTGAGTCCATAATACATCTACGTACATTTCGACTGCCTTTCGAATCATCTTCAACACTTTCTGAATAATTAAAAATCCGGAACTTTTAAAATATAAGAATTTAATAAGAAACCAACTTTATGTTGCCTATCTGCCTGACACGTGCAAAGAATCGATGTCCGAAGTAGTTAAGAATTTATAAATCAACCACCAAAATAGGCATTGATAGCATAGAATTACAAAAAAGAAAGAACAAGTTGCATATATATACTACTGTGTCCAAAAAGTAAGGTGACATTGCATTTATTTCGAAAATTCTTTATTTATTCTTGCAAATCAATTTCGTCCCCTTCAAAGTAATCCCCCCCTGATATAATACACTTATTCCAACGGATTTTCCAATCTTCGAAACAGTTGTAATAATCGATTTCAGGAATGGCCTTTAGCTCCTTCTTCGCAGCGGCTTGAATCTCTTCTATCGACTCGAAACGGTGATTCGTGATTTTTTAACCAAAAACTCGACTAATATCGTTCCACAACCACCGTATTCACCTGATTTGGCTCCATGCGACTTCTGGCTACGGGGATACCGTTTCGAGTCGATAGAAGAGATTCAAGCCGCTGCGAAGAAGGAGCTAAAGGCCATTCCTGAAATCGATTATTACAACTGTTTCGAAGATTGGAAAATCCGTTGGAATAAGTGTATTATATCAGGGGGGATTACTTTGAAGGGGACGAAATTGATTTGCAAGAATAAATAAAGAATTTTCGAAATAAATGCAATGTCACCTTACTTTTTGGACACAGTAGTATGTATATATATATATATATATATATATATATATATATATATATATAAATTTTGTAGTTCCAGTTATTGTTGCTATTCAAGTTTTGATGGTTGATTTCTAAATTTTTGACAACTTTGGACATTGACTCGTACGTGACAGCCGGAGGGATGTAAAATCGGTTTCTCACTAAATTCTTATATTGTTAAAATTCCAACTTCAATTTATAAAAAGCGCTGAAGATGGCTCAAAAGAAAGCAGAAACATACAAAGCTGCACTATAGATGTTGTAACTTGAAGAATATATGAAATATAATTTGCGCACTAGTATCTGCGCTTGACTCTTATTCGACGTTTTTTATTAATTTGATTTTGAAAATCAAAAATATTTGTCATGCGTTTTATAAATATTTATATTTCCTCAAAATTCTTTCTTATATTTTGTTTGCAATTAAATTACATGAAACTCTTTCCCATAAGATTCAATGCTATTTTAGAAAGTTATTTAAAAAAAACTGTATGGTCAAAAAATTTGGAAAAATTTAACATTACTTAATATTATTTATAAACTTACAAAGAGATGCTACGAATTGTAAAACACGGAATCGGATAAGCCTTAGTTTATTCAAAAGGGGGAATTGAGGGTATAAAGTGTCAGAGCGTTAGAGTGCATGGGCCTTTGTTTCAGAGAAATTTGCATGTAAAGTTTGGCATTTGCCGCGCGGTGCGTTAAGTACTATTGCATAGTAGGTTAAAACGTGAAGCGCGATGGCTGAGGAGACTAGGTGCGCGCCTTCTATTTTGTCCTCGGCGGCCGCCGTTACGTTCGCGTTTACGTGCTAACTTTGACGCGTACCAAGCAAATTGTAGCACATTTTTAAATTTTGGCGCAGATAATAAATAGTGCGTTAAAGATTGAATTCTGATTGTATCATATCGCATATTCAATTCTGTTCTTTCTCCGCCAACAATAATATCAGGACAATGTACAGCAATGTCAGGATTGTATAATGAATAAAAATAAATGAATAAACTTAAATAAATATGCAAACTTTCTGATTATTACATTTTGTTACATATAACAAATAATATATAATTATTAATATCTTCCTAAGAATAATCAAAATTAATTATAATTGATAAATGTAGCTATTACTGAAAAAAAAAAATGGCACTGCGAGGTTTTTTTAACACACGCGGCCGCCGAGGACAAAATAGAAGGCGCGTACCTAGTCTGTTCAGCCACCATGCTTCATGCTTTAACCTACCGTGCAATAGTACTTAACTCACCGCGCGGCAAATGTCAAACTTCACATGCAAATTTCTCTAAAACCACAGATATCTATGCTAAATTAGATCGCTAACCTGTGGCATTAGCATATGACAGTATTGAGGCAAGAAGAATATCCGATTTCATGTTATCTACAACAAAATGGCCGCTCCAATGCCGCTCTTGCTTGGTATTACGGCACAATATCAAAAAAACACACTCGATAATCACAATTAATATGCTCAACGGTGCTCAGCGGTCAACCGGCTCAGTTGTCAAACTTGTCAAACACATGTGCACTAACCTAACCAGTGCGTAGACGCCATTTTCTTGTTGGGTAAGATGACCAAATCCGGATATCCTGCCGGACACAGCATCTATTCAGCCAAAGGTAGATCTATTGTTAAATATCTGTGTCTAAAACAAAGGCCCATGCACTCAAACGCTCTGACACTTTATACCTTTAATCCCCCCTTTCAAATAAACTAAGGCTTATTTGATTCCGTGTTTTACAATATTCGTAGCATCTCTTTGTTAGTTTCCAAATTTAATCAAGTTATATTATGTAAAAAAACTGGAAACATTCCTTAATATTAGCTCTAAAAACCTAATTGAAAATAATCTTGTTAAATCAATAGTATTTAACATTAATTCAACATTTAATTAATACAGTTTAATATTTTATTAAAACAAAAAAAATTTTTTATACAATAATATAAATATTAAAGACCAAGTACGAGTAAACTAAAAATGTAAATAATTATTCTTATTCTAATATTCTTTATTCAAATAACCATCGTGAGGCTAGAGAGAGTATCTATCGTTAGATTAAGTTATTGAATTATTCCAAAAAAAGATTAAATCATACAATTAGTCAAGTATATTTCATTAGACATAAAACACAACAATATTTTCCTCTAAACCCAAATAAAATCTAAACTTTTTAAAACATGTATATTAAAACTACCAGGTGTATGCATAAGTTTTTTCCGGTTTTTGGTAAAAAATAAACACGTAATTTTCAAGGAAAATTAATTTTTTTTTATTAAAAATATTGGCCATCGGCTTCTACACATTTCGCCCATCTTTCAGATAATTTATGAATACCATGCCAGAAAAACTGCTTGTCTTTTGCGGCAAACCATTTTTCGAGCCATTTTCCAACTTCCTCAAAATTGCTGAAGTGCTGCTCTGCGAACGCGTGCCCCATTGATGCGAAGAGGTAATAGTCAGATGGCGCGAGGTCTGGGGAGTACGGCGGGTGCGGAAGAATGTCCCATCCAAGAGATTTTAAGGTGTCTTTCACTAATTTTGCTGTGTGAGACGGCGCATTGTCGTGTAACAAAATCATTTTGCTATTCTTGCATTTTGCTATCTTCTGGCCCATTCCGGTCGTCTTTCAATTAATGCGTGGTTTAAATTAATCATTTGTTGGCGATAGCGTTGTGTATTAACAGTTTCGCCGGGCTTCAAGAGTTCATAATACACAATACCGCTCTGGTCCCACCAGACACAGAGCATGGTCTTCTTGCCGAAGCGATTTGGCCTTGGTGTTGATGGACCGGCTTCGCCAGGTGAAAGCCACGATTTTTTCCGCGTCGGGTTTTCAAAATAAATCCATTTTTCGTCACCCGTCACAATTCAATACAAAAATGATTTCCTTTCGTGGCGTTGAAGCAGCATTTCACAAGTAACTTTGCGATTTTCTATTTGACGTTCATTCAAATTGTGTAGGACCCATTTACCGAGTTTATTGATCTTTCCCATTGCTCGTAAATGTCTGCTAATTGTTTCTTGTGATGCTTCTGCTAATTGCCGTTGAGTTTGAGTTGGATAATTATCCAATAATTCCTGCAATTGCTCGTCTTCGCATTTTTGTGGTCTACCAGAGCGCTCATTGTCTTTCACATTAAAATCACTACTTTTAAATTGTCGAAACCATGTCTCACATGTTCTAATCGATGGAGCGTGTTCACCATATGTTTCTACCAGCAAACGATGACTTTTAACAGCCTTTTTTTTTATTAAATAAAAAAAGCAATGCGTGCCCCGCAAATGTTGTTTTTCAGGCACAAAACTCGACATGATCACTGAACAATAAAACAAAGACGCTAGTTTTTGGCGGACTCAACTGTGTGTTTGTAGTTCTATGTCAGACGAACAAAATGACGTGTTGGTTTTATAATTGTTTCTTTTTAGTTTATATTATGTATTGGCAACACTCGCTAGATCTTAGTTACTTATGTCAATGTTGGCACTAGCCTTGTCTTCGCGCTTAAACCTGTTCCCTTCCTTCTTCCGCAAGTTCCTCCTTCTTCTTCTTGTGCCACGCGCTTGTATGCTCTATACGTTTTAGGATATATGTAAAAGCTCTTTGTAAATTCGTGCACAATAAAGTGTTTATAACTTACAGGTTATGGGCCTAGAGTCCCGAATAGATATATCTATTGTGTTATTTTACGGATCCTTAGACAAATACAACCGTAACAAGTTGTAATACAAAAGTGAGGTTAAGTTATCTCTTTTTTGCACGGCACGTAAAAATTAACGAACGACTACAATGTCTATGCATGTTGCACAAATAGAGCATTTATCCAAAAATAATTACGACACTTGGAAAATGCAAATGGCATGAAGACTCGTCCGCAAGCAGAACAGGATATTCCGACATGGGAGTTAGCTGATCAAAAGGCAAAGATTGATATCATTTTAAATATATCTCCATCGGAACTATGTCACGTGAAACACTGCCAAACATCACGAGATGTATGGGTAAAGCTCGAAGAAATTTACCAGTCTAAAGGACCAGCGCGTAAGGCTACATTGTTAAAGCAATTAATTTTCTCAAAGATGTCTCAAGAAGAAGGTATGGATGAACATTTAAATAAATTTTTTAGCATCATCGATAAACTAAACAAAATGAACGTTGAAATCGCGGATGATTTGGTAACAATATTGCTTCTATATAGCGTCCCCGATAGTTATGAAAATTTTAGATGTGCCATAGAAGCCCGAGACGTATTACCTACTCCTGAAATATTAAAAATAAAACTTTTAGAAGAATTTCAGGCCAGAAGAGGAAAAGAATCGACACAAAACCAACAAAATGCATTCCAAGCAAATAAAAATAAATTTGGCTCTAAACAAGAAGGAAAATTTGACAAGAACTACAAGAAGACGTCGAATAAGGAAAATAAGCCTTATATCAAGTGTACGTACTGTCACAAAAGGGGACACAAAACTACACAATGTTGGAACAAAAAAAACGAAGAAGCTGCATGTGCTGAAGATGCTTTTTATGCTGTTAATGAAGATGCACACAAACATGTACCACATCAGGATGCAATTGTTGCAAATACGTTCAGCGTAAATTTAGAATCAACGGACGTATGGTGCCTCGACAGTGGAGCGACATCCCACATGTGTAAGGATTGTTCCAAGTTTGTCGATTTAAAAGAAGTTACAAACCAAAAGGTAAGACTTGCAAACAATGAACTAACAGAAGTAAAAGGTATAGGCACCGTTTATCTATCTTTAACAAAAGAAAAACGTATCCACCGAGTAAAATTGGAAAATACATTGTATATCCCCAAGTTGAGCACTAATCTATTTTCAGCATCAAAAGCAACAACTAACGGTCGTAAAATTTTGTTAACCGAAAATACTGCTGTAATTTTAAATCAAAAAGGAGACAAGCTAATAACAGCCCAAAGAAAAAATGGCCTTTATATTATAGAACTAGTTTCAGATTTCGCTGGCAGTTCGTAACAGATATCAAACAAGCGGAACTGTGGCATCGACGATATGGGCATTTAAACATGTTCGACTTAAAAAAATTATTTTCACAAAACTTGGTTCTAGGTACTCCAACTTTTCTTCAACAAGATTTCTCTTGCAAGGTTTGCGTAGAAAACAAACAGACTACAAAGCCTTTTCCAAAACACTCTAATACCAAGTGCCAAGAGCTATTAGAACTTGTCTCATCTGATGTCTGTGGCCCAATGAGAACTACAAGTTTAAGTTGCGCCAGATATTTTGTTACCTTTATAGATCACAAATCTAGATGGGTAACAGTTTATTTTTTGAAATCAAAATACGAAGTCAAAGAAGCTTTTATGAAGTATAAGTCATTCGTAGAATAACAAAAGGATCGTAAAATCAAAATTCTATGAACCGACAATGGCCTTGAGTACTGTGAAAAATCATTTAATCGTGAACTTGAAAAGGCAGGAATCAAGCGAGAGTATACTACTCCTCATACTCCTCAGCAAAATGGAATCGCTGAGAGAATGAATCGTACCCTCGTGGAGATGGCCAGATGTCTGATATCTCAAGCAAATTTACCTAAGGATTTTTGGGCGGAAGCTATCGCTACAGCTGCTTACATTAGGAATCGCTGTCCAACAAAAAGTTTGGAAAACGTTACGCCGTATGAAAGCTGGTTTGGAAGAAAACCAAATGTCTCACATTTTAAAACTTTTGGATGCAAAGCTTATGTCTTGGATAAAACTGCAACAAGAGGAAAGTTTGATCAAAAGTCAAAAGAGCATATTTTTCTAGGATATGCAACTGATGCAAAAGCCTATCGACTATGGGATCCCGAATCAAGAAAAATAATCAAAAGTAGAGACGTAAAAGTCATTGAAGAACAAACGGATCACACTCTAATAAATGAAGACAATTCCATTCAAAAATTTCATCTTCAAGTGCCAGCTATAGGAGAAGGTATGGAATCCAAAGAAAAGCAAAAGGACGAAGAAGAACTCACTGAAGACGATGTGGACGAAGAAAATGTAAAAGACCGTCAAGAACAGTTTGAAAATGAGGCAGACACACACGAAGAAAATTACACAAGTCCAAAAGATTACGCAACTTCAAAACGAGCACCCGGTAGACCCAAACTGTTAAAAACCGGAAAAAGGGGGAGACCACGGAAGCTCTACCAAACCAACATTACTCAAACTGATGCTACAGAACAAAATGCACAAATGGCATTCAGTGCAATAGGAGATGTCGACGTGGAAGAAGCATTAACTGGCCCACATAAGCTTGAGTGGAAAAGGGCCATGTCAAAGGAATATGAAGCCTTAGTTCGTCACAACACGTGGACCCTAGTGGAACTTCCTAAAAATTGTCAAGCCATCGGATGTCGCTGGGTGCTAAGGACCAAGTACCTACAAGACGGCACGGTGGAGAGAAGAAAAGCCCGTTTGGTTGCAAAAGGTTGCGCGCAGCGACCAGGTCTTGATTTTGCTGAAACTTATTCTCCGGTAGCAAGGCTAAGTTCCCTTCGAATTTTAACCGCACTATCAGCGGAACTAGGGCTTATCTTAATACCAATTGGATATAGAGATGGCGTATATCCATGGAGAGAAGAAACCGTGTATATAAGGCAACCTGACGGCTTCATAAGTCCTGGCGAAGAAGATTTAGTTTGCCGTCTCAACAAATCGATTTACGGCTTGAAACAGTCTGGTAGGCAATGGTACAAGAAGCTGAACTCGAGACTTGAAGGCCACGGTATGACTCCATTAAACGGTGATAAATGCTTTTATATTAAAAGATCTAATTCAGATATATTGTATGTATTAGTTTATGTAGATGATTTGGTGGTTGCTACTAACAACATTAATTCTTATCATGAGTTAGTACAATGTTTAAACCAAGAATTTCGAATTAAAGAGTTAGGATTACTTCATTATTGCTTAGGTATCGAATTTATTCAAGATCAAACTACAAAGTCTACTTTTATGTCACAAAAACAGTATGCTCAAGATTTGTTATTTAAATTTGGTATGTCTGAATCGAAGACAAAAGCAACTCCTTTAGAACCAAAATTAGATCTGTCAAAAGATAATAATGATTTAGATAACGTAGAAGTAAATAGACACGAGTATCAGTCCTTAATCGGAAGCTTAATGTACTTAGCGGTAGCAACACGTCCAGACTTATACCGTAAGTTACTTAAGTCAGTTTAACCAAAACCCTAATAAGCAGCATTGGCTTGCAGCAAAGCATGCACTTAGGTATTTAAAAGGAACGACCGGTCAAGGTTTAAAGTTTCAGAAAAGCGGAAAATCAATTTTTGGTTTTGCCGATTCAGATTGGGCATCAGATTCTCTCGACAGAAGATCTCATTCAGGATTTTTCTTTGTAATGGCGAACGCTGCTATAACATGGGAATCGAGAAAACAAAGAACCACAGCCTTATCAAGTACCGAGGCTGAATACATGTCTTTAACAGAAGCCACTAAAGAGGCTATTTATTTACGCGGTATACTACAAGAATTATGTGTAACTAATCTTAGAGCAAACCGAACTGTCATTTATTGCGACAATCAAGGCGCTCAAGCCCTAATGAAAAACCCGATACACCACATGTGCACAAAGCACATAGATATAAAATATCATTTTGTACGCGAAAAATATGAATGTGGCGAAATTGATGTTAAATATACTCCTTCCGAAAGTATGTACGCGGATATCTTGACTAAAAGTCCTGTTAAACTTATCCATAACAAATGTATGCAAGGAATGGGTATGACACAAACATAATTTATAAGTGTGCTCGCGTTGAGGGGGAGTGTTGGTTTTATAATTGTTTCTTTTTAGTTTATATTATGTATTGGCAACACTCGCTAGATCTTAGTTACTTATGTCAATGTTGGCACTAGCCTTGTCTTCGCGCTTAAACCTGTTCCCTTCCTTCTTCCGCAAGTTCCTCCTCCTTCTTCTTGTGCCACGCGCTTGTACGCTCTATACGTTTTAGAATATATGTAAAAGCTCTTTGTAAATTCGTGCACAATAAAGTGTTTATAACTCACATGACGTATGTATCAAATTAATACGCGTACTTTTCGCTGGCGCCATCTCTTAGTGAAACCGGAAAAAACTTATGCATACTAACCTGGTATTCATTAGAACAATTAGCAAAGTGTTCAATTACTAAAGAGTATATGCAGTAAAAGTTCAATCTATTATTTTTCCAAATAATTTTAAGTTTCATAAAATAAACTTTAAGTGATTAAACGACAAACGGATCAGAGTAAAAAAAAAAAAAAAAAACTTGGCGTGCCCGAGTCTCTTTATATTACGTCTTATATGTGTATATATTTAATACGACTCAGGCACGCCAAGTTTTTTTTTCACTATGATCTCGTTCGTCGTTTAGTCACTTGAAGTTTGTTTTGTAAAGTATATTTTATGAACTTAAAGTTACTTGGAAAAATAATAAATTAAACTTTTACTGCATATACTCTTTAGTAATCAAACACTTTGCTAATTGTTCTAATGAATAATCTTAATATACATTTTTAAAAGTTTAGATTTTACGTGGGTTTAGAATAAAAAAACTGTTGTGTTTTATATCTAATAAAATATACTTGGCTAATTGTATAATCTAATCTTTTTTTGGAATAATTTTATATACTTGGTGTACATTTTTTTTTAAATGTTTGTAGGGATCTCACTACTTTTTGCTACTCTTTTAATTAAAAAATTAAAGTTTTTACTTTTAAGAAAATTTTAAAAAAGATTATTATTATAGATAGCAAAATTCGTAATTATTTTCTCAACAAAATGTACAAATCAATCATATTAAAGAATCTACTTTCTCTGCTAAACACAGCCAATATATTTTTCAATTATCCTCAAACAAATTTGGCAACGTAATTTGGCAATTACGAAAATTTATTAATTATAACTAAAATACTAAATACAATAAAGAAATTATATTTCTTATTATTGTACATATTTTTATTTCCTATTATTGTACATATTTTAAATTATATATTAACTACAGATGCCAGCAATGCTGCCATTATACGTAGCCCGACGTGGCCACATCAATGACTGAAACAATGGCTGTGTTCAGCAGACTCAACATGTTGAGATATTTTTCTAGGTCATCCAATCAAACTTTCAGATTTAGAATACACCAATAACAGCGAGCGCCCACTCAACTGTTGAGTCTGCTGAACACAGCCAGTGTGAGAGAGTTATGGAACAATCCCCCCCCATAAATGCCTGTGTACGTTTCATCTTCGTTGGGACGACCACGTTTCACCCTTTTATTCCCAGCTCGGATGGTTGCAGGCGAATGACAAAAGATCTTATCTTCTCGGTTGCTTCATCTTTGCGATCCTTCCCACAGGTGTACCTCTTTATCTAGCTTCCAAGCTATCACCGTGTCCCAGGCTCAGGGCTGCCTCCAGAACTCAGCCTGACTCAGCCTGCCCTTCCACTTGAGCATTGGCATACATATGTTTATCTTTATTTTAATTTATTCTTTTTTTTGCTAATTTTTCTCACGCTTAGATTATTTTATTATATTACTTCATACATATATGCATGCATGCCCTTATTATTTTCACGTTTATTTTTATTAGCGACGATCGGCAAAAAGAAAGTGTCGTCTGCCCCGCGAACCGAGATATATTGCCGATTCAGTTCAGGTTACAGGTTAGGAAAGCCATGATATCACGGCAATCATTGTCGCGGCACTCGCGGCCATCGTGATGCATCACATGGTTGCATGCGGGTTGATATAGTGTAGAGTCCCTAGAAGTAGAGAGTCTGGACATCTGCCCCTAAAATGTCGGTGATGAATATGTCAGTGTATGTACATATGTATACATATGTATACTTTATGTGTGTGTATGTTTATCATTATGTGCACTTAAACGTGTTGTATGCTGTTATCACATTGGCTAAAGAGGATTAAATAGGGATCCATATTGGTGCTGCCATTTTAGGTGCAGTCCAATCACGTGGAACCCCGAAATGTCCAGACTCTCTACTTCTAGGGACTCTAATGTGGGGCACTATAGTGTAGTAACGAGCGCTACTCGTTACTCGTGTCGAAAAAATGTACTGGACAAGATTCGCTTGGCGACGAATAATAATAATGACGTATCTTAAATGTAAATCGTCGAGATTTGGACTTTGCGTCACGATATCTTCGCTCGTAGGGCACGGAGAAAAAAAATAAAAACACTTTTATTATGCAATTTTCCCCAAGCTATCGAATGAGACTACTCGGAACTTGATCGGTTCAGCCGTTACTGAGATCTGATAATCTCATTATGCTTGAACTCGCTGACTCGCGTAAAAGAGGCGCTGGTCTTTCTCGCTGACGCTGATGATGATAATAGATGATGATGAAATGACGATAATAAAAATAAGTAAAAAAAAAAAAAATACCGCGAGACGCGACCGCGCCTCCTGATTTTTATTTTTGTTCTGTATGTTTCGTCTATCATTATTATATTACTATATTAATATATTACGCTTATTTACAACAGTATGTCTTCCATTGTTTACTTTTATTTTTTTTATTATGTATTTCTAATCTCTTTTGTTTACTCTATACTCTGTTACTTACATTTTTATTTTTATTTTTGACATTAGCTAATAAGTTTACATTTTCCTATTGCGTATATTACTTTGTTATTTCAATCTGTTATTAGACTATAAAATTATATGGTATTCCTCACCGTGCCTAACTCTGTACCTGCTTGGCCTCAAAGGACTTGTCCTAGGACAGAAATAAAGATCATTCATTCAATCATTCATTCTCTCTCTCCCTCCCTCTCTCTCTCTCTCTCTCTCTCTTGCCCCCCCCCCCTCTCTCTCAATTAAGAAGTAGCTGCATAGTGCATAACCTCCACATAAGAACCCATCTTGACGGACAGTTGCTCGTCTTACGCGTTGTAAATGCGTCTTGGCGGACACTCGCAAAACTAAACAAAACAAAAACGACGACAAACAACAAAACTAAAATTGTTGTTACCCTTGTCCGCTCTGGTAAACAGAATGTTAGGATGCTCCCTAATGAATCTCCCCGTGGTTTGTAACCAATCTTTAATTAACTGGTCATTGATATTTACCAGACGGCCGCTGCGAAACAAGCCCTCCAAGATCGATACAGACCAATTCCTAATTGCCACATGTATATTTTCTCTGTATTTTGAGATGTTATGTTCTATGTGTTTGATAAATTCTAATGTCTTCCCTCTGTCACTATCCAACAACGGTAAACCAAAACAATCCCCCAGTTATAAAAGGTATCTGACGTCCCTCGGGATATCAATACCGCTCAGATTGGTAAACCAATTGTTACGCAAAGTGTCCAGAGAAGTCTCAGGACTAAATTCAGAGAGAGACACATGGATGTTGTGTATTGTCTTATTTGCGCTAGGTGTAAATTGTTGGAAAGAAAAAGTTGGCGTTAAAACTTCTCTTTTTTCATCTACCTTTTTACTACCTGTAGTGTGACGGTGCAACTTGCGTTCATTGTCCGTCATAAGGGCCGTATGGCCTGATCGCGAGGCGCGACACGGATGCTGCGTCCTTCCGGCTCGGAAGCAGGCGCTGTTCCGTTAGCGCGATCGCGCCACACATTAAGTGTGTGTGCCGTCTCTACACCCGCTATTAAATTCGAGTAAGCGGTAGGTCCGTAGAGGAGAGGGCCGGTGACTACGAGGAAACATCCTGTACTGGTTAAACGTCTCGTCCACCCGGAGGCACTCAAAAGGAAACGAAAATCCAGAGACACCGCCGAGAAACAGAGCACCCCGAGACGCGGGGGCTCGTAGATTGTACCGCTCATACTGTCTTTTTCGTTTGCCGCCGAACAAAAACCTTGTCTGTCACGAATTAAATTTTCAGGAACGGTAAAATTACCATTCCGCAGGCGGAAATTGCACGAAGCAACGCAAACCAACGCGCAAAGGCAAAAAAGCGAGAACGAGACGATGTCGAGAATCGTGCAGAGGAGGCGTCACGGGCCTGAGGCGGCGGCCATCCGCCACCGGAGACGAGGTCGGCCAATATCAGTTCCCGGAGACGTTGTGAACGAATTATCTGCCGAATTTGGGCCTCGCGCGCTATCGACGTCAGAAGCGCAAAACAATAGAGTAATGCGCACACCGCCAGGATCTAGCCGCCTGATAACAGCCAATGCGGAAGCGGCCGCGGCGATAAGTGGAGCGCGACACCGCGGACCTCCCGCAGGATCGAGGATCGATGCTCACTTGTGCTGTAAGCGTGTCTCGAGCCAGAGTAAAGAGCTGAACAACTCTAGGACTCACTACCAGAGGGAACGCAGAGGAGAAAAGTTCCGTGCCGCGCCGTGCCAAAGGGTGAGACAAGCGTAAATAGAGAATTGTAAAGTCACCGATTTCGCGGTCAAAGACGAGTGACGTCGCAACTAGTAGAGTTAAGTAAAGTTCACTCCGTAATTGTCGCGTATGCGCGTATAATTGTAACGTCCGTTAATGTAACAGTTGTCGCAGCCGCAACGTCGCTCGCCCGATCCCGCCGTATTAACGTAATCTCTTTAGTCCCGGTATTCGCGCCTATATCGCCACAGCTAAGCCATCGTTATCTTGTGAGTCCTTGTAATTGTGTGTGTGAATTTCGTATAATTTTGCGGGTTGAGCTTAGCATAATAGCAGTAGCATTTGTGAAGGAAATCGCGAGATCCTTCGGCTAGCGTGTGTGTGAATTATTTCGCAATACTCAGCCTTGATGTGTGCACCTTCTGTCGCGGTGATCGCATCCCCATGGTTACTGAATCGTTCTGCGGGTGACTGCCGCATGATATTGTTCAATCGTATTGTTGAACCGTTTCGCGTAACACTCTGCGACTCTGTAACGCATTCCGCACGCCGGTGAACCGCGTGCGAGACATTGTATCTTACTAAACCAAGTATTCAAAATATACGTTGTTGTATTGTCTCTGTTAATTCTCGCCTCGTTGTTTTGTGACTCTCCCTCGCTTGCTCAATCGCTGCCCGTACCGCCCTCCCCCCCATCCCTCGCGCCTCTACCGACTTAGCGGGGAGCTGCCAGACTGTCGTATCGTCACCACTCATGGCAATTAGCGTTAGCGTAAATTCGAGAAATTAGTGAGTCAAAAAGAGTGGCACGCTCTCTCGTGCCTGGCGTCCAATTCCGTACGCAAATAATTATTCGAGAAGAATAACTATCACATTCTCGAGATACGCCGTGAGCGGGTGACGAAGACTTGTGCCACGTGCGTGAAAACACCGTCACACAGTAAATGACATTATATTAGCAGCCCCGACTAATTGATTATCGGACATCTTTAACATGTTCAATTCCATGCATAACCGTTTGCAATTTACTATAGAGAAAGAGATTAAAAAAAAAATTAGTTTTCTTGATGTTATACTTGTAAAGTTGGATAACAAGATTATTTTCGATCAATACCGCAAACTAACTTTCTCGGGAAGATACTTAACTCTTAAACACATAAGTGGGTCTGAAAAACCCCATATAAAGTTTCGAATGCTTGCTGTGTGAAGACGGAATGAGATAGAAGGTTCAGACCACAACGTAAAAAAAGTTTGAAATCTCCTCTTTTAATTGATATGGTTGATCAACTTTTTTGGTCAACTAGAATTCGAACGGCACGGCAACAAAGTTTTGTTAGGGTCAATGCGACGCATATAGTGTGTAAATGAAACTTTTTTGTGAGTAATCTTATGTTAACTAGACAAAACACGTTCAAACAGATCCGTTTGTGTATGTTACTCTATCTAAAGTTAAAATACTATAGTGCCGTGAAAAAAAGGATTTTTGCGTAGGGTCCGAAATATATTATGAAACACATCAATTTTCAATTTTAGACACCTGGAATTTATAAAAAATACCTCATATTTGCCTTGTTATGTAAGTATATTTTTTAATAAAAATGGCAATAACATAATTTTTTTTATAAGTATGACTCTTTAGCTTTAAAATGCCGTATTATAAAAATTTTTTGTTGCAAAGGTATGATTTTTTTTTAAAGTAGATTTTTAGACACCCAAAAATACCACTATTCTCCTTGTTATATAATTCTATTTTTTTAAAAAGAATGATAATAACATAATTTTTTTTTTTGTTGAAAGTATGACTTTTTCGCTCGAAAATGCCGTATTTGAAAATTTTTCATTGCGGAAATATGATTTTTTAAAGAAAAAATGGATTTTTAAACAATTTGTATTTTTTGCTTAATAGTTTTTCTTTTATAACATAACAATAAGTCGTTTTTTGGCAATATCAATTACGCAGTCACATGTCTGAGATTCTAAACTTTGCGCAGTCACATGTCTGAGATTCTAAACTTTCTAAACAAAGGAAAAAAGAGAGAGAGAGAGAGAGAGAGAGAGAGAGAGATTGTTGAAAAATGTTGATTAAAACCAAAGTTATAACTTCTCAAAGTTGAAAAAGTCTCTTAAGGGTTAAATTTGTCTCACACCATCCTCTGTGTCATAAAAAAAATGTTATATTTGGTATGGTTGACAAATTACTTTTATTATCACATCCTCAATTTTATCGTAAGAACCTCATAACTTTATAGTTAATATTTGATTGGAAAATAATTATCCTTTAAATTTTATCTTTTCCATGATAAATTTCATACTCAAACACCTTTTTTATAAAGATGATACCTGCGTTGAGAATAAACATATGAGAAAATTCTTTACAATCCCTTAGTTTTAAGTTGGTATCAGAGAAATTTTCGTCTTTCTCATGTAAACTTGCCTGCAGTGTTGCGTTCACGATTCCTGCTAAATTGAATAAATTTATAACTACTGGCAAAGACCATATAGAGCGTCTTTCTTGTAGGAAACGCGGTCTATAAAATTAATTGTAAGGACTGCAATTCTTCTTACGTGGGACAAACAAAATGCCAATTAAAAAAAAAATCAGCGAATATAAAATGGATATTAGAAAGGCCAGTTCTCCTTCGGTTATATCGTTACATTGTATTAAAAAAAAATCATGAATTTGATTGGAAGAACGTAGAAATTTTAGACAAAAAGCCATTTTATGTTAAAAGATCTATATCCGAGATGTTACACATCAAAAATCAATTGCATGTACTCAATAAATAAAGCAACACCGAACACCTCTCGGATGCGTATCTTCCTATCCTCGATCGTATTCCCCCTTCTTAGGTTCGTCATCCCTTTTCTTTCTATTCCTTTCGTTCGAGCCACCGAAACTATCTTGTTCGGTCCTTATTATTTGTATCTATTCTCACCAAGATGTAACATCCCATCTCACAATGTTGTGACACGAGTTTTGA
The DNA here is from genome assembly GCF_016802725.1 of Solenopsis invicta. Lineage (NCBI taxonomy): Eukaryota > Metazoa > Arthropoda > Insecta > Hymenoptera > Formicidae > Solenopsis > Solenopsis invicta. Next base: position 11,429,773 of record NC_052679.1, read on the forward strand.
TGCTTAGAGGTATTTTGTATATAATTTTTTGTCTCAATTATTTTCTTTTCCTTTTTTTGATTTTGCATAAATTTTTATAATTTTTTTTACAATTTTATATATTATGGCTTGTACAGCTCTCTTTTATTTCATATTTATTTTTATTTATTTTTCGTTTATTTCTTTTAACTATTTCTTAACTATTTGTATTGTTGTCTGTTACAAGTTAAAAAGTTGTCATTTTAATATTACTTTTTTATTTATTTATTTGTTAGCAACCAATTCATGTTGTTTTTACAAAGCTCTTGTCTCTGCACACGCTCTGTGAGGTCGTTTATTATGTTAAGACGTTGAAAGAAAATGTACATCGCGGTTTCGCACAATTTCTATTTGTTCGGTAACTGTTTTTATTTTTGTCCTTTATTTGTTTATTTTAATAAGTTTATATCTTAATTAGTGCAATTATTTTATTGTTTTATTAACTTTTAAATCTGTACTAAAAAAGACCGTCATTAAAGGTCGAAACGTTTGCTTGACATTGGTTTTATGCTATGATTTATTTATTTGCGTCTGACATCCTGCGTGGCTCATAAGCTCACTTTTTTCTATTTTTAATTTATTTATAAGAACCTTAACCTTTGTTAATTTTGGTTTTTAAATTAGTTCAAATATGGCGGCGTAATGACGCTCGCTCTCCAAGTCCTGATTTTCGAGGGGTTCAAATGGCGTGCAATGCAGTATTTTTTTATTTTATCCTAAAATAGAAAATCGGACGAATCTGTCTTTTTAATAAAATTGCACACAAGTAGTACCTAAATCCAATAGTAAAAAATACTAAAATAATAATTCCACACAGTTTAAAAAAAATGTTAAATTTTCGCATAAAATTTTCATTTTTATAATGTAAAAAAAATAGTTTGAATAGTTATTCTTACAAGTTTCCTAAGTTCACCCGGTAGAGAATTTAGTGAAAAATAAACATGCAACGTCTCAGCTATATTGACCGAATATTTTTTTTAGTTGTATTGCACGCTGTTTTGAAAGACGTAGTTTCGAGAAAAACGCGTTCAAAGTTTAAAACGCGCGTGACTCGGACGCGCACATATAACAACCTTGTCTGTAGACTCGTTAATATATCGATCTCTAATATGAGGACTTAAAATTTGAATTATTGAAATGTTTTAGTACATATATATGCAATAAAAAAAATCAACTTTTACATGACCTTCTCCCCTTAAGTAGTAATATAAAGACATTATTTCAACATCTATACAATACAAAGAAAACATTAACAAGACAAATTTCTAATTTCATAATCTGTAGTTGTGAAAATAGACTCAGAATTTTGATGAGAATCAATAATAAAAGCAAATAACTAGAAATATTATTTTTGCAATAGGAAAAGTGTCAGAAAAACATTATATTTGAAGTGCGCAATGAAAAGGGTAATATTCTAGAAAGCGCAAATAACAGTGCCGGTATATTTTCTATGATTCAAGGAATGCCTGAGTCGTTACCATCAATTGCACGTAGTGTAATTTATGAAAAATATAATAAGAAAATTAAACTTGTCTGTCCAGGGTAAAATTAATAATGTAATTTCTAATTATGCTTTATTAATAAGCATAATTTATCAAAAATAATTTATTTTAGAAATTTGAATACCGACGTTCCAATTATATGGCGGATTGATGACAAAACAATAATTCCATCTCACATTAAATTCCAATCAAAAGGGAGAATTCATATTAGTCCACAAATGCAAATACTATTTGAATCTTTAAAAGTTGAAGACACTAATATATACAGGTAAATCAAATTCATTAATTCATTACTGAACCAGAATATATGATAATAGTAACAATTAGGCAAATTAAAATATGCTAAGAGCAAATTTTTTTATTTAACTAATAAAGGAATAAATGGGATATAAACATTTTATTAAAAAATATGAATTTTGAGTTATATGCAAAAATATGCTATATATTATAGCATATTTTTGCACACAAGAGGTGGCTGATAATTAATCAGACTAAGCAAGAAATAACGCCATCAGTATCACAAAAATTGTAGACGCCTGTTGACATTAGTATAGATATTAGATGTAAGTACGTTAGTAAAGATACTGAGATGGCGCAATCTGCATGTTTTCGGAGCAATCGGACCTTTTGACTATCTAATATGGACAGCTACCAATAACTTCAGACAGCTAACCCATGCAACAGACAAAGAGGATGTATCCACATTTTCAATATTTAAGTCCCGTCCCATCGACCAAAAACTGGCAAATTCAAATATAGTTTTATCTATTATAATTAAATTATAATAAATTTATGGTCTTCCAAAAATTTACCTTTACACCAAATGTCTGTAAAACCTCACAACTATGCAAATCAAAATTATTAAATAACGTACCTATGTGTATATTTCTTAATGTATTCAAATCCTTAATGTATTCAATTAATTGATGATAGCGCGATATCTACTTGACATCCAGTCTGAAGTTGCTGCTAGCTGTTCATATTAGATAGTCGAAGACTCGGACCAATGAGTGCGCCAATTGTGCCCTACTGGCGAAATAGGAGTAACCGATGGCGCACTCATAATTGCGGAGTCTAAGTGAGAACATGACAGAAGATTTCCTAGCTTAAGGAACATGGTGATAAGTCTCAGGGTGATTAAGCGTGTAATACAGTAAAGAAGCTAATAATTTGGGTACAGACTCTCAGTCGTAGCAATGAACAGCAAAACTAGAGTAAGACCGATGCTATATGTATTCGCGGTCTATGTATTCGCAAATGCGCAACTGAGACAGTGATCGTGGATCACGTGTAATTCATTTTGTGCATATAAAATAACTTTCCATACTATAAGAGTAACTTTCTTTTCATTAAATTATCTTCATCAATCTTGACGAATATCGTAGTCTTCCCAAAGAAGTTTACACAAATTGTTATTCATAAATTCTAACCTTCAAATGACTACTTTCCTATTTTCAGCCCGCTGCATCATTTAGTTTACGTGTGAGTCATTGAAAGCAAACAACTTTTGCATTTTTACAAAAATGAATAAAATCGATTATCGCAATGATTAGATACTCGTTTTTGAAAAAGAAAACAAACGATGAGATCACCAGGGAATTGAACAATGTTTATGAGGACTTTGCGCTTTCGATATTAACAATAAAATATTGGACAGCTGAATTTAAACGCGGTCGTACGAACATTTTCGATGATAAGCACCTAGGCCGTCCAAATAAGATCACCACGTCAGAAATGGTCGATAAAATCCATGGAATAGTGAGTGACTGAGCGCAAGATAGCTAAAGCTATGAGCATCTCAACCGAACGGGTACTCAACATTTTGCATGCATATTTAAGAATGCGGAAGATTTCTGCGGAAGATGGGTGCCGCATTTGCTCTCTGTTAACAACAAACGCGATCGTCTGATCATTTCAAAGGACTGTTTAGCCAACTTTAACCGCAATAATGACTTTTTATGCAGTTTCGTAACCACGGATAAAACATGGATACATAATAGACCAGAAACCAAGGAGCAGTCAAAACAGTGGACAGCTTTTGGCGAATCAAAACCGAAGAAAGCCAAGGTAGGTTTGTCGGCTACAAAGATCATGGTCACAGTTTTTTGGAATGCGAAGGGTATCATTCATATCAATTACCTTGAAAAGGTCAAAACAATCACGAAAAAATATTATGCAGAACTGTTGGACCAATTCAACGCCGATTTGAAACAAAAGCAACTGCATTTGTCGAAGAAAAAATGCTCTTCCATCAGGACAACGCACCGTTGCAATGGCAAAATTCCATGAATTGCCATACAAATTGGTTCTTCATCCGCCATAAACTCCTGATTTAGCCCCATCCGATTACTATTTATTCCCAAATAAGAAAAAGTGGCTCGGTAGTAAGAGATTTAGGTCAAATAAAGAGGTCATCGCTGAAACAGAGGCCTATTTTGAGAGCTCCCAGTAATCGTATTATTTGGAAGGCATCGGAAAATTGGAGAATCGTTGGACGAAATGTATAGAGCTTAAAAGAGATTATGTTGGAATAAAATTAGTTTTGCCAAAAAAAGCTATATTTTCTTGCCTAGGTCAATTAATTATCAACTGCTCCTCGTAACACATCGTTCAATAAGTCCCGAGACTAACAACGAAAACAACATTTTTTTTCAAAAATCATTTTTATTCATCAATATAATCTCCTTTTAGAGTGATACAATCTTTCCAACGCCTCTCCAACTTTTCTATACCATGTTTATAGAAGGATTTATCCTTTGCTTCAAAATAGGCTTCAGTTTCGGCAATGACCTCCTCATTCGAGCCAAATTTTTTTCCCTGGAGCATTTTTTTGAGATCAGCAAAGAGCCAGTAGTCGCTGGGGGCTAAATCTGGCGAATACGGAGGGTGGGGAAGCAAATCAAAGCCCAACTCGTTGAATTTTACCATTGTTTTCATGGACTTGTGGCATGGTGCATTGTCTTGATGAAAAAGGATTTTTTTCTTCTTCATGTGCGGTCGTTTTGCTGCGATCTCCTCCTTCAAACGTACCAACAAGTCAATATAATAATCACTGTTGATCGATTTACCTTTTTCCAGGTAATCAATGAAAATCACGCCATGTGTATCCCAAAAAACAGACGCCATGACTTTGCCAGCAGACTGCTGCGTTTTTGGACGCTTTGGGCGACTTTCGCCAGCCGCGCGCCACTCAGATGATTGCCGATGCGACTCCGGAGTGAAATGATGAATCCATGTTTCATCCATGGTTACGTATCGACGCAGGAAATCCTTTTTATTGCGAGTAAATAGCGATAAACAGCTCTCTGAATCATCGATTCGTTGCTGTTTTTGTTCCATTGAAAGCAATCGCGGCACCCACTTGGAAAAAACCTTTTTCAGGCTCAATTTTTTATGAAGGATTGTAAATACGCTTCCAGATGATATCTGTGTCATTTCTGCAATGTCACGGACCTTCACTTTGCGATTGTTCATTACGATTTTTAACACTTCACTCACATTTTCCGGTACAACGGCTTCCAATGGCCTACCCGAACGTTCCGCATCGTTTGTGTCCGTACGACCACGTTTAAACTCAGCATACCAACGACAAATCGTTGATTTAGATGGAAAGGAGTCCGGATAACATTTCTCAAGCCATTGCTGGGCTTCTACGGTGTTTTTACCCATTAAAAAACAATGCTTTATCAACACGCGAAACTCACTTTTTTCCATTTTTCAAACAAATTACAAAGTGACTTTGCTCTAACCTCAATAACTCAGCTGTTTGTGGTCCGATCGACGTGAAATTTGTACACGTTTCATGTGAAGGTTCGCATTCTAGGGAAACGTGGCCAGCTTGGTACTACTAGCGTTATCTCTGGGTTAGTCTCGGGACTTATTGAACGATGTGTTATATCACACATAAGTGCATATTTTAGCACATTTTATACATAAGTAAATATTTTTGTTTATTTCACTCATATAAGCACAATATTTACATATTTGACCTATTTTTACATTCCACATTGTTCTTGATTTAGATTTTTTGATTTAGATTTACGATTAATTTTTCTTAATGTAATAATAAACAGGATACCTAAATTAACTTAACTTTTTTTCTGAACTCTAATTTAAAAAAGAAACATGTTTTTAAAAGATTAGGGGAGTTTGGGAAGTTGTAAGTAGCACTTAAAGTCAGCCATATTTGAAATTTTAACATGTTTTAGCTATGGTAAAATGTTTTTCTCCATGCAATCTTACTTTTTAACTAGCACTCGTCACTTCAACACACAATTTAAGTGTCTCTCCAGATTTTGATTTTTAATTTTCTTCAAAAAGTTTTATCGACCATTTGTATTTGTGATATTACTTATTTTTTCGAGCTGATTGCAAAAATAAATATATTACAAAATTATTACTGGTAAACTACCGTTTTGATGCACAACAGAAATTTTGCATAAACATTCGATGTGTTAATTACTGTGCGGCCATTTTGATAATGTAGCATTTGGGGACTTGAGCCACCACTTTTGGAATTGTGAGCAACTACATTTTTGCCATTTTTTCAACTCAGGTTAGCATTGTATTTTATGCGTATTTCGCAATATTCATGCACAATTTGGATGTTTCATGCAATTTCAAAGTGAATTTAGTAGTTTTCGTAATTTTTTCGTGTTTTAATTGTACATATAGTCATCATGCCGCATCTTAAATATACAAGTAAATCTAGTAAGCCAGCAATCGATATTAATGACATAGTAGCTGCTATCAAAAAGATGATGATTGAGAAGAAAGAGGTGCGGTCCATTAGTCGAATACATAACATCGATAGATGCAAATTGATTTGCTACATTTCTGAAACTAAATGAAGCAAACGTAGATCCTTCAACCGCTTTAAATAAAAAATTGGGCAATTTTGCTTCAGAAGAATTCTGCATAATCTGCAAAAGTGCTACGTCGAAGAAATTAAACAAAAACAATTTCATACATTGCAATAAATGCTATCAAGGTGTACACTTGAAATATGCCAATTTAAAAATCAGCTATTATACTTGTGTTCACTGCAAATTGGACTAATCAGATTAAACGTACTTTATTTTTTATCAAAATTATCTTAATTTTTTTTTCTACAACTTAAATAAAGAATAATCACCAAAATATGTCATTATCTTCCAATTTAAGCCGTGGCTCACAACTCCCCAAAATTTTTAAAAATTCAAAAAATACTCTTTTATTTCAAACATATCAAAATTTTACAACCGTTATGCCTTCCAATAAACTTTTTAAGCCAGTAGTTGCCTTTTAAGATGTACTACAGAATACAATTTTTCAAATGCGTAAAATATCAATTTTTTTGGTTATCGTTCAAAAACAAAACCCGGCTCACAACTCCCCAAACTCCCCTACATTTTATTGTTATTTTCAAATATTATTAACAAGGAATGTTTGGCAGCCCATATATTCAAAAAATTCTAAAACTTTGTGTACAAATAGAAGAGTTCTTCCTTAACACAAAAATATGTTTTTTTGTGCCCGTTTTCAGTTTTAGGGAATAAAACACCACTTTGAAAAAAAACGGTTTTTTTCTGTCCAAGCGAATATCGTCGAAACTATAAGATAGAAAAAAATGTTCTAAATAAAAATTAAATGGCTTGAAAAATATTATATAACAATAACTTAAAAAAATTTTTTTTATTACTAATTATTGTTAATTATCATTACGAGCACAAACAAAAAATATTTTTGTGTTACAAAAGAACTCACCTATTTGTACACAAAGCTTTAGAATTTTTTGAATATGCAGATTGCCAAACGTTCCTTGTAAGGTACTTTATAAAGTTGGAGTAAAATAAACTCAATATAAAATGTGTTTACATATTTATTTCTTAATTTAAATAAAACTTTTTATTCTCGCATTTTAATATATATTAGATATATAGTATCTAACAAAAAGTGGGCAAAAACTGTAAAATGCCAAATGAGATGAATTATAGCTCATTCGAAAAGGGAGAATAAGGATATTAGAAATGTAAAAGGGTTAGCATGAATGGGCTTTACTTTTTAAGAAAATTGCAATTAAAATTTAACATTGGGATGTTTGTACGTTAAGTACTAGAATCTTGAACCACTATCCAAGAGAGTCGCGTGGCTGAGAAGGCTAAGTGCTAGCGTTACATTTTTCCCTCCGTGACAGATCGAGTTCAAATCTCCGCAGCATCAATTTTTTTAATTTTTTTTTAAACCTTTGCTATTATATTTTATAATACAATTGCATTATCTTTATTATTTTTTAAATTAATAATAATGTACTTACATATAATAATAAAATTAAGCCAATTTTATTAATAAAAAATTAATAAAAATATCTAATAAATTGCTTATTATAATAAGATTATTTATAAAGATAAATAATTAGACCTTAACAAGCAGATTTATTCCAAAAAATAATACACTTTAATTTATAACGTCTTATAATTTATAACATTTTATAATTTATGATACTGTAGAAACTCTCAAAGTGTATTATTTTTCGGAATAAATCTTCTCGTTAAGGCCTAATTATTTACCTTTATAAATAATTTTATTATAATAATTTATTAAATATTTTTATTAATTTTTTATTAATAAAAAATTGCTTAATTTTATTATTATATGTAAGTACATTATTATTAATTAATTTAAAAAATAATAAAGATAATGCAATTATAAAATATAATAGCAAAACTTAAAAAAAATTTGATGCTGCGGAGATTCGAACCCGGTCTGCCGCGAAGAAAAAAATGTAACGCTAGCACTTAGCGTTCTCAGCCACGTCGCTCTCTTGGATAGTAGTTCAGGATTCTAGTACTTAATCTACAAACGTCCCAATGTTAAACTATAATTGCAATTTTCTTAACAAGTAAGGCCCATTCATGCTAACTTTTACACTTTTAATATACTTGTTCCCCCCTTTTGAATAAGCTATGACTCATCTCATTTTGGTATTTTACAGTTCTTGACCACTCCTTGTAAGCATATTTTACACGCTTAAAACGCAATTTTTATAGAATAATTTTGGTTGCCCTAGTAATATAATAATAATCAGAGTTGGAAAAGTTGCACGTTACTTGTAACACTGTTTTCGTTACTTTTTTCTGTCTGTAACAATAACATCATTATATTTTTACAGTAACAATAACGAATTCTGCCTTTACATTTATTGTTATTTTTTCATTATTTTATTAATTAAAATTTTACATCTGTTAATTTTTATATCTACGAGTAAAGAAAACCAAGCAAAATTGAAACATCTACAGGATGCTTGATATTACAAAATATCAAGTCATACATAAATCGAACTGCTAAAACTATTAAATGAAGTATGTCAATATACTTTATTTGTCAATTCACTATGGTACTAACAATAAGTGCCAGTCCTAAGCGCTTGAATTCTAGACGCTACAATTGGATAACTTTAATAATTTATAAATTGAAGAGCTTCGACATTTCGTATTAAAATTTTCAACTCATAATATTCTAAAGAATTTGCTCATAAAAAAATCTTCGCTAATTCTGGAACACTCTGTATAGTAATTTAAATGTATGTTTAAATTGCGATTTCACTGATAGTCCTCTTCAATGTACAAATACAATTGTATTTGCAAATGTAATTACAATTTAACAGGTTACAGCATATTATATAAAATTTATTATGTAAATTAAAACTTACATGGAATAAATGTAATTAAATATTTATTTTCTTATAATTTTAATTAATTTTTTAATATTTTAAATTTCGATAGTCACTGTCAGTACTGAAAATCTATAAATCACATTACACATATATTATAGGTGTTCAATACTGATAGTAAATTAGAATGTTTTCTTAATAATAATATCAATTTTTAAAACCAATGTTTAATCTAAATTTCTATAAAAATTGTATACTAAAAATAGTAAATAATAAAGATAATAAAAATAACATTAATAGAAAAAAATAGAAAAATTATTAGACAAGTTTAATAAAATTAATAAAAAAAGTTAAATTCTATACAGAATGATTCAGAATAACCCGTTGTCCTTCAAGAAACGTATTCCTGATCAAATTCTAAGACGATTTTTTCTTTGGCAAAAATTTGGCAGACGCTTAGATTTTGAAATATAAGTCGATTAAGTTAGTGTATCACTGGTCGAATACAGATGGTACGCAGGAGCGGCGCACTCACCGTTATGCTCGGGTGTGTCGTAAGGCGCCTGCTACGTTCAACTGATACAACACACACTCTATCTCTCTCTGTTACATCACAATGCTAGTTTTAACTTTAAAATGTACGAGATGTGATCAAAAAGTAAGGTGACTTTTCATTTTTATAAAAAAATATTCATTTATTCATCCAAAATTATGTTATCCCCTTCAAAATAATCCCCCTCTGATACAATGCATTTGTGCCAGCGCTTTTTCCAGTCGTCAAAACATTTCTGAAATGCACTTTTGGGTATTGCCTTGAGCTCCTCCAGCGATGCAGCCTTAATCTCCTCAATCGTCGCAAATCTTCGTCCTTTCATAGGCCTTTTCAATTTTGGGAAAAGGAAAAAGTCGCAGGGGGCCAAGTCTGGTGAATACGGTGGCTGAGGCATGATGATAGTATTGTTTTTGGCCAAAAAAGTACTCACTAGTAACGACGTGTGCGCAGGTGCATTATCATGATGCAGAATCCATGAATTTTCTTTCCACACTTTCGGACGTTTTTTTCTTATTGATTCACGCAAACGCCGCATAACCTCAAGGTAATACTCCTTGTTTACCGTACGACCTTGTGGTAGGAATTCTTGATGCACAACGCCATGGTAATCAAAGAAAACTGTGAGCAAAACCTTCACATTCGAACAAACTTGGCGTGCCTTTTTCGGTCTTGGCTCTCCTGGGCTCTTCCACTGGGATGATTGGGCTTTAGTTTCGACGTCGTAACCATATACCCATGTTTCGTCACCAGTTATAACCCTTTTGAGCAGATCAGGATCATCATTGACGTCGTTCAACATGTCTTGGGCGATGTTCATGCGACGCTGCTTCTGATCAAAATTAAGCAGTTTTGGAACGAATTTCGCTGACACACGTGTCATACCCAAAACATCCGTTAAAATTGATTGGCATGAGCCAAACGATATGTTAAGATCATCAGCTATTTCTCTAATCGTGATTCGACGATTTTTCAACACAATTTCTTTCACTTCCTGAACATTTTCGTCGGTTTTTGACGTGCTGGGGCGTCCAGAGCGAGGTTCATCGTTAACATTTTCTCTTGGAATAACTTATACCATTTATAAACATTTTTTTTGCTCAAAGTTGACTCACCGTACGCCACTGTCAACATTTCAAGAGTTTTTGAACACTTAATACCATTTTTTACACAAAAATTAATACAAACTCTCTGCTCCATTATTTTCAACAGCAAAAAATCGCCGAGCACGCAAACACGAGTCTAACCTTTATGCCTCTCACATAAAAACAACATATGCTATATAGTCAAAACTGTGAACATATGATTGTGACAAGTGTACCAACACAAAAAAAAAAATTTTGAAATTAGAGTGTACAGAGCGCGCGAAATTCAAAAAGTCACCTTACTTACTTTTCACGCAAAACAATAGTAAAAATAAAATAAAAGTAAAAAAACATTAATTTCGCGCAAAGCGAGATTAAATTATGTTGGCTTAGATAAGTCGGAGAGGGGGTGCGGGGTAAGAGCCCCGCCAAAGCGTTTACTTTTCACGCAAAACAGTAGTAAAAGTAAAAGAACTCATTTTAAAACAGTTTTTCTATTATAACGACTAAAGTATTCAAGTTCCACGTGAAGGGAGTATTTTTCATATTATTTCGTTTTTTTCGAAAACTATTGGTTCTATGCAAAAAATGTATAATACATAAATAATGTATTATTTCAAGAGCAACTTTTATTTGAAACATTTAATTAACACAATAATAGTAAAAAAGTCTTCTTTCGGTCGCAGCTAGGTCTTAGTGCTAATATTTATTCGTGTGATTTTATATACTTCTTCGAATTCAACCAGAATGTGCGCCAAATTAATTCCGGTCGTAACACAGAATATCGAATAGGAATTAGTAATATCACTATTTATATTAAATTGATTAATTTAATATAATAATTGATGCTGATTTGCATCTATATACCCATTCCCCCCTGAAAAAACTGTAAGAAATTTATTGCGAAAAATAACACCCCACCCAGGGTTCGAACCTGGCACCTCCGGAATCTCCGGTCCCGGTGTCTTACCACCTCGACCACTGGGGCACAGTGATATTTTTCGCAATATTCGTATATGAGTGACAACGCATTTGAGGCGCGTGATTCAAATTACAAATATGTTTTGGACCGATAGTGTAACAACACAATAATAGTAAGAAAGCTTTCTTTCGGTCGCAGCTAGGTCTTATGTTAGTGCTAATATTTATTCGTGTGATTTTATATACTTCTTCGAATTCAATCAGAATGTGCGCCGAATTAATTCCGGTCGTAACACAGCATGTCGAATAGGAATTAGTAATATCACTATTTATATTAAATTGATTAATTTAATTCGGCGCACATTCTGGTTGAATTTGAAGAAGTATATAAAATCACACGAATAAATATTAGCACTAAGACCTAGCTGCGACCGAAACAAGGCTTTCTTACTATTATTGTGTTGTTACACTATCGGTCCAAAAACATATTTGTAATTTTTAATTAAATTAATATTTATCAAAATAATATTACAAAACCAATATTTTTCAAGTTTTTTAAATTTTTTACCTTAAAGATGATCTTGTGATTTTTATTATCATATTCGTAATCAACGCACCCAAATACAGTATATACAGTATACCAATTTGAAGCCAAATCGGAGGGTTCACCTTTTCGGAACTTTATCCAATTGTTTAAAAAATAAGACTGTTTTTCATAATCTCAACCTGTTTTACTTACAAAGCGAGGTCCACCCCATCCTCCTATTGCCCTCGTAAGCAAAACAAAGTCTACAAATGTACTATTCCACATGGGTTTGCGACTTTTCACACAAAGCGAGGTCCACTCCATTCCCCCCGTGTCCTCGTGAACGAAACGATGGGGGTCTACAGATGGGGAGTGTCCCAGTTGCGCACAAACCCGATTAGACACCACCAATCATAGCGACCGATGCATAGAGTATTACCGTACGTTGGGTTAGATTAGATTACGTGATTGGTGTCCGATCGGGTCTGTGCGTAACTGGGCCTTACTATACTGTTCCACATGAGAAAAGTCGCAAACCCATGTGAAAGCCGGTCACAGAAAATGTAGGATTGTGTTGGGTTAAGTAAGTCGAAGAGGGGATGCAGGGGAAGGCAGAGCCCTCCTCCGCCAAAGCGTTTATTTTTTACGCAAAATAGTACTGAAAATTAAACAATGTGTTTGTGTATTTAAATTTTTTTTAATGAGACGATTTATCAAAATAACCGTTTGGCATTAGAAATTATGTATAATAATCAATAAATTTGATTAATTCTCTAATATTTATCAAATTTTTTTATTAACCAAACAAATTGAGAATTATTCATAATAACCGGTTATTATGTATAATAATCGATTAATCAAATTTACCGTAACATATACATATATAATATTGATTATTAAATAATATAATTGTAAAATCTAATAATATATTGTAACACTATTAAAAAGTAACGATAAAATAACGAATCGTGTAACGGTAACGTGTTACATTTTTAACTTTTCAGATAATATTTCCAACTCTAATAATAACTTAATTGTATTTTATTCTTCTACTAGTTGCTGGCAAAATAATAAAATTTCGGGAATAATAAAACTGAGTGTAATTGAAGAAATAGAATTCAAGGTAAATCATCATCTTATTTTAATTGGCGCCATCATCATAATTAATGTAATTCTGATAATGTTTTGGAGAGTATTCAAAGGACGAACGCGATATACAATACATTAATTTTAAGTGTGTAAATTGTTAGTCATGAACTATTCGTAAAATAATGTATGTTTGTATTCATGCATAAAGAATAAAAAAAGTGACACACTTAATTTAAATACAACGTAATGTAAGTACATATTAAAAAAAGTAAAATATAAATTTAAAAAATATAAATATACTTTAAATATATTTGTATTCTAAATATAAATTATAAATATCAAAATGTTTTTAATATTTACCACTATAGTTTCCCCAGCTTTTCGTATAGAAGGCGGTATCATTTCAGGAGTTAAACTCGCCGGAGGATCTATGCCATTGAGCTTTTGCTTGATAAGCCACATAGCGATGGCAAATTGTTCCTTATTCAGTTTTCCACTTTGACAAATGTCACACAAACTCCTAATTCATTAGTTTTTCATTACTATCATTGTCAATAATTTTCAATAAATTGTTCGTATACAGAGAAAATTTTCTCTTGTTAGAATTTAGTCTCAAAATTATGATAATTGTAAGGCAAAAAAGAATTTAATCAAACATTTTTTTAAATATAATATAATTTAACATAATATAGTTTGATTAAATTTTATTAACATTTAATCCAAATTTATTAAGGATTACATACACCTAGATAGGGCAAAACAATTAATTTTTTAATTCTTGCATTTTCTTATAAATAGTATGATGTCTTAACAATATTTTCCTAAAGTTTTAATTCAAAATATGCACAAATAAAAAAGTTATAGCGTTTTAAAGAGGCAGGCGTACGCCGGGTTAAACGTAAACTGAATACTTTAAACGCGTTTTTCTCGAAACCATGTTTTTCAAATCGGTACCCAAAATATTTCGAAAACAAATAGATATACCGGATTCGGATTTCTTTCTATTTATTCAGCATTAAAATATGCACTTTTTGTCATAGGTTTTTTTTAGATCTTAGTTCTTTTTTAACAGCCAAAAACCGATTTAATTTTAAGCAATAATTCGGACTCTTAAATTCATATAAGTGCCATTTTGCAATAAATGCGAGTTTTGAAAATCAGCTACGACAAAAAGTAAATATAACTATATATTTTAAGAATATATTCCATTATTGTGTTTCGGATGAACTGTGTAGATTCTATAATTAAATACCGCAAAAAACGTCAGCTAATATGCCTGATACTAACGGCGATATCTCTTTAATTTTTTAATATTATTTAATATTAAATAAAACAATTATATTTTATTAACAAAACTATATATAAAATATTAATACCCCGATCAAACCCCGATTTGATACCTCTATGTTTAAAAAAAAAATTTATACGGTTATTTTTAATGCCTCTAAGTGTACGTAACCTCCTTTTTTACAAAAAGTAAAATTCTTCAAGAGATCTATATTGTTCCATGAAAATTTTGAGAATAATTCTCTCTAATAATGAAATAGCCTTGCTTGTTACCATATATGGGCTAACACGTGATGCGGAAGTTTGCTTTGTAGGAAGACATCCTTGATTTCTACACCAGAAACAAATCCATCTCTGTCCAGATCAGCTTGCAAAAATAATTTTTCCGCGGCAATCTGATCTTCAGCCGAGACAACCCATTGTTGTGCGCTCGTCTAAGAATATACAATAAAAAGAAAATTAACAATTTTAAATAATACGAAAGTATTAGCGTCATAACCCAGTTAACGCTAAATATTCACAAAACGTTCATCCCAAAATAACTCTAAAAATATTCCAATATATGTTCAAATATTTACAAAATAAAAACAATATTCAAATGTTAGTAAAAAAACATACATATATTGAATATTTTTCGAAAATATTCAAAGAATATAGAATAATTGTTCAGAGAACATTCTATACATTCCAAAAAATTATAATTTTTCAAGAAACGTCAGGTCTCTAAATTTTTTTAATAAAATTTTTAAATAAAATAATCAAAACGCATCACATTTAATTTTTCATTGGAACTCAATTTTGAAGATTTGCCTTCAAGAAATCTGTCCAGAACAGAAATAAAAAAATCTCATAATGGGTCTCATTTATTTTACTCTATATGGTTTTTTTTATGAAACAGCTCCCTCGCATCTACTTGGCGGCAAATACTGCTCGTGAATAAACATGTACTTTAATAGCACATATTAATATTCAAACAACATATTGCATGTCATTAACTTTTAAACATTCTGTAAACATTATTCTATTATTCCGTATAAAAAATATAAATAAATGTTAAATATTCTAATAACATATTTCCATTAAAAAAGTTCATATAAATATAAATCTAGAAACTCTTACATAATTTCTCAAAAAGAAAAAATTTTATTGTGAAATAGTAAAAGACAATTAACAAAAAAATCTTAAATAAAAATTATATAGTATGAAGTACAAATAATAATGGTTAGGTAATAAGAATTAATTTTTGAAAGAATTGCTTTTGATTTCATATAAAATTCCATTTTTTTTTAAATAAAATTCTATGTTTTTTTACATAATATAATTCGTCAAATTATTTTGCATATAAAAATACTAAAATAGAACTATAAAAAATCAATAATCTAGAAGATTTTCATACTTTATTTCGACATAAAGTCAAGTTGTTTTCAAGATATTGCATTGCATATTCACAATGAAATTCAGTTGTAACAAAAAAATATAAAACAATGATTAAGTAGATTATATGATATATAATAATTACTTTTATAATAATTATTTTTTACATCGGCACAAAATTAATATTTAGTAAGAAATATTATTTTAAAAATAGTTAAATATTATTTTAAAAATAGGTAAATAAGCGCGCTAACGCTGTGACGTCATATGTTTTCATCTGATTGATTGTATTGTTGACTTCTACATTAGCTATACTCAAGAGCTACTTAAGAACCATTCAAAGAATCACATTTTGTATATTGTCTGTTCTCATATAAAGTATGATGTCATGACCAATAAAAGCGTGCGTCAGATCATTATTAGAAATTCAAATGTTTCCTTTCATTAATTGAATATATTTTATGTTCAAATAATATAACTTGCAAAAATTAATAATTTCTAAAAAAAAATCCAATAAATTAAAAAAAAATTTTAATATTACAATCAAATTACTCTTGCCTCAAAAGCATTTCTAAATCCAAATTTATATAAACTTTTTTTAATGTTTGATTGATAGAAATATGTCCCTCTAAAATATTTGATACTTATTAATTTACACCTTGTACAAAATATTTGGAAAACAAATTAAATATTTTATGAATATTTAACGCTATCTGAAAAGTTTTAAATTATAGTTTAAATGATAAATACTTTCACAGCATCTAACCCAGTCAAGCTCGTCACACTCGTCGTGTTTGGTAAGGGTGGGATTGGCGGTGGTTGCGACTGAGGTGATGGTGACACTGCGATTGCCATACCTAACGGCGTAGGAGACTTGGTTTTAGGGATAATAATGTCTTTCCTTTTACCAGGCGGCATTAACTCTGGTGGAAGTACACTTGGTATCGCGTATTTTTCCAGCGCTTTATATACAAGATGCATGGCCTGTACAATAACAATAAAAAAGATAAAAAAAGAAAGTGTAATTTAATTAATACAAATATTGTTATATCGCATAGAAAATAAATAATAATATTTATGGTCTAAAATATTTTTCAACACTTTTCTGAGGAAAAAATTATTATCATATTTTTTAAGAATTTTTTATATTTTATATATGTAAAGATTAAAAGATTAAATCTTTTAATCATAAATCTTGAAGATTTTATAAGTATTTTTCAAAAATAAGAAATCTTAAAAGTCTTAGAATATTTTAGAAATCACAAAAAAGATGTAAATTATCTGAACACTTCTAAAAGGTATTCCAGTTCTTAGAAAAAAAAAGTTCTCCCATTTTGGGCTATCCATGTCCAGTCATCAACCATATATGTATAATTTTGTAGATAATAAAAGTAGCATTACAGAAAATATAGATTTAGATCCTCACATTCCCGCCGAAAATAGTTCTAATTTCCTAATGGTGTCATTTTATTCGTTCGACGGTTTATCAAAATTGTCCAATACGACAATAATACAAGCATTATTCTGCTACAATATAAACATGGCATCGTGTTTTATTAACACAAAAGCTTGAACTGTTTTCAAGCTTTAAAGAATATTGGATATATACAAAGTGTCCCATTTTAACTTTTGCATCAAAATATTTCGCATAAAAGATATAGGAATATGTTTCAAACAAAAGTTGTAAGATACAAAGGAAAACATAAAAAGATTATAAAGCTTAAAAATTACATTATACATTATACACATTATAACTCAGAAAGTACTCAATGAAAAGTAATTTACTTATAGTTTTGGAAAACTCTTGACACCAGCTATTAGACTCCGAAATCAAAAAGTGTTGTTTTTTTTTTTAAATTGATGTTACCTTGATCTGACCTTAGCGACGTCATCCAATGATCAAACTAATAGTATCTTCTTACGTCCCCTTTCGAACCTTACAACTTTTGTTTGAAACATTTTCCCATAACAAGAAGCGCGGTTGCGAGAAACGCGTTAGCGAAAAACCGCATCTTTTATACTTTAGAAGATATTTTGATGCAAAAGTTAAAATAGAACACCTCATGTATATCCAATATTTTTTAAAGTTCGAATACAGTCTAGACATGTTAATAAAACACGATACCATATCAATACCATGTAACAGAACGTAATATTTGTCGTATTGGAAAACTCTAACGATGAGTCGTCGTATGAATAAAATGACACCATTAGGTCAAAATTTTCAACAGAGGTTTTAAAAATCTAAATCTATATTTTAGATCCTCAAAATTATATATGATTAGTGACTGGAGGCGGATAGCACAAAACCACCTATAAAAATGAGTAAAGTTCTTTGAAAAATTTTCTAAAAAGTTATAAAATTATACAAATTATTTAAATTGTTACAAAATTTTCAAAAAATTATGTAAAAAGTTCTCATAACATATTATATTTGTAAAAACTATTTATATTTTATATTTTATAAGTTTCCTAAAAGATTTCCTTAAGTCTCTTCAGAATATATAAGCTTTTTTGGAAAATTAAATATAAAAATTCTAGAAATCTTAAAATATTTCAGAATTTACATATACCTATAAAATTTCTAGAAAAGATATAAACTCTTTAGAATTTACATATAAAGAATTCTAAAAAAGATGTAGATTCTTTCAAGACTTCTAAAACATTCCAATTTGTACAAAAAAATTTGAAAAATTTCTTAAAAAGTTATAAAATTATGTAGTTAGAAATTATAATTATTATAAAAATTCTGAAGTTAATAAGAAACTCTAAATACATTATTCAATAAAATTAAAGCATCATTTAAAATCAACACTAAAAAGGATTAAATTTAAAGTAATGTATCTTTGCAAAAAATAGTCGCAGAGCGATATTTAAAAAATCGTTTTAAAGATTAGAACTTCGTCTTTCAAATGCTTAAAACCGTTTCTCAGATTTTTAGAGAAAACACATAAAACACCTAAAAATACACTACTCATCACTTGAAATCGTCATAGCTCCAGTAAAAAAAAATATCGTAGCGTAAAGATTAAAAAAGTACTTTAAAAAGAAAAGGTTATATTTTACGACGGCTGCGTTCCGAAATTCATTGCCAGTACTGAAAACCTATAGTATACATGAGATGAATTATAGATTTTCAGTACTGACAGTGTATATCAAATTGCAGCTAATATAAGTAAAAAGCAGAAAAAATTTTATTCTGTGTACCATAATTAAAGTTTTATCTTCAATTTTTCAAGGTTTACTTTTAGGTTTACTGTTTCTAGTAAAATCGTTGCATAAAAACAGAGTTCGAGAAACATTCAAGACGAAATATTAAGCTTTAAACGTTTTTTTAAACATCCTTCTGCGACTATTTTTCACAAAGATTCATTACTTTGAATTTAGTTTTGTGAGCGCTAATTTCAAATAATGCTTTAATTTTGTTAAATGTTATATAAAATTTTATTATGTTATATTTTTCTTCATATTTTACATTTATAAAAATTTTCAAAAAATGCCTATCTTTTTTAACATTTTTCTATATATGTAAATTTTAAAATATTTTGAGATTTTTCAATTTTCTCAATCTATAATTTAAAAAAAAAAAATCTGACGAAATTTTATAATACTTTATTTTTTTCAAAAATTATAGCTTAAAAATATTTTTAAATCATAAAATATTTAAGAATTTGCATATATAGAAAAATTCTATAGAAAAGATATAAATTATCACATTTCTGAATAGTATTTCACAAAAAATCTGAAAATTTTCTAGCAATCAGTAAATTAACTCCAAATTGATGAAAATGTCAAACATAAAGTTAGTAGTCTGTCAGTCATAACAGTTCTTAGTGTTGAATAATTTTTACAATCTCCAACTTATTCAAACTGCAGGTCGCATATTCATCAGACTTAAAACAGTCATAAAACTAGAATACATAATATTAATGCTTCAGAAGCATCTATAAAATCCTCTTCTTTCCTCGGAAAAACTAAAGAATTTTATTGTAAAAAAATAACACCTCAATCAGGATTTAAATCTGGATATTCCTACAGACAAATCCCGATAGCACACGGGACCGATAGCACCACTCACAGCGGCCTATGCCTAGAGTTTTTCCGTTAGTTAAGTTAGATAAATCAAAATGATTGGTTAGTGGGCTATCGTACCATGCGTTATCAGATCCCGTCCTATTCCTACATGCGGATATTTTATCAATTCAACTGGCTTGTAGTAAATACTTCTTGCAATAATTAATATATGTGAAATAAACATCTTTTTCAAGTAACGCGCAATAAACAATAAGTTAAAGTTGGACTGACAAAAACATGAAGTTAGCAGGCAAATGTTAGTTATTATAGTTCTTAGCTATTATTTTCTAAAAAGTTATAAAATTATAAATTATCAATTAAAAATTTCGGAAAAATTTAAAAAAAATTGTATAAAAAGACAAATTATAAAAAAAAAAAATTGTAAGAAAAATCTTCACCAGTTAACATTACACTGCTATACATTGTTTCCTTTTTTTTCAGCAATACTACAGCACTCATACGTTAATGGCAAATTATTTCGGTATACAGGGCATCAGTAGAATCCGGACAAATCCATTGTGAGTTTTCAGAATCACTTACTTTAATAAAAAATAACAATCATAAAAAATATTTTTATATTTGGATTGGGGCATCCCTAAAAAACAATTTTATTCTATATAGCCTTACTCTACTTCAATAACCGCTTCAATTTTGGGTCAAAAGCGCGCACATGCCTTTGTCAAAAACTCCTTCATACTCGCGAACGATGCCTCAATAGCGGCTTTCAGCAACGTTAGGATGTCGAGTCTTGTTGGAGTGTCACTCAAACACACTACACACAAAATAATCCAGCGGATAAAGTCCGGGCTGTTAGCAGGCCAAAATTCCTTACTCCGACACATGCTCATGTTTTCAAAGAGCCGATTCTACACTAAGTAGCCGTTTAAGAATCTTCTTCAAACCCTTCAAAAGCCGTATAGTGATGAATAATGTCGTAAACCGTTGATTTCGAGTAATCGGAGAACTTTATTATTTCGGACACGGTACATCCAGCACAAAGATTTTCAACAAGCACGGCTCTTCGATTATATTCTGGACACGGTATCCGGTCATTGGTCGAAAACAATTGATCAAAAACAATTCGTCAAAAATCAATTCATCAAACGAACAATTGATCGAAAGACAATTCGTCGAAAGGAAATTGATCGAAAGAACAATTGATCAAAGGGATAATTGGTCAAAAGGAAAAATTGGTCAAAAATATAACATGTCAAAATTGATAATTATCTAGACCTAATTATCACAATTTGGCCATAATTTCAAATCTAATATCGCAATGTCAATTAGATATCCTTGGCTAAATTACAACTAACATAGAGTTGGCTTAAGTTAAAAAAATATGGAGAGGGGGTACAGGGGGAGGGGCAAAGACCCTCCCCCGCTCACGCATTCTCTGTACCAAATGGATTTCTCAATTTGTTTTCCAGATTGTATTTTCGACCAATTGTCCTTTCGACCAATTTTCTTTCGACAAACTGTCTTTCGATCAATTATCCGTTCGATGAATTGATTTTTGACGAATTGTTTTCAACCAATTGTCACCTCTGAACACTGCTTAACTAGCTCGGCCATGACAAAATTATGTTTTTGTTTCCAATGGATGAAACTTACTTGAATGCTATCTAGTTGCTGGCTCACAAGTTATTATATGTCAAAAATTTTAATTTGAAAATTGTCCAGATTCTACTGGTGTACGTGCAAAGAAGCAATCAATACTTACAACTACAAATTCATGTCTATCCAGCATACCGTCCTTATCCATATCCGCCAAGTCCCAAATCTTGCCGAGGGTATCCAAAGGAAGTTTGCTATCCATAAGAACACCTTTTACCTTATTTCCAGATATATATCCATTAGATGGTTGCAAGCTATCAAAAAGCTGGTCGTATTTCGCCCGTTCCGTAGGATTAATTGACCAATCTCCGTTACTGATGGATGTTATTACAGGTAAAGCGTTGGTAATAGTTTTTTTCTGCGGAATGGCTGGAATATCTCCCTAACAACAAAACGACAGGCAATGTAATGTTTGCATCTGATGCTGCAAAAACAACTTTTGTACATAAAAACTCAATATATAAACACTGAATCAACATTTCAGAAACGTTAAACTGCAACATTGCGAGTGTTAAATCAACATATATTTTAAAACGTATATTTAATTTTCAAAAGATATTTATAAATATTTATTAAAATAATTGGTTAAATATCTTTTGTAGACATTTCAATTCAAAATGTGTAAAAATTGTTCATTATTTCAATATTTATTTTGTGTGTGTGTACGTGTGTGTGCGTGCGTGCGTGCGCGCGCGCGCGCGCACACACGCACGCACACACACACACACACGCAGGGTGTCATAAAACAATCGTTTTTGCTCTCGTGGGTTGATAGAGCAAGTCAAACTGAGAAGAAAAGTTCTTTAACATTTTTTGTTATTTGCAATAATTAACAATATAAAAATTAGTAAAGTTCGGCAAATGAGCAAGTATTTTCCCTGTCTACCGCACGCGGGGTCCGCCCGTCTGTCGGTGGGCTAGGAGCAGTTGCGAGAGGCGGCGTGGTAAGGAGAAAGAAGCAACAATAGCTACCGGCCAGCGCGCTGGCGCTCGGCTGCCACAAACGCAAAGCCGCGCACGCACGTGGTAGCGCGGAAGAGATCGGAAAGCAGGCTGAAGTTGGTGGGGCGCAGTTTATCGTGCATCTTCCTCGTTTGACACATGCTCAAGAGAGAAAGCATGATACGACGTAACATTATGGAGAAATGCGGTGTTCTCTGCTCTGCATTATGCGAGCGGTATACGTAATATCACGGTTGATTGCGCACTGTATTAATTTTTAATTGCATAAAGAAATTTACTCGGATTCGAAGATTTGTTTAAAAAATAATGTAAATAGAATTACGATTCTCACAAGGAAACACAGGGAAGTGTCCGCCTCAGATTAAAACAAGTTTTTAATATGTTGCAGTACAGATAAAAATAAGGGACACGTATTTTTTTATACGTGCCCATACGCACTTTAGGGGGGTGAAACACCCCTTTGAAGAAAATCGGTTTTTTTCTTTCGAAGCGTATGCCGTCGAAACTATACGAGATAGAAAAAAATGTTTTAAATAAAAGTTGAATGGCTCAAAGAGTAATTTATAACAGCGGAAAAAAAATTTTCCTTTTTTAATTTTTTTTAATACTTTTCCCCGCCACTTTTTTTAATTTTTTTTAATACTTTCGCCTACCTATTTTTTTTCAAAATTTTTATTTTTTTTATAAGCAAAATAAAGCTTATTTTATTACGAATTCAACGGTATATGATAAAGTTACAATACAACATTCCCATTTTCCAAAAATAATTAAAAACCTCTCTATACGCACGGTACGCGCACCCGTCCGCGCGTTCGTGCGCTACGGAAGTGATTCCCTCCGATTTCGACGTGCCTTTAATATGTTGTACAGATTAAAATAAGGGACACGTATTTTTTACACGTGTCCTAATACACTTTTAAGGATGAAACACCCCTTTGAAGAAAATCGGGTTTTTTTTTCGAAGCGTGTATCGTCGAAACTATAAGAGATAAAGAAAAATGTTCTCAATGAAAGTTGAATGCATGTTTTTCTTACATAAGATGACAAAAACATTTCGAGGAAAGTCTGTGTCTAATATGAAAACGCAGACATTGAGAAAAACATTTACTACAAAATAAAACGACACTACACTAAAGAATAACAACAATTACGGTGTTGTAAGACATTAATTTCTTGTTTAAAAAATAATATGTAATTAATATAAGTTAAACATTTATTTACTGGTCTACATGATTCGACTAGAATATTTGTTCTCTTCAACATTTTATAAATAAGGAGACTTGGATTAGAAAAAATTATTACTCACACATTCCATATCTTTACTATCTAACGCCAGCTCATCAACTAACAACAAGAGAACTAACATAAAACTAATTAAAAAATTAGTTAAAAATTTCATTTTTTATACTGCATTTATACAATTCAATTAAAGTGTTTATTAAATTCCATTAGTGTAGAAATATGCATAACCACGCTAATGGCGCGTGCACTTTGGGTCATTTCCTTACATACGTAACTTTTGAATTTATACATGTCAATACTGCCGAGACGTAAACATTCTATTTCAAGATAGGAAATGACCCTAAGTGCACGCACCAGTAACGTGGTTATGCATATTTCTATACTAATGGAATTTAATAAACACTTTAATTGAATTGTATAAATGCAGTATAAAAGATGAAATTTCTAACTAATTTTTTAATTAGTTTTATGTTAGTTCTCTTGTTGTTAGTTGATGAGCTGGCGTTAAATAGTGAAGATATGGAATGTGTGAGTAATAATTTTGTGTAATCTAAGTCTCCTTATCTGTAAAATGTTGAAGAAAACAACTATTCTAGTCAAATCATGTAGACTAGTAAATAAATGTTTAACTTATATTAATTACATATTATTTTCTAAACAAGAAATTAATGTTTTACCGTAATTGTTGTTATTCTTTAGTGTAGTGTCGTTTTATTTTGTAGTAAATGTTTTTCACAATGTCTGCGTTTTCATATTAGACACAGACTGTCCTCGAAATGTTTTTGTCAACTTATGTGAGAAAAACATGCATTCAACTTTCATTGAGAACATTTTTCTTTATCTCTTATAGTTTCAACGATACACGCTTCGAAAAAAAAAACCCGATTTTCTTCAAAGGGGTGTTTCACCCTTAAAAGTGTATTAAGACACGTGTAAACAATACGTGTCCCTTATTTTAATCTGTACAACATATTAAAGGCACGTCGAAATCGGAGGGAGTCACTTCCGTAGCGCACGAACGCGCGGACGGGTGCGCGTACCGTGCGTATAGAGAAGTTTTTAATTATTTTTGGAAAATGGGAATGTTGTATTGTAACTTTATCATATACCGTTGAATTCGTAATAAAATAAGCTTCATTTTGCTTATGAAAAAAATAAAAATTTTGAAAAAAATAGGTAAGTGGTGGAGGAAAGTATTAAAAAAAATTAAAAAAAGAAAATTTTTTTCCGCTGTTATAAATTACTCTTCGAGCCATTTAACTTTTATTTAAAACATTTTTTTCTATCTCTTATAGTTTCGACGGCATACGCTTCGAAAGAAAAAAACCGATTTTCTTCAAAGGGGTGTTTCACCCCCCTAAAGTGCGTATGGGCACGTATAAAAAAATACGTGTCCCTTATTTTTATCTGTACTACAACATATTAAAAACTCGTTTTAATCTGAGGCGGACACTTCCCTGCGTTTCCTTGTCAGTAATAAATTAAAATTATGTCATCACGGCAATACAACTTCAATTTACGAAACTCTTACTGTATGTCAAAACATAATTTTAATTAACTTAAGAAACTCGTAAATCTTTTTAAACAATTACTTTTTAAAATAATCTGTAATAGAAAATAATTTTAATTCAATAAATTTATAAAAATATTAACATTATTTGGTAATCCAGTTTACTTTGTAATTGGCATAAAACAATATACTTACTTTGCGAGTGAACGATTATTGCTGTATTATTGCCAATCTAAAGAAATCACAGAAAATAGATTCTGTGTGATTTTTTTATCTATAATTTTTTCGGTAATAATACTTTTTCATAAAGATCGGGGTTCACTCTCTGTATTGGAGTATTGGAGTATTGTGTTTTACGCCAATTATAAAGTAAACTGGCTTACCAAATAATGTTAAGATTTCTATAAATTTAC
This sequence comes from Solenopsis invicta, assembly GCF_016802725.1. NCBI lineage: Eukaryota > Metazoa > Arthropoda > Insecta > Hymenoptera > Formicidae > Solenopsis > Solenopsis invicta. The sequence continues at coordinate 11,455,592 of NC_052679.1, forward strand.
CAAATTAAAATTATTTTCTAATACAGATTATTTTAAAAAGTAATTGTTTAAAAAGATTTACGAGTTTCATTAGTTAATTAAAATTATGTCTCTACCATAGACGTAGTATAAATAGACCGGACATGCCATGCCAATCGATGAGTGGCATGTGTAAGAGAGACAAACGCCAGGCAATTTTTTCGTGTCTCTTTAATAGAAGTGGGGGAAATATTAAGTGGGCCCTTAGACTATATAAATATGTTGCTAATGGTCTGCATAAACTATAGCACGACTGTGAGCCAACATGTTCCGACATCCCAGTACCCAAAAACGCGCAAACTTCAAATGACGCTATTCAACACTATTTTGTAACACGAGTATGAATAATTATATTTCCGACGTATTTTCGCCTGTTGAACACGAATCCATTGTAAAAATTTAGCTATCACGTCATAATTTTAAGAAAAACAATGATTTTGCAGTTTTATTTATTTTTAGCTTCTTTAACATCATATCAGTAAAAATTGTGACAATAATCAAATTTTAATAACGGTTATAATGGTAATAATGGTCAACAAGTAATAATACGTTAGAAATGACTATTTAGATTCAGTTGTAAAAAAAAGGTTAAATTTTGGACAGTGTAATTATATATATACAGGGTGCGAGAAAAGTTCCGGGACGGCGAAATATCTCAAAAACTAAGCATTTTAGGAAAAAGTGTTTTAGACAAAAGTTGTAGGGTTTAAAAAGATCTATTTACTGATCTTATCAGTTTGACCTTGGATGGCGTCGCCAAGGTCAGATCGAAATTACATTAATTTTTTTAAATGGAACACCTAACTTTTTATTGCATATTCTTGTAGCTTATCTCGAGACCTTTCCAAAACATTACAAGAAAGTTTATTTTCGTTGAGTACTTTCCGAGTTGTGAGGCTTGAAAGCTACAGTGTACTGTAGTGTGGGTCCAGCCAGTTAAGGCAAGAGTGGCGTGTGGGTCCGGCCAGTTAAGGCAAGTGTGGCGTGTGTCCGGCCAGTTAAGGCAAGTGTGGCGTGTGTCCGGCCAGTTAAGGCAAGAGTGGCTGGACCCACACTACAGTACTCTGTAGCTTTCAAGCCTCACAACTCAGAAAGTACTCAACGAAAATAAACTTTCTTGTAATGTTTTGGAAAGGTCTCGAGATAAGGTACAAGAATATGCAATAAAAAGTTAGGTGTTCCATTTAAAAAAGTTAATGTAATTTCGATCTGACCTTGGCGACGCCATCCAAGGTCAAACTGATAAGATCAGTAAATAGATCTTTTTAAACCCTACAACTTTTGTCTGAAACACTTTTTCCTAAAATGCTTAGTTTTCGAGATATTTCGCCGTCCCGGAACTTTTCTCGCACCCTATATATATATATATATATATATATATATATATGTATATATATATATTTATATACACAGGGTGACCAATGGGAATGTGTTGAAAGTAAACGGTTATATATCCCCTCCTCGATTTCGGTAACTGTTTTATCGTCTAGGGTCCGCTACCTAAGACCCGTCAATTTCATTTGAACCGTCGTATAAACCGATTTGCGAGTTATAGGATGGACGCGCTAAGCATCGAAGAAAAAGTGTTTCTCATCGAGTGCTTCTATAGTAGAGGCAAAAACTATAGTCAAGCGTATCGTGGATTCCGTAGTAAATATGGATCTAAAAAAGTTTCAAGCGAAACAATATTCAGAAGGTATGTTTTTGATACTTTTTACCCACGCTCCCTCTCCCTGGAATCGCGTCATCATTCCAATGTTGGTTAGGTGAGATTTTATTTTTATTTGTCGATATTTTTTGATAGGATTATTGATAATTTTGGTATGTATGGCACTTTGAACAATCGTAGACATGATTTACCTGGTCCATTTCGTACCGTTACAACGGACGAAACAATTGATGACGTTAGAAATTATTTTGACAAAAATCCAAACACCTCGATTAGGAAAGCTGCTCAGGTTTTGGATTTAAAGCAAGAAACTCTCCGAAAAATAATGAGAGACGTCATTAAACTGCATCCCTACAAAATCACTACATCAATTGCTGACGGAGAAAGCGATGGAAAAACGAGTTGAGTTTTGTAAGGTGATAACCAATATGTTTGAAAGTGAGGAACTCGATGAAAAACAAATAATATTTACGGATGAAGCTCACTTTTGGTTAAACGGATATGTCAACAAACAAAATTATCGGTTTTGGGGACAGGAAAATCCAAACGTGTCTATTGCCGTTCCTCTTCATCCTCAAAAGGTTTCCGCGTGGGCTGCAATTTCTGTAAAAGAGATCTACCTGCAATTTTTTGAAGGAACTGTGACTAGTCAAAGTTATAAAGAATTATTAGAGACTAAATTCTTTCCCCATGCAAAGAAACGCGGATTAGTAAAGAACTTCCATTTTATGCAGGATGGCGCGACCCCACATCGTACACGCGAAGTCTTTGAATCGATACATGAAGTGTATGGCAACAGAGTAATTGGATTAGGATACCCAAAATTTGCTCATGGAGGTCTGAAATGGCCTCCTTATTCACCTGATTTGAACCCGTGATTTTTTTCTTTGGGGTTACCTCAAAGATAAATGTTACGCCGTACAACCTCAAAACACCGCAGAGCTGATAAATAGTATTAAAAAATGCACTCGCAGCATTCCTACATCTATGTTAGATAATGTATTTCAAAGTTTTTGCAAACGATTGCAGTTCTGTGCTAATTCTAATGGACAACACTTTGAAAACATATACCATTAATTCATAAGCGCAAGAAAAATTTTTCTTTTTTTTAATATTGTGTATTTCAATTGTTAAATTATTATATTTCTCTTTCATATATATGGTAATAAAATTGACAAGTTTTCTCTACAAAATAGCGTTTAATTCATTTTATTCGGCCTATTTGTTACGAAGTAATAACTATTTACTTTCAACACATTCCCATTGGTCACCCTATATATATATATATATATATATATATATATATATATTTTGTTTTATCAACCTTTGAAATGAACAGTTTTTGTTAGTGTATAGTATATCTTACAAACAATGAATGTAAGTTTAGATTAAACGTTTTAATAATGAAGTTTTAGCTTCACCTTTCAATTTGAAGAACATACGAAAGCATGCGAAATTATGGAAAATCGTACTTATTTTTTAATTAAATTAATCATTGAGATATTAAAAATATCTCAATGATTAATTTAATTAAAAAATAAGTACGATTTTCCATAATTTCGCATGCTTTCGTATGTTCTTCAAATTGAAGAAAAATATTAGATGTATCAAGATTTCTAATAATTGCAAAATTAAGCGGGGCAAAATATGTTTTTTATGTAATGTACTGTTTAGTCTATTAAAATTAAAAACTTTCTCTGCTGTGCATATTATTTTATATGTGTCTTGATTAGGGTGTATTAAAAATCCTTTCAATTTGCATGCAATAAAAAAAACTTCTCTTGGTAATTATGAAAAAATGTTTAATTCCAATCTAATCTCAATATCTAGTCTAAAATCCTACTTTATAATAGACAATGTATGGTAAGACATCAGTCTCTATCAACATTTTGTTTTAATACATGATATTTAATTTGTAAATAGACATACGGATACTGAGAAAATTTTTTATTTGTTTACCTGAAAAATGCAATATATTCGCTGCTTGATGCTGGTCAATTTTTACTTTCATATTTAGTAGAATTACATTTGTATACAAAACAATAAATAGGCATTTTTGTTTTATTAATTATAATATATAGTTTAGAATTTTTCCAATTTTGATAACACTAATAGATTTATATATTCGACGCGTTTTTACACGAAATTAAAGAATCTGTCAAAAATAAGCGTCGCTTTGTTCTGCAAAGGGAAATATTCGTTAGTTAATAACCATTCAGGTTAAGAAAACTGTTATCCTGACGCAATTTAGCGACATATGCACATGAGCACCCATGACAGCTAACTTCAGGTAGCATATCCTATAGATTTTGGGTACTGATGGCGCTGCAAATCTTAGGTACATGCGTAAAGTTAGATTTTGGCAGTCCATATTTATATAGTCTAAGGTGGGACCTCTCTTCTATTAGAAAAACGAAAAAATCGCCTGGCATTTGTCTCTCTCGAACGTGCCACTCATCACTTGACATGGCATATCCGGTCTATTTATACTACATCTATGGTCTCGACATACAGTAATAGTCCCATAAATTGAAGCTATATTAGCGTGATGACATAATTTTAATTTATTACTGAAAATCGTAATTCTATTTACATTTTTTAAACAAATATTCAAATCCGAGTAATTTCTTTATGCAATTAAAAATTAAAACAGTGCGCGACCAAATACCGTAGTATTCCGTATACCGCTCGCATAACGCAGAGCAGAGAACACCACATTTCTCCATAACATTACATCGTATCATGTTTTCTCTCTCGACCAAGTGTCAAGCGAGAAAAATGCACGATAAACCGCACCCCACCACCTTCTGCCTGTTTTCCGATCTCCTCCGCGCTACCACGTGCGTGCGCGGCTTCGCGTTTGTGGCAGCCGAGCGCCAGCGCGCTGGCCAGTAGCCATTGCTGCTTCTCTCTCCTTACCGCGCCGCCACTCGCAACTACTCCTAGCCTGATGACAGACGGGTGGACCTTGCGTGCGGTGGGCAGAGAAAATACGTGCTCATTCGCCAAACTTTACTAATTTTTAAATTGTTAACTATTGCAAATAATGAAAAATGGTAAAGGACTTTTCTTCTCAGTTTAACTTGCTTATCAACAAGAGCAAAAACGATTGTTTTCTGACACCCTGTACATATATACATATACAGGGTGTCCCATAAAGGTCGGCACACCCAAATATCTCAGGAAATATAAGTTTTACAGAAAAATGTTTCAGACAAAAGTTGCATGGTTTCGAAGGGGACATAAGATGGTGTCATTAATTTGACCTTGAATAGTTGTTTGAAAGTCACGTGAAGAACACTTTTAATTTTTTTAATGGGACTGCCAATTTTTTATTACATATTCTTGCAGCTTATCTCGAGACCTTTCCAAACACTACAAGAAAGTTTATTTTTGTTGAGTACTTTCCGAGTTGTAAGGCTTGAAAGCTACGGTGTACTGTAACTTTCAAGCGTTACAACTCGGAAAGTACTTAATAAAAACAAACTTTCTTGTAATGTTTTGGAAAAATCTCAAAATAAGCTACAAGAATACGCAATAAAAAAATACAATATTAGAGTATCGGTAGTTCCTTAATTAAAGGGTATTGGTACTTCTCTAACAATCTATATTTTTTATTGCATATTCTTGTAGCTTATTTCAAGACTTTTCCAAAACAATACAATAAAGTTTTTTTTTGTTAAGTACTTTCCGAGTTGTGACGCTTGAAAGTTACAGTACACCGTAACTTTCAAGCCTCATAACTTGGAAAGTACTTAACAAAAATAAACTTTCTTGTAGTATTTTGGAAATATTTCGAAATAAGCTACAAGAATATGTAATAAAAAGTTAGCAGTCCCATTTAAAAAATTGAAGGTGTCCTTCACGTGACCTTCAAGCAACTATTCAAGGTTAAATTAATGACACTATCTTATGTCCCTCTCGAAACCATGCAACTTTTGTCTAAAACATTTTTCTGTAAAATTTATATTTCCCGAGACATTTAAGTGTCTCGACCTTTTTGGGACACCCTGTACATATAGCAGACCGGGACTATTCATTAGACCTTTTTTTTGTCTCCTGAGTCCTATATTCATAAAAAAAGGGGAGGGGACGATTTAAAAGGTTGAACCTTTAAGGCCTCGCACATGAAATACATAATATAAGCACAACATAAGACCAATGGGCCAATGAGCATCCAGCATAAAGTCGCCATATTGATTTACATAACATTTTCATTGGTCCGTCGGTCTTATGTTGTGCTTACGTTATGTTATGCATTTCATGTGCAACATCCTTTTCTCTTCACAATGTATAGATAGAACATGGAAGTGTACTTGCTTTAAAGTACATATAAAAATGTCGACCAATGCCAAAAATTACGAATAGCTCCAAGCCCGGGGTAATTCGTAACTAGTCCGGAAATATCCCGAAATTTGTGTTTTAAGTTGAAAAACTGTAAACAAGCTGTTGTTAAGACTTCCTTTTATTTGAAAAAAGATATAGGTATACAAAAAAACAAATGCAAACATACACGTTCGCATGTTTTTTTATGCCATTGGTTTAACAGATTTCGTAACCTCACAAATGTCAATCTTTAACGCTTTATAACTTTTTACCTGCTTAAGACCGACGATTTTATATTCACATTCAAGTTCTATGTACTAAAATACACAATATTATCAAGTTTGAACTACATCAATCAAGAACTTTACCTCAATGCTTAACTTTGCGTAGCGCAAACGTTCGTAACACAGCCAAAAGATTACAGTTACCCAACTTAAGTTAGGCACTGTAATCAGTATTAACGAATCGCCCCGATGCTCGGTATTACGAATAGCCCCAACTGTACGCATTATTGCGTATAATCGACAAAAATAGACATCACGCAGCAAAAAGTAAACACAAAATGTTTCAAATACATTCAACTGGACACAATACATTCAAAATTTTCAAAAAAAACCTTATTATCTTATTTAAATTTTGGAGAAATGCTATCAGAAATTACTTTGACTATCGCAAAACACATTTTTCACTACAACGACTTCAATAAGACGCCGTTACCAACAAAACTTTGTTAGCAACATCGTTACATTAGGACGTGTTTGCACTAGTTTGCAGTGTTTAAAGTAAATTTTTAATATGTACCCATAAAAAAATATTTCCAATTATCGAATTACCCCGTCTAACGATTTGGTCTCCCCTATACTATATGTGTAGATTTCATTTATGTTGTGTACATTACAATGTTAAAAGATTAAATAAAATGAATGTATAAGATTAGATTTAAATTGTTGCAAAAATCCAGAAATGGGAAGTTACAAGTAGCACCATTATTGTTACTGTTACTTTTTTACAATAATGATTTGGTAACAACAATTTTTCATAATGATAAAAATCAGTGTTAAAATAATAACTTTTGACAAGCAATTCATTATTCGTTAAAAAAAGTAACCAGTGTTGTGCAATACATAGATACAAGTATCTTGGTATTAAGTAACTAGATACACATTTATATACTTCGGTACTGTACTGAAGTAATTTTTTCTCTGGTACCTATACCTGTATCCAAAAACAATTTTTTATGTACTGATACCTCTATTTTAAATACATTTAAGTTACTTTTTGAATGATACTTGATATGAAATGCACATTCAACAAGCGCGAAACTCGATAAAAATGTATTATATTTCACATAAATTTATTTTACAATTGGATATTTAAAATTGGAAATTTAAAATAAAAATTTTAATATTTTTTTATCAATAACAAAAAAAGTTTTCAGTATAAAAAATTCAAAAGCAGTGATAATAAAATTTAGATCATTATATGAAGACAATAAACATTAAAATCCCTAATAGACACAACTATTATAGATTTTAGTACTAATAATTTCTTGCGTAATTTTATACACATTTTCAAATTCATGAAAATCACACCAAAAATTATCAGCTACGATCTAACTGTAGCCGTTATTCAATGTTCATATTTGTCTTCATATATCTAAATTTATTATTATCATTGTTTCTTTTCAGTATAAAATATATACATATGTCTAAATTTTATTATCACTGTTTTTCAATTTCTCAGTATAAAATATATATATTAGGTTGACCAATAAGTCCATGTAATTTTTTATTTACAGATAAAAATAATTTTTTTGTAAAATGAAATAAATGATAATCTAAAGACGCAAGGTCTGATGAATATAAAGGATGCAGAAATAAGACATCCCAGTCCAGTGCCAATAATTTTTTGCCGAGTTTGCAAAGATGTGTGCAATTTGGCGTTGTCGTGATGAAAGGTAACACCTTTGCTATTCACCAATTCGGGACGCTTCTCATGGATCGCTGCGTTTAATTTATCCAGCAGATCACAATACATTTCAAAGAATAAAATAATTCAGATGTCTATTATGATCTTTGTATTATGATCAGTTAAATTAAACGCGACAATCCATGAGAATATCTTTCCAATACCTCCAAATTGAGAACGTGATCATGTATAAATAAAGCTCTGTATTTGAAACGCTTTGGCAGTTCACTACGTTATCTCTGATTTTTGGTGCTCAACGTTATTATAAACGATCCATTTCGTTGCCTATCACCATTCGCTTAAAAAATGGATCACTTTTTCACGTATTATGAATAAATTGCTGATGGAAATGCATTTGATTCGATTTGCTCTACTGAGATCATGCGGAACCCACATATCAAGATGATTAACAAAGCCAAGTTGATGCAGATGATTTTCTATGCTCGACTTTGATATTTAAAGAATGTCTGCAATATCGATTTCAAGGTTGATGTGTCTTGAATAGAAAAATTTCCAGAAAATCTTGTAAACTTTTAACACACGTTTTTTCACAACATCCTCACCATATGCTGTACATATCTTTTTACAGGTTTGCGCCACGTTTTTATCTTTTTTGAAAAAGCATAATATACCAAAAATACTCATTTTTACTATTCATTTTACAATAGACGTCAAACACTCAAAAGACTAATCGTCACGCTTTTTTTTTTAAATGCACTTTGAAATATTACCTGTAGCTGGTATTTATAATTAATTTTTATATTTAGGGCCATCTTAAGTACTGTCATTGGCCAACTACAAAGCCATATTAGCATCTTAAAACATTACTTAAGACAGTCTTGAAACAAGATACGATTATGAATACTGATCCATGAAATATGCTCTCAAGATTTAAAAATAAATGCTTTTAAGAGCGTCTAAACTATCTATCGACAAAACCACACAGACTTATTAAACAAATCAATATACATTTCTACTCATTAATTCCAATACACCACCAAAAAATTATTGATTTTTGGGAAAGTAATGAATAGAAGCTATTTTGTGATGAATATAGATTTGTTTAAACAAATAAACATGTTTTGTATTTATATACATTGTTTACAAAGAAATTGAGCCTTGATTTCCTTAATTTTTCTTTCACCAAAGTATCCACGGAAGTCCTTTCACTATGTTAACAAATCAGTTTCAAAACATTGGTAACATATCTGATATTACTACGAGCACCTCGTGATATTGCGCGTGTATTTATTTCCAAGGATCAGATACTGATTAGCTGTTAGCCCCGTTTCTTCAAAAAGTAAAGTTTTCAATAATTTTTTTATACATAATGTATAGTTACAATGCATGCAAGTGCTAAAAATGTTCATAACAGCAAGTCAACTTATTTCTGTGCAAAACATACGTATTACGTTCATCTTTTACAGAAAAATCAACAAATTTGAGAGTGTATTGAAATTACTAAACAAGAAGGCCTCTTCGGTCATAGCTAAATCTTACAGTGCTTTTATGTATTCGTGTGATTTTATATACTTTCTCAGACTCAACCAAATTGCGCGCCATTACTTTCGGTCATATAACACAGTTATAATCGAATGAAAGTAATATCACTTTTATTAAATTAAAATTAATTTAATAATACTTGATGCTTACTAGCATCTGTATTAACCCTTTCCCCCCTAAAAAAATGTATTAAAATTATGTGTATTAAAATTATTAAGCGGTAGTGTATATATACACATTTCTTTTCAATTTTTAAAAAATAATTATTCAATACTATTTCAACATTGTAGCAACATTAATAATTAATAGAAAACAATATAGCGTTTTCAGCATTGAGAAAACATTTACTTCAACACGCAGCATTACTATTTCTCATTGCAGTAATGTTCTTTCAATGTTCATTATTGTTTAAAATGGGTTATTTTGCTCATATAAAATGTTTAAATAGATATATGTATAAAGTAAATTTTAGAAAGTCAGAAATATTGTCATATATTGTAAAACAGGGTGATTTTAGTACTAATCACCAAGATACAAAAACACTTTTTAATTATTTAATTATATAGTGTACTCATTGCTGTCACAAAAAAAACGTGATTTAAATAAATCTCGTTTTTCCATAACAACAATGAATATTAAGTCCGCTGTAAAATTTTTAAATTTTAAAAGTGTATCAATATCATATTTTTAATCAGTATTTTATGACTGATTTACATAATTATTTATAATGTATTCATTATATGACTAATTTATATAATTATTTATAATGTATTAAGTATAATTTTTTTGAAAGTAATGTTAATTATTGCTTAACATTTCTGACAACATAAAAATCCACAAACATCATAAAAATATTCCATAGATTTCTTTTGTCTTTACACTGCTCTATTTTTCATACTTTTATGCTGGAATATAACATATTAATTTTATATAATTTCAGTGAAATGTGTGCAATTATTTTCTTTACTGAAAAAAGCAAATGTTTTACGAACACATGTAAATTTTACCATTAAATGTTTCTACTCTTAAGAAAAATATCAAAAAAATCTGCAAAAAAAAACAATTTTTTCCTAAGCCTACATTTGTATACTTTTTGTTAAAAATACCTTTTTTTAATTAACAACACATTACTGCATCTTAAATAGATAACATGATATAAACTAACATGATATAAACCAAAGATTATTAACTGATCTAAAAATTATTAACAATTTACCTCAAAATGACATAAAAATTCATCAATTAATATAATTTTTAAATTTTGTGTGCACAAACATTTATTTAATATATACGTTTTTATTTAATAAAATATATATCATATTCTTTTAATTAAAAACAAAATAATTTAATGATAGTAAGAAAGCCTTCTTCAGTCGCAGCTAGATCTTAGTGCTTATATTTATTCGTGATTTTATATACTTCTCTAGAATCAATTCGGCGCACATTCTGGTTAAATTCGGAGAAGTATATAAAATCACACAAATAAATATAAGCACTAAGATCTAGCTGCGACCAAAGGCTTTCTTACTATCATTGTGTTGTTTCACTATCAGTCCAATAACATATTTGTAAAATAATTTAATGTTATTTTTAATGTTGCAGGAACATTAATATTAACAATCAATGAAATCAATATAGATTCAACATTTAAAAAATTCACGGTTTAACATTCAACATTGTTACGTCTCAATAACGTTCTTTTATGGGAAAACTACCATGGGAAACCTACCATTTTTGGAGGCGGTAATTCGAGACATAGATTAGACATATTCAAATCCTTTCCCGTCTGAGCTAGTGCACACAACTTGAGTGCGACAAACAAACCAGACTTGTCCAGGAAGCCACGCGATTGCGGATCAGCCATATCCCATATCCTACTCAAAATAACGTCGCTCAGCTGAGACTTTTTAAGAAATCTCGCAGCGTCCATCGCCTCAATCCGTCCATATCCATTTGGATCAATCTAAAAGCAATCATATATGAATATCAATAGTATTACAAGAATGATTCTACAAATATACTTCTGCTCTTTCCATAAATAATTTCATACCTGATTATAATAGGCTTCATATATAGCAGGATGACTTCCAGCCACCTACAAAAAAGACAAACTCAAATGTATTCTTTGATTCTATCTAGTTAACAAAAAAGGTAAATCGGAATATGCCTTAAGAATTCTGACTCCTCAGTCAAGAAATCCACGTTGACAATAACGACGTATCATTGCGGAAAATTAGAACTAATAGGGGTGAAACGCGACAGGTTGACGATAAAATTTTTTTTCACATATTATTTCGTAATTATGTGTTTCATTGTAAAAATGTGTTGTTTTGTATTTATCAAATTCGTAAAGATAAACTGCAAGTAAAATTTCTTTGAATGTTATACATAAAAGCATATTTTTCAGTCCTTTCGACAACTGTCAAATACTCAGTATGAGTCATAACAGATAAAAATATCATTCTATTTTAATAAAATTTGATTCTACTAGACACTGCTAAACATTACTCATCAACAGTTATTGATTGTTTCTACATATATTCTTATTCTAAAAGATTAAATAATCAACCTAAGAGTGCTTTCCAGCAATGCACATAGGCGACACTGTGTACAATGAAGTACTTTCCAACTATGACACAAGTCAACACAATCATATATAGCTAAAATGTTGTGTTTGATTGCATCGTCGTTTTATCACTCCCTACATAGAATATAAAGTTATAATGACATCACAATCTATTATCATTATCATTATCACTTTATTTGTTGCTTATAAGTACTTATAAAGTATTCTTATGATATTATGATATCATTATCATCAAATGATAAATGATATCTTTAAAATTATTATTTTTTTATGTTCTACCTGAGTCCATAATATCAACATTTTGGCAATAAAATGCAATGTTAAAATTAAAAGTAAAATAAAAAAACTAAGTAGCATTTCAGCTACAAGTTGACACTGTGTAACACTGTCACAGTGTTTGACTGTGTTACATTGTTGGAAAGCCTCAGACTGTCGAGAAAATAAAATAAGATAATTTATCAAAATGGCCGTTTAGCATTGGGAATTATATATAAAATTAGAAATAATATAGATTAGAAATGATTCATATTCAAAAACAGAGAAACAGAATACATGCTATAAATAATACTTATTAGATTACACCTACTTTGACATCATTGATAAATTTAACAATGCTAAATAAAAAAATATACACCACTTACAAAAAACAGAAACATTAAAGATTTTCCACTTATCCTCATTTGCACATTAGATGATTCCTATTGAAATAGGAAGTTAATGTCAATCTGACAATTAAGTTGAATTATTTTTTCTACCAAATTTACTAAGTATCAACTTTTTTCACATCTACTACAAGTTAAAAAGTAATTTATTTATAGATAATTATTTAAATGGACAACATGAATTACTGAAGTTTCTCGGCAACTCTTCCAAATAATTTTATATACTACTGAAACAAATTCATGCAATGCAATGATGAATTATAAATTTTATACATAGTTGATCCAAATTGTAAATTATTGTTACATATTTTCATTATAAATCATAAACGTCTCATCTATTATATATATATTATATATTAACAATATAGATGGATATAAATTTGATCTTATTATTTTATACTAATTTAAAGGTTATGCTAGAAAATGTGTTTATGATTGAAAAGAACTTGGTAAGATCAAAATATTGTTATTTTTGGTACTATTATATAAAAAGTTATTAAAGAAAACATTTCATCTTCGTTCATTGATAGTTCTTTTATATTATTGTTATGATATTCATTTCACTGTAAATAATATTGTATGTACTTTTCAAATTGAAATATTTTGATTTTTCAATATCATCCAAACTTAAAATTGTTTGATAATGTTCCATTGCTTAAAATTATCGTTTTGTTTTATATATTTCGACTAGTTTACTTGTTTAAGAATTTTTGTTGCTGAAGAAAACTGTATATTGAAACTTATAATTTTACTTCTGTCACTTATACAATAAAATATGTAATAAATTAACTTAACTACTTGCGACACCTTTAGCTTGCTAGTTATTGGCCTATTCATATTAATGATATCAATATAAATAATAAATAATGAAAATAATCGGCAAAATTACAAAAACGTTAAGACTTGTCGCTTGATGCTTATTCGCAGTAGACAAGCGACGAAATAAGACTCGTACGTTTCTGAAACAGCGTATCAATCGAATGAGAGGTTTTCTACCGGGCGGATAAAGTTTATTGAGATATAAGTACGTAAAAACGATATTCCGCCATGAAAACGAACGATGCCTCGAACTAGATCAACTATTCAAGTTGACAAAAATGCAAAGATTAGTTTGACGATTAGCGCAGCAATTTTGTACAAATCGCGAGATTCTCGTAAGAGGTTTGAGTGCACGTGCACGAGCCGCGTTAAACGTTATATTCTTGTAAAATCGTAAAAATTGCTATGTACCTGCGTAGGTGACGGAAGAGCGGCCATACTTGCGTTAAACACTATCTTAACCAATCAGACTCTCAATCGATAGCATACGATTTTAACAATTTCGTTGATTCCAACATCTCGCGGAGATTTTTCAACCATGCGATATCCCGGCGAATAATCGTGACTTCATTCTGCCTTTTCTTATGGATAGGAAACCGAGAAAAACGCGATGGCAGAAAGAATCCACCGAGAACACAGTTTTCAAGATACGCGTCAAAAAATACCCTTCCCTTTACTCAAAACCGCTTGCACAGTGTTGCACAGTATACTATTTAAGAACTATGCTCAGAGAACATATACTATGAGAAATGAAAGCTCTGTACTTAACATGGGAAACAGAAAGCATGACACTGCTATCTAGTGGTGAAGTGAGAAATTATATAAAGAGAGAATTATATAAAGAGAGAAGCGACATTGATGTCCAAAGCTCTGATTGGTAATCTGATTGATACTTGATTGGCTAAGCAAGCAGCCATATTGTAACCACAGCTGTTTACAGAATAGGTCTGTTCGAGTTGCTTGAAATCCCCAAAAATTTTTGCACTTGAGATAAGATAAATATATATTCGATCGTAAGAAAGAGAGAGACGACAAAGAAATTAATTCAAAAAGGGCAGCAACACAAACAGACCTAATGATATGAATGGTGTTTGATTAAAGCGGTCCCAAAATGGCGGTGGAGGACTCAATTAGATAATGGCTGTGTTCCGATATTAACTGCCAGTACTGAAAATGTATAGTATATGTGACGTGAACTATAAATTTTCAGTACTGCCAGTAAAAACGGAACACAGCCAATGGCTGTGTTCCGATATAAAGCCTGTCGCACATGAAATGCATAACAAAGCATAAGCGTAGCATAAGGTCTCTGGACCAATGGGAATCTTATGTAAATCAAAATGGCGACTTTATACTGGATGCTCATTGGCCCATTGGTTTTATGTTGTGCTTATGTTATGTTATGCATTTCATGTGCGAGGCCCTTAACTGCCAGTACTGGCAGTGGTGGCAGTGGTGGCAGTGGTAGCAGTGCTGGCAGTAATGCAGTAATATTGGAACAGTTATGACAATGTACTGTAATGACGTCACATTTACTGCACTGCCAGTAAAAACGGAATACAGCCACTGAAGGTTGTGGTAGGGGTTCGATGTCGCTTCTCACTGGGTGCTTTTAGAGTCCCTAGAAGTAGAGAGTCTGGACATTTGCCCCTAAAATGTCGGTGATGAATATGTCAGTGTATGTATGTGAGCTTTATGTGTGTGTATGTTTATCATAGTGTGCACTTGAACGTATTGTATACTGTTATCGCATTGGCTAAAGAGGATTAAACAGGGATCCGTATTGGTGCTGCCATTTTAGGTGCACAGTCACGTGCATCCAATCACGTGGAATCCACAAATGTCCAGACTCTCTACTTCTAGGGACTCTAGGTGCTTTCAAACAAGAGTGCTACAGTGTGACACTAGAGTCCCTAGAAGTAGAGAGTCTGGACATCTCAGGGTTCCACGTGATTGGACTGCACCTAAAATGGAAGCATCAATACGGATCCCTGTTTAATCCTATTTAGCCAATGCGATAACAGCATACAACACGTTCAAGTGCACACAATGATAAACATACACACACATAAAGCTCACGTACATACACTGACATATTTATCACCGACATTTTAGGGGCAGGGGGTCGATTGTGTATCATGTAACTAGAGTGAAAATTACAAAAGTGAACAAATTTACTAGAGTATTTATAATTTCATTGGTCAACACCTAGTAAATTTGCTCACTTTTATAATTTTCACTCTAGTTATATGATACACAATCGACCCCCAGATGTCCAGACTCTCTACTTCTAGGGACTCTATGTGACACACGTCCGCGCCGCCAGCTGTCGGACTAAGAGATATAACAAATTTTAAAGGTGCCATTTGTTTGCTAGTCGTTTGCTAGTATTTGCATGTTTTTTTGTTTTGTTTTCATATTATTTAGTTTAAACAAAAAATCAAAATTAAAATTTGGACAAATTTGGACAAGTAAAAAGCCGTTTTAGCCTTTACCTCATGATTTCCTGAATAATTCAGTGTCGAATCGTTTGCTAGTCGTTTGCTAGTTCCAAATATATAAATATTATTCTAATTATATCGATAAATAATGTAATAATTTGTTTATTAATAAATGAGAATTCTATAGTTAACTTTACCCCTAGTAACTTTCTAGGTAACTTGATCACCTATAAAGTTACTAAGGCTAAAGTTACTATAAAAATTTCATTTATTAGGGCCACTTTTACCAACGCCAATTAACTTAATCGCTGAGTAGTCTATCGGAATTGACCAATCGCATTTGTTGTTTTTACTTAACGACAAATACGATTGGTCAATTCCGATAGACTAATCAGCGATTAAGTTAATCGGCGTTGGTGCAAGTGGACCTTAATAAATGAATTATTACATTATTTATCGATATAATTAGAATACTTATATATTCGAACCAACAAACAACTAGCAAAAGATTCGACACTGAATTATTCAAAAAATCATGAGATAAAGGCTAAAACGGCTTTTTACTTGTCCAAATTTGTTCAAATTTTAATTTTGGTTTTATGCCACCCACAAATTTTACTGGGGATGAAACTGGCGCATACGCATTCCGTTTGTTTTCTGTTCCTGAACTCCTTGAATTAGTGTGCACTTAAAATGAAATAGATATATATTTGAAAACTAGTGAAAGCAAGATGGAACGTTCCAGTGCAGTCTAGTGCAGGAATAGAAAACAAGCCTATTAAGTCACCTAGAAAGTTACTAAGGCTAAAGTTACTATAGAAATCCCATTTATTAATAAATGAATTATTACAATATTTATATATATAATTAAAATAATACTTATATATTTGAAACTAGCAAACGACTAGCAAACGATTCGACACTGAATTATTCAGGAAATCATGAGATAAAGGTTAAAACGGCTTTTTACTTGTCCAAATTTGTCCAAATTTTAATTTCGATTTTTTATTTAAACTAAATATTATGCAAACAAAACAAAAAAGCATGCAAACACTAACAAACATCTAGCAAACGAATGGCACTTTCAAAATTGTTATATCTGTTAGTCGGGGTGCGCACGATTGGACACCGCACGATTGGACACCACCACTCACAGCGGCCGATGCCTAGAGTTTTTCCGTTGGTTTGGTTAGATAAGTCAAGATGATTGGTTGGTGTCCAATCGTGCTGTGTCCAAAAGAGTGTCACCCGTCTAATTAGAACAGATAAGTTACCACGGTCAAGGGTCTCGCACATGAAATGCATAACATAACATAAGCACAAAATAAGATCGCTGGACCAATGAGCATCCAACATAAAGTCGCCATATTAATTTACATAAGATTCCTATTGGTCCAGAGGCTTTATGCTACGCTTATGCTCTGTTATGCACTTTATGTGCGAGGTCCTTCAGAGTGCGTAAAAGACTGACTTAATAAAAAACACAGATTCAAATTAGATCAGAAATCTATCCGTAGAAAATCCAGACCCGTTAAAGAAGAAATTTTACATTATCCAATGTAGGAATAACTTCTTTACAATGCCGACAAAAGAATAAACTTGCGAATTATTTCGATGAAATACGTATGAATAATGAATAATCAACGAATGCATTGTTTCTTAGGCTTATACAATTCTTTAAATAAAAATAATAAATATTAATTACCATCTAAGAATTCTGAATCCGGTACGTTATTTTTTAACACAAAGACGTTTTTAGTAAAAATATAAGTCCATTGTGCTAATTTAAAGATATAGCACGTAAAGAAACAAAAGGTTTAAACTATAATTTTAATTTTGTATGTTAAAGCGACAAAACATGACTGAACATGACTAAAATGTACACCCACGGAATTTGATTCTGTCCATGGGGAAATTTTTCAAACTGAGAAGTCACCACTTTCTACATATTTGCAGTTCATGATTAATGAAACAACTAGAGCTTATTGGTCGTTACGTTAATCATAAACTGTAAATATGTAGAAAAATAGCGACTTCTTAGTTTGGAAAATTTTCCCATGGACAGAATCAAAGTCCTTGGGTGTACACCCATGGAATTTGATTCGGTCCATGGGGAAATTTTCTAAACTGAGAAGTCACCACTTTCTACATACTCGCAGTTTATGATTAATGTAACAACTAGAGCTTATTGGTCGTTGCATTAATCATAAACTGTAAGTATGTAGAAAGATAGCGACTTTTTAGTTTGGAAAATTTCCCCATGGACAGAATCAAATTCCATGGGTGTATAGTCGTGAGCTAAAAAGTTGCAACACATTAGTATTGTTCGTTTTGTCTCTCGGGAGCTTCTCGGAGTCGCTCTGAACGAACCCAGCGACTTGATAGTGTTCTTTTAGACGGAAGTGATATAGAGGGCAATTGGGGTGAAAACTTGGTTCTGTTTTATTACCTGCTGTTAGAGCTGTTGAGAACCATTCAGGTCCACTCAGAGTTTCCCTGTAATGTTCCATCGCGAAACGACAGTTCAAGTCGGTTCCATTTAGAGTCCCTAGAAGTAGAGAGTCTGGACATCTGCCCCTAAAATGTCGGTGATGAATATGTCAGTGTATGTACGTGAGCTTTATGTGTGTATATGTTTATCATTGTGTGCACTCGAACGTGTTGTATGCTGTTATCGCATTGGCTAAAGAGGATTAAATAGGGATCCGTATTGGTGCTGCCATTTTAGGTGCACAATCACATGCATCCAATCACATGGAACCCCGAGATGTCCAGACTCTCTACTTCTAGGGACTCTAGTTCCATTCAGGTTATACAATAAACAACCGCGTGTTTTGAAATATATAAACGTTTATTGCCGTGGCGAAAATGGTAGCGTAAAGCAAGCGGGAGTGTAAATTGGGGCATCAGAACGTAAATAAAGCGTGTGAAAAGTGCAGGGTTGGATAAGTTAATACATTTTTTAAACTAAATTAAGTTAAAGTTAATGGTTTATATGTATATAAAATTAATTTAGTTAGCGTTAAAAGTTATATAAACAAAAAACTAACTAGTTAAAAGTTACGTTAAGAGTACATTAACTTGAGTTAACAATTAATTAAAAAGGCCAGTGAGACGAGCAAAAAGGTGTAGATGTTCGTATAGCTAATAATACATATTTATTCGTATACAGGGTGATTCAGAATAACCCGTTGTCTTTTAAGGTATTCCTTGTCGAATTCTAAGACGATTTTTTCTTTGCCAAAAATTTGTCAGACGCTTAGCTTTTAAAATATCAGCCGATTAAGTTAACGTATCACGGGTCGAATACAGATGGTACGCAGGGGCGGCGCACTCACCGTTACCCGCGGGTGTGTCGTAAGGTGCCTGTGCGCTCAACTGATACAACACACAAGTCTTTCTCCCTTCTCACGCACTCTCTCTTTCTCTCTCTCTCTCTCTCTGTCACATCACAATGCTAGCTTTAACTTAAAAATGTAATTAATTTTCTTCTTAATTTTAATGATTTTAATAAGAGAAGTGCCAGGAAATTCTTTGTACAGTTTGTACACATTAAATATTTATTTAGTAAAAAAATGAAAGTTAAATTACATTAGTGATTCTTGTATTAAAGAAATATTTAATTACATTTAATAAATTATGTCATTGGAAGTATTCAAACAAAAATTTATCAAAATTCAATAACTTTTTTTTTCAGTGTAGAATCTCTTGATATAAAAAAATAATTTTAATAAAATAAATAAAAAAATATTTTTTAATAAATTTTATTATTAAAAACAATATTAATCACTACTTTACTTTTAAATTGCCGCGTTCTAACTTCTGTTCGACCAATCACGCATTCATATTCGATCATAACATAACCCATAAAATCAGTCGGCTCTTTCCTGTTGTCGAGTAAACACGTGTTGTCTGTTCGTCGCGCGTAAACACGAGTTTTATCGAGCTACATATTTTCGCACACCGAATGACTAATAATTATTTGCAGTGATTGTTACTCGAAGTGATCGTTAATTAGTTGCTCAAGTTATATCGATCAAGTGAATGAATTGTGTATTATGATACTAAAGTGATAATTTAGGAAAGGATCAACGAAACTTTGGTCTGTCTCATCGTGGAGACAACTAATTGATCGCTGTACAAAATAATACGTAAGTAAATGCATGTCCAAACTTGTTCATGCAAGCACGCGCGCGCTGGCTCTCTCTTTCTCTCTCTCTGTGACAAAACAAATACTACTGTTTCTAAAAACTTGAGATGTAAATACTTTTCTAGATTTCGTGCAATTCTTTGTTCGATTCTTCGACTGTATTAAGAATTTCCTTGCACTTCTCTTATTAAAATCATTAAAATTAAGAAGAAAATTAATTACATTTTTAAGTCAAAGCTAGCATTGTGATGTCATGGTGGAAGTATTACATGGTGTGTGCAAAATCCGCAAACCACGCCCCTTTTTCGCTTCGGATACCGCTCAGACCCCAGGTGTACCAACTTCGAAAAATTAAATGTTTGATAATATCAGGTTACTACAACTGTTATGATTGCATCTTTGTCCCACTCTGCTATATGTTCGTTGTGTCCTTTTCTCTGAAAGAATTGCAGTTTGTACCGTTTGTAGTACGCGTGATTTCGAAAGACGTATGTAATTCGAGAGATTTTATGTGAAATTTAGTGAAGATGGTGCGTCGGTGCATTGTAAAATAAATAAGAAGCAATACTTAAAAAATGATGAAAGGAGAAAAAATAAAAAAATGAAAAAATTATTTCCGCAACAAAAACATAATTTTTGCAACAAAAAATAAACATAGACCAACTTTTGGTGACTTAGTCAACGATTTGCGAAAATTTTTAAAGAAAGACTGATTCTGCTTCCTTTAGAGTGTTATTATCTTAACAAGACTGCATCGACTTTCGTGGTAGATGAGCAACCTATACAAGTCAAACTTCCACAAAAATTAATCAAAGTTTGTAAAATATCAATTTTACATTTACTCGCGGCATTTTGTGCATATCGAGTAAAACGATCGCGGCTTTTCAAGCGGAACGATCTTAAGAATTTTATACATTACTCGCGGCATTTTATGCGGATTGAGTAAAAAAATCGCGACTTTTCAAACGGAGCGATCTAGAAAAAGCACTATATATAGTGCAGTTTGCGGCCTTATGGCGGATCGAACTAATTTGGGAGATAATTAACTGAGAATTCTTTAAAATTAAATTTTTGTATTTGTTTTTTCTTTTTATATATTGAAAGAGACCTTCAAAGAGTCATTTTATTGCATTTTATGTAATTTTATTTGAAGCCTTTCCAGTTTAATTTATGTTAATATATGAACAAACTTCTTCAATTATTGTAAAATATTAAAAAATATTACTTACATGCAAATCACACTCTTCCTTCTGTTCGAGGCTCTCGTACGATATTCACGTATGCGATAAAAAAAGACCGAGAGAATACAACATGATGTGCGTGCAACGAAGACAACTACATTCAGTTGTAACAACTTTGTGGAGTTAAATAAGATTGGTACACCTGGGGTCTGAACGGTCAGAAAACAAGCGAGAGGGCAAAGAATTAGAGAGAGATGCTTGCAAACTGCACACACCATGTTACTTCCACCATGTTGTGATGTGACAGAGAGAAAGAGAGAGAGAGAGAGAGAGAGAGAGTGAAAGGGGAGAAAAATTTGTGTGATGTACCAGCTGAGTGCAGCAGACACCTCACGACACACCCACGCGTAACGGTGAGTGCGCCGCCCCTGCGAACCATCTGTATTCGACTCGTGATACGCTAACTTAATCGACTGATATTTCAAAATCTAAGCGTCTGACAAATTTTTGGCAAAGGAAAAATCGTCTTAAAATTCGACCAGGAATACGTCCTTTGAAAGACAACGGGTTATTCTAAATCACCCTGTATAGAGGACACAAACGTTTCGACTCTACGGAGTCTTCTTCAGTGTGTGTATTCTTACATTACAGACGCAGAGCGCAAACAAATCTTCATAACAGCCTTTTAAATACAATAGTCCGGGATTTAAAGCCCATGGTCCAAAATTTCTATTCTTGCTTCGTCGATTTCCAGTCCGCAAAACAAATCGTGTCAACAATTCGGTCTACGTATCGCTTCTTGTACGACTCGTGCAAATAAATTAATCTCCAACCAATGATACTTTAAAAAATATAACAGAAAAAATTCACTAATAAATTCGCTAATAGTCGTTTTTTACAAATTTCGTGTCAGTTGAATCGCATGTTTAGTGTAAATAGTTAAACTTACGGTTCGTCGTAAGAGTCGTTGTAAGGCATGTTCAAACGTTGATCGCTTACACTGTTAACGAATAACGGTCGATCTGTATTGATCGGCGTGACAAGGGAGACTGAACGTTTCTGATGTTGCGAAGCGTACGCAACCCGCGTATGAGTCAAATCTTTCTCTGTTTACAATTTTATTCCCTATACTTTCTTTATTACATATCGACCAGTTTGTTCAAAACAGGGTTGTAACAGTCGTCTAACAGTTCCGTATCCGTTTTTTGATTAAGGCCATTTTTTTGTTCGTTAATGTGTATCATCTCGGAAATTAAGCGTTTATGATAAGTTGGTTCAAAATCAAGGATTTTTACATTTTCCCAATCGATCGAATGATTTTGTTGGAGTCTGTGTTCGCTAATGACTGATATTTTCGCTGTTTCAAGTTTAATGTTGTTCACATGTCTGAATTGTTGACACGATTTGTTTCGCGGACTGGAAATCGACGAAGCAAGAATAGAAATTTCGGACCATGGGCTTTAAATCCCGGACTATTGTATTTAAAAGGCTGTTATGAAGATTTGTTTGCGCTCTGCGTAATGTAAGAATATACACACACTGAAGAAGACTCCGTAGAGTCGAAACGTTTGTGTCCTCTATATACGAATAAATATGTATTATTAGCTATACAAACATCTACACCTTTTTCTTCGTCTCACTGGCCTTTTTAATTAATTGTTAAATTGCATACGAGCTTACCAGAATAGTTGTTAACTTGAGTTAAATTAAAAATTAATTTTAAAAAACTTTTATATTAAATTACAAAATTATAATTTGTATAATATAATAAATTTAAAAGTAATTAGTTAAAGTTAAAAATTAAATCATTAAATCATTAATTAGTAATCCTATAATTTAAAAAAAAATACTTTTAACTCTGAGACTTTATAACATTTCATCAAAAATTATAAAACAAAAAATCTTTAGAAAAATTTTAGGATATTTTATAATTAGTATATATGAAAAATTCAGAAAAAAGATAAACTTTTTAGTATTTCTAAAAAGTATTCTAATTTGTATAAAAAGTTTGAAAAAGTTATACAATTATACAAATATTCTGAAAAATTATATAAAAAATTCTGAAAAAAATTTTCACGGGGATTATATTCAGTCAGATTAGGTTACGCTATCGTGTTCTTTTTACAGCCGTCCGAGTAGACCCGAGTTCACTTCAGAGTCGTTCAGAGCAATATCAGTAATCCACTTCCTGTTCTACGATCCATTTCCGGAATTCTTCTATCTTAACCCAAACATACCCAGGTCTATTCAGATCTGCTCTGAACTAGACCCAGGACAGACAAAACGAACAATATTATTTTCTTCGATTGTTTTTGAAATGGGGACTTGCCCATCTACCATCAAAGAAAATGTGCTGCTACCTTTTAGCTCACGACTGTATGTACACCCAAGGACTTTGATTCTGTCCATGGGGAAATTTTTCAAACTGAGAAGTCACCACTTTCTACATACTCGCAGTTCATGATTAATAAAACGACTAGAGCTTATTGGTCGTTACGTTAATTATGAACTGTAAGTATGTAGAAAGATAGCGACTTCTCAGTTTGGAAAATTTCCCCATGGACAGAATCAAAGTCCTTGGGTGTACATACGTGCTGTTTCATTGGGAAGTCTAGTGTCGAGTTTTTGCACTATAATGCGAGATTTTGGCACGAGCTCCGAGAGACGGTGTCAGTTTAATGCAATATGGCTGCGCCGGATGGTTAGATACGGAGGAACAAAATGTAAATGAGGGTTATAATGAAGATAGAAGAGAATAGGAGGCTCTGTTGAAAAAATTAGAAGGAAAAAAAATTTAATGGAATAATTATTTCAATGAAACGTATATATAATAAAATATTTTATTTCAACTTTGTTTGGCTTACACATTTATTTTTTGAGCACGTAAGAACTGAAAATTCGCAATTTTTTTTACATTTTAAACTGTTTCGCACTAGATAATTAAATAATTATCACAGTTAAATAATCCATTTTTTTAATTACAATGTCTTATATTTTTAAAATTGCACACCACTAATTGCAACACCTGGCAATCTTACCCAATCAGCACACAATATTTTTTAAATGTTTTTTTAATATTTATTTAATATTAATTTTTTATTCTACAATTTATTATAACAAAAATATTTATTAAATATTTATTAAATATTTATTTAACATTAATTAAATATTTAAAATAATGATTTAGAAAAAATATTTATTTAAAATTTATTTAACGTTTATTTAACATTTATTTAACATTAACTAAATCTTTAAAATAATGATTTGGGAAAATATTTATTTAACGTTTATTTAAAGTTTACTTAATATTTATTTCACATTAATTTTTCATTTAAAAAAACATTTTTTAAAAACATTAATTTAACATTTATTAAACATTAATTTAATATTTATTTTACATTAATTTTTCATTAAAAAGAACATTTTTTAAAAATATTAATTTAAAATTTATTAAACATTAATTTAATATTTATTTCACATTAATTTATCATTTAAAAAAACATTTTTTAAAAACATTAATTTAATATTTATTCAACATTAATTTAATATTTATTTTACATTAGTTTTTCATTTGAATAAACATGTTTTAAAAACATTAATTTAACATTTATTCAACATTAATTTAATATTTATTTTACAATTATTTTTTAATTAAAAAAACCGTTTATAAAAACATTAATTTAACATTTACTTAACATTTATTTATTATTCATTTTATATTAATTTTTTATTTGAAACAACAATTTCAAAAACATTAATTTTACATTTATTAAATATTAATTTAATATTTATTATTTATTTTTTTTTAATAAACATTTTTTAAATATTTATTTAATATTGTTTAAGTATTTATTTTTCATGAATTATTTAATTGAAAAAATAATTTTAATAAGCATTTTTTAAATGTTTATTTATTATTTATTTAACATTTAAGCTCTTTATTTGTCAATTATTATTAAATTTAAAATTAGTTTAAAAAATGTTTCAATAACATCTATGAAAATCAGTAATAAATTAACTTGTATATATTTAAATAAATAATATACTTTAATTATATATATTTTGTTTTTTCGATGACATATTGACTTGATCTATCAATGGTGTACATGCATAAACACAAAGTGTTTACAGATCATCACGAGAGATCAGTTCGCAGCGATCATAAAAGTCAAGCAACGTTCACTGGAGTCGCAACTTGGATGGATGACCGCGTGGAAATTTCCGAAAAAAAAATTTTTAAAAAAAAACCTCAATATTAAAAAAAAATTGTTTTATGTAAAAAGGGAAATAAATCCACTAATTTTAACGTTTTTAAAAAATTTTTTTATTGCAAAAGTTTTTTTTTAAATATTGTTTTGCTCATTTATGCTTCGTTAAAAAGAACATTTCTTTAACGTTTAATAAATGTTTTCTTTAAATGTTTTAAAAACATTTTTATAATATTTGAAAAACATTTTTTTTTATGTTAAAATAAACATTTTTTTAATGAAAAAAGGCCCATTATTTTTAATGTTTTTATAAATGTTTTTAAAAATATTTTTTAAATGTTTTTAAAAACATTTTTTAAATATTGTGTGCTGATTGGGTATAAGTGGTATAATTTTGTTATGAATGCAAGTGCAAAAAGAAACAAAATGTATATATTCTAATAAAGCAGTGTATGGCAGCTAGTGTATCTTGAAAACGATTTACTTTTATAAGCAACTCACTGCAAACTACGTTTCCAGAAATTTCATACTACTATGCGTCCTCATCAAGTCGCGAGTGTTTCATTGAACGTGCAAGAAACTCGCACTTTCAATGCACTCGAACAGTGTCGCTTGAACTCGGTGAGTTTCTAATAGCGTTTTTCATTGGGAAACTGCGCACTGAATGTGCACTTGCTGCAGGTAATTGGGCGTTTCCGTTGGCACCGTCATCGCGCGAACCGAAACGTCCAATTGCCAGCGGCGAGTGCACACTCAGTGCGCACTAGTTTTCCCAATGAAAAACGCTATAATGCGCACTCCGTGCATTCCAATGGAAAACGCTATAAGAAAAAGAGGACAATACGGGAGCACGTAAAGGTTGGTTTATACAGGCCATAAAGGGCCTGACACATGAAATGCATAACAGAGCATACATAGGATCTCTGAACCAATGAGAATCTTATATAAATCAATATGGCAACTTTATGCTGGATGCTCATTGGTCCATCTGTCTTATGTTGTGCTTATGTTATGTTATGCATTTCATGTGCGAGGCCCTTAACTGCTAACTTATGCCGGTGCCATAAAAGTTGGAAGATAGGAAACCTATAGGCTTGTTTTCTATACCTGCACTAGACTGCACTGGAACGTTCCTTCTTGTTTTCACTAACTTTCAAATATATATCTATTTCACTTTAAGTACACACTAATTCAGGGAGTTCAGGAACAGAAAACAAACGGTATGCTTTCGTTTATCGAGACTTTCTATATGCCGGTGACTTATGCCGCAACTGTAAAGTTGACTCAACGAGACGAACTTTCGGGTGTATTCCGAAAGTTCTATTGAAAATAGTTTTTTTAATCATAAAGTTGGTAGTACTGTAACTAACTACGCTGTGTTCCGTAATGTAAATTGAATTTGTAATTATCGTTAGCTTGCAAAGATCAGCAAAAAAGTTATAGTTTAATTTCTTGTATTCTAATTATTTATAAAATAATTGTAATCATGTATTATTGATTAAAATATTATTTACTGATAATAATTTTGATTTTAAAATAAGAATTGAAGAGCACAAGAACTTCCAAAGACTGAAAATTAACTGCAAAATTTGTTTGTAGGATAAATTTTTTGATATTGCCAATATTGATATTACTTTTTTTATAATCTTACACTTATTTGACTTTGTATGAAATAAGTATGAAATTATATTATAATAATATTTAATAAAAGTCTCTAACAATTTCAAGCATGCCAGCTAAGCTACTGTAGCCTCTCCAACTACTTAAACAGAATAAATTTTATCATGCACTATTAGTGTACACAAACGGATATAATCTGATTTACTTATAATTAATAATTTAAAATTAATCAAAATTTGCGATTTTTAGTTTCACAGAATTTTTGAAAATCTATCTTTTGCTTAATTCCTATTTTAAAATAAAAATTATTGTTAGTAAATATTATTTTAATAATACATGATTATAATTATTTTAATGAATAATACGTCATTAAAATTATTTTATAAATAATTAAATTACCAGAAATTAAACTAAAGCCTGCTGCAGATGATACGTTTTTTCTTACTGGATTTCTAACTAGATTTTCTTACTTGTTACCGTACGGGCAATGGTACTGGCAGTGCTACTGGCCGTGGCTTCACACGGTGTAAGTTTTCGTACGGGCTGAGCAACTGAAATTTGTTTCATAGAAGCGGCACGCTTAAATATGGATGAGATAGATGAGATGAATGAAATTATTGCAACAGTTGTACACCCAGCGACTTTGATTCTGTCCATGGGGAAATTTTCCAAACTAAGAAGTCGCTATTTTTCTACATACTTACAGTTCATGATTAACGTAACGACCAATAAGCTCTAGTCGTTTCATTAACCATGAACTGCGAGTATGTAGAAAGTGGTGACTTCTCAGTTTGGAAAATTTCCCCATGGACAGAATCAAAGTCCTTGGGTGTACATTGTCGTAAAATTGCTATTGCATTATTTTTAATTATTGAAAAATTGCGACAACAAAATAAATATTGCCGACGTTTATGGAGTCGACAGTCAATACATTCTTTAATGCCTTACTTTTACTGTGCTTATTATGGTAATTTGGTGTGTTTATCGCATATAAACATGGTTCCTATTAGTAGGCCTCTATTAAACATAAAATACTTTTTTTGGACTATTTTGAAGTCTTTTCATTTTTGCACGACGTTATGTTTGCGAAGTGAATTCACGTTTGAACTTTGACAACACTTCGACAGTATAACCTGGTATAACCCAGTATAATCTATACAGACTGCGTCCTGATTGGCTTTCACAATAAACCAGTACAGAATCACGTAAGAAAAATAGGACATGGGGGTCGATCACGAAACTTTTTCCCTAGGGCGAAAACGTGAAAAGTGAAAATCTTTACCATTGAAGTTAATGGAGAAATTTTTCACTTTTCACGTTTCCGCCTTAGGGAAAAAGTTTCATGATCGACCCCATGATCTATTACAAAAATCCAGTACGCGAGCCAGTAGCGTAGCCCGTAAGCTACCCATTTCCAGTACGGAAGCACGTAAGATTGCCAGTATAGGAGCACGTAAGCAATCCCGTAAGAAAAAACGTATCGTCTGCGGCAGGTTTAACTTTTCTGATGGTCTCTGCAAGCTAACGAAATCACAAACTCAACTTTTATTACGGAACACAGCGTACTTAGTTACAGTGTAACCAACTTTATTATTAAAAGGGATATTTTTGATGGAACTTTCGGAATACACCCTAAATAAGAAATTGACTCAACTTTAAAAGGCCTCGCACATAAAATGCATAACATAACATAAGCACAACATAAGACCGATAGGCCAATGAGCATCCAGCATAAAGTCGCTATATTGAATTACATAACGTTTTCATTGGTTCGTCGATCTTATGTTGTACTTACGTTACGTTATGCATTTCATGTGCGAGGCCTTTAAAGGTTGGTTTATGCAGACCGTAACCGCTAACTTATGCCGGAATCTATAAGAAACTGACCAATCATAATTAGTTTATAGAAGAATAATCGACTATGATTGGTCAATTTCTTATAGATTCCGGCACAAGTTAACGGTTACGGTCTGCATAAACCAACCTTAACTTTACGGCATAAAGGGCCTTGCACATGAAATGCATAACAGAGCATAAACATAGCATAAAGTCTCTGGACCAATGAGAATGTTATGTAAATCAATATGGCGACTTTATGCTGGATGCTCATTGGTCCATTGGTCTTATGTGTTCTTATGTTATGTTATGCATTTCATGTGCGAGGCCCTTAAGTCAAAAGCTTACGGTCTTCATGACAATATTGAAAGTAATCAAAAACGATCAAAGGTTAGAATTATAATAGTATCATTTTTACAGTATTTATGCGGTTTAAAAACAGAATGGAAATATTAAATAACGATATTAAACAGATAACGTTAGTGGAAAGATTTCCTCAACTTTATGATAAATCCCATAAAAATTTCAAAGATTGCATGGCAGTGGAAAATGCATGGATATTTATAAACGGAGAACTACAAATATCTAACTAAAATAATATAAATATATATATATATATATAACAATATATGTAACTAAAATAATTAATTGTAAATATAATTATTTTAAAAAGCAACTTAATATATAAATCTATTATAATTTATAACATTTAGATACTTACAATAACGTAATAACAAGTCTGTGTTCAGGACTTATTGTGTTTCGATTAATGCGAAACTTGATAAGTTTATGTTTAATCAATTCAAATAATGTATAAAAACATTGAGATGTCATTCTTGTATATTTTACAAAATTATTTAGTTCTTCATCTACTGTTTTCAAATCATAAAATAAATTGTGAAAATGACCTTTAATTATTCTTTTTCTATTTATTGGACGTACACCTCAACGACGTTTTCTTCTGTGATTTTTAGTTGCAACATAATAAAAGCCAAGGATTATTAAAAACATTCCCGACACAATAACATCATCATTTGTATTATCCATTGTTAAAGAAACTTTTTTTATTATTAAGTTTTTACGACGCGGCGTGATCACAGAATGATTTAGGTTAAATCATATGGCATACAGCAAACCTCGATAAACTACGACATCAAATTTTATGGCATAAAGGGTTTCGCACATGAAATGCATAACATAACATTAGCACAGCATAAGACCGATGAACCAATAAGCATCCAGCATAAAGTCGCCATATTGATGTACATAAGATTCCCATTGATTCAGAAACCTTATGCTACGCTTATGCTCTGTTATGTATTTCATGTGCGAGGCCCTTAAAGAGTCTTGCACATAAAATGCATAACATAACATAAGCACAACATAAGACCAATAGACCAATGAAAATGTTATGTAAATCAATATGGCAACTTTATGCTGGATGCTCATTGGCCCATCGGTCTTATATTGTGCTTTTGTTACGTTATGCATTTCATGTGAGAGGCCCTTAAGTTAATGGCACTTAATAGCGTTTTCGATTGGGATGTACTGGCTGCACTCAGGCTGTGTTCCGATATTAACTGCCAGTACTGAAAATGTATAGTATATGTGACGTGAACTATAAATTTTCAGTACTGCCAGTAAAAACGGAACACAGCCTCAGTGTCAGGCGCATGTTCGATTGGCAGTGCCAATGCGCACTTGGCTAGTGTCACGTGTTCGTTTGAACGCACGACACTCGCATAGTGCGCACTCAGTGCGCACTAAGTGGCACGAGATATTTTGACCGTGCCAGTGCACCCCAATCAGCACACAATATTTAAAAAATGTTTTTAAAAACATTTAAAAAACATTTATAAAAACATTAAAAATAATGGGTTAAGTGCCCTTTTTTTATTAAAAAAATATTTATTTTAACATTGAAAAAAATATTTTTTAAATATTATAAAAACGTTTTTAAAACATTTAAAGAAAACGTTTATTAAACGTTAAAGAAACGTTTTCTTTAACGAAGCATAAATGAGCAAAACAATATTTAAAAAAAAGCTTTTGCAATAAAAAAAATTTTCAAAAACGTTAAAATTAGTGGATTTACACCCCTTTTTACATTAAACAATTTTTTTTAATATTGAGGTTTTTTTCTTAAGAATTTTTTTCTCGGAAATTTCCACGCGGTCACCCATCCAAGTTGCGACTCCAGTGAACGTTGCTTGACTTTTATGATCGCTGCGAACTGATTCCTCGTGATGATCTGTAAACACTTTGTGTTTATGCATGTACATCACTGATAGATCAAGTCAATATGTTATCGAAAAGACAAAATATATATAATTAAAGTATATTATTTGTTTAAATATATATAAGTTAATTTTTTACTGATTTTTATAGACGTTATTGAAACACTTTTTAAACAAATTTTAAATTTAATAATAATTGAAAAATAAAGAGTTTAAATGTTAAATAAATAATAAATAAACATAATTTTATAAAGATAAAAAATAAGTAAAAAAATTAATATTAAATAAACATTAAATAAATATTAAATAAACATTTAAAAAATGCTTACTAAAATCATTTTTTCAATTAAATAATTCATGAAAAATAAATACTTTCACAATATTAAATAAATATTAAAAAAATGTTTATTAAAAAAAAATAAATAATAATTATTAAATTAATATTCAATAAATGTAAAATTAATGTTTTTGAAATTGTTTCAGATAAAAAATTAATATAAAATAAATATTAAATAAATGTTAAGTAAATGTTAAATTAATGTTTTTATAAACGGTTTTTTAAAATAAAAAATTAATGTAAAATAAATATTAAATTAATGTTGAATAAATATTAAATTAATGTTTTTAAAAAATGTTTTTTCAAATGATAAATTAATGTGAAATAAATATTAAATTAATGTTTAATAAATGTTAAATTAATGTTTTTAGAAAATGTTTTTTTAAATAAAAAATTAATGTGAAATAAATATTAAATAAACGTTAAATAAACGTTAAATAAACGTTAAATAACCGTTAAATAAACATTTTCCCAAATTATTATTTTAAATATTTAGTTAATGTTAAATAAATGTTAAATAAACGTTAAATAAATTTTAAATAAATATTTTTCCTAATTCATTATTTTAAATATTTAATTAATGTTAAATAAATATTTAATAAATATTTAATAAATATTTTTGTTATAATGAATTGTACAATGAAAAATTAATATTAAATAAATATTAAAAAAACATTTAAAAAATATTGTGTGCTGATTGGGACTGGATGCATGCAAGCATCAGTGCATTATTGTAAGCAATAACGAACAAAATTTGAAAAAATGAGCAATCCGGATTTGGATCTTTTTAATATATTGGAGACATTTTTGGAATCTTTTTCTAGTTCAAGCGAGGAAGAAGAAATAATTGCAATCTTCCGAACTAGAAGAATGATTCCAAAAACTGTAAATTATGTAGCATGTGTGAAAAAAATGGATAATAACACCGTGTTATATCTTTTATACAGGTACATCGATTTTATACATTTTTTAAAATATAATTAATTACTTGATGTAATATAATAGCATTTTTTTAATGATTATATACTATTTAATTACATATAGTAAAAATCATTACTTACTGAGCACGAGATTACTTTTTCGAGGTTACTTTTTCCTTTTTCGCATGATCTATTATAAATAACTCAGGTGACACTTGCATTGAAAATTTGGGCGTGTTCTTTTGCATTTGCACTATTCAGTGCAACTCATGGAACTTGTCCAGTGTTGGCGTGAACTGAGTGCGCACTAATTTTTTTCTAATCGAAAACGCTATAAGTTACCGGCATATGGTTATGGCCTGCATAAACCGACCTGGGGGCCTATTATCGAAAAATATCGCATACGAAAATATACGAAAATACTATAGTATACGTTACACATATTATAGAATTCCCTAGTATTTTCGTATGCGATATTTTTCGAGAATAGGCCCCCTGCCAGTATAGGAGCACGTAAGCAATCCCGCAAGAAAAAAAACGTATCGTCTGCGGCAGGCTTTAGTAGTGTTTGTAAAAGCCTGTGCCGCGGCCTTTAATTTTCTCACTGATTTGTTTTGATTCAAATTCTTATCAAATGAGATGGGGAAGAAAGATAAGAAAAAAAATAAAAACAAAATAAGTGGTCAGATAAAAACTGCGTTAAAAACAGAAAAAAAGTTTAACGCTAAGCAAAAGAAGGAATTAGCGGCTCTTGGTGAGGTTAGATTTTTTTCTTCTCTGTCATGTCTTAAACGGAAAAATATGTAAAGATGTGAACGATGTGATAAATCTTAACAAACTTCACTAATAGTACGTGTTAGTTTTGTATTTGTTCCTTGAAACGGTTATAAAATAAGCATATACAAAACGTGCTATCTGAAACTCGCTAATAAATATTTTTTAGCAAGAGACGAAAGATACCATGTGCAACACAATAAATTATTTAGTAATTGTGCAGAATATCCACTGCATTTCCGATTTTGACGAAATTAAGCTCATTCAACGCGTTTTCACTCTAAATGAACGAATCTGTCAGAAAATAGTGTCGCTCTGCCCCGCGAACCGAGACATCAAACGTTAAAATTGGCTATTGCACAGGTTAGAAAATCAGTCGTTTCGGCGCAATGTAACGAAATGAGCATGCGTTGTGATAGAAGTGTGCATGAAATTTGAAATGCTTATTAATAATTATATCACTGCCACATTTACTACACATGCTTGTATTTGTCAGAACATTATGTTGGATTTAAAAAAGTTATTAGTTTTTGTGCAATGTAGATTTTTTTATTGAGGCATGAAAAAAATTTATTTTATAAAATTAATTTAATTAATAGACACATCTCACAAATAGAAATCTTGAAACGAGGTCTACAGATGTACTGTTCTCTTCACATGAGTTTGCAACTTTTCATGCAAAAGGAAGTCTACCTTCTTTCCATCTCCACCCACTACACCCCCTGTGTGCACAGGGGATAAGATGGTAGGGGTGAAAATAGGGTGAACCTTCGTGTGGAAAGTCGCAAACTTATGTGGGAGAACAGTACATCTGTAGACCTTGTTTCAAGATTTTTATTTGTAAGTGGGATGTTTATATTAATTTAATTAATTAATTTTATAAAATAAATTGTAATGTCTCAATAAAAAAATCTACATTGCACAAAAACTAATAATTTTTTTAAATTCAACACAATGTTTATATCTTATTAAACATTTTTATAATATATTTTATAATTAACAGAGTGGGGGGGGGGGGAATATACATTGTACAATCAAATATAGTAAATATGGCAGTAATGTAATTATTAATAAAAAAACATTTCAAATTTCATGCACATTTATATCAGCGCATGCTCAGCTCATTGCAATACGCTAATATGACAGGTATTTTAACCTGTATAATTGCCAATTTTAACGTTTGATATCTTGGTTTGCAGGGCAGAGCAACACTTTTTTCTGCCAGATTTGTTTATTTTGAATGAAAACGCGTCGAATAAGCTTAATTTCGTCAAAATAGGAGGTGCAGTGGGTATTTTGCACAATTACCTACTTATTTTTATTTACAATATTTATTTCTGTGAAGTTAGGATCCCATTTTTAAAATTTCTAAATAGTTCATAGAGTTCCGGTTCTGCTCCAAAGAATTCTAGAGTTTCTGTTACATTTCGAAAAGAGTTCTAACATTTAGAATATTTTATAACCAGATTATTCTTAATACTCTAATGTCTATTTCCACCAACGCAGATTAACTTTGATCTTAGTTTAACTTACTCTTTATCTTTAGTTCTAAGAATTGGAAAAAGATAAGGAGTAAGTTAAACTGAGATCAAAGTTAATCTACATTGGTAAAAATGGGCATAAATATTTCTGCAAATATATATGATAAAAAAAAAGATAAAATGAGAGCATTAAAATTTTATCATATATAGTTATACATGTAATAAAAATACACATAATAAATATATAATTGTGATAGAGGATCAAAATTTATATTCTTAGTGTGTAGCTTTGTCTTTTTCTAAAATCTTCCAATATAAGTGATATATATACAATAAAACCCAAGTAGTACTATCTTTGTATGAGGGTTATTTAGAAAGTAAGGTCTAAAAACAAATATGGAAACTATGTAGAGTCAGACCTTACTTTCTGAATAACCCTTGTATTTTCATTCAAAAGTCTTCCTGCATCAATCCAAGTTGAATGTATTTAAAGTAATAGTATGTATCTTTGTTTTTCCACTTGAGGTATGTATATATTTCACTGGAATATAACATATAATCTTAAAGAATTAAAGAGGAAACGGTTCAAAATAAGAAAATTTTTTTGAAATAAAATTTTTAACGTACAAATATTTGAGGCCGTTAGACTTTAAATATAATAAGATTACAAAATCTATATCAAATAACAGTATTAAAAAATTAATGAAAAAATGCAATAAATATAATAATAATAAATAGCCCGTGTGAGTAAATAATTGTGGTAGATAGAATTAGAGAAAATAGAATTATAATTAGAAAATGTAAACTAATCCTATACTTAGAATTAAATATAGAATTACTTTACATTTGTATTGTGTTATATGTTGTGAAAACAAATAGAATTAAAGGATAAGTTTATATTAGTAAAATATGCGTTATAAAAGCGATTATGCAAACTAGGTTTAAGCCTGTCAACTCGTTGCGGCTATATTGAAGTTGTGACGTCAGAAGCGTGAAATTGCGTGAAATTACACATAATTTTATCCAACATACTATTTGTAAATAAAGACAATTTGAATGAAACGGACTAATCAGATGGTTTTAAAACCCTTGTAAAAATGGTATCCTTTTTTTGCCTAATAGTCAGTAAAGAGTTGTAAAAAGTAACGCCTATTCAGACAGGAAAACACACGGATAGCTATTGAGTGAAAAGAGTGAAAAATGTGCTTTTATGTATAAAATTCAAAGAAACTTGCGGTCTATTTTTACGAATTTGGTAAATACGAGACAAATCATATTTTCATAATGAAACACATAATAACAAAATGATAACAGCACGACAACATTTCATCATAAATCTGTCACGTTTTACGCCTATTAGTTTGCAACGGAATATCGCTACCGTCAACGCGGAATTCTGAGCTGAAGTGCCAGGAGCTTTGAGATTAAGTTTTTTTTAAGCATTTAAATAATATTGTAAGACATTACAATTTTCTTAATTATTGTAACTATTGTATTTTACAACTTTATTATATTAGAGATTTTGCAGCGCAAAGGTTTTGTACATTAAATTTTTTTTATTTTAAATGGAATCTTATAGTAACCAGTAATACAAAATAATAAATTATTAGAATTTAGTTAACAAACTGGTAAATTGTGTTTAATAATTAACTTTGTTCACAAAGTTTTGACCTTAGGTTGTGTTTTTATAATGGTTTATATATTAATATTAATGTTTTAATCAATTTACTTAAATTCTGAAAAAATTGAAAACAATTTGATGCTGGAATTCGAATCTGGTGCGTCGCAGAAAGAAATATATCTCAGGTAGCAAGTTGACGTTATTTATTGTCCTTTTGACGTCAAAATAACATCTTTGACGATATTTTAACATCAAAATGACGATAAATAACGTCAGCTTGCTATCCGGATAACGCAAGCACGTAAGCCGATATTCATAGTCGATTCTTATATTTAAGACCATTTTAAGAAACATTTTAAGATGTCATTAATCAATAAGAAGTCACATTAGTATTTTAAGCCTTTACTTAAGACGGCCTTAAAATAAGAATAAACTTTGAATACTGGTTTTAGTCTTCTCAACAATGTTTTCTTGGTTACCGACTCAAAATTTTAGTACTTAAGGCGATGCTGGATCAGTCTGTATGTGCTTATTTTTGGACATTCATATCTTTTAATTGGCTTAACAGATCTCGAAATCCTTTTTCACAATTAAAGTAGTGACAAAAACATACTTTGCTAACTATAATTTAATACGAAAAACGAAAGTAGATTAAAAACTTATTTTTAATTTTTAGCTTCTCACTTAAGTTTAATTTCTGGCTTCTGTAGCCGACTCGTGAGAACATATGGCCCATATAAAAGTTTTAGACATTGTATGAAATAAGTAATTAGCAAGGTATGAATTAAATGAAAGAACAATACGGCGTTTGCAGGATGATCCTAGAAGCTTTAGTACGAGAGGTATAAGCATCTGAAAATTGTTTATGTAATTTGCACATGGAATTAGTGTGAAGAGCAGAAATTGTGTACATGGTAGTTGAGAGATCACTAAGGGGGTTTAAAATCGAAGAAAAAGGACAGATGAGTGCGTTTTACAAACAGTGCTAGCTTATTTTTTTTACTCTTCGCCTCACGTGCGACCCTCAGTCCATCGAAGAAAAATCTGCAGCTATCTGCAATACCGACGTCGAGTGAGTTCCACCGTCGGTCTAGTATTGTCTTCTTTTTCTTCTATTGGCCTATGGATATCTGACTTTTATTGAAGATCACAGTACTACAACGTTCATTCAGCCTCAACCAGATCTATTGGCCCAGAGATCTGGTTGTGTATAATTTCTTTTATATATCGGGATAACTTTTGGATTATAGTTTCTTTATCTTAGGTTTCCACTTGATTTTTGAGTTGTCTCTTTAGTTGGTTTACGTTACTCGTAAATATATGTGTATCCTCTTTTCTTATTTTTATTTTTCTTTTTTTCCCCTTTTTTTCTCCTTTTTATTATATTCTGAATAGTTTTAGTTATCCTCTTCTACCAATGGTAATTCTCTCTTCCAGCCCCCACCCCAGGATCTGGGAATATAAGTGGCCCTCTGCAATTATTTGGCAATACTAACCTGAACACTTATTCTACTGTCGTTTTTCGTGTCTACTTATTATTTAACGCAGTTTTTGAATTATCAATAACAAACCAATTCATAGTGCCGGTAATTTATTCGTTTTCTTTATATGTTATTATTTTTGAAGTTTATTTTTGATAATCAAAATCCCATATTATATGGTCATTTGAATTATTTCCTTTTAGATTTGAAATTTTTTAAGAATTTTCTGAACAAATTTATTGAGAAGTTTAATGATTTTTTTATTTAAGATGTGCATAATAAATTCCACCGAGTATGGTTCAGGGATTTTATACTTCTTTAATTCTTTTCTTTTATCATTCAATAACGGGCATGCCCAGAAAATATGATTGATGTTCTGTACTTCATAGTTAAAATTACATTTAGCGGATTTCGCTAGACCAATTTTGTTTTTTATTTGTAAATGCAGTATCTGTCGAAATTCTAAAGTAAGTTCCATATACATGTTTGTTACATTTATACTTATAAATTGTTTTATAACTAAATTCCCTAAAATTACTCATGAAGTATTTGCCAGTATTTGGACTAATCTGATTAATATGTTGAGAGTCAATACGTATTCGTTTTTGAGACTGAATACATTTTTTAAACGAAACTTTATTCGGTAGAAAAGTTCCTGATTCTGCTCCAATTTTTGTCAATCTATCTGCCTCTTTGTTACCCAATAGCCCTGAGTGCGCAGGGCATCATGTGAATCTAATGTTTATTTTCTTTTTTGAAATAAAATACTCAATAGAGTTATATAAATCCCTCACTGTATTACTCAAAAATCTAAGGTGAGCCCTATATCTTCCCTTCTCACATGCTTCCAATGTTTTAAGTGTACTTTCTGAGTCAGTGCACACATTAATGTGTTTCCAGCCCGACTCTGATGCTAAATTCAATGCTTTGGTGATGGCTATAGCTTCTGCGTTGAATGAAGACGTTAGAGGATTCAATTTAAAGGTTAGTCCTATATTCCTGTCTGGGACATAAATCGCGTAATCCACTTTCCTGGGAAATTCCCTCTCTTGACGTACGTTAATCCTACTATTTGGATCCCTTGTTTCCTGTTCGTAAAATTTTGACTCGTCTTACAGTGGGCCAGGAGACCTCAAAAAGTGGCCAAAATTCATATTTTAAAATTGATTGAAAGAATTATACTATTGTTTTGTACATTATTGAAAGTAGTGAGAATATAATTTTTATAAACATATATAAAGTATTTTCTTTTTGGTAGGTCCTTGAAATTGAAAAATCGTCTAAAACGATAAACGCGTAATTGATGAAAATATATCACATATTTTGAAATATGCTGATAATATGAAAATGCCCATCCGTTAATTTCATCTCCTGGGATATTGACGTTTACAAAATAATCAATAATCAATCTAAAGTAATACATAGTGTATTAGGGAAAAACGCGAAATGTGAAATTTTCACAATTTACGGCAATACACTCTCTATCACTATTCTCCTACATTCCCCTCTCTAGCAAAACCGTTATGGCGCCATTTTGTTTCTTTTACTATACACTTTTATTTAATTCCGCGGCAATTAGGCGGCATTTGACATTTAGTAGTTCAAAATTTGTCTCAAACGTCACAATGTGTCAAAAGACCTCAAAAAGTGGCTAAAATTTAAAATGTTAATGGATTTGCATAAAACTTGATATAGAAGAGTTTTTGGGGTCGCTGATTTCGAATTTGATGTCAAAAATTCAAAATTCAAAATGGCGGATATAAATGGTGGACAAAAGTATCAAAATACAGCAATACACTCCCCAACCAATTGACTATTCTCCTACATTCCTCTCTGTAGAGAAACAGTTATGGCGCCGTTTTGTTTCTTTTACTATACACTTTTATTTAATTATGCGGCATTTGACATTTAGTAATTCAAAATTTGTTGCATCTGTGCGCGAGGATCACTGCCTGTTTTCTTTCAGTCTTACATAATAAAAGTGTAGCACATCGTCAACGCAGCACAATGATATATATACATATATATATATATATATATATATATATATATATATATATATATATATACAGGGTGTTCGTTAATGGTTGTCCAGCCTTTTACCGTACGTAGATGCCGTACCGACTGAGCTTGCTAATTTGCTAAACGTTTCCTAGATGACAGCTGCTTCGGTTGAGCGCGCGAACGCGATCTCGCAGGACCGAGTGACACGTACAGGCCCCTGGTGAAAATTTTTCTCATATTTTTTTCGTATAATTTTTCCGAACATCTGTATAATTTTTTATGAAACGTTATAAAATGTAAAAAAGTTAAAAGTATTTTTTTAAAACTGTGAGATGAGAAATCTCAGAATACTTCAGAATGTACGTGTATGAAAAGTTCTAACAATAAGAGATGTAGACTTTCTAAGTATTATTTCTACGTATTTCTGAAAAATGTTCCTATTCGTATAAAAATTATGAGAAAAACTGTAACCAGGAATGTTAAATTCTATAAACGAGAAATTTTATAAAAAATTATTAGAATAGTTTTTACCGGGGGAAGCTGTGCATACTTTGTTATATTACATTTGTTACTAAGATTACTATTTCTATTTATTAATCAAATTAATAAATAAAGTAGTAAATAGAAACGTAGAATACTGAATACATTTAATAATATATCCACACAATTTTTATCACAAATTTTTAATACTTGTAATCTTTTGAATTTAAATATTATCTTTGAAGTACTTTTAATTTAAAGAACTTCAGAAATAATATTGTAATGTGATATCAAGTAATGAAAGCTAAATGGTAACGTGGACTTCCACACCACCTTTGAGGTTCCACGATTGGCGCGTTAGGTTTTTTTGAAGTGGACCTTCGCCTAGAGCCATATTATACCACATTAAAGACCTATTTTTTTGGTACATAAAGCTTAAATAGATATTTTGAAGTCATATTGCGTAAGAACACACGTAGATGAAAAGTTACATCTACGTATGATCGTGCGTAATATGACAACAAATTATCATATTTTTAGAGCAAGTGCTCGAAGTGTCTCCCTTCCTCCTGCTCACAACGTAAAGCCCGACTCACGATTGCTTCACGTACCCGCTCCAAGACCTGTGGACTTATTGCACGGCAAGCTCGTACAATTCTATCTTTCAGGTCTTGAACGTTTTCGGGTCGTGTTGCATACACCTGCTGTTTAAGATGACCCCACAGAAAGAAATCTAGTGGTGTAAGGTCTGGTGAACGCGGTGGCCATTCATGAGGACCGTGAAGACCGATCCAATGAGCACCGAACTTTCGATTCAA
This sequence comes from Solenopsis invicta, assembly GCF_016802725.1. NCBI lineage: Eukaryota > Metazoa > Arthropoda > Insecta > Hymenoptera > Formicidae > Solenopsis > Solenopsis invicta. The sequence continues at coordinate 11,496,733 of NC_052679.1, forward strand.
TAATTCTCTTGTCGCCCTGGCGGTGTGTGCAGGATGGCCGTCCTGCTGGAACCACATGTTAATACGTGATTCCAGTGGCACCTCACCCATCAGGTCGACAAATTGATTTTCAAGAAATGTTCGGTATGCATTGCCATCGACCTTACCATCAAAAAAATATGGCCCAATGATGTGGTCTCCAAGAATACCTGCCCAAACGTTCACCGACCACCTCACTTGAGTATGTGCTTGCTGCATCCAGTGAGGATTCTCAGTGGCCCAGTAATGCATGTTATGGCGCTGACGGTGCCATTATTATGGAAAACGCATTCATCCGAAAATTCAATGCGTTTGGGAAAATTATAATCTTCCTCACATTCATTAAAGAACCACTGACATTATCTCAATCTGCGAGCTTCATCGTTAATATGCAGCTCTTGAGTCAAGGTTACTTTGTAGGGATGGAAGCGAGTCGCTTTTAAAGCTTTATGTACCGTACTCACGCTAACGCCTTGATTCCGCGCTATGGTTCGGATACTGATGGTTGGCTCATCCGTAACCATTTGTCGTATTTGCGCGGTATCTATGCGCGGCGGTCGCCCTGTACGGAGTATAAAAATAACGATAAAAGAATAGAATATTTAAAATTGCATTATTAAAAAATTTTATTAATATGTACCTGCAGGCTTAATAGGTCTAAATTGACCATATCTTCGCAGCCTCGATTCCAGCCTCGCAAACATTCTTCGATAAGGCTGTCGCCGCTCCGGATATCTACGCATGTAGAGCAACGCAGCTTCTCGCGCATCCCTGTTGCACACTGCATACACCATTATCATATCACACATTTCGTCATACGTGAAATTGTGAGCCATGGTTGCACGCACGTTCTCTCACATGGGATCGAGACGAGACGACAAAAACAGTTGCAAGAAACAACGAAGAAACAGCAACAATTGAAAATCGACAGATATTTCTTTTCCGCGGGAAACTTTGAAAGTTTACTCTAAAATTCTCAGAATAGAAGCAAGCAAGCCATATCTTTCTTTACAAGGCTACAGTTGTAGTTGCGAAAAAACGATCAATTTCTTTAAAATTATGTTCCAATACATATTTATTTATAAAATTGTATGATAAAGTATTCATTATTGTGCTTTTTATCATTACTTGTATTACTTTTTCTGTATACCACACATAAAAATGGTATAAATTGAAAAAAATTATTAAAAATGTGAGAGAACGTGCATGCAATATGGCTCACAATTTTACGTTTGATGAAATGTGTGACATGATCATGATTTATGCAGTGTGCGACAGAGATTCGTGAGAAGCTACGTTGCTCTATACGCGCAGATATCCGTAGCGACGACAGCCATATCGAAATATGTTTGCAAGGCTGGAGTCGAGGCAGCGAACATACGGTCAATTTAAACCTATTAAGCCTGCAGGTTAGGTATATTTATAAAATTTTTTGATAATACAATTTTAAATATTCTATTGTTTTATCATTATTTTTATACTCCGTACAGGGCGACCACAGCGCATACATACCGCGCAAATACGACAAATGGTTACTGATGATCCAACCATCAGTATACGAACCATAGCGCGGAATCTAGGAGTTCGTTTGAGTACGGTACATAAAGTTTTGAAATCGGCTCGCTTCCATCTTGAGCAAGCAATCTTGAGTCGGGCTTTACGTTGTGAGCAGGAAGAAGGGAGACACTTCGAGCACTTGCTCTAAAAATATGATAATTTGTTGTCATATTACGCACGATCATACGTAGATGTAACTTTTCATCTACGTGTGTTCTTACGCAATATGACTTCAAAATATCTATTTAAGCTTTATGTACCAAAAAAATAGGTCTTTAATGTGGTATAATATGGCTCTAGGCGAAGGTCCACTTCAAAAAACCTAACGCGCCAATCGTGGAACCTCAAAGGTGGTGTGGAAGTCCACGTTACCATTTAGCTTTCATTACTTGATATCACATTACAATATTATTTCTGAAGTTCTTTAAATTAAAAGTACTTCAAAGATAATATTTAAATTCAAAAGATTACAAGTATTAAAAATTTGTGATAAAAATTGTGTGGATATATTATTAAATATATTCAGTATTCTACGTTTCTATTTACTACTTTATTTATTAATTTGATTAATAAATAGAAATAGTAATCTTAGTAACAAATGTAATATAACAAAGTATGCACAGCTTTCCCCGGTAAAAACTATTCTAATAATTTTTTATAAAATTTCTCGTTTATAGAATTTAACATTCCTGGTTACAGTTTTTCTCATAATTTTTATACGAATAGGAACATTTTTCAGAAATACGTAGAAATAATACTTAGAAAGTCTACATCTCTTATTGTTAGAACTTTTCATACACGTACATTCTGAAGTATTCTGAGATTTCTAATCTCACAGTTTTAAAAAAATACTTTTAACTTTTTTACATTTTATAACGTTTCATAAAAAATTATACAGATGTTCGGAAAAATTATACGAAAAAAATATGAGAAAAATTTTCACCAGGGGCCTGTACGTGTCACTCGGTCCTGCGAGATCGCGTTCGCGCGCTCAACCGAAGCATCTAGGAAACGTTTAGCAAATTAGCAAGCTCAGTCGGTACGGCATCTACGTACGGTAAAAGGACAACCATTAACGAACACCCTGTATATATATATATATATATATATATATATATATATATATATATATATATGTAGCTTCTATTCGATTTGATAGATGGCGTTGAATTTTAACTGAACTTTTGCTACCTGTTCAGTATATATACATTTTAATGATGCAATAGCCGGCGCAGTGCAAAGCTAGAATTTGTTTTCTTTTCGCACAATTTCATCAAATACTTGGGTACATTGTTATAAATTAAGCTATAAATGAATTTTTATATTATTGTGTCTCATATGATTTTCGAACTATCATCACATTACATGTATTGTACTGTATTAAATCATAATTTGTCATATTCATATTTGTTTATGTTCTTTCTGTTCAATCGTTTCAAGTAGTCAATAATTTTTTTATTGATTTTTTAATAAATCTGATTAGTTATCCATCATTTAATGTTTTCTTTTTATTCAATACGCAATTATGGAGCAATTTATAAAAAAAGATATTGTTGACATGCTTTTGAATAATAACAATGATATAGATTTCGTTATTAAGACTATTGTATTAAAGCAGGGCTTTAATGTAGAAAATTTAGAAGATGATCAAGAACGTCATTTAAGAATGTTTATATCTACTGTAAGGACTAAATACAAGCAAAAATTTAAACACGTTGGCAAGAAGAAAGACAGATTTTACAAACAATTCGCCAATTGGTTAAATACAGAATTCAAAATTCCAGATTTCCGCAAAAAAGAAAAAATATCTATATCTTCATCTTTAGTTGATCGTCCACGTATTGAATTCAAAGACAAGTTTGCTAGATCGCAACGACGAGAAGTATTAGAAATAAGTACTGAACATAACCATGAAACTTTAAAACTTGTAGCGGCAAGTAGTTACGCTGCAAAACGTTCAGGTGAAAAAGATTTAAATGCAATTCTTAAGGAGATCTCAAAAAGTCCGACACGGCCAAAAAAGTTCCGAAAAATGTTAAATACATTAGAAACAACAGTTATCAAAAAGAAATCTCCTGAAGAAGCGTTATCTTTCTTACTTGATAACTCCGTTTCAAAAAACTTGTACTCAGAGATGCGTCTGACAAGTATGGCAGTGGAGCAGATATTTGGCCGACATATAATACAATAAGAGTAGCTAAAAAAAAAAAAAAATGCAGACCATCAGAACACATTTCGATTTTTGATGATAAAGTTGAAGTCTCTTTACAAGCTTTATTAAACCACACTGTTGCAAGAATCGTTGAATTGCAATTAGACGTTATACTGCATACTATAGAAATTACAAAGTGTCCCGAAATGGAAGCAGAATTAATATGTTCTTATGGTTTTGATGGAAGCAGTGGGCATTCCCCTTACAATCAAAGTTTCAGAAATGTTGAAAAAAATACCAATATTGACGATGAAAATTTATTAGCTACTACACTTATTCCACTTCGCCTTTGATTATTAAATGAAAGTAATAAAATACTTTGGAATAATGAAATGTCTCAATCTTCACGATTTTGTCGTCCAAAAAAATTGCAGTATGTCCATGAAACAAAAGATGTAATTTTAACAGAAAAGCAAGCATTGGAAGATGAAATAAAAAATCTGCAAGTATATAACGTTGAGTTAAAAAATGATTATGTAATACGGATACACTTCAACCTATTCATGACGTTAATTGATGGCAAAGTGCTTAATATCATTACTGGTACAAAATCAATGCAATCTTGACCAATATGCCATGCAACACCAAAATTATTCAATATAATTTCAAACATAAAGGAAGAAAAATTTGTATCTATGAAGACATCACTACAATACGACATAAGTCCACTGCATGCTTGGATAAGGCTTCTTGAATTATGTTTACATATTTCATATTGACTTCCTATTAAAAAAGGGCAAATAAGATCTTTAGATAAAAAAATATGTGCAGAACAAAAAGCCAAAATCCAAGCAATGCTTTGGGAGAAATTAAACGTCAAAGTTGACAAACCTAAACCAGGAGAGTGTGGTAATAGCAATAATGAAAACACAGCTAAAAGAGCATTTAAAGATCCCGAATTGTTTGCAAAGTATCTCGGTCTCAACCCACAATTACTTAGAAATTTCAAAACTATTTTAGTTACTTTATCGTGTTACTTTCCTATCAATGCGTCTCGTTTTAAAAAATTTTGTATTGAGACTGCTGAATTATACATCAAATGCTATCCCTGGTATTCAATGTCAGTGACACTGCACAAAATTTTAGTGCATGGTAGTGAAATCGTGAGATTCAGCATTTTGCCAGTAGGGATGCTAGCCGAAAAGGCATCTGAAGCGAGAAACAAATATTACAAGAGTGACTGACTACAGCATAGTAGAAAAATTAATAGATCGGCAACCCTTGCGGATGTTTTTTATCGAGCAATGGATTCAACAAATCCTCTCGTTTCAAGCATAAATTTGAAATCAAGACTCCACAGTTACAAACGTCTCAAGCTTCCTCCAGAAGTTATATATTTACTTGAGATTTCTGAACCTAGTCAGTTTATTTCTGAATCCGGTCAAGATGATTTTGATCTTGAAACAAATAAGAATTTTGATTTTAGTGAATATGATTTTGATTCTGAATCTGAATCTGAAGATGAATCAGAAAATATTCTTGATTTAAAACTTATGGACGAGGAAGAAAATATATAATTTAGTTTGTTTCGTGATAGGTAAGGGGACACCTTAAAACAAGCACTTTGATTCGTGAGAGGTGAGGGGACTCACGTGAAACAAGCACCCCGATTCATGAGAGGCAAGGGGACTCACGTGAAACAAGCACCCTGATTCCTGATAGGCGAGGGGACTCACGTGAAACAAGCACCCCGATTCGTGAGAGGGGACTCACGTAAAACAAGCATCCTGAAAGAATCTAAAATCGCAAATCTTTCGTGATAGACTCTAGAAATTACAATGTTGTAGGTTAGTCATAGGTATAACATTTAATTTTTCAAACTTTTGAATTGTAGTTAGCAGTATAAAAAAGCCGCCATATTAGGTCCGCCATTTTAAATTTAAAATTTTTGGTGTCAGATTCATTATAAATGACTTTAAAAACTTTTAACTACCAAGTTATAGAAAATTCCGAATTTGCTTAAAACTTTAAAAATTACGTTTGCCATATAAATTTGCATATTACATCTGGCATTTTAAATGTTGTATCTTTGACATTGGATTCGTAATTAGAGACCTCGAAAACACCTAAATAACAAGTTTCAAGCAAATCCAGTTGATTTTGATAATTTTATCCACCATTTTGTATCCGCCATTTTGTATTTTAAATATTTGACATCAAATTCGAAATCAGCGACCTCAAAAACGCCTAAATAGCAAATTTCAAGCAAATCCAGTTGATTTTGATAATTTTATCCGCCATATTGGCTCCGCCATTTTGAATTTTGAATTTTTGACATCAAATTCAAAATTAGCGACCTCAAAAACCCCTAAATAGCAAATTTCAAACAAATTCAGTTGATTTTGATAATTTTGTCCGCCATATTGGCTCCGCTATTTTGAATTTTGAATTTTTGACATCAAATTCGAATTTAGCGACCTCAAAAACTCGTAAATAGCAAATTTCAAGCAAATCCAGTTGATTTTGATAATTTTGTCCGCCATATTGGCTCCGCCATTTTGAATTTTGAATTTTTGACATCAAATTCGAAATCAGCGACCTCAAAAACCCCTATACCAAGTATCACGCAAATCCATAAACATTTTGAATTTTGGTCACTTTTTGAGGTCTCCTGGCCCACTGTGCGTCTGTGAAAATAGTAATTTCGCTCGGATCTTTTATTAAATGAGGTTTTGCTATCAAAGATTTCATTAATAAAAGGGCCTGCTGCCTTTGCAGAGGCCCCAGTCTTAAAATCCCAAAAGATTCTCTTTATTTCCTCGCTCAAGGGATATGCAAATGCTGGATGTACTTCACATCTGTATAAATGGAGGAGGAAATGTTTAACTATCTGCCATCTATCTAGAATATATGGAATATTACGAATAGCTGTTTTTTTGTACTACAAAATTTTTCCATATTACTTATTAGTTAATTTCATATTTTTCATTTGATAAGCTTTTAAGATTAATTTGTCGCATGCTATTGCCACTATTCTAGCAGATGTTTTTTGTTTCGACAATAACCAAGCCACCCTATTCGATGTCATTCTTGGTAAATCCAAGACTCTTTTATATGCTGAAATTAATAGTCTGTCAATAAGACTTAGGTATGACTTTCTCCCGCTGTTATACCATATCGCCTCCCAACCAATTGTGCTCTAATAGTGGCATTAATGGGAGGATTCCGATAGCGCACATCCCGATAGCCCACCAATCAATCATCTTGACTTATTTAACCTCACCTACGGAAAATCTCTAGGCATCTGCCATTGTGAGTGGTTTGTGTGCTATCGGGATGTGCGCTATCGGGACCCGCCGGGCATTAATAAAATCTAATCCCGCCTTCAGACTAATCCCCCAGTTTCTACCCGAAATCCATTTAAGGATATTTACAAAGCAATATGTTATATTTCTCAAGGATTTAATATGATTGTGCTATCTTAGCCTGCTGTCAAACGTCATTCCTAAATATTTAATTTTATTGGAAACAGTGATGGTTTCATTACATACATGGAATAAGTTAGGATTAGTAAATTTCTTCTTTCTATAGAAAAAACATAGTTGTGTCTTTGGAATCGAGATTTCCAGACTTAATGATTCTAACCATTTATAAGTTCTTTTGAAAGCCTTTTGAAGAGTGCTTTTAAGGGGTAACACCACTGTAGACAGCCCAAATAAAGTGTGTTTTTGCGATTTTTTTTGCATGGAAGGAAAAGTAAGAAGATAATAATATTTATGGATGTTATTAAAGATTTTTTTAAGTGTTCACAAAATTTTTTTATTAAAAAATATTAAAAAATGGCGATGCTAGAGCCATTATCGTAAGACGTGTTTATTTTAAAGTGGTTTGCGGCACGCAGTAGAATCATCGTAGATATTTATCTTGAACAAAACAAAAATTTTTTTTAACATGAGTATAGCTAGAGAAACACGTACGGAATTTGAGAAATATTTATTTTTGAGTAATTGGCAAGCATTTTAAAAAAAAGTTCCATTTTTGATGAAAAAAACGGGCAATTATTTGTCAATAAATAACGTTCTAATTAACTTATCAAAAATTTTGTACGTGTTTCTTTTCGAAATGTTATTTTAAAGAAGGGGTTAAAATAGAAGCTTAAAGAAGTGGCACAAAATTTTGAGTGAAAAGAATGAAAATTGTTTGAGTTATGCTGCGTGCCGTTTTAAAAAACCATGTTTTGAGACAAACGCGTTTAATGTTTAGAGACGTGTTTTGGACGTAAAAAAATGAAAAATGTGATTGAAATTTTTTACCATTAATCTGCTATCCCAGGACCGTAAAGCATCTCTTCTTTACTCAAGTATTCTTCCTCATTTTCTTTCCGGGACGATTTTATGCTGGTGCGTGCCTCCTTTGCCGCATCTGTCAAAGACCGCTTGGTGTGCTTGATCCTTGTCGCATTGGCTTCAAGGCAAAAATTGTATGCTTGGTAGCCGATATCCAGCTCCAAAACTTGCATAATCCGTAAAATGTTTATTAAACTGTCATTAAAGGTACACAATATCAATCGCTGCACACAATACTTTTTTGCCGCTTGAGTAAGTTTTGGGACCAAGTTCCATACAGCAGCATTGAAACGTTGTTATTTTGAGTGTAGCTTCCCAAGCAACGATTTAGCAAATCATCACGGCTTAGTTTCTTGTAAATAGGTTTGATAAGTCATTAGGCTATACTCTTCGAACAGGTATCGATGCGCCGTAGGTAGTCGTTTTAGAGCAGCCCGACACGCTTAAGAGCACGAAATTTCACAAAAATAAATTTGTAACAGACATAAGACGTTTTTTATCTCATTCTAGAAGGTTTAAAGTATTTTGTAAAGCAATAAAAAAAAATCGATTTTTTTTAAAATTCTACAGTGGTGTTACCTCTTAATCTTTTCAATATTGTTGTCAGAGTCGAGGAATGCTATATTGTCGGCAAATTGTATAATTTTACAGTTATAAGGTACCATTTTAAGAATATCTGAAACATAGATATTAAAAAGGAGGGGGCTCAACACAGAGGGACGGGATCCGATAGCACACGGTGCGATAGCCCACCAATCAATCATCTTGACTTATCTAACCCAACTAACGGAAAAACTCTAGGCATCGGTTGCTGTGAGTAGTGGTGGGCTATCGGTTCTGTGCGCTATCGGGATCCGCCCAACACAGAGCCCTGAGAGACTCCTCTCTGAACTTTTCTTGAATCCCTCTAAAATCCGTTTTCAAATATCGTTGTCGTTCTTGGTTCCAGGAACCATTTCAAAAATGATTTATATTTCATTGGTATTCTCAAATTGTTTAATTTATCATAAAGAATTCTAGGATTAATATTGTCATAGGCGGTCTTAGTATCTAAGAAGAGCCCCCCTGTGATTTTACCCTCCATATAGGATTTGTATATTTTTAAGTTTATTAAGGCTAAACAGTTATCACATGATTTACTTTTACGAAATTTATATTGGCATCTGGGCATCACTACGTTTAACTCTATGAATCTCTCTAGCCTACTTTAATTAATTTTTTGAAAATTTTCAAAGTACAAGATTCCAGGGAGATAGGCCTAAAGTCATTTTTTCCCGCACTTTGGGATCAGAACTGTAATTCATTGCTTCCAGCTTTCCGGAAAAGAGCCATCAGATAGCATTTTGTTATAACTTTCCTTTAATATTTCAATCGCCGATAGAGGCGTGCCTCTTAGTATTTTAAAACTAATAAGGTCGTATCCCGGGCTATCATTTAATTTTCCTTGCAAAATAAAATCACAAATTTCTTTTGTTTTGAATTCACTCTCAAAATAATTAGTAAAATTTTTACCGTGAGAACTATCTTTTGGATTTTCCAAATTTTCACAAACCCAATCTGGGGTATGTCTATTTATGAAATCTTCCACAATTGTATCTTTGCTCGTGTTGTTAGGAACAGCTACATTAAATAAGGGGTTTTTCTTAAATTTCCTAATATTATCCCAAAATTTTTTAGAAGTAGGGACCCCAGCTATTTCATTTATAAAAGAGCGAAAGTTTATTCTTTTCCTTATACTTATAATTTTCTTAGTTTCTATCGAAATTAATCTATAATTGTAAAGATTATCTCTGGTTGGATTCTTTATGAAATCTTTGAAAAAATTTTTCTTTAGTTCTACAACCCTTTAGCATTTGTCATCTTACCAGGGCTTGTTAATGCTTTTTCCCTTCTTAATAAACCTTGGTTTATTCGAATCTCGATGTTTGCTTTTAACAATAACTTTAATTTCTCCTGTCTTTTTATCTTTTATTTTAATTCTTCCTATTCCATCGTCTATAATACCTCCTGTCAATACTATAAAATCCATAGTAGTATTATACCATTAATTATACAATTAAGCTCCATTAACTTGAATGTTACTTACTTCCAAGTTTCTTAGTTTCTCTTCCAAAATTTTATTAAATACTGTTGCTTTGAAATTATTAAAATTTATTTTTTCTTTACATATTTTAGAACTAGTTGGATGGCAATCAGTATATCTGTTTTTATCTTTATTTATAATCTCTATTATTATTGGAAAATGATTACTACCCAGAGGTTCATCGTAGGTTTTCCACAAAATATTTCTATCTCTTATGTTAGTCAATGTTAAATCCGGAACGCTAATGTGTTGTTCAGACATTGTATCTATTACTGGATTCAAAATATTTCTTGGTTTAACAGAGACTCTAGTGACCGATCCATCATTAAGGATGAAAAGTTCTGAATCGCTTATAGCTTCACACAATGAACCCCCAGCAGGATCATTCCTGGAAGATCCTCAAATACGATGTTGTGCGTTGAAATTGCCGCAAACAATTGAGTTATTTAATAAACCTTTATGTTTTAATTTATTGAAAAATTCTTCTCGCATTTGTTTATTAACTCTGATATCCGGAGGTTTATACACTGATAAAATATTGAATCTGTTGTTCCTATTTTTGCTGTATCTTAAATTAATTGAAATGCACACTGCTTTGATTCCCATAGGGTTCGAAAAGTTTATAATATTTTGGGAAATTGGATCCAAACTTTCTTTACATACAATTGCAACCCCGCTCCCCAGGAAATTACTGGGTCTATCATTTCTGAAGACGATGCATGTAGTAAAATTAATCTGATCTTCTACATGTAACGATGTCTGCAAACACAGTATGTCGAAACTGCACATCAAATTCCCCAATTCAAAGTATTTATTTTTAATCCCTTTGAAATTCCATTGTAATTCTTTAATTGTTTTCATTGTACTAACAGAGAAAAAATGGTTTGTAAAAGCAGGAAAGTACTAAGAATTATAAAAGAAAAAAAATCAATTCTATTTTATTACCCCTATTTTTTTTAAGATCGATCGTCCTGTATTTTTTCGTTGATGACTTTCAAGTATTCTAAAATACATTTACTCTTTGTTTGTATCGATTCCTTTCTTAATAGCATTTTTATGAGGTCCAATATAATAATGCCTTTAGATTGAATTTTTTTATTTATCTCGTTTAATAAGCTTTTATCATTATTCCATATCTGATTGCTAACAAGATTCCTCTGATTGCTAGGACCCGCCATCGGTTCTTTGTTTTCTAACACACCTACTTTTACTGTATAATTTGTGTGGATGTCGGTCAGCAGTCTATCTTATTGCACAGGAGTGGGCACAGCCGGTTCCTCAATCAATGTTGGAGTCGCGTACTCTTTACTGGTATTTTGATTGGCGGCTCTTACCCTTCTATTAACTTGAAGGCTGTTTATAATAGTATTTTCTCCATGACTGAATCTCCTTAAGCCCGGATCACTATTTATGGATTCTCCTACTTATGGATTCAAGAGATAACTTATTATTTCTATTTTTATTAATAAATTTTTCTTTACCGCTTCTATTGTTGGTACCTATCCTATCATCATAAAGCGTAATATTATCACGCGGCCATCCAAGATAGGCCATTGCCTTGCAATGTTTTTTGACCTCACTAAAGTTTATGTTTCTATTCCGAATGAACTTCCTGCCGCAAACTGGCCAATATTGCCATATGCCATTACCAGGTTGATCAATTTATTTTTTGAAGCCAGGACATTTTGTATCAGACGTTCTGTGATTTCCTGAGCAATTTGCGCATTCAATAAAATGCTCTTCTGATTTGCCGTTATTATTTTCTTTTCTTAATTCATTTCTCTCCTCCCCTCTGCAATTGAATCTTAGATGTCCCCATCTCAAGCATTTGTTGCATTTTTTGACTCTATTGATATACGGGAATACTTTAAACCGCATCCAATATATAGTTGCTATCTCCGGAAGCAGATTTGAGCAAAATTCTAATTTAATGTTGGAAGAATCACAGTACTTCTCCTCAGATCTCTTCCAAAATTTCATCCTTTCCATGTTTCTAACTTCAATTTTCTCGTATGGAAAACTAATGGCTTCGCGAATTTCATCAATTGAAAAGTCCGGATGAATTTCTTTAATAACTCCATATCTAATTACTTTATGATCTGGAATATAAGCAATCCAATTAAAGTTCTCAAGCTCCTTATTTGATACACAATTATTGGCTTTGGAAAATTCGCTAAATTTTACTTCAATTATTTTTTTTCCTATTTTCCTGATTTCTTTAACGTTTTTTAATCCAGTTTCAAATAATTTTTTCCCAATAGATATTGGATGCAAATTTCCTAAATTTTCTATTTCCACAAGTAATTCAATATATACAATATAAGGCCCTACATTGTTTTTACTATACCTATTGGCCTTTTGTTGTTTCTTCAAATTTTGAGTTCTGTTAACATGGCTAGACTCTAAATTTTTATTAGGCGAGGAAATCATATTAAGGCTTTCAGCTGTTTCCTTTGATTTGTCCATCCTATATTTGGTCTTTGTTTTCAACAACTCTTGATTTGTGTTAAAATTGTCATCCTGAGGAGTATCTGAGATTTGATTCCCTGAACTTTCAGGAATTAGTAATTCACTCCCGACTTCTATCTCCGACTTTATATCCAGAACTTTCCAGTTAGAGGACTGTTCATTATCTGACATCTCAAAGCCCCTCACTTTGCTAGTATTATTTGTCTTTAGTGGACTCCCAGTTGATCAACATATATTATTAACTACTGATCTAATTACGTTAGAATCAGAGAATTTTGTTAAGATATTACTACTTGTGGTTCCTCTGGGATTTTCCTGAGGGGGAGACACCGGAGGTGGAGGGAAAAGATAACTCTGTTTTTCATTAATGTTACTTGGTGTTTCCGAGTTTTGATTTATTTTTTTTTGCAAAATTTTTGAAATCCTCGTTTTTGAGGAATAAGACGTTTCTTGAACGAGCCTTCTTTTCATCTCCTTTTTTATTACCATTATTTTTAGTCATTTTCACTTTAATTTAATATTTTTTTTGTATATATATATATTATTTTTTTTATAATTGTCGAATTAGATTTATACAATTACCAAATACCAAAAATGGTTTCTATTTTTGGATTTCTATCCAAAGATTTAGCTATATTGCATATAATTTGAATCGATTCATTTAAAGCAAACCATAACTTTCATTAATATTTATTTTATTTATTTATTTCTTATTTTAGGTATTTAATAATATTTACTAGGATTAAAGACATAATTTTTCTACAAACAAAACACAGAGCAAGACCAAATAAGTTCCCAACAAGGTATAATATTATTGGGTATTAAACTCAGTTGCAGAATTAGACCTTATTCATCTATATAAATTTATTGATTCTATTGCATAGCCTCTTTTTGTGTAATTATTGAGGAGTTCTCCTTAGAAGGTCGAATTCTTAGGGAAACTAACAGTCCGTCCCTTTATATTTAGTTAGTTAAAAATTTCACCAGCTTTTTCAGTAGAATATGAAATTTATTTATTCCTTTATAAATTTAAAGTCAACTTTTTCCATCAGTCAAAACCTTACACTCCTATTATTAATTTAAATTAAAAAAAAATTTTTTTTGTATTATTATTTATATTTATAACTAATTACGACCAGGTTCTGTAATGTAAATCGGAGTCGGAAGACTCAGAGTGAATGCACAAGCAATTTGCATGAATTGATTATATTTCCAATAGACTTGAACAGAATTTAATTAACACAATTTATTGGGCACGGTCCCATAGGCGGGACCAACGATATTCGATACGTATCACTTGCGTGCGTAGCGATGAGAGAGAGAGAGAGAGAGAGAGAGGGGGTGGGAGGGGGACAGGGAGAGGGACAGGGAGAGGGAGGGGGAGAGAGGGAGAGAGGGGAGAGAGGGAGAGAGAGAGAGATTTTGATTGATAGACCTTTATTTAGCTTTCACAGCTATTTCTTGTACACAATTATTATAACTATATATTAATATTACCTAATATATACTCTTTTAACAGTCTCTTAAACGCTACTAATTCGCTGCATTGCTTAATCACAGTGGGTAACGAATTATACATTTTTATACCTTCATAAAAAAGGCTTTTTTGAGCACTTCTAGTTCTACGGAAAGTTACTGCTAAGTTTCCTGTCTGCCTCGTTTGTCTATCGCATTCTCCTCCCACTATCTCTATTTTATTGTTTAACGCCTCCGAAGCCATGCCATTTAATATTTTAAAGATAAATACACTAACGTTATAATATAAGCGTTGCCTTACAGACATGAACTGTAAGGCGTGTAGCATGTGTTCAATTTTGGTATATCTATTGCACTGTAAAATTACTCTCATGGCACGGTTTTGAGCTATCTGAAGTTTATTCAATTGCGTTTCACCCATCCCAACTAATAGAGTAGCACAGAGTACTCGAAATGAGGTGCTATGATGGACTTGTACACGATACATCTAGTATATGCTGATACGAAGTTACCTATTCTATTTAAAAAGCTAGTCTTTTTCCCTATTTTCTTAAGTATATAATCGCAGTGGTCTTGAAATCTAAGTCTATCGTCTAGCATTATACCTAAATATTTCATGGTTGATACCCGTTCTATCTCAATTCCATCCAGACACCTCACGACAGTCTTACCTCTTAATTCTTTTCTAATACTTCTAACTATCATATATTTTGTTTTATCTGCGTTCATTTTTAACTTATTTATATTCATCCAATGTTCGATTACATTAAAAGCCATAATCATTTTTACCTCTACATCCGCACTACTTTCTCCACTTACATATATAAGCGTGTCATCTGCAAACATTTTTATATTGCACCCTTCTGGACATACTTCAATTATATCATTTATATATAATATAAATAGCAAAGGTCCCAGTACTGAACCTTGAGGCACTCCATATTCTGTAGGCAATAATTTAGACCATATCTGATTGGATCGAACCTGTTGTTTCCTATTATTTAAGTATGATTTGAACCACTCTAGGGTCATTCCTCTAATTCCGTATTGATACATTTTTTCTAACAATCTTTCTCTATCTATTGTTTCAAATGCTCTCTTAAGATCCATGAAGATAACTCCTACCATTTTTCCTTCGCTTACTATTAATTTCCATTCGTCTATGACAGATTGAATCGCTGTTTCACACGAATAATATTTTCTAAATCCCGCCTGATGCTCTGTTATAATACCGTTTGTTTCCAAATAGGTTTCAAGTTGTTCTTTTACTACTAATTCTAGCACTTTTTCATATATTGGTAACATATTAATAGGCCTATATTCGCTCGCTTTTTTGGCTTTAACTATCTTTGGAATCGGTACTATAGTAGAGGTTTTCCAACCTTCCGGACAGTGACCTTCTCTTAAAGAATTATTTATTAAAATCGCAAATTCTTTTTTTCTTACAGGAAAAGCTACCTTCAATATATCACTAGTTATTCCCTCTTCCGTACCTTTCTTTTTTGGTAATCCCATAACTATTTCTTCTAGCTGCTCTAGTGTAACAACCTCAAAACTTTCCATAATGTCTTTGTTCTCGATAGTATAAATAGTTTTTTTATTTATATTCATCCAAAATTCAATTATATCACTGCCGGATCTATCTACCTTTATAGAATTTACTATACTATTAATACTTTGTATATAATATAAATTAAATTTATCGGCTATATTGCACTCTTCGGTATCGCCTAAGATCTCAAAATCTATATTTCCTATTTCCTGTATACCTACTGGCTCGCCTCTAATTACTTCTTTTAAGGTTTTCCACATAGTCGTAGGGTTTTCTTTATTAAGATCTATCATACTTTCGTAATATTCTTTCTTTTTTTTCCTGATTAATTTTACTACTCCATTTCTTTCAATTTTATACTGTGACCAATTTTGTTCGGTATTGTCATACAATGCTTTCCTATATACCCTATCCCTCCTATCCGCAGCCTCTCTTATCTCATCTGAGAACCATTTTTTCCCCTCCCATACTTTTGGAATTCTAAATTTTTTCTTCGGTGCCATTACATCTAACGCATCTACTATACTGTTAACAAATTTTTTCGCTGAGAAAGAGAGAGAGAGAGAGAGAGAGAGAGAGAGCGACCTGGCGTGATGCTCGATGTCGTAGCGCCTTTAGAGCGAAGGAGACGACGATTCCCCATTCGTCAGTCGTATGATCCAGTGCTGCGATGCCATGGTGTGGCTGGATTTGGAGCCGCAGGACCCCTCGTGTTTACCTGTACTCGGTGTTCCGCACTTGCGTCATGCTTTGTCGACGTCTCTGACTTCGGAGCAATACGTAATGGAAGATTCCAAGGCTCTGGGCGTCGTGTCGGCATATCCCCGATTACGCCTTCTCAATCACACGACACATCCGGACTTCTCCGGTTTTGATCTTGTGCCCAGGCCGGTCCGAAAGCTTCTGTCTCCTAATTCTTCAGTCCCCGACTCCTTTTCCTCGCCACGCTCCCGTCTTGCTGTTACTTCTATTCTTCTATTTCCTTCTCTAACATTCCATCGTTTGCCTGGCTCGTCTCGCGCTTTTTCCTTTCCGCTGGGCATATTTCCCACTTTCTCCTATATCTATCTCTCTCCTCTATCTTCCTTCTCTCAATTATCATTGTTTTATTATATTATTTTGTTATCTATATTTTGTACTTATACCTGATAATTATGAAAATTTTATTAGGCTGTTTTTTAATAAATTAGAGTACAAAATGTCACTGACCGGAAACTTTTGCACGCCACTGTACATCTAATATTCTGTAACTTACACGATTTCCACGTTTCTTCATCTAGTACACGACACACCTGAATCTACTAGCAAATTTAAAATGATCCTTTTTATTGCGTTATTAATAGATTACCATCCACGGCGTAGATTCCTTTTTTTTTTCAGGCAAACGTGTGCTCACTTTTTTTCTTCCGTTCTCTTGTCGAGCCTTTGAACTTTTTTTTCTGTCCGCTTTTCCTGTAGCTATTGCTGATTGTCTTCATCGTTTTCTAGCACTCTTACGAAGTGTCCTGGTTTTCTACATTTACTGCAATTCCTCTTTCTCGCACTTCTCGTGTGTGTATTTATGTTTCTTGTATCTACAACGATAGCATTCGGCATTATCTGTTATCTTCGTCATTCCATTCTTTACGTTTTTTTTCTGTCCGTTATGCGAGCTACCGCTTCACCTTCCATGCCTTTCGTCTGCAGCGAGACTGCTTCCATTGCTTTTGCAATCTCTAACATTTTGTCCAGTTTAATCTTACATTTTTCTAATAAACGTCTGCGTAATTTTGTTAAATAACATTTCTCTATTACTTGACTACAGATTTCTGTATCAACGTCTTCAAAATTGCAATTCTTTGCTGCCGCAATCTTGAAATGTATTGCACCATTGTTTCTTTGGTGCCGTGAGACAGATTTCGAACAATATGTCTCATGTCGTATTTGTTTTTGGTTTGAAATACGCTTCCAATACTTGCACAGCTTTAGTGTTTTTCCTTCCGTGACTTTTTCTGTGACTTCTTCCGTTTCCGGGGACTGAGTAGAAAATATCTTGCACATTGAATCTTCCGGAGTGCAACAGCATTGCCTTTTTTCTCTTCTTATTCTCTACTTTCTTGCTCACCAAAAACAGCTTGAACACCCTTAATCATCTTGTCCATCTCTACACGTTGCCAGTTTTAGCATTCGGATCGAAGATTTAATCGGCAGATTTGTCGTTTCTATATTCATCTTCTTTCTTCTTTTTGGCTTAATCCTTATTTTCTTTGGCTTAAATTTTAAGCCAAATTTTAACAATGCTCGGAATTAGTGGCACATTTCGAGCTGATTTCTGAGGCGACGCCTGCTGTCTCTCCTCGAGCCTCTCACTCTGCTCGCGGCCCTACAGCTGAGCTGCCGGCCGCGCGTCAAATGTTGTGGCTCAGGAGCGTAGAGCGTCACTTGTAAAAGAAATAGCCTAGGCTCTTGGCTGTTTCTTTTACAAGTGACGCTCTACGCTCCTGAGCCACAACATTTGACGCGCGGCCGGCAGCTCAGCTGTAGAGCCGCGAGCGGAGTGAGAAGCTCAAGGGGAAACAGTAGGCATCGCCTCGGAAATCGGCTCGAAATGTGCCACTAATTCCGAGCACTTGCTTAAAAGGATGCTAAACTAAAGGAAATTACCGACACATTACAGTTTTTTTATTCTCCGAATTGGCTTGATAGATCACAAAGTTTTTTTGTAGAATGAAAGTAAGTACCAAAAAAATGGTGATACGAGAGATTTTACGAGAAAATCGAAAAAAAGTTAAAAATTTATTTTTGGCTTATGGATCTGTCAATCGAGATTAACTTTTGTTATTTATTGAAGTTAATTTTTGTTATTCTGTAGCTCGTATGTATGAAATCATTCCTCCGTACAAAAAACTCTACCGAACAACATTGACTGTGTGCCATTCCAATCAAAAGCCTAACAAAAAGTTTAGTCTCTGAACAGTAGTATGTGTATACATTTTGTTTAGTGCACGTAAACGATGACAAGCAGAGCAGTGATTGTGTGCAACAGTAGTTGATAGATGGCGCTACAATCAAAAAACAGATATATGTATTCGTTGGACAAAGAGCGTTAGCTTGTTGTTAGCAATCCTCTTTACCCTTCGTTCCGCGCGCGAATCTGCCGTATCGACGTCGAGAAAGTTCAACCATAGCTTTAGCTTCCTTTTAACAGGATGGTAAAGTAACGAAAGAACTTTCTCGACGTCGCACAGTGGTCTGAAACGCCCAAAAAGCTGGCCAAAAGTCGAAAAAGATTTGGATATGATAGAAATTCTGTATATAAAGGTTTTTGGGATCGCTGAATTTGAAAGTGAGGGTAAAAGTCAAAAATTCCAAATGGCGGATCTAAAATGGCCGACTTATTTAATAAAAAATTATTAGATATTAATGTAAATTTGTATATAAAGATTTTTGGGATTACAAATATAGGATTAACAAATTCAAAACAGTTTTCATAATAACAATGCAACAGCTTCTATTTTCGAACTGCAAAAAGTTGTATTTAAAAAACAAAATTTTAACAGACTTGGTTATGTTAAAATACAACGTGTGGAAATCAATCAAAAAGTCAAAAAATCAAGTTTAAAATGTCGCCATAAATTAATTAAAACTGAAATAAAATAAATTAAATAAAACTGAAATAAATTAAATAAAACAGTGTATAATAAATATGACAAATACAGCGACACAGAACTAATCGATTTTTCATTGTCAATAGTATAAGCGAAACTGAGTCAAAATATATTTAAAAAGTTCCAAGTACAATTTAAAAAATTAGTCCGAATCATTGTCTGAGGCAGAATCACAATTATCAGCAATATCAAGGATGCATTGATTTGTAGAATCATCTGGAGGCAATAAAAGTTGTAAGGCCTCAGATGACAAACTTTTTCCTTGCTTGGGCTGCATATTGCTCAAGCTCGTAATAAATGGATCTGAAGATACTAGGAGCCGGTGAAAAACATCTTGCATGCTCTTTTCCCTGGAACATTTAACCGACATAAAGGATAATTCGATTTGTATAATTTATTTAACATTCACGATTTAATCCTAAAATATCATTTCATGAAAATTTTAAATAATAAATGTAAAGTTATAAAATATTACAAAATATTTAAAAAATTTTTTAAACATTTTTCAGATTTTAAAATATTTTAAAATATGGAAAAAATGAAATTGACACGCTTTTTTCTGTAGGCCACCCTATATATAAATTTTCTAAACACCAGGTATATACTATTGATCTAGAGCACGTATTAATGCTGCAGGTAAACCTGACCCGACCCCATGTGCTCCGTGCCAGCTGACTCGCCGCGCATATGGTTTTAGTAAAAATGGCAATACAACAAGAATCGCAAAAAATCGCAGACAATTCTTGTACATTTCGACACATAACATCCTAAGCTACATATCCCACTATAGTACATCACAGGATCTCCGGGGATCATAACTTTTTTGATCATTTACGATAACTGTATGTAAATTGAGAACTTTTGGAGGTTAAGTTTTGACGTGACTTTTTATACATACCGAGCATAAATTTATAAGAACAAAATATATAAACATATTCTACTAACCTTCATTAATATGCTCCATCAAAACAATTAAAGATGAACACTTCAATACAAAGTTACACACACTTTCAACACAGCACGTATTTAGGAGCGGCTCTGCGTAACGCGCACTATTCTAATAACGGTAACTTTGAACTATCATACCTCCTCAGGTATAAAGAATAGTTTCTCCTCTTTTTGGCATAATATGCAGGGATGCCAACTCTACATGATTCTATGGCACTAAACACATAACAATGATTTTCATTTTTCGACTTTTGGTCAGCTTTTTGGGCGTTTCAGACCATTGTGCGTCGGTACTGCAGATTATTTTTTGAGCGAGGCTATCGCTCTTTGTCCAACGTATAGATCTTTTTGTTCTTTGATTACTACATGGGCTGAAAAGTCCCGGGATTTTTCAGTACGTGGCGCCACTAAAAAATGAACATGATTTATTTCGAGAGGTTCATCTGTCACTAGTTTATGTGTGAAGTTTTATGACATTTCGTTTATTTGTTTACAAGCTGCAGTCGTTTAAGTGTCGCTACTTTTGCCTTCGTTAAAAAAAATGGAAAAACAGGAATAGCGCATAACGATCAAACATTGTTTTTTGATAGGAAAAACTTCTGAACAATCAATGAAATGGTTGAAGAAATGTTATTCCACATCTACTCCTTCGAGAACAACAGTTTATTGATGTTTTAGTGAATTTAAAATGGGTCGTACAAGCACCGAAGGCGCACCTCGCTCTGGAAGACCAAAAGAGGTTATAAATCCGGAAATCGTAAAGTAAGTGCATCGAATCGTTTTGGGTGATTGTAAAGTGAAGTTGCGCGAGTTAGCTGAGGCATTTTAAAAGAACGGGTGGGATACATTTTGCACGATGTTTTGGATATGAAAAAGCTATCTGCGCGATGGGTGTCGCGTTTGCTGACCGTCGACCAAAAACAGCAGCGCGTAGATAATTCAACAGCCGGTTTGGCGTTGTTACAGCCTAATCGAGCGGACTTTTTTCGACGTTTTGTGATGATGGATGAAACGTGGATCTATTACCATACACCTCAGTTCAAGTCAGGGTGACTGAAAAGCCACGAAAGTTAAGCGGTCAAAAGACCAACGCTCGGCCGGGAAGGTTTTGGCCTCCGTTTTTTGGGATGCGCATGGCATAATTTTAATGATTACCTGCAGAAGGGAAGAACAGTTACGGGAGAGTATTATGGAGCGTTATTGGACAAACTGAACGACGGAATAAAAAAAAAACGACCCCATATGGCAAAGAAAAAAATTCTGTGCCATCACGATAACGCACCATCACACACGTCCTTGAAAGCGATGGCCAAATTGGACCAATTAAGATTCAAATTGGTTGCTCATCTGCCGTATTCTTCAGACTTGGTCCCCAGAGATTATTATCTGTTCCCAAGCTACCTCAAGCGGTAGCTCTAGGGAAAGAAATTCACATTGAATGAGGAAGTCATTGCGGAAACCGAAGCGTATTTCAAAGGCTTGAACGTTTTGTATTACAGAAAAAGCAATGTTCTAAATGTTGGAAAATTGTTTATACCAAGTGTATTGCACTCGAAGGCAACTATGTTGAGGAATAAATATAACTTTGCCCAAAAAACGCTTGTTTTCATTAAAAATCCCGGGACTTTTCAGCCTATGTAGTATATCACCATCTGTGAAAAGACCTATCAACTACTGTTGGACACCATTACTGCTCTGTTTATAACAGTTCAGCTTTGCTGAGCGAAACATGTATGCGGTAAAAGCACATTAGGATATTTTTTTGTTAGGCATTTAGTCGTAATTTTACATGGTCAGTGTTATTTGTGCGGACGGGATCCGATAGCGCATCGGTGCGATATCCCACCAACCAATTATTTTGACTTATCTAATCCAACCAACAAAAAAACTATGTAATGTGCCGTTTTTCTCCGCGCGGATCAGCTCGTCGGAGCGGTGCGTGAGAAAGGGCTATACTTTTTAGTAATCAAACACTTTAATGATTGTTCTAATGAATAATCTTAATATACATATTTTAGGAAAGTTATTTAGAGTTTATGTTGATTTAAGATAAAATACTTGTGTGTACTATTATAATAAAATACTTGACTAATTGTACGTGTAATCTATTATTTGTTT
The DNA here is from genome assembly GCF_016802725.1 of Solenopsis invicta. Lineage (NCBI taxonomy): Eukaryota > Metazoa > Arthropoda > Insecta > Hymenoptera > Formicidae > Solenopsis > Solenopsis invicta. Next base: position 11,519,099 of record NC_052679.1, read on the forward strand.
TGGAATATTTTATATAGTTGGCGTAATTGTTTTTTTTTCCAAAAAATACTTGTTTAGGGATCTCAGAATACGGATACTAGCAGCGCTGCCATTACACGCAGCCATGTAAAGCGTCCCAATTTGTGCATTAAACGCACAGAGTATTATTTGTCTTTGTTTAACGTTTGATGAACAAGGACAAATTATATCGCTCTATGCGATTGATGTGCAATTCAGAACAAATCCAAAAAGTGAAGTAGTGGGAAAGTCATGGAACGATCTATTTTACTGATCTTTCGTGCGCATGCGTCAATTACATATTAGTCAATCGTAGGCTGTGGATAAATATTTTTTTAAATATAAGAATTGAGACTCGTGAAAATCTCAATATAACAGAAAGTAACACGGTGAATACGAGTCGGGCGCGATAAATGTTGGGCAATGAGTATCAATCTCAAATGAATCGTATAATCATAAATTTATTGTTGAATCTAGACGTTTTGACTCTTGCTTTGAGCCATCTTTAACGTAATATAATATAGTGTTGTAACAATAATAGCTGCTGATATTAAGATAGAGAGTTTCCTCGTTAATAAGTTGTCACAAAGTACGAATTGTTGAGCTCGAAAATGATGGATATGGCTTAAACTCTGAAAAGAAGTGGTGTGAGCCACGGAATAATAAATGAATATAGTGAATTTTAGAGAAAAAATCTACCTCAAAATCAGCAATTGTCGGATTTGTAATTGATACGCATAGAAAAATGCACAACATATCTATGCATTAAAAAAGAGCGCTTGCAAAATTTTCCTTATTTTAATTAGTTATGGCAGAAAAATTAAAACTAAATAAAAATGAATATGTAAAGATCACAATCGGTTCGAACAGTGAGCATGTCTTGTGTGTACGGTGGTCCAAGATACACTAAACGAATACATAGATGCTGTAGGTCAAACTGGTAATAAGATAATATACATACTATACACGTATAAAGATAAATAAATGAAGTAAACAAAACAGATCATAAATTATTGACGATAGACAGGTGCGCGTGATGTAGGCAATCCGTGTCTAATTATAAATTAGGGCCATTGCGTTTGATATATAAAACTTTGGAAATGAGCCGTTTGTAATAAAATCTCTTGTGATCAAGAATTTTGACACCATCCGAACTGTATTCTGTAATAACAGAGTAGAAGTGTCTCTACGAATATAATTACGATGTTCGAAGATACGTGTTTCAACTTGTCTAGTCATCTATCCCACATATGACGCAAGCCCGATAAGATATTTCGCAGACTACATTTTTACAAGAAGAAGATGGAATAGCATGTTTTCGAACTTTAATAAACTTACAAAGCTTATTCAAACTGTAAAAAGCTGTTTTAATGTCAGAATTTCTAAAAATATTTTTAAATTTGTCAGATATTAGAGGAAAATACGGAACGGTAAACCAAGTAATTTTTTTCATTTTATTAGAGAAGAAAGGCATCTAAGTTGTTTGCGAATAATATTAAAAATAAAATCTAAAGGATAGTTATTATCTAAAAGGATGCTAACAATAAGTTCTAAATTTTTGTGGAATTTTGGATGAGATAAAAGAAACGCTCGATTAACAAGCTCCATGACGACCCCACATTTCTGTGAGACAACGTGCCAAGAATGGAAATTAAGATATCGCCCTGAGAACATTGGCTTATGGTACCAATCAAATTTAATGGAACCATCATTAGGAATAATAGTAGTATCCAAAAAAAGTTTTTTTCCTAATTTCTATGGTGAACTATAATCTTGAATGGAAAGAATTGAAAGATTCTAATGTAAGGTTTACCTTATTAGAGGGTATTGTCATGGTAATATTGTCTACATCTAAAATAGAAGGGTATGTGAAAATCAAGAATTTTTAGCACCTCTGTCTCCAGATCCTGCAACACCAAATCTGCAAAAACCGGAGATAATGGAGAGCTCATAGGAGTATCGAAATTCTGTTTGTATATAATGTCAAATTTGAAATAAGTAAATTCTAGAATGAAACGGACTGCATTTATAAAATTTACTCTGGGGATATTGCAGTTTTTAGGCATATGTATAGGTTATATGTTCCAATTTATTAGAAATGCTGCTTATAGCTAGTTCAATAGGTATGTTGGTAAAAAGTGAAATAACACCGAGAGAGATGAGAACATAATTCTCTTCAAGTTGCACGCTCTTGAGTTTTTTAACTAATTGGAAACTATTTTTGATATTGTTGTTAGCTTCTGGTATACTACTTGATATTGTATGTAAAAAAACTAGGTAACGAATGTAAAGGGCTGTCAATGGACGATACAATAATTTGCAAAGGGTAGCCCTCTTTATGTAATTTCGGTAATCCATAGGCCCTCGGAAGTATCTCGTCATTACAATACAAAGATTTAAACTTTGCATTAAAGAAGACGTAATTAGAGTTCTTTTATCCCGTGAGCACAAGACGTATACACAAGACGTGTTTACCGTTCGAGCCGATTGTGCTCTTTACATATTTATTTTTATTTAATTTTAATCTTTTTGCGACGACTAATTAAAATGAGGAAAATGTTGTGGGCGCTCTTTTTGAAATGAGTTTTTTCTTCGAGGTTCATTAGATTCATTTATTATTCCATGGCTTGTATCACTTCTTTTTATAGTTTGAGACATGTCCATCATTTTTGAGCTCAACAATCGTATTTTGTGATATCTCTATTTCAGTATCAGCGGGTATTATTGTTACAACATTATGTTATAATGAAGATAATATTATGTTGAAGATGATTTGAAGCAAGAGCCGAAACGTCCGAGTTCAATAATAAATTTATGTGATTATACAATTTATTTGAGATTAACACTCATTGCGCATTGTTTACCGCGCCCGACTCATATTCGCTGTGTTACTTTCTTTATATAGAGTATTTTTTATTTCTTTAATACTTTTTTATGTAGATTTTCAAATGATATAATATATATAATATAGAAAATTTGAACAGAATAGGAGAATTAACAATTTATAAGTTGAAGACTCGATTTTTGTTTTATTACTTGTATGTTTAAAAGTTATGGAATTATTACATTTTGTGTTTATAGGACGACATTGAAAAAATTGTTGCCGAAATTGAAAGAGAGGAGGCTTGCAGGCAATGCATAAAAGAAGTAGTGGTGGACGCGCCGCTTAGACGAGTCAATTTCACCATTACGGCACACCCTTTCAAAGATGAACTCGTTATGCTTGGCGGCGAATTTCATGATGGTCGGCAGGTAAATATATAGTTTTATTTTATTTCCCCTGGTAAATATTTAAAAAAATATGTAAGATACGAAAAAATATTTTGTACAAAAGTTTTATTACTTTGAAGGGAACATGATACTTTGGATAGTTACTTGAAAGTTGCACAAAGATTACTTTGAAATTTTTAAATAAAAACTCTTTTTAATTATTGCATATGTAAATGATCTCAAGAGTTTTAAACATTATAATGAACAGTTTTTATTAAATACTTTTTGAGTAATAAGATTTAAAAGTTACATATGCCATATTAGCATTACCCAGCAATCGGATTTACAGCTTTTTATGTGTTTGTGTGCGCGTGTGTGCGTGCGTGTGCGTGTATGCGATAAGACCTTACGGTTTATTATTTCTGTAGTATTTAATTTCAAATTCTCTGCAGTGCGTGTGTGTGTTTTGAACTAAATTTTTTCGATCAAATATCAACAAAATCGTTGATAGCTTCTCGATGTTCTTTATGATGATTGTTTAATAATATCATTTATTGCATTTATGTGTTGATTCATTCTGATGATCGATACATACATGCAACTTTCTTTTGGAGTTATTTGTGATTTTGCTTAACTCGTAAACACACCGATCCTATAAAATACGGAAACACATTTTTGGGTCTGGGAGACTTTTTTAACTTTGAGAAGCTGTAACTTTGATTACAATCAATATTTTTCTACGATTTTTTTTTTTTTATACGAAAGTTCAAAATCTCAGGAGTGTGACTGCACAATCGGCATTAGCGAAAAATAATTTATTGTGAAGTTATAAAAGCAAAACCATTAAGCAAAAATGAGAAATTGGTCAAAAATCCACTTTTCCTTCAAAAAATCATATTTTTGCAACAAAAAACGTTTAAGGACTTTCAAATACGGCGTTTTAAAGCTAAAGAGTCACACTTTCAAAATAAAATTTGGCAAAGTCATTCCTTTAAAAAAATATAATTATGTAATATGGATAATATGAGGTATTTTTGGGCATCTGAAAATTCACTTAAAAAAAAAAAATCATATTTTTGCAACAAAAAACTTTGAAGAACTTTACAATACGGCGTTTTAAAGCTAAAGATTCATACTTTCAAAAAAAAAAAAAAAATTATATTATTTTCATTTCTACTAAAAAAGGTACTTATGTAACAAGGCGAATATGAGATATTTTTGATTAAATTGTGTCTAAAATTGAAAATTGATGTGTTTCATGATATATTTTGGAAAAAATCTTTTTTACAACATTTTATAGTATTCCAACTTTAGACAGAGTATATGCGAGTAACATCCGCAAACCGACCTTTTCGAACGTATTTTGTCCAGTTTTTTTTATGTAAAACTCACAAAAAAAGTTTCACTTATACACTATATGGGTCGCATTGACCCTAACAAAACTTTGCTGCCGTGCCGTTCGAATTTTAGTTGGCCAAAAAGTTGATCAACCATATTAATCGAAAGAGGAGATTTCAAACTTTTTTTACGTTTTGGTCCAAACCTCCTATTTCATTCCGTCTTCACATAGCAAGCTCAAAACTTTACATGGGGTCTCTCAGACCCATTTACGTGTTTAAGGGTTAAGATGATTACCGATATACAATACTTCTGCATGCTTGTTTTATGCGCTTTTTCATATCGTCTGACATAGTAAGTTTTTTCTCGTACACGATACCTTTTAGACGCACCCATCAAAAAGTCTAATATTAAATCAGGATATTTGGATAATAACTAAGCCACATAATCATTTCGTCCAATCTAACGTTGTCCAGTGTAATTTAAATTCAAATTTATCACGATATACGCAAAATGTAATGCAGCACCATTCTGTTATATCTTTACATTGGATACAACATATCCGGATTTATTACTTTTAACATCTGACAATTTATTTGGCAACGTTACAGAAGAAACATATTTAAATGTTTTATTCCTGTAACATTGCCGTTAAAAAAAAGTCCTATATAATATGGTCATTTAAGATATTACACCAAACGTTTACTTTCTATAAAGCTAGTTGTCTAGAGTGATGAATCCAATGCAGATTGTTCTAATAATAATAATATAATGGTTGTTATGCTTTCTTATTTTATCATTGCTTTCAAATGCAGTCTCATCAACATTAAACATTTGATGAAAAAATATGAAATTATGATGAATTTGATTTGAAGCCTACTTGCAGAATCTCATATGATAAACCTTATTATGAGACCAGAAGGCCTGTATCAATCATAGCGGTTCTTGATATCGAATAATAATTTTTTAATTTTTACAATTTTTAACTCAAATTGCGCGTCTCATATTCGTTCGACTTGAAATATAGTCATGAAGCCCAAATAGTAATATTAATGCTATAAGAAGGTATCGAGGTCATCGTGGTCGAAGAGGTAGAACGCTCGCACAGAATTTGGGAGATCCAGGTTCGAATCCTGGCTGAGGTGTTATTTTTCACAATAAAATAATTTACAGCTTTAAAGGGGAGGGGGGGATATTATATATGCTTTTTATAAAATTAATATTAATATTTTAGTTTCATGATTGTGTTTCAAGTCCGACAAATATGCGGGGGCAGAAAAATTGCAAAAATTAAAAATTAATAAAATTATTATTTGGCATTATTACGTCCGCCGGTTTAGAAACAGGGTGACGTAATTTTTGTATTGATTTTTTTTTTTTTTTTGTTTGTGTGAGTGGCCGCTGTTACCAGCTATTGCGAAGCGAGGTGGAGTGCTCTTTATCGCAGCGGCAAATATAATTGGTTATTGGATATAAGGAGTGATTGAATGGGAGTGTGTTTTTAGATAATTTGGGAATGGCTTGAGTGGCGTGTTTTGAGCGTGCGTGGAATTGTGGGTGTGAAAGAGAGAGAGGGGGGAGGGGGGAGGGAGAGGGAGCGTATGTGCGTGTGTGCGTATTTAAGTTGTGTATATAATGTCTATTTATTTAAAAAAAAAGGAAGAATACATGGAATGTGAAGACAACAGTAATATAAATTTATTTTTTCTTCTTGCTTTCCTTTTTTTATTTCAGGAGAGAAAAAAATGGCCCTCTGGGGTTCTTTTTATTTTGTACTTAGTTTGCGCACTTGAAGTGACTTTAATCCTTGGTTTGATCACAGAAGTTTGGGGGGTTTTCCTAGCTAAAATGTGCAGAGGGATAGGTCACGTAGGTATTCTTTCGGGGACAAACATGTCCCTAGGTTTGGCTTTGTGCCTTGGGACAGGCTCTGCGCGGTAGTCTATTTGTTTTACTATTTTTAGAGTGTCGTGAGAGAAAGTTTTGGCGGCGATTCCTGAGGGAACGCTTTCAAAGGGTTAAATTCTCTGAACGATTTGAGATCCTTTTTGAGTCTCTTCAAGAAGACCTTCCGGCCTGCTCGTTTTCTTCGTTTCTTCCGCTCCTAGACCATGTTAATGCTAATAGTGCTATAGTTATTTAGTGAGTTAATAAAGTTGGTTTGCCAAGAGAATCAAAGCAGTAATTTCTTACCTGGAAAGATTTTTAGAAATTAAGATGAATGGTGGAGAAAAAGTCTTCTCGAGGAGGAGGGGGGAAGATTTTTGATTGACCTTTATTTTAGCTTTCACAGCTATTTTTTGTATACAATTATTATACATACATTAACTATATATTAACATTAACAGATATATATATATATATATATATATATATATATATATATATATATTTTAACAATTTCTTAAACGCTACTAATTCTCTACATTACCTAATCACAGTGGGTAACAAATTATACATTTTTATATCTTCATACAAAAGACTTTTTTGAGCACTTCTAGTTTTACGGAAAGTTACTACTAAGTTTTCTGTCTGTCTCGTTTGTCTATCGCATTATCCTTCCACTATCTTTATTTTATTGTTTAACGCCTCCGAAGCCATACCATTTAATATTTTAAAGATGAATACATTAACGTTATAACATAACCGTTGCCTTACAGACATGAACGGTAAGGCATGTAGTATGTGTTCAATTTTGGTAAATCTATTGCACTGTAAAATTATTCTCATGACACAGTTTGGAGCTATCTGAAATTTAGTTAATTGCGTTTCCCATCTTAACTAATAGAGTAGCACAGTACTCGAAATGAGGTGCTATGATGGACAAAATACATCTAGTATATGCTGATACGAAGTTATCTATTCTATTTAAAAAGCTAGTCTTTTTCTCTATTTTCTTAAGTATATAATCGCAGTGGTCTTGAAATCTAAGTCTATTGTCTAGCATTATACCTAAATATTTCATGGTTGATACCCGATTTATTTCAATTTCATTCAGACACTTCACGGCAGTATTACCTCTTACTTTTTTTCTAATATTTCTAACTATCATATATTTTGTTTTATTTGCGTTTATTTTTAACTTATTAATGTCTATCCAATGTTTGATTACATTAAAAGCCATATTTATTTTTATCTCTACATCCGCACTACTTTTTCCACTTACATATACATGCGTGTCATCTGCAAACATTTTTATATTGCATCCTTCTGGACAAACTTCAATTATATCATTTATATATATTATAAATAGCAAAGGTCCTAGTACTGAACCTTGTGGCACTCCATATTCTGTAGACAATAATTTAGACCATATCTGAATCGTACCTGTTGTTTCCTATTATTTAAGTGATATGAACAACTTTAAGGTTATTCCTCTAATTCCGTATTGATACATTTTTTCTAACAATTTTTATCTATGGTTTTAAACGCTTTCTTAAGATTTATGAAGATTATTCCTACCATTTTTCTTTCGCTCACTATTAATTTCCATTTGTCTATGACAGATTGAATTGCTGTTTTACACGAATAATATTTTCTAACTCCCGCCTGATGCTCTATTATAATACCGTTTGTTTCCAAGTATGTTTCAAGGTGTTCTTTTACTATTAATTCTAGCACTTTCTCATATATTGGTAACATATTAATAGGCCTACATTTGCTCGCTTTTTTGGCTTTATCTATCTTTGGGATCGGTATTACAGTAGAGGTTTTCCAACCTTCCGGACAATGACCTTCTCTTAAAGAATTATTTATTAAAATTGCAAATTCTTCTTTTATTACAAGAAAAACTACCTTCAATATATCACGAGTTATTCCCTCTTTTGTACCTTTCTTTTTTGGTAATCCCATAACGATTTCATCTAGATGCTCTAGTGTAACAACCTCAAAACTTTTCATAATTTCTTTGTTTTTAATACTATAGTTTTCTTATTTATATTCATCCGATATTTAATTATGTCACTGCCAGGTTTATCTACCTTTATAGAGTTTACTATATTATTAATACTTTGTATATAATATAAATTAAATTTATCGGCTATATTGCACTCTTTGGTATCGCCTAAGATCTTAAAATTTATATTTCCTACTTCCTTTATACCTACTGGCTCGCCCCTAATTACTTCTTTCAAGGTTTTTCACATAGTTGTAGGATTTTCTTTAATAAGATCTATCATACTTTTATAATATTCTTTCTTTTTTTCCCTGATTAATTTTACTACTTTATATTTTTCAATTTTATACTGTGACCAATTTTGTTTGGTATTGTCATACAATGCTTTTCTATATGCCTTATCTCTCCTATCCGCAGCCTCTCTTATCTCATCTGAGAACCATTTTTTCCTCTCTCATACTTTGGAATTTTTAATTTTTTCTGCCATTACATCTAACGCATCTACTATACTGTTAACAAATTTTTTCGCTCTCTCACTCACACCCATACATTCATATTGCCATGCCTGATTTTTCTGTAATTTGTTTTTTATTAATATAACAAATTTATCTTCATCGAACTCTTTGTAATTTCTAGCGCTAAATTCCTTGTATTTACTTTCAATTTTACTCACACTCAACTCTACTTTTAGCCACGCATGATCCGTAATCTTAGGATTATGAATTACTTGTACTATTTTATTATTATTAGAGAAGATTAAATCTATAATTGTCTGACTGTCTTTCGTAACTCTCGTCGGTTTGTTTACATACTGTTTCATACCCAAGCTTAACATTGTCTCTTGCAATTTCTTCGTATAAAACGAGTCCGTCATAAAATCTATATTAAAATCTATTACCATGCATTCTCCCTTTATTATTAACTCCTCTACTATATCCTCAAAAAATCTTATGAAATCTCCGTGCGATGCGCTTGGTGAGTGATATATTACCATTATCACTCCTTTATATAGTTTTTCTTTTATTTCTATTGCAGCAAACCAGCAATTTTGATTCTAACTTTTTTATTAATACTACTTTATATCTAATATTGTCTTTTATATACATAATAACTCCTCCTGTGTTTCTATTTTCGGCATCACATATAACTACACTGTAACCCGGCACATTTACTTCACTGTCTTCTATCTCACTAATCAGCTTGGTCTCCGACATCGCTATCAACACAGGATTTATCCTCTTCATAATCTGATGCTGAAGTTTGTCTCATGCACTGGTAAGCTCTGCGCATTTGTATACATAATTATTTCTTCTTTCTTCTGTAGTTGCTATTTTGTATCTTCCCAACCTGTTCTCCTCTTCTCTTTCTGTAACGCCCTTTTAAAAGTTGGACATTCTCGACTGATGGCCTTATTGTCGTCAGTTATCTTTAGATTGTAACATATGTTCTATTTTTGAATATACAATTCATACATTTGCTCTCTTTCGCAAACATGCGAGCTATGATTCCCTGCGCATTTGCAGCATGTTTCTTTTCTTTTGTACAACTTTTAGCAATGTGAAAGTAGCCCCAGCATTTAAAACATCTTTTGACACTGACGTGATTAAGCGTCATCAGCTTGAATGGAGATCCACGAGTACATACAGTCGCAACTAAAATAATTTTTTGACATCTAAAATAATCATTTGACAATTATATAGTGAAGTGTCACTTCTTGCGGCGACAAGAAAATATAGTCTCAATTAGAATAATTTTTTGAGATTTAAAATAATTATACGATAGTTATACAATTAAGTGTCATCTTTCGCAATACTTTTACGGTTAAAAATGCCACTACGGATTTGTCAAACCATTGGCGACTTGGATGCTTCCCGTTTGTGATGACTGATGACGGCTTCTATTTCTATTGCTTGTACTATTTTTTGTTACGCTGAAGATGACTCCAAAGCGAGTCGAAACGTTCCTTTTGTAATTTTGAATTGAATAAATGATTCAATATCGAGACTTGTGATTGCGCTCTTTGACCCGCGCTGACTCTCATTAGCCTATTTTTCACTCATTAATTGTATTTAAATTTTGAGAGTTCGGAACTAATTAATTGTTTATATTAACTGGATTTTTGCGCGAGTGCTTCGTGGCGCTAGCGGGAGCTGCGAGGCACGGGGAAGGCGTGTGCGAACGATGAAATACGCATTCCTTAAGTTCCATCTCTTATATTTGAGTTAAGACATTTTATATTTTATAGGTAATTTCAGTTTGGGATGCACGGCGCGATAGCAGCCAATCATCATACGAACTTAATTATTATTATTTTTAGTTTTAATTATAATAGAAAGGTTACTAGTGTTATTTTAATTTGGAAAATTTTATTAAATTTGTTGTTTGACTTTAATTTTTAATTTTAATTGATCTTAACTTTATCTTTGAAACTAAAAATTTATTTTAACGGATGATGCGGAAAAAAAAAGAAATTTTTGGTTGCCAGACGTAACAGGCATGAAGAATATATGGCTATGACTGATACAGGTCTTTTATTCTCGTGTTTTAATTTTGTCAGGTCGATATAATGAATTATTATTGCTTATCATTATCATAAAGTTGCTGGTGAATTGAAATATAATAAAGATGATAATGGTTAGTGCGTAAAATTCTATTGACTGTAGCAGGAAACATATTTAATTCATGACTGATTTGACATTGGCTAATATGAGAATTTATAATAATCATTTTTAGCACTATAACATTAATAACATCGTTGTTATCTAATGATTTTTTTGTACGTTTTTGTATCATGTCTCCAGTGCGTTTTTGTATCATGTCTCCAGTACATTTTTGCATCATGTTTCTTAATAAATTCAAAATTATTTTATGATTTGGGTGTTTATCCGAATACTTGTTTTTCTATTGACGACCTGTTTTTCTAGCGTTGTCAGCTGCGCTATAAATAATAATCACGTTTACTATTTTTGATGATGGACAATCTGGATTTTGGATAACTATCTCAATAATAATGAGTTAAGTAAAACAGATTAAATGAAATAAATCTACATATTCAAACGTCAAATAATAGTAATCCTAAATTTCAAAAATTAAATTTGAACATCTTATTTTTAATCTAAATTATTGGATTTAATTTTATCTTTTTAAATAGATCTTCATTATTGTATTATAGATAATAATATATAAAAATGAGGTTTTGTTATCAAAGTCAAACAGATATTGTACAAAAGATTAGTATGCAATAATAATAATATTGTGTGTGAGATCACAATATTTCAACAAATTTGTTAGAGTCAACCGAATTTCAAATTGTCAATAAAAGCAACTGGAATAAATAAAGTTCTTTGGATAGAGTAGAAAGGTTAGTCTAAAAAACAAGGATGCATAAGATTCCAATATACTTATCAAATTGATTGATTTTTTTACTCTGGAGTGTCTTCAGATTGGTTTTAAGGAAGTACTGTCAACAAAGTCGTACAAATATTTGCTACAACTACCACTTGTATGAAATGCTGATTTGAGACAACAGATGGTGCATAATGCAGTGTGGAGTATAAAGATTTGACGTATATGCCATTTTGTTATGCCATCAACAAGAGTCAACGCGCACAAGTGATAAATTGAAAAAGTGTTTGCATAGTATTGTTTTGCTGTGTTCAATATGTCAAAATTTGTATAAAATAAAGAGCATTTACGGACAGTGTTAATTTTTTGTTTTTATTTGAAGAAAATTGCTGCTGAATCATAACGATTATTTCGAGAAATTTATGGTGAATATGCTTCATCGCAAGATGCGATGGTTTCGGCGTTTCAAAAGTGGTGATTTTAATGTTGCAGACAAGGAACATCGAAAACCACCAAAAAGAAGATGTAGAATTGCAACCCTGATAAAAACTACGGATAGAAACGGACAGAAAATATATTCTATCCGTAGTTGTTTGCTTTACTATGCGTTTCTTAATCCGTAAATACAGACAGAAACCGATAGAATGTGTTTTGCAATTTATTGATTTCTGTCTGTAAAAACGGATAGACAACTCCGAATTCTATCCGTTTCTGTCTGCAAATGCGTATATGCATTTTATCCATTTCTGTCTGCAATTGAATACATACACACCCTGTCTGTTTCTGTCTGCAAATACGTATACGCATCCTGTCCGTTTCTATATGCAAACGCGTATACAAAAGATTATATTATAAAAAAGATTTTTTTTTTTTTCAAATCTTATTATTTTTTTTTTATTATAGGTTAATCTAATTTGCATATATTCTATTTTACTAATTATGATTACGCATTATTTTTCAATTTTTAAAAACGCATATTGGCGTCGGCGGGATTCGAACCTAAGATTTTGGGACAATAATCTAATATGCTAACACTGAGCTAATTGTACACTAGTGATATCATTAATAAAAAGTTATATTTGAAGTAAAGCTGATTTGAACAGGAAGAAACTTATGTGTTGAGTATCGCGCGAACACTCTCACTAATCTTTTGATTATTTAGGCTTAGATATTTTAAAAATAAACTACATAAATAATTAAAATCTGTTAAATTCCTTTTTTTTCTACATTCTATACGCCAGGATTTCTGTCCGCATCTGTCTGCATTTACGTTTCAGAATCTTATCCATTTTTATCCGCATTGTATCCGGCGCGTTTTTTATCTGCACCTGTCCGCGATTACGTACAGTAATCCTGTCCATTTCTATCCGCATCTTGTACGTAATCACATTTCACCTGTATTTGTCTGCAATTGCAAACAGAAGATTTGTCCGTTTCTGTCTGCATTCTATGCGCCGCGATTTCTATCCGGATTTATCTGCAATCACGTATCAGAATTCTATCCGTTTTTATCTGCATTGTATCTGGCGCGTTTGTTATCTGCATCTGTCCGCAATTACGAACAGCAATCCTGTCCGTTTCTATTCGCATCTTGTCCGTAATCACATTTTATCTGTATCTGTCTGCAATTGCATACAGAAGTTCTGTCTGTTTCTGTCTGCATTCTAGACGCTGCAATTTCTCTCCGCATCTTTCTGCAGTGACGTACGGAATCCTTTTTATCCTCGGTATCTATCCGTATTGTATCCATTGATATTTCTATTATCTGCCTGCATATATAAGTAATTAAAACCCGATCTTGCCCATGGTCCGACCAGCAAAAATAGCATTAAGAATTTGAATTAAAAATAGGACCAAAGCATGAAAAAACATTACTGACGTAAAAAGAATTTGTCAAAACTCAATTTTGCAACCAATTGTTATAAATAAATTACTAAAAATTGATTGTAGAAGAAAACTGATTACGAATCGATTCTACGTGAAAAATGACTTGATAAACATACATATATACTAATGCTTTCTTAATTGCTATAGTTGTTATAATTGTTATAAACAAATAATTTTTAAAATTGTTTTTTGCAATGTGCTTTTTATATTTATAACAATTTGTTTATAATAATTATAGTCTTCTTTTGCAATATGTTTCTTATGTTTGTAACAATTTATTTATAACAGTTATAATTGTTTGACAATTATAATTGTTATAAACAAATTGTTATAAAAAGCACATTGCAAAAAGAAATTTTTTAATTAATTTGTTTATAACAATTATAATAACTATTGTAATAATAGTTAAGAAAGCGTTATATATGTTTATTGAGTCATTTTTTACATAGGATCAATTGGCGTAATCAGTTTTCTCTACAGTCAATTTTTAATAATTTGTTTATAACAATTGGTTGCAAAATTGAGTTTTGACAAGTTTTTTTTTATGTCAGTAATGTTTTTTCATGCTTTCGTTTTATTTCTAATTCAAATTTTTTGTGCTATTTTTGCTGGTTGGACCATTGGCAGGATCGGGTTTTAGTTATTTATATATACGGGCAAATGCAGATAGAAATCTTGACGGATACAATGTGGATACATACGGATCAAATTTCTGTACGCAATTGCAGACAGATACAGATGAAATGTGATTACGGACAAGATGCAAATAAAAACGGACGGGATTGTTGTCCATAATCATGGACAATTGCGTATAGAAATTGCGACGAATAGAATGCAGATAGAAACGGATAGGATTCGTTCACGTAATTGCGGACAGAAATCGCGACGGATACAATGCGGATACAAACGGATAGGATTCGTTCACTTAATCGCGGATAGAAGCAGACAGAAATCCCGATGGATACAATGCGGATAGTAACGGATAACTTTTTTGTACGTAATCGCGTACAGGAGCAGACAGAAATCGCGACGGATACAATGCGGATACAAACGGATAGGATTCCTGCACGTAATTGCGGACATATGCAGATAGAAATCGCGGCGTATAGGATGCCGACAGAAACAGACAGAACTTCTGTACGCAATTACGAACAGATACAAGTGAAGTGTGATTACGGACACGATGCGGATAGAAACGGACAAGATTGCTGTCCGTAATCGCGGACAGATGTAGGGGAAATGTGATTACGGACAAGATGCAGACGGAAACGAATAGGATCTACTACTGCAAATGCGGATTTTCTATCCGCATGTTGTATTTGCAGATAGAACGGACAGTTAGAAATAGATAGATATTCTGTCTGTTTCTGTCAGTTTCTATCTGTAATTTTTACTACGGTAAGCATTGTTGGACGAAGACGATACACAAACACAAAAATAACTTGCAGAACAATTGAGCGTTAGTCAATAAACTGTTCAATCGCCTACGAGAGATGGGAAAGATTTAGAAGGTTGGCAGATGGATACCGCATGAGTTGAACGAGAGGCAGATGGAGAGGCGCAAAAACACATGTAAAATTTTACTCGAACGATACAAAAGAAAGTCGTTTTTGCATCGTATCGTTACTGGGGATGAAAAGTGGATATATTTTGAAAATCCCAAACGTAAAAAATCATGGATAGACCCAGGCGCACTGTCCACATCAACCGCAAGACCGAATCGTTTTGGCAGCAAAGCAATGCTTTGTGTTTGGTGAGACCAGAAGAATATGGTCTATTATGAGCTGTTAAAGCCTGGTGAAACGGTTAATACCAAACGATACCAACAACAATTGATCGATTTGAACCGTTTGCTACTTGATTAAACGACCAGAATATTGAAAAAGGCAACACAAAATCATTTTTCTCCATGACAATGCTCCATCACATGCGGCAAAACCGGTTTGCGATACGTTGGAAGCACTTAGCTGGGAAGTGCTAGCCCATGTGACTTACTCACCACACTTGGCTCCTTCCGATTATCACTTGTTTGCATCGATGGGTTATGCACTTGCTGAGCAGCGCTTTGGCTTGTACGAAGATGTAAAAAAATGGCTCAATGAATGGTTTGCGGCAAAAGGGGAAGATTTTTACTGACGTGGTATCCACAAATTTCACGAAAGGGAAACATGTATAACTAGCAATGGGGCATATTTTGAATAAATTACTTTTTATCATTCTTCCGAATTTAACGTGTTTTTTTTTTTGAAAAGAATCCGCATTTTATGCTTGTACACCTGGTAGTTAATAAATAGCAGTAATATTTTGAAACAGATGCAGAGTGCTCTACGTAGCTAGTCATTAGGGGACTCGTTTCAATCGGTGGCGGTGTATTATTCTGTCTGAAATTTGGCATTTCTGCTTTTGAACAGTTTTTAAAAAACAACCCACGTACCACAATATGTATATGTGTATATTTTTTTGTATATATTTTTTTTAAACGAAATGAAAATACAATTATTTGTTTTTTTTCTTTTTAGACGATTGTGTACGGGGACATGTTTTTTTATAACATAAATAAGCGAGAATGGACGTTGGTGAAAGCGCCAGGAGCACCGCCGCCGCGATGCGGCCATCAGGCAGTAGCCACAACGAATTGCGGTGGCGAATTATGGGTGTTTGGCGGAGAATTTACCAGCCCAAGCGAGTCGCAATTCTATCACTATCGGGACTTGTGGGTATTTCGATTTATCGACAAGAAATGGGAAAAGATCACGTAAATACAATATAACGACAGTCTAATTATTTATAGAATAAGTTCATTTTTATAATTTATTTTATAGCTCATTGTACTTGTTATTTTAATTTCTTTTTTTGATTTAAGTATTTTAAGTATTCCAGATAATTTATGCAAAGTTTTATTGCAGCGATTTGACATTTTTGTTAATAAAGTTTATTTGTTTATTTATAAGTTTAGATTAGACTAAAAGCAGATAAAGATTACAAGTGTCTCTAATTTAAATGAAAGATATTTAACATTTATATAACTATATTTTAAAAAGTAAATAAGATCGTTATTAACAAGGAGACATTACAGCTTGATCTGTACGGAATTTAATGATTTTGTTTGTGTGAATATTTTATAGTATAAACTTTTATTAACCAAAAGGATAAATTGTCACACTCAAGCGTTTTCAAGAAAATTAAAGTTAAAGATTTTTAAGCGACTTATAAATACGTTTTCCGCGAGGTTTTCTCGAAGCCCGTGTGAGTCACTCATAGCCTTAAGATTGATGGTTTAAGTTTCGATAAATAAATTTTTTTCCAATCATAATAGAATTTTTAAGTAAAATAAATTAAGTAAAGTAAAATTGTAAATTACATTTATATATTTTGTCTATTTTGTATTAGCAAAATATGAATTTTTTTCTTTTATTTAGACAATTTGCTTTTAGAATTACTGATTATTAAAAATAAAATTAATGATCTTTACATTTGGCACTGTAAGAATTTTACAAATAACTTAACTTTTTAAGCAATTAAATAAATTAAAAAAAAATTAATAATTTTTTTTAACTTGTATTCTTTATGATATTCTTAAAAATAGAAACTTTGCACTTATAATTTTTTTAAATTTTTTATACTTGCCTATACTTTTTTACAGTTAGTAAAAAGAATTTTTTTCTATTTTATAAAATACTTGAAAATTTTATGACATTAAAAGCCTACATTTAAATTTATATTAGTATATTATAAAATTTTACACTTTTAATTTTTAAACATTTATTATTAATTTTTTTAGAAGTTTATAGTCTTTATCTCTGCCTATGTCACTCAATTATATACACGCGTATATGCGAGCACGTACGCACGCACACATGCATATGCGTTGCATGACCTTAACAAAACTTTGCTGCCGTGCCGTTCTAATTCTGGTTGATTAAAAAAGTTGATCAACCATATCAATCGAAAGAGGAGATTTCAAACTTTTTTTACGTCCTGGTCCGAACCTCTTATCTCATTCTGTCTTCACACAGCAAGCATTTGAAACTTCATGTGGGATTTCTTAGATTCACTTATGTGTTTAAGGGTTAAGCTTTGACTATATAACGTTTATTGTATTTAACCTTTGATGAGATTTGCTATTTTTATTTTTTTTTATTTTTTATTATTTTAAAGATATTTTTGTGGATCACATATTATATTATAACTTATTTCAATTTTGTATTGATTAAATTTTGTAAACATTGTAAGGGTATTTTAGGTATTGTTCAATTTTGACTGATAATAGTTAAGTAAAACCAAAACGTTTTTGTAATTAAAAATAAGTACAATTAATTAAGAACATATAAAGAAAATCTGTTGATGCTTGTTAATCGACTTTTAAAAAAAAATAATAGGGCTTAAAAAATCTAGTTAGCGATATTTATTTGAGCTTTGGATGATCTTGAAAAGTCTAGTCAAGATCAACATAAAAAAATCTTAAATAAAAATTTCTATTTTTTTATATATATTCACACATACAGTTTAGTATAATGATTAAAGTGCTGTGACGATGCACCCCGTATAAAGTATCGTCCCGGCGAACATCGGCCGGAAAGGCCGCTAGGCCCCAACCGGGGATACCTCGGGTACCCGTTTTTAAAGACTTAAAATACTGCAATATCGTCTGGCGACAAACACCGCTAGAGGAGACGCGCCGAGCCATCGCACGCGCTGAGTCGCGCACGCGCACTCGGAGGACACGCGGTCCTTCCTACCCCGACGACTCCGCCGTCAAGCGCCGAAAAGATAACGGAGGCGAGCAGAGTCGCTCGGTATAAATAGGGCCGTCACGACGAGAAACGTCGACTCCGTTACCAGCCAGCTATCCGATACCTATCCGCTGCGCTCGTGACATTCCGCTCCCAGCCGTCAGAAAAACCGGTCGAAGAGTGCTTGGCCGCGGCGAGAGGGTACTCCGCCTTCCGACACCGATCCTTCCTAAACATACGGCCACTCGAAAAGTCGAGATCCGCTCGGGACCAAGGTCCCTGGTCAGTGAGCCGGCCCCCGGCTGCTCGGAGGCAACCTCCCTCGCCTCGCGACACCCACCCAAACCGCGACCGCCGTGTTCGGGGTCTCGGGTCAAGGTACTTGACAGGGTGCCGCGCGTCCGACCTGCCTGCGACGATCCCGTCGAAAAGCCGCCATACCGCGCGGGAATCCGGCCCGCTTGCGATAATCGCGTCGCGACGGCTAGCCCGCGAACCGTACCGCAGACCACGCCTACCGCGTCGCCGAACGCGGCACACAGGCCGAGGGCCGCACCCACACAAGATCGCGCCGATCTACTCTTGTGTAATCCAGCGCTGGGACGCGCCTATACTTGTATATACACATATGTAAATAGCTCACCTTGTACATAACGTCTAGCGAATATATGTCAATACGTTCGAAATCATATCTCGCGTCAAGTATCTCGAACCGCCCCGTCGACCTTCCTTTCTCCCGCGTCGAACCATTTTCGCGGTTTAGCATCGAGAATCCGGCGAGCTGATCCGCGCGCGGAAAGTCAGTAAATTACAGTACTTTTTTTTTTGAAAAGAAAATTTTATTAAAAAAAATTTAATATAACAAAGTTTTTATTATCTCAACTATTTTCAGTAAAATAGTAGCCGAATTATTGTCGCACAATCAAAAAGAGAACAATTTTATGGCTAAAAAGTCGAGATAATAGACTAAAATAAGTCGAGATAATAGACTAAATTTTTTCGAATAAAATCTTGTCAGGCAAAAGGACATTATATTAAAATTGAATATACGTGTACTTAAAAAATGATTTTTGCATTTGAAGAATTAAAAAGTTGGAAATAATCTGGTAGAAACAACTTGTTCTAATTTGTCCTAATTCGCAGAATACGATTTTTTATATGATAAAGTGACCATTTCCAATGCTATCTCAATTAAACGAGAAGTAAATGTGTAAGAAGTATTTATGTTTCTAGAGCTCCAAACGGTCCATCAGCCAGAAGCGGACATAGAATGGTGCACTTGAAGAAACAGCTGATAGTGTTCGGCGGGTTCTACGACAATTTGCGACATGATTATAAATATTACAACGATGTTCACATTTTTGACCTGGAGACTTACACATGGCGAAAAATTGATCCTGCTGGTAAGAGAATAAACGAATCAATTTGTTGCTTTTTTGGAAAATTTTTATTTAGAATAAATTGAAAAACAAATTTGAAAATAAGTTTATGATTATTAATATACACATAGGTATTTATGCATTTTTTAAAAATCTTCTAACTGTACATCTTCTAACAGTTTTTTTTTATTATTGTTTAAAATAACATGTAATTTCATGAGAAGAAAATTCTTATGGCCTTTATGAAAAGAAAAGAGTTTTAAATAATTAAATCTCAATAAAATATACGAATTTTGAAAGGGCACAGCAGAAAGTATGTGTATACTTATCCTGCTGTGCCCTTATGAGGATAAGTATGAGTAAATACTACTCTTGCATGAATCTGGTCGAAATTTTTACTATAAGTTGGTAGTAAACTTTACTGTAAAAGTAAATTTTTTAAAAGATTATATCTAAAAAGAATTTTTTATGGGAGTGATGTAGGTAAAATTAAAAATAAAAAAAATGTTATTTTTCTTTAATGGATGAACCGATTTTGACGAAAAAAAAGTATTATAGGAATCAATAGTACGGTGTTAGAGAAAAATTATGAATTCTTTTCTCGAAAAAAACTAGTTGAAAAAAATTGTCAAAACTTTTACCATTTTTTTCTTGAAAACAAAATCTTATTCGAAAAAAATTTGATATAACAAAGTTTATATCATCTTAATTATTTTCAGCCATAAAATAGTAGCTGAATTATTTTCACACAATTAAAAAACAGCAATTTTACGGCTGAAAATAAGTCAAGATAATAAACAAATTTTTTTCGAATAAAATCTTGTCAAGAAAAAAAAACATTGAATATAAAAGAAATCTTTGACTTATCTAGTATAACATATTTTCAAAACAATTGGAAGGTTATTTTATAGTTTAAAAATTTAATGCTTTTCAGCATGCCGCGTATGATTCGGGCGCTGCCTACACCTCACTTTCGTCACTAACGGTTATTTCCTTATAAGCGCTACAATATTATTTAATATTAAATAATATTTCTGAAATATTATTTAATATTAATAAACGATGATTATATGTTCACTTCTGATAATATTATATGAATATTGTACAAATATTTTATAGGAAATAAATAATATTCAATATTTTAAGTTATCGGGAATACTATAACTGTTGAGAAACAGATAATTTATACTATTGTAGCTTTATTCTTCCGTTAGATTAGTTTGTAAGTTTGAATAATAGAGTTGATAAACCGTTATGTCGAACGCGTTTATTTTCAAAATAAACTGTAAATTCATGTGACTTTGGCTTTCTTGACATCGGGAAAACAATATCGACCACGGGATAAGATTTTGCGCCAATGGTCTCGTCCTCTCCAAGAGGGCCTCGTCAAGCCGAGTTTCGGAGTAAACCGATCTTTGTCCGGATCTTCGTTAGATTTACCGATACACGGTCAAACGAGCGACACCAAAAACTTCTGATAACGTTTCGAGAAAGTAACACATTTCTCATACGAGGCTGTTCGTGCAAAAGCTTGACGTCTAATTGCCACTGTGGCACGTCGTGTCAGAAAACTGGAGAATTCTGTGTAATTCAGGACGTGAAATAAAATCAGTTATTATTTAATCTCACAAAAAATAAAGTTTCATTTTTCGACAACAATTCTCTCTGTTCTCGAGGATACTGAGGCTCGACGAAGATAACTGGTGCTCGCTTCGACGCTGCCATGCTAACAAGGGCACCACACACAACCCGGGTCACCGATTTTGATGAAACTTTACAGTTATGTAGTATTAGTATAGAAGTACTAAATGCTAAACGGAGACGATGCACTACTCAACCGTTGACGTGAAATCGTTGTTTGAATTTCACCATATAGCTTTAATACCGTAATATTGAAGGAGTTTGGCAAGTAGCAGCGTGGTGTGGCGGACAGCGCGAGCGCCTATAGTTTTGCAGGTCGCGGCCGTCGCGGGTTCGAGTCCACAAGTTTTTTTTTTTTTTTCTTTTACCCAGTACTCTTATTGTTACAATATATATATATATATATATATATATATATATATATATATAATAAAATATATAATAAATAATACACAGATATAGATATAATAATACGCAAAAAATCTTCTCTGCATTCGAACTTTTGTTAGTTTACTTTATATACATTTATATATATATATATATATACACACATAGATTTATATGGATGGCGAGATATTTATATGATATATTTGATTGTGAGAGTTAATATGCATATTTATTTATGTGTAAGTACAAAAACAATTACAAATGAATTTATTCGTCGTCTTGCTCTGTAATTTTGCACACTTTCGGGTGATAATAATCATAAAAACAAGTAAAACATAAAACTGATTTACACCACGAACATTTTATAAATCCAATTTAAATCCAATTTTTTTTTTTTTATTTATTATATATTTTATTTTATATATATATATATATATATATATATATATATATATATATATATATATTGTAACAATAAGAGTACTGGGTAAAAGAAAAAAAAAAAAAACTTGTGGACTCGAACTCGCGACGGCCGCGACCTGCAAAACTATAGGCGCTCGCGCTATTCGCCACACCACGCTGCTACTTGCCAAACTCCTTCAATGTTACGGTATTAAAGCTATATGGTGAAATTCAAACAACGATTTCACGTCAACGGTTGAGTAGTGCATCGTCTCCGTTTAGCATTTAGTACTTCTATACTAATACTACATAACTGTAAAGTTTCATCAAAATCGGTGACCCGGGTTGTGTGTGGTGCCCTTGTAAGTAGAACGCGGCCGTGCTTTAAATAAAGCACGGCCGCGTTCTACTTAGCACGGCAGCGTCGAAGCGAGTGGTCCTTCTGAATATCTTACTCAGCTGGATCTTGATTCGTTGCTCGACAAAACAAGTGCACAACTTCCTTCACGTTTTCTTTGAGCCAGAGTCTGTGGTTATCGCGAAAAGTTCAAATTTGCATTCGCAACAATAACTTTTAAACGTAACAATTATAAAATTTATGAATATTTGTTACGCTTAATAATTCACATTAATTTTTGACAGTAATAATATTGTAACGACCCTTTTGTACACGGTGGTCGGGCGAAGAATGAGGGCCCGAGGGAGGTCGATGAGAGAATTAGCCTTGATGTAATAGAAATAATAAATGTAAAAATTTATTCTTTTAATTTGGTAGATAGTTGAAGTACAGTAAATGAATTGACGCAAGTAAAGAAAAGAACAGACAGACAGACGTAACAGTAAGAATCGTAATACATTGAACGTGGACAGAGATAATTCGGTAATTTTATACAGACGACGGAAGTTACACAATAGACACGTATGTTTACCGGTCGGATTCGCGAGACAAGTTTCTCTGAATTTGGTAGGTATCTCTAGACGGTCCGCGGGCCGTTGTGTTGTCGCGCTATGCCGAACTGTTTGGCTATCTAATAACAGCTCGCGTGCTGAACGCGAACAATGAGCTTTGTGGCCCGGTGACGCGGGTACGGCGGTAATACGTCACGGAGCACGGATCCGTGCTAGAGTTGGTATAAAGAGAGTTGCGACAATTACCCGGAAATCGCCATTAAGGGGGAAAATATATAGCTACATAGCGCCAATTTCAAAATATGAGCAAGCAATACTGTGTAACACAATGTATATACAATTCAATGCTTTCTTTTGATACAATCATACAGAGCCGTTTTTTCGTATACAGTGAACATTCTTAACCTTAATTTCTGCACAATTTTGAAAACCATGTCAAATGATCGATATTATTTATTCATGAGAGGTCGAATACATCTAGCTTTGATAGAAGCAGTGTTTTATGAGTTGATATTGTGTAATACTATGTCACACAGTGTCTGACTATGTTTTGTTGCTGGAAAGCTCTCAATAACAATGAAATAAAATTTTAACTTTAAATAATTATTACTTTTTTTAAATATATATAAGTTTTTTACATTTTGAGTTCTACGACTTACAATTAGAATTATATAATTTAAAAAGATTATTTTAAGGAGATTTTTATTTTATGCAGCAGAAAGATTATGCTAAGAAAAAATTAGTTTTATAAATATACCAGGATCAAATACTTAACTCAATCATCTTAAATTTCTCGTAAATTGTTATATAAAAAAGAAATGTTTAAAAGAAAAATTATATGTTAATAAAAAAATAATTATTACATTAAAGTGTTTTGACATCCTTTTGCTGCACAATGTACCATCTCACTAAACAATGTGTACAGAAAGACTATTTAACATATTTTCTTTAATATTATTCATTAGTCTACATATAAAATGACAATAATATTGGAATAATAAATATAATGTTAACAATAAGAAATAAAAAAATAGATAAATTTTTAAAACAATTTGAGATTATATTTGTATGTCATTATTTTTATTATTTATTAAGAAATAGTTAACTTCTTGGCTTTAAAAAAATATTGACAAAAATTACACTTGTGTAATTAATAATCTTTTCAGAATTAATATTCTTTCTAGAGTTTGCAAAAAGGTTGCAAAAGAGTTTGTATCAACTGACACACGTAAACACACTCTTCAACCAAAGATGATTAGGCTGCGTTCGGGAATACATACCAAGTTCTTCCGAGTATCATTTTATCCTTGTTTAGCATTCAGTGAACAACAAAGATAAAACGACAGTCCAAGGCACTCGGTGTGTACAGCTCTATTTAATCTACCTAACCTAACTGATAACTAACCGGAATTTCCCCCTTAATGGCGGAGCCAATCAGCATTAGGCACATACATTGTCGCAACTCTCTTTATACCAACTCTAATCCGTGCGTCGTCGTTCGGGAACCATCGCGTGACCTCCGTGACCCCAGCTGTCGGACTAACAGATATAATCATTTTGAAGGTGCCATTTATTTGCTAGTCATTTGCTAATGTTTGCATGTTTTTTTGTTTTGTTTGCATATTAATTAGTTTAAACAAAAAATCGAAATTAAAATTTGGACAAATTTGGACAAGTAAAAAGCCGTTTTGCCTTTATCTCATAATTTTCTGAATAATTCAGTGTCGAATCGTTTGCTAGTCGTTTGCTAGTTCCGAATATATAAGTATTATTCTAATTATATCGATAAATAATGTAATAATTGATTTATTAATGGGATTTCTATAGTAACTTTAGCCCTAGTAACTTTCTAGGTGACTCGATGCACATGCGCCAGTTTTATCCCCAGTAAAATCTGTGGGTGGCATACCTAAACAACTGCATGAGAATCTGGTGTGATTGTACTATCTTTTTAAACTTACAGTAGACAATACAAAAGGCCGTTTGGACCTTGAGCGTGTGCGGAATGTCAATGTGTCCTGCCGTCCGTGTGGATGTGCTTGTTCATTAATGAAATTTTTTTGAAATTGTCGATTGCATCACAATCGGCTATTATTAGAATTTTTATTCTTAACTTTTGAGTTCTGATTTTGTGTTTCATAATTAAATTTTGAAGAAGAGGCGAAAGTAAGTCAACGTGCCAGTACCTTAAATGTAGATGATGGAGTAGAACTTGTAATGCAATGAGTTTAAGAATAAAAATTCTAATGACCGATTGTGCAATCTGATGCAATCGGCGATTTAAAAAAAAATTTCAATAACGAAGACATCCGCACACGCTCAAGGTCCAAACTGGGACCCAACGGACTTTTGTCTCTTGTGTTGTTTAAAGTTTAAAAAGATAGTACACTCAGCGTGTTTGATTCTGTTCATGGGAAAATTTTTTAAACTGAGAAGTCGCTATCTTTCTACATACAGTTTATGATTAACGTAACGACCAATAAGCTCTAATCGTTACTTTAATCATAAACTGCGAGTATGTAGAAAGTGGTGACTTCTCAGTTTGGAAAATTTCTCCATGGACAGAATCAAACATGTTGAGTGTACAATCACACCG